>NC_134691.1:288244336-288954336 GCF_050947455.1 Rhinoderma darwinii
TGCCAAAAATACATAAACGTGTAACATGTAGAACTAACCTAATGAGGAAAATCAGTCTTTAGTATATTCTGTGGGAGATACGGAAACAGACGAGCTGTTTCTGTATCTCCTAGACTCCAATCCAGAGTGACTGCGCACATGTGGCCAACTCTCTGCTGGGAAAGGGGGACTAGCAGCGCCATTCTCTGTAAGAAGCCAAAATAATTCAGATAAAGCCTGACGTAAGAGGACAACTCAGTGATTTTGGTATTTTAGGATGTTTGTACCTCTAAATCAGCATTACGAAAATATAAGCAGTTTCACAGCCGTCTCCACGCGCGGCTAATAAACTGCAGTTTGCGATAAGACTTTAAGATTTTTTTGCTGACAAATTCTTTAGAACAGGTTAATGAAAATTTTGTAAAAGCTACTGCATAAAAAATAAGAAGTCTGAATATGCACTGGTATTTCTTGAACACTAAATTCTGTGCCATGCGCGAGGAACATTGATGCCCAGTGATTGCACTACGGGTACTTATCCGCAGGCACTGATTAATGTTCGCCGTGCTGCCACCCTCTTACTGTTGTCTGTATCTGTGTGTTATTAGAAGTAATATGCATGAATCCTCTGCGCGTAACTTATTTTTCATTTTAATTGCATATTTGAGGCTGCCATGACAGCTGTAAAGGTTATAGTTAAGACCAATTGTTCATACTGGTATAGCGGCTCGTCTCATTACTGTGCAGTAATAATTGATATGGAGAAGAGGTGGGTAACAGCCGAGACGCACATAATTTCATATGATGAAGATATTTTTCTATCGTAAAAGTGGCAGAAGATGAAAAAACGCCGCATGATTTACAGAGCAGCCTTTTAATAATGGTCGGCGCTTGTACAGATTTGGAATAATTTATTGAAAAAGTCCCAGGGATTTTGTGTTTTAACTGGCTGGAAAGTGCAAAGTCAGGCTGTTCTCGTGTGTGCCCGCTGTACGTCAGGAAATCATTAGAGATAACTACATTTATCATTATTAATTCTGCTCAGCTCCGGCATCTACAGGACGTTCACATTTTTCCTTTTGGCAATCTGCAGATGTACTGATTTTATGCACCTGCCTAATCAATGTAACAGGGGCTTCTGGGTAATCTTGGCCTTCTGACCATTCTTATCACCATATAAAGCCGATAATAAACTTGTGTCTGATTGGTGATGTTTTATACACTATATGGACAAAAGTATTGGGTCACCTACACATTACACCTACAGGACATTTTATGACATCCCATTCTAAATCCATAGGCATTAATATGGAATTGATCCCCCCTTAGCAGCTAAAACGAGATTTTGGAGTGCGTCTGTGGGAAGTTTTGCCCCCTCATTCAGAAGAGCATTCGATAAGGTCAGACATAAAGGTGTTCTATGGGTTTGAGGTCAGGGCTGTCAAGCCCCTCCACACCAGATTCACCCAACCATGCCTATATGGATCTTGTTTTGTGCACTGGGACGCAGTCATGATGGAACAGAAAAGAATCTTCCCCAAACTGTTCCTACAAAGTTGGAAGCTACAATTGTCCAAAATGTCTTGGTATGCTGAAGCATTAAGATTTTCCTTTACTGGAACTAAGGGGCTTTGGCGAACCCCTGAAAAATAGCTCCATAGCATCATCCCTCCTCCACCGAACTTTACAGCTTGCACAAGGCAGTCAGGCAGGTAACGTTCCTCTGGCATTCGCCAAACCCAGGCTCGTCCAACAGACTCCCAGATAGAGAAGCGTGATTCATCACTCCAGTACACGTTTTCTCTGCTCCAGAGTCCAGTGGCGGCGGCTTTACACCACTCCATCCGACGCTTGGCATTGTGCTTGGTGATGTAAGGCTTGCATGCAGCTGCTCGACCATGGAAACCCATGCCATGAAGCTCCCGGGGCACAGCTTTTGTGCAGATGTTAATGACAGAGGAGGTTTGGAGCTCTGCAGTTATTGAGTCTGCAGAGCATTGGCGACTCTTATGTACTATGCGCCTCAGCACTTGGCGACCCTGCTCTGTAACTTTACGTGGTCTGCTACTTCACGGCTGAGATGCTGTGGTTTCTAAATGCTTCCACTGTGCAATAATATCACTCACAGTTATTTGTGGAATATCTAGGAGGGAAAAAAATTCACAAACTGACTTGTTGCAATGGTGGCATCCTATTACAGGACCACGCTGTAATACAGTGAGCTCTTTAGAACGACCCATTCTTTCACAAATGTTTGTAAAGGCAACTGCATGGCTAGGTGCCTAAATGGTATACACCTGTGGCAATGGGACTGAACGAAACACCTGAATTCAATTATTAAGAGGTGTGTCCCAATACATTTGTCCATATAGTATATTTTATAAGGCTGTAAGTATTTTTTCCCTGTACCACTGCTGACCTCAGTCCCCTACGATTTCTACTTTTATACTCCTGGACTCCAACCCAAAAACTTGCATGATTTCTTATTTTTATTAAATAATGGAACACCTG
Source organism: Rhinoderma darwinii (assembly GCF_050947455.1). Taxonomy (NCBI): domain Eukaryota; kingdom Metazoa; phylum Chordata; class Amphibia; order Anura; family Rhinodermatidae; genus Rhinoderma; species Rhinoderma darwinii. The sequence goes on from NC_134691.1 coordinate 288,246,827, forward strand.
AAGTTCTGGAATTTATCTAAGTACTCTCGATCATCCATTATTACTAGTATGGAACCATTACATTCAATATGTGCTTTACAGATGACACATCCCCTGAAATTCATACCTTTACCCCTAGAATATTAGTCTCATTTAATTAGTTTCCAATCATGAATATTGAAATAGTTTTTAGGATTATAGAAAATGTGGCGATACCAAGGAGCTTCAAAGCATAATGTGACTGTATGATTATAATTCTATGAGATATTGGAAGGGAGTTACTATATCTTAAAGCCAGTGCGGACACATAAACAAAAGAACAGGCTTTTTGAAGGCTCAAGCTGTAATATTACTTCAATGAATCCATTATATGATGATTGTAATAAAGCATTGATTGTTAAAATCAGCTCTAGATAAAAGTCATCATCTTGTGTCAAGTTATTAAAAGTCCTCTTGAGCCGTTGTCTTTGTGGAAAAGTTGTATGACAACCAATACACGTAAAGCAGCAAGATGACAACCCTGTTGGAACTGTAATGGCAGCCATATAGACTGACATCTATTTTTCCTAAATACAATTATTTTTTAAGGGAATGTGTCCTGTTTAATTTTAGTTTCATCATTTAAATGTAAGTATTTAGAAGAGAAATAATGTGATTTTTTTTCTTAAATGTTGTACCTATTATTTTTTTAACTTTTCTGCTGGCGCCACATGTGTGTTATTTATGGCAGCTGTAAAGATTACTGTAAAGATTACTGTAAAGTGACCCTTCAGTCAAAAGTGAAAATTTAACTCAGGCTTCCTAATCACGCTCTGCCTAGGGAAGCCTAAGACTGTGGCGCCCATCGGCAGGATGGGCGCATGGAACAGCGGCAGGGTCGTTCAGGTGGAGGGCACCAGATATGTTGCATACAGGGGCGTAGCTAAAGGCTGATGGGCCCTGGTGCAAGAATTCAGCTTGGGCCACCTAACCCTCCCCACACAGTATAATGCCCCCCGTAGCTGCCTCCATACAGTATAATTCTCCCCGTAGCTGCCCCCATACAGTATAATGCTTCCCATAGCTGCTCCCATACAGTATAATGCTCCCCATAGCTGCCCCCACACAGTATAATGCTCCCATAGCTACCCCCACACACACAGTATAATGCCCCCATACAGTATAATGCCCCCATATCAGACCCCATACAGTATAATGCCCCCATAGCAGCCCCATACAGTATAATGCCCCTCATTGCTGCCCCCACACAGTATAATGCCCCCCATAAAGTATAATGCCCCCATAGCGGCCCCATACAGTATAATGCCTCCATAGCTGCCCCATACAGTATAATTCCCCTCAAAGCTGCCACCATATCAGCCCCCCTCCTTATACAGTATAATTCCTCCATATGTGCATAATAGAAAAATAATAATGTTACTTACCTATCCCCGTTCCCAAGACGGGTGGAGGAGGAGATCCTTCTCCTCCTTTGCCCTGTGTTATGAGTGACTCGGCGCAGACAGGCACGATGATGTCACTATATCGCGCCTGTCTGCGCCGAGACGCTAATAGCTCACGGCACAGTGAATGCTGGAGGAAGGAGCCGTCAGCTCCTTCCTCCAGGATTAAATTCAACTGGATCTGCATCCTGAGGACGCAAATACAGTTGGAAGCAGGACCTCGGTGAGTGGTTCGCGACCCCCCGGAGGTCTTCACACGACCCCCCAGGGACCCACAGTTTGTAATGTATTGTGTTGTGCAGTTTGTGTTTGCAGTGGAGAGAGGAGAGGGGGGCCTGTAATTTAAAGCCCCCCTCTCCTCTCTCCACCGCAAACACAGACAGTACAATACAACAGACAGTACAATATAACACACATACATTACGGCCCCCCTCTGCAGCTCACCTGCAGTCCTCCATGCTCTTCCGCATCGGCTCTTCCACAGTGGCTGGAACGCCTCCTCACGTGACGTCACGGTCACATGGTACACTGAGTGTATCATGTGACTGTGACGTCTAAACAAACCATGCCCGTAACCAGGAAGTGCTGGCATCACGGCACATACAAAATTTGTATTAGCGCGCTGCGTGGCAACAGGGGCCCCAGGCCCGGTCGCAACTGTGACCGCTGCGACCCCTATAGCTACGCCACTGGTTGACTATATATTTGCCATTCATAGTTACCTTTTTACTTTTGACTGGAGAGTCGCTTTAATGGTCAATAAAATGACCAGTAGGCGATTTTAGGTCCCAGGAATGTATGGAGTACATACCTCTCCTCCAGAGAAAAGGGATTGATAGGAGAGCTGCATACAGAGCCTTATCTGTGTATATAATAATGGTAACTAGGCCAGCAGCAGTACAATAGAGCTGTCATTTAATTCCCCACCCTCTGCTTACTCTGTCCCAGTCTACATAGCAAAGCTAACAAGTGAGCTACTGAGAATAGGAAATGTCAGCCTATTGTATGTGGCTACTGTGTGTGTGTGTGTGTGTGTGTGTGTGTGTGTGTGTGTGTGTGTGTGTGTGTGTGTGTGTGTGTGTGTGTGTGTGTGTGTGTGTGTGAAAACTGGATTATTTAAAAATAAAATTATATATGGATAGTCTCAAAGAAAAACATCACCATTTTTTGTAAATGTTTATCATGAAAACGTGATTTAAATAAAAAAACATTTTTTGATGACACATTCCCTTTACAAATTGACTTAAGAATTTACATTTAAAGGTGTTATTATTTATTTTAGGGGAAACTGCTCTCTATTTCTTTTTTTAAAGATACTTTTCATTGTCAAACAGGAGGCGGTTTTACAATAATTGCCAAGAGTAATAGTAAGGCCAATAAAAAAAAAAAAAACACTCTTGGAAAGTCCCCAGCATTTCAGTTTAGGTCAACTAATTCACATTAACAAACTTTTTAAGCAAAAATCAATTTTACTTTGAGAAGCTGGAGAAACTGCTCGTGTTCAATAGACATAAATATTTTATTGGTTCCCTGCCATAAACGTTCCCATTAATTGCAGTGAGGTAAGGCATTGCTGTATTTTATTATCAGGTTCTTGACCAAAGTATTCGGAGACTGGAAAGCACAAGGGGTTAAATCTTTCCAAGCCCGTGGCAGGGAACAGATACACTTTGACAGTCAATTTCAGCTAGTAATATATATCCTATGGAGCATGGTTGGCAACATAATAAAACAGGCTGGACTTAGGAGGAATATGTATGATTCAGATGACATGTTTTTTCTAGGTAGCTGAATTTAGAGGCAATAGGCTTGCAGCACATTGATGCAAGGTAGAGTTTGATAAAATGCTGAATGAACATTATTTGCAACTGTCAGAAAGCACAAATCACAAAGTAACAGAATTTGTGAGTGCCGCAGCGCATTTTGTACACCAGTTTATTTCTATGCGCTGATATATATCTCTTTCCGTTCCCTGTGCAATAGACAAAGGGAAAATATATGGCGGAATGAGCAGTCATATTTAATCAGAATCTTAATGGTGAATTAATAGCATATTTCTATAAGATGTCACATGGAGTAATAGTACATTAAACCAAGCACTGGCGTAAACAAAGTAGTTGTTGGAAACTTGGCTGGAGGAAAACCAAGATGTAATGTGTGGGGTAGTCCATGAAATTCTACAACAACAAAAAGTACATTGAAAATGTTGTGAAAAATACTACTATACAGCTTATACATATGGTTTACATACAATTCGTGGAACTGCTTCTTAAGAAAAAACAGACATTGCTTGTCTATTCCATGCACTTTTTTGATGGGGCTTTTTTGTTTAAAGGGAGTTTGTCACAAATTTTGTTTTCCCCACATGGCTAACACCACTAAGATAGGCGAAGGGGAGGGGTTACAGCAGGAAGCTGTTAATGTATTCATACATTTCCAGGAGGAATAACAGAGAAACGACACAAGCCAGGGTTCTAAAAACTTTTGCTTAAGAATTTATATTTTATGGGGAAGGCAAGTAGTTAATAAAACCGACATGTCCAGAGAGGTGACCGGTCCTCCCTAATATATGTTTTTGATTACTATATAACGGGTTGCCTATGTCGTAGTAAATAAATGTTATATAACTTTATAATTTGCTTTCTGTTTGAATTCCTGGCCACTTTAAAGGTCTCTGCTTTCTATTAGTGAATGGAAACATTACTATCTACATTTAGGGGCTAAAACACAGCAGCGTTTTGTTACAATGTATAAGTCTAGGTGCAGTTGTAGATAGTGCTAAACAGCCCCCGCTGTAGATAGTGCTATAGAGCCCCCCCCCTGTAGATAGTGCCATACAGCCCCCTGTAGATAGTGCCATACAGCCCCCTGTAGATGGTGCCATACAGCCCCCTGTAGACAGTGCCATACAGCTCCCCTGTAGATAGTGCCATACAGCCCCCCTGTAGATAGTGCTATACAGTTCACCCTGTTAATAGTGCCATACAACCGCCCCTGTAGATAGTGCCCCCATCTTCCCCTTGTAGATAGTTCCTTACAGCCCCCCCTGTAGATAGCACCCCCACCTCCCCCCTTTTAGATAATGGCATACAGCCCCCCTGTAGATAGTGCCGTATAGCCCCTTGTAGACAGGGCCATATAGCCGCTCCTGTGGATAGTGCCATACAGCCCCATTGTAGATAGTACCTTACAGCCCCCTCTGTAGATAGTGCCATACAGCCCCTTGTAGATAGCACCCCCACCTCCCCCTTGTAGATAGTGCCATACAGCCCCCTGTAGATAGCGCCATACAGCCCCCTGTAGATAGCGCCCCCCACCTCCCCCTTGTAGATAGTGCCATAATACCCCTGTAGATAGTGCCATATAACCCCCCTCTAGGTAGCGCCCCCCCAATCAAGTAAAACAAAAAAATTATACTCGCCTAGGCCCCGTTCCCACGACGAACTGAGCTGTTCCACAGCATACTCAACGCCGACTGGATCCTTGCGTAGGCTGGCGTCATCATGTCAAACGTGGCCTGTAGATGGCAGAGCAGGACGATACCTCCCTGCTCTGCTATAATGTTCAATAGTCAATCCGCCGGCCCTGTAGCAGCCTAGTGCTACAGCGATGGTCACGCCACTGGCCCTGGTCCTTAATAGGGTTGTCACGATACCAGAATTTGGACTTCGATACAGATACGTCGTGTAGTATTGCGATACTCAATACAAAAACGATACTTTTGCCAACAATAATAATAATAAAAAAAGTTCTTCCATTATCTGATGTGAGACACGTGGTATTATGAATTTTGAACCTCCATTAGTATTGAAATACATGAAATAATGGTATCGAACCGTTTGAGGGTGCAGGATATCGAAACAGTATCGAAGTTTCGATGCATCATGCAACCCTAGTCCTTAGTAGAGTCCTTGGAAAGAACAGATTATGTGCTAGTTCTTTGTATTGGCCACACATATACTTATACATGTAAATAAGATCACCTCTAAGGAGTCTGTTTTCCAAGCTAAGCATGCCCACTTTTCCTAGCCTTTCATTGTAAGAGAGACCTCTCATCCCATTTAATAATCTTGTCGCCCTCCTTTGAACACTCTCCAGCTCTCTTCTATCCTTTTTCAATGCCGCTTTAAAAACTGAATCCCAAATTTAAAATGTCTTTGCACAGGATTTATAGAGGGGTAATATTACATTTGAATTACAGGATTTTATCTCTCTTTTTATACACCCTAAAATACAAGTTGCTTTTGCAGCTGCTGCTTGACATTGAGTGCTGCTGCTTAGCTTACTTATAACCAGAATCCCCAGTTCCTTTTCTTGATCTGTTGTCCCCAGTTTTATATAATTTAATGTATATGCATTAATACCTTTACTGCGGCCTAGGCGCATTACTTAATATTAAAATTGATCTGCCATGTTTTTACCCATGCTGCCAGCTTGTCTATAGGTCTTTCTGTAATATTTTATAATCAAGCGAAGTTTTAGGTATCCTACAAACTTATGTATTGTCAGCACAGAACTGACACCATACTATAAATCCCATCCACAAAGTCATTAATTAAAGAAAATTTGACCTAACACAGATGCTTGTGGCACCCCAAAGCCCATATTGAATACCATTTATAAAGACTCTTTGTTTTCTTTCCCCTCACTAGTTCTTTACCCATGTGTATACATCATCCCCCAGTCCCTACATCTTCAGAACAAGGCTGTACAATAAAGTGTTAAATAAAATAAAAATTATATAAAAAAAAGAAATGTTATCAAAACGAAGTGTATCAAGGCCTATCTGCAGTTTAGTGCATTAAATAGTAGTTAGCTAATTTAAAGAGATTGTCCCATTAGGACAACCGCTGTCCATATACCCTATTAGGGCATGTGGACGTCATAAATGAGGGTCCCCCGCTTGGGGCCCTCCCTCTATGTGCCGAAACGGAGAGTGCCAATTTGGCGGAACCAGGACGTCCTTGCATTACATGGGTAGACATTCATTTAATTGGTGGCATGTAATGTTACATTTCCCCTGAAGCGGCTTCGGCTTTCCCCGGCAATAAGAGCTGAGCAACGGGGTGAGAGAAGCCAGAGCCGTGTTGAGCAGCAGATCGCCGCCACACTGGTGTTTTTAAAAAGGGATTGTCTTTATGAGACATAGTGTACTCTACATTATTTTCTTATGTGTGGTCTAACAGAATTGCTCACTGTTTGTATTACAGACACAGATCCACGCGTCTTGGAGAAGCAGGAACTTCAGCAGCCGACATATGTTGCATTGAGTTACATCAACAGGTATGTATGTCTATTTTGAAGCTGATTATTTGAGATATATATATGCTGTATAGATAGATATATACATGTGATATAAATGTATATTAGCGCTACAACCAACAGTTTGTCATTAAATCAGCACTGCCTGCAATGATCTGTCGAGGAGAACTGTTTTGGCACCAGCGTGCAGTCTCCAACAAATAACTAACAAGGTGGTAACTGATTCTGGAACTGTACCATGAAGCTGAGGCGGGCTGATCACTGTATAGAGCCGTGTAGCCAGATGTACGATCCCAACAAACAGATTTGATGCATTTCTACTAAATATAATAGTTTATAGCCACATAAATCACTTAACCTAATGTCATTGTGCTTTTTTATTTTTTGTCACATTTCAGCTCCATAAACAATGGTTCCCATAAAACGGATAAATAGCAACCTCATTAGCTCAGTGCTGTACATGCAATCTAATAGACAGTAAGAATCTGCTTTTAAGGTCAGGAGATAACACAGGATCCATTATTAACAATAGGTGCTGGACACAGCTCCCCTCCTTACTCTCCCTGCAGAGTGACCAATACACAGGTCACAGAGCATGCCTAAAAAAACTCTCCAAAAAAGTCCATGAGTTGTCCATGTCCATGAGTTGTCCATGTCCATGAGTTATCCATAATTGGTCCATAACTTGTCCATGTCCATGAGTTGTCCATGTCCATGAATTGTCCATGTCCATGAGTTGTCCATGAGTTGTCCATGTCCATGAGTTGTCCATGTCCATGAGTTGTCCATGTCCATGAATTGTCCATGTCTTGTCCATGAGTTGTCCATGTCCATGAGTTGTCCATGAGTTGTCCATGGTTGTCCATGTCCATGAGTTGTCCAAGGTTGTCCATGTGGCTGCTGTAAAGCAAATCTCTGGAACTACTGTTCACAACTCAGAGCAGTAGCTCAGGCAAGATGGCCACCCCTGATATCTAGTAGCTAAAATAGATATAAGAGTAGTTATTTGAAATATCTTTACTCATAAATTAAATATGAATTAATGAGTAATTAAATATTGGAATAGAATTGCCAGCTAAAAAAAAATATGTTCTTAACATCATCACTTTGCAGATGTAGTAGGATCTAGCAAACAGTTGCCATAGGATATTATTTTGTGCCTTGCTATTTAGAATTTCATATGATCCAGTCACATTTAGGAGAATTATTTACAGCACAGATCAGCAGGTAGAATAGATCTGATATTTGTTACATCATTGTACAATCATCTTGCCATCGATCTGTTGACCTCAATGGTCCATTTGGATACTATATTTGCACTCACTCCTTACGTGTGACCCACCAGAATCATAAAAATGGAAATATCAGCTCACATTTCCCTTGTAACACCAAGGTGTGTTCCAGTTTACTAAATGTTTTTATTAGTGTGACTAAGGAAACCATTTATTTTTTTAGAAGAGATCAGTGAAATGGAGGAAGTTTTAGACTCTTAAGGAGCTGGTTCAAATTTCTTTGACATGAGGCAGAGACTGATGGATCAAAGCCACACATCTCTCATCAGATAGTAATTCCTGATTCTTCCCATTTTTATGCATGCGGTGTCTACGCCGATCATGTGTTTTTATTCATGCACTAAGATCACTACATTATGTTATGTGAGCTTTCTCTGCAAAAAGCAAAAGGCAAACTTTAGATGATAAACTTAAACAAGATGTGCACAAACCGCTCCTAGGTCAGGGACAAGGGAAGTGTTTTGTGTTGCAAAAAGATTTATGTATTTGACTTTATTTTCAATCCTTTTATCAGATATCAAGTTCACCAAAATGTAACTTTCTTGAACTTGATAAAACACTTCTTTCTTAGTAGTAAAGATCAAAAAAGGGGATAGTAAGAACAAAGAGGAAAATGTTAGAAAGTACTCCACCAGTCAACAGTAGAATGACCAATGTTATCAGCTCAAAAAGACCACACAGCAATGGAATTCCCATCCCCCAATTTCCAGCCATTAAAATCTCTATGGTGTGTATGGGTGTCTCTCTTTTACTTAAAATAGTTGACATTTTCTCTTTAACAACAATATTTTAGTATTTCCTCCATTCAGATTCTCTTAATTCACACTAATGCAAGGCACAGCACTGACATGTCTAATACCAGAAGTTGTTAAATCCTGAGAATTCAGGAGATTATGGGGAAGATTTACTATTGGTGCTGCACCTTCTTTTTGGAGAAAATCATTATAGACACATTTTTCAATGCAATGCGCCAAAAAGAGCAGATGTTTGCGATTTGCCGACAGGGGTGTGTGGCTTAGTGGAAAGGGGTGTGGCTTAGGATGCACAAAATTGCGTCAAAATTCTGGTCTAAAGTAAGTTAACCAAACGGTGGTAAAAGTGAGACAGAAGTGTCCAAAGGTGCGTTAAATTTATCATCCAGAATGAGACACTGTAATAAATTTGGCACATCTAGTCTAATTTTTAGCTGTCTGAATTTAAGACAGGATTAGTAAATCGGCCCCCATATGTTAAGTATATCTTAAATGCAATGTTATTTTAAAGGGGTTTTCCAGCCACTAAAAATTGATGGCCTTACCTCAGGATAGGCCATCAATAGCTGATGGGTTGGGGTCCGACTCCTGGGACCCCCACCGATCAGCTGTTTTAAATGGGTCGCTACGCTCAATGCGAGTTCTGCTTCCCCTTCATTTCTTCTTGCTTCACTTAAATGGGAGAAGGCTGCAATACCTGTGAATCGCAGCTAAATGCGTGTCGACGTTTCACAGTGAGCAAGAAGAAATGAAAGGGAAGTAGCGCTCGTATGAGCGCTGCCGTCCCTTCAAAACAGCTCATTGGCGGGGGTCCGGGGAGAGGGACTCCAACCTATCACTATTGATGGCCTATCCTGAGGATAGGCCATCAATTTTTAGTGGCTGGAAAACTCCTTTAAGAGCTTGGGGCTGAAGTTATTGCCTTATTCACCCTCCCTTTATGGATATAAGCCATAGGCATGTTTCTACCATCTTTACTGTACTATTTTATTAATTTATAGTGCAGCCTAAACCCAATGTTCACAGAATGATGCTGTGCAAACACTTAGCTGCTCTGCAGTGGTGTATAAACACCACATATACAAAGCCATATGGTAAGTGGTTAGGATTGGTACACAAGATACTGCTAGTATGCCTATTAAACGTAATGCTTTCTACTCAGCTCGGTTTATTTTGGGGGAAGCCCAGCTTGAAATGACTTCTGAAAGTTTAATTAGTTAATACCCGAGAGCTATGGCTGAAATCTGTTCCAGCTCAAATAATGTCTCATTTAAAGCTGATAGTTAAAAAATATATTTCCATTTTAATACGTAATATTTTAAGCCAACACAATAGCTAGACTTTTATTAAATGAAAACAAAGTTCAAACCCTAGATAAATATCAAGGCACTTTAGTTGTCAAACACAAAGAAAATGGCAAAGTAACCCATTGACTTTTGCTAACGAATATATGTAAAGTCTGCAGCGTACTGTAATTTGCTTTATGTGAATGTCATAGTAAATCCTAAAGGTGATGGGGAAATTTCTTCCATCTGTATGCTAGCGCTGGACGTTCTCATCTCTTGAAGATTTGCAAGACCACAAAACGCGCTGGTTTAACTTGTACAACATGCCACAATCTTGTAACTATTCAGACGTATATGGCTATGTTCTTCTATATAAAGAACCTTATTTGTCTGTGCCAACAGAAGCAAATTTTATTTACTGACTATTTTATGAAATAATAGCTCATACTTTCCTAAATTTCTTTTAAGGGATTGTCTCACCAAGACAACCCCCATCATATGCCACATTAGGGCATATGGATCTTATATGAGACCCACTCCCCCTCACTAATCAAGATTGGAAAGGACTCTGTTAACCATGTTTTACCTGGCCACCCACTGAATCCAGTGGGCGCTGTGTAATACTAACCCAGAAACATACAGATAGGGATTTTAGATTCTCCCGCTGGAGACAGTGAGGCATGACATCTTTATGTGACTTATATAAGCATCAGACTAGATTGGGAGGTCACTCTTACAATGAAAGGCTAGAAAAAAAGCGCTGGTTCAGCTTGGAAAAAAGACGTCTTAGTGGTGATCTTATTAATATGTATATGTGTGGTCAATGCAAAGAATTAGCCCATGATTTATTCCTTTCAAGAACTTTGCAAAGAACCAGGGGACTTTCATTGCGTGGGGAAGAAAGACGTCTCAGACATCAATATAAGAAAGGGTTCTTTACAGTTAGAGTAGTCAAACTATGGAATGCCCCACCCCAAAAGTTGGGGCCAATAAATGACGTGTAATTGAGAAAGATAGGTTGAACTTGATGGACCTGTGTCTTTTTTTCAACTTATATAACTATGTAAATGAATAAAACAAATAAATACTACATTTCCTAGAAATGTAAATGCACTGGCAGCTTCCCCCATGGGTTTCAGTAGCTAGACCACCCATGATCAACTCATTGTTTGGGAACATGCCTGATGGGACAACCACTTTAAGAGGAAGAGTTTTTTCAGACATAAGCCCCACCCAAGTCCATCCTGTACATGTTCAGGTCATACCCCACAACTATTCCTATTGAGAACCATTAGAAAATATGGTGTTTCAGCCTGAATGGCATGTGGTAGGGCTCACAATAAGAATCGTACCCCACACTAGAGTCACAAATTGTTCACAATGTGCCACTTGACAGATTCTGGCCACTATAGAGATCCCATGCATTAGTGCCAGTCATAGCAATGCTCGCACAGTAGTTTTAGCCACATATCAGTGACCTTACAATAATGTCAGCCACAGCAGTACCCATACAGTAATGCCATACCATTTACAACAATACCCATACAGAATATAGTGCCAACCACAGAAGTGCCATTTAAAATATTGTAGTGCCACAGCAATATGCCACAATGCCTATATCCTGGGATACACATTCTCTAATGGCAACCAAACCAACCAAAGTTACATGCCTAAAGCCTGCCAATAGCTGCTTGCATGTAACATTTCTTGTAAAAACACAGCAATCTGACTTTCTACTGTTAGCATATGTATGGTTCATTCATGTTTATCAATGTGATTTTCATATTCCAACCAGAATTACTGTAAAATAAGACAAATCTGAATCCGTGGTCCTGTTGACATCAGTGCATTGTAAAATTTTAATGTTGCGTTTGAAATTTAAGAATGTAGCGTGACCTATTTTCTATGCATTGTACTACCAGTACAATAGATGCTCAGTACATGAAATATCCATGGAAAATGCTTCCAAAACACATGGGAAACTACACGGCCAAAATGCACTTAAGTTTACATGCAGTTTTTCCAGCATACACCTGATAAAAAGGCCCTCAACAGCCATATTAAAAACTAATTTGTATGTTTGGTCTCTATGCATTTTCCACTGCTTTCAGATTCTCTCTAGTAACATAATAAACAAAACAGAAATGTTGTAATATCGATTAAAACGTCCTTTTCTACTTTATACAGTGAAGCCAATACAGATGCCTCACAGAACTGGACAGACTTTAAATGTTACACTTTTATGAAGTCAGACCAGTTACGGAAATAGTAAAAGTGACTCATGTTTTGGGCAAAAATCGAGGTACCTCTATAGCAAGAAATTAAAGAGTTTTAAGGGATTTTATGACAAAAAAAACAACACCCAGTTTAAAATACATCGCTAAAAATAACAATTGTTCATATTCTCACCTTTCACATCCCCCACCGCGACTATGTGACTGCAGCACACACTGACTGCAGCGTTGGTGTGCAACCAAGTAAACAAAGACCAACGGACAACCACAGAATCATTAGCACTTGAATGTGGGGGATTGTAAGCTAGGTGACAATTTGTTATATTCTACTGGAGTTTATGAAAATGTCGGAAAACGGTGAATAATCAGCTGGCATGGTTAACATTGCCACTCAGCGGTGGATTAAGGGTACAATGGGTCCTGGGCAGTTCTCAAAGTGTCCGCCTTCCTCCAACTCTGAAGACACCTTACAGTATTTTTGCAGATGTCTGTTTAGGCGGCCACAGATCTGGCATGGTTTTGAATTTGCTGTAAAAAACAGAATGAGCCATACAGAAGAGAGAAAGCAGAATACTACGACCTTAAAGAGGTCAGGAGCTTTGAATTGTATGTGGTTTCCAGAAATAAGTCTTCTCTGCGTGAATATAACCTTAACTCCTCATGCACACGACTGTGTGTGCCGGCCGAGTCCCGTCAGTGATCCGAGGAAAGATAGAACATGTCTTATCTTTCCTCGGATCGGAGACTCGGATCATTTTTCACGGAGCCGATTCACCCGCTAAAGTGATGGGTCCATGAAGACTATCGGATGCCGTCAAAAATGTTCTGAGTGGCACAATGGTCGTGTGCATGAGGCGTAAAGAACCAGTCGTTGTTTTTTAAATCTACATTTACCTTAAGATAAGGTAAATATATACAGCACCAGGACAAAGCTCAGTAGATATATACAGCGCCAGAACAAAGCTCAGTACAAATATACATCACCAGAGCCAAGCTCAGTACATAAATACAGCAACAGAACCAAGCTCAGTACATATATACTTCACCAGAACCAAGCTGAGTACATATATACATCACCAGAACCAAGCTATGTACAGTACAGATATTATTTGAAAATTCAGTTTTACCCCTGCCATATAAGTGTGTACCATGTGAAACTACAGCTCTCAGCATGGCCTGATCAATGGTAAGGATATGCTGGGAGTTGCTGCTTCACAAATAAGAATGCTACCACTCATCCTCTCGCTGCAGATCATACAGTGACTGCAGTACTGATCAGTCAGAGGGAAAATAAAAATGTACATTTAGTGACTCACATGTGATGCCTTCTCAGATTCTAGTTGTTATTTTTCTCTTTTCTTCTCCATCCAGTCCAGACTTTCATGATGACATCTCCCGGCCACGACTTATTTCTGCAGAATTTGCCATTCAGATGTCTTTCAGCGTCCCACTTTTCCAACATTTCTGCACCTATAACAAAAGATTAAATTCTCATGTTGTCACACGCTGCACATCTGATTATAACAACACCATACACTGCAAAATAAAGCACCACACACAGTCTCCCTGTAGATAATGGCCCACATAAAGCCCCCTGTAGATAGTGCCCCACATAGAGTCCCCTGTAGATAGTGCCCCACTTAGAGCCCACTGTAGACAGTGTCCCACATGGGATGAATCTGGGATGAATCTGTTCGAAGATTGCGAGCCAGGCCTACTCGTCCAAAATCAGAGTTTGACTTCACAAATGCTCTTCTGGATGAATGTGCAAAAAAATCCACAGACACACTCCAAAATCTTTTAAAAAGCTTTTCCAGAAGAGTGGAAGCTGTTTTAGCTGCAAAAAGGGATCAACTCCATATTAATTCCTATGGATTTAGAATGGAATTTTATAAAAGCTCCTGTAGGTGTGATGTGTAGGTGTCCCAATACTATTGTCCATATAGTATATTTTATTAAGTGCCAGTCACATTTTTATGACCATTTTCTCCAGTCAAAGCCTTGTGTGTATCATCACATGTAAACATGTTAAACACATGTGATTGCTCCTTGACATGCTTTTGAAAAACATCTGACCAAGCATATGCAAAGCAGAAAAAAGGCTGCATAATATAAGCCTAAAAGCTTCATAGTCTTCCCAGCTTGTACAAAAATTAAAGAAAAACTCTGGTGAACAGTTTTCTCTTTATACATGTGTGTATCTGAATTAGGGTTGTCACGATACCAGAATTTGGACTTTGATACAGATACTTCGTGTAGTATTGCGATTCCCAATAGCAAAATAATACTTGAGGACAGAATTTTATATTCTTTTTTGCATTCCGGGGTTCATAACTTTTTTTGTTTTTTACTCGACGTAGCTGTATGAGACTTTGTTTATTTGTGAGACGAGTTGTACTTTGTAATGGTGCATTATTCATTATCGTTTAATTTATACAAATTTTTATTTTGTAAAAAATGCAGACAATAATGTTTTTATTTTATATTTTTACAGCATACACTGATCATCATAAATGACACTAGAAATTTGTTGTGCAGATTTTTACGGTTGTTATGACACCAAATATGTGTATATTATTTTATGTATTGGAACTTATAGTTTAATAATGTGTATTATAAAAAAATTAGCATTTGTGGTTTTTTTTTACAGATTTTGTTTTATTTAACAATTCTTTTTTTATTGATTACATTTTTTTAATTTTTTTTTTTTATGTACTGGCATAAGTCTATATGCCAGTACATTAGCCTGTGTACTGATAATACACAGGCAGTTGTTAGGACACGGGTCAGCAACCTTTGTCACTCTGGCTGTTGTGAAACTACAATTCCCAGCATGCCTTAACAGCCTTTGGCTGGAATAATAAAGCCTTCAGCTTTCATGGCATTCTGGGAGTCCAAAGGTTGCTGACCCCAGTGTTAGGACATACCTAAGTATGCCCTACCAGGAAATCTGGTCAGACATCCCTGGGGTCCATCAATAGACCCTGGGTTGTCTGTCCGTATAAGGTATGTCCCTCGATTGTGTCACAGGGATTCCGTGTGACTTGATCAAAGGGAGGTCCCCCTTCTCATTTTCCCTTTGAATGCCGCGGTCAGCTTTGATCGCAGCATTCAAGGGGATAACAGCGGAGATAAGAGCTTTTTATCATCTCCCCTGTTAGAGCCCGCGCTATGAGCATTATGTGATGCGGCCGGCACTGAAGACACAACATGGGGGTGTTCTATGCAGTATGCGCGCAAAGTTCTCAGTATTCAGGGCCAGCGCTGCCGCTCATTTGTGCGGTGCAGGTCGCATCAGATCATGCTAGTCAATTAATTCATGTATTACAATACTAAGCTGTGTGGACAGCGATGTCTGGGGCTTCCCCGGAGCAGAGCGCTGGTGTCGGCTCTGCTCCGGGACTCTGTGGAATTCCCTGACATCGCTGCCCATATATGGACAGTGTGTCAGGGTCTTGCCCAGAGCGGAGCAGAGCGCTGGTGTCGGCTCTGCTCCTGGACTCTGTGGAATTCCCTGACATCGCTGTCCACATATGAACAGCGATGTCTGCGGCTTCCCCAGAGCCGGAGTCCCGAGCAGAGCGCTGGTGTCGGCTCTGCTCCGGGACTCTGTGGAATTCCCTGAGATCGCTGCCCATATATGGAGAGTGTGTCAGGGTCTTCCCCAGAGCGGAGTCCCGGGCAGAGCGCTATTATCGGCTCTGCTCCGGGACTCTGGGGAAGCCTCTGACATCGCTGTCCATACATCGACAATGATGTCAGGGGCTTCCCCAGAGCAGGAGTCCCAGTGATGTCAGGAGCACAGCTGGAGTCCCAGGAAGAGCCTACTAGCGCTCTGCCTGGGACTCCAGCTCTGGGCAAGCCCCTGACATCACTGGGGCAGCCTCTACAGAGGGCACTGGGGCAGCCTCTACAGAGGGCACTGGGGCAGACTCTACAGAGGGCACTTTGGCAGCCTCTACAGAGGGCACTTTGGCAGCCTCTACAGAGGGCACTGTGGCAGCCTCTACAGAGGGCACTGTGGCAGCCTCTACAGAGGGCACTGTGGCAGCCTCTACAGAGGGCACTGTGGCAGCCTCTACAGAGGGCACTGTTTCGTTATCTACAAGTGGGTGTGTGACAGTATCTGAAGAGGACACTGGCATTATCTAGGGGTGTGTTGCATTATCTACAGAGGGCACTGTGGCCTTATCTACAGAGGGCACTGTGGCCTTATCTACAGAGGGCACTGTGGCCTTATCTACAGAGGGCACTGTGGCCTTATCTACAGAGGGCACTGTGGCCTTATCTACAGAGGGCACTGTGGCCTTATCTACAGAGGGCACTGTGGCCTTATCTACAGAGGGCACTGTGGCCTTATCTACATAGGGCACTGTGGCCTTATCTAGGGGTGTGTTGCATTATCCACAGAGGGCACTGCGGCAGCATCCACAGAGGGCACTGCGGTAGCATCCACAGAGGGCACTGCGGCACTATCTAAAAAGGGGCTGCCCAATCTTGACATGTGTGCTAACTGAGCCGCCGGACTGCATTTAGCGACACTTAAACTGGAAAGCTGGATTGTTGAAATAAGCACGTGGAGAAATATCTCAAATTTTAAACCTAGCGCTATTATTCTAGTAATATAGTGTTATAGTAGTTCAAATAACTAATTGATTAACAATAATTTTGTATTGTATCAAATTTGAAAGTAATGTGGCCCGTCAACTTCCCATTTTTTCTATTTGCGGCCCACTTACCCGGCCGAGTTTGAGACCCCTGGTTTAAGCTGAGCATTAGGTGTAATGTAGTAGTCACCTTGCTAGGGAGAGTGGTAAACCTTTTAGTTGACCCGATTTTTTTTTTGTCCAATTTAGTAAATAGACATTTATGAAGGTTCACCCTGCTTTCCTATTTCATCCCGATAATCCAGAACAATTGATAATCATATATCAGATTGACCCACTGATGCTGGATGAAAGATATTTTATTGTACATATGTTTCCTGGAAATTCTAATGAGCGAATTGCCTCTCGCTCTGCCCTTTTTCTACCAGTGCATGCTAGTTACTATGTTACTGAATAAAATAATGGTAGAATTTAAGCAAAGTGACACGCCAACATTATAAAAAGGAAACTTGTTTTCCTATACACAGTTCCAAATAAATTCATTAGCAGAGATGCTTATTACTTCTTATGGGCTCATATTAGGGATTTATGTTTCCTTGGCAGTCTGTCTTCAGTGTGCACAATTTCTTTGAAAGCCACATAAAAAATATTTAAACACTGCAGCGCCTCTTGTAATATTTTAGTATATCAATAAATTGTATGGCACTAAAGTATAAAACAACCCAGGAGTTTAGTAACCCTGTTCCGCTGGAGCCATATAATCCACACACAGGTAGCATTTGTAAAGATCAATCGTCTGGAAAGAAAATATAGGTGCTTTACACATGGAGGATAAGAAAGAAAAAGAAAAACACAACAAGCGTCTGAGGCATTACTAGCGGTCAGATGCGGTGCAGGGTGCATTACATTAATGAAGTCAAGTCGGTTTAGTCTGTTTTTATTAAGCATATTTTAATATAGCCTGAGCACATTTTATGGTTAATAAGTGGAACACAATAAATTCTGATGCAACTTTGATGCTCTTAAAAAATGGAGTTCAACTCAGCTCCTTCTATACATACAGTATATAAAACATGCCGTGTATGAAATATACTGTCCGAATATAAACACACACTTATTCTTTATATTTTCCTTTCCTTTGGGAACCTGGTTTTTCTATTAAAACTATACATGACAGTAAAATTTCCACATCATTACATGACAAATTCAAATGAATGGGTATTTTATCGAACTTCTGATGGTTAGTAAAATCACGTGTTTGTACGTATCACTGAAACCAAAATCACATTTGTCGAGTCGCTAAATCAAACACATTTAATTGAATCGAGAACCACCAAATCCACAGAATTATCAATGATATGTATTATTATAAAAAAATGTTTCAGACATACATAAGTAGGGAGATACAAGAATAAATAAACTAAGTACACGCTGTAACGCAACATTTAGTGCCACAGAGTATCACCTGCTCAACAGTGGAGCGGCTTCATCTTCCGCACACTATTAATCTACGGTAATTTAATTCCCCTTATAAACCATCAGTAACAGAAAGGGAAACACATAAGGACAAGGTAGAATAGGGCCCCCTGCACACGGCAGTGCCCATAAGCACGACTGCGGACAGTCGCCCATTATAAAGTATGGGAGCACGGTCCGTAAAAGCAAAAGATAGTACATGTCCTATCTTTTGCAGAGGCTTTCAACGGCCCGGACACCTTCCCGTAAATTTACAGGAAGGTGTCCGACGGCCATATAAATGAATGTGTCCGTAATTGAAGACCGTAATTAAAGACCGTAATTACGGACGAAATCTACGGTCGTGAGCATTGGGCCTAAGTAAGTAGGGTGGAAAAGGGTGTGCCTCTGTAGGGTGCAGCTCCCTTCTCAGGACAGTACCTTGGCCAGTCAGGCAGGAAAAATATAGGTAATTATGATTAAGAATTTTTTATCCACCAATATAAAACGATGGACATTGTTACTTAACAATAGGAGGTAAAGAACGTGGATTGTGGCCAAACAGATAATTGGACCTTAAAAACACACAGCGGACAAAAATCCTGTGGACGAGTCATCCAGACCGGTGGATACATGAGTGATATAGGTCTCTCAGACCTGTAGAAACCCAAATGATCTATTTGGTTGTTCATTGAGCATAGTTTATTTATTCTAGTATCCTCCTACTTATTATTACTTTGTATGGGAACACGGCCCGAAAATGCGCCCCACGGCCCTTGGCCATGCCCGCAATTGCGGGCCGCGATTGCGGGCACGGCCATGTGCATAAGGCCTTAGAGGGTGTTTTTGCTTCCTTTAGTTCTGCTTTGCTATGATACCATACCATTGGACTAATCTAAAGAGAATTTGTCCTGGTAACCGATGGCCCTTAAATTCCAAAATATTCAGTTCTATCATCACAATTCCTACTAGGTCAAGTTGACATTTTCTAGGGAACCTCTAAGTTGGCAGATGCCCGTAAACTATTCAACTTTTAAGAGGTAAAAGCATAAAAAGTTGCTCTTTTGGAATTCTCCCTGGTGAGTGTATTTTTTTCACATCACTTGTCGTTTATGTTTTTGGTCCATTTTCACTTGTGTATTTCCAATTACAGTTTTATTTATGCCTTCAGTGGCCAGGATTCTTTAATATGAAATGTATCGTAGTCCCTGAGAGACATTTAAAACAGCTTATTCAGACTCTTTGGCTGGCTTAGATGACTTTATTGCTGTTATTAAGAAAACATTAAGTAGTCTTTTCATATTTAGCATTTAGATTGATATGTTTTATAGTATTGCTTCATAAGGAAGCTGCTATTAAATATTTATTTGACAGGAATTATAATATTGGATATGTTTTATTATTATTATGAATCTAAAGGTAGCTACCTGAAATAATAAAAAAAAAAACAATTATAAATCCTTGTGTTGTCTTTTTTTGGTGGGAGTGGTAAAAAGTTATATTAAGCCATTTTATGTAGTATGTTTCCCAAGCACGGCAATCACAACATATGGTGATAACCCCTGCGGGAGCTCTAATAGCAATAATGTTGGTTGTCACTCAGCTTTCTCAGAAAAACTTATAGCTAACAAAACAGAATCCTAAACTTCTCAGAAAAAGGGCAGTGCAGTGATTTTTTTTTTATTATTGAAGGCTACATTCACACAGTGAGAAAAGCGGCCGTTAAAAACGGATCAAGTATCCATTTTTCATGGACGTTTTGCATCAGTGTGTCTCCAAATTTTCATCCATTTCCCGGTCATCTGACTGTTTTTAACGGCCATCCATTTGCCATCCACTTCTTCACGTTAAAGAAAAAGGATGAATTTCATTTGTCAGGGTTTTTTCAGTTTTCATTTGTCAGATAGTGCTACACAGTGTCCATGTAGATAGTGCCAGAGTGTCTCCTGTAGATAGTGCCCACATATTGCCACAGTGCCCATGTAGATAGTGCCACACTGCCCCCTGTAGATAGAGCCACAGCCCCCCTGTAGATAGCGCCACTTGTACATAGTGCAACGCTCACTTGTCCCCATTCCTGTGCTGTCCTCTCTGATTTCTTCTGACCAGGCCTACAACAGCGGAACGACGCACGCAACGCGATGACATCATTGTAATACCTTCGTCACAAATAAAGTGCCAAATCACGGGGGAAGTGTATCGATGGTTCCCTTGCCCGGCCCGCACTGTCAATTGTATCCGTGCCCTAAGGACGTGGATACAATTGAGTACCCTTCTGAGGGCCTCCCTGGGCAACCGATCAGTTTTTAACTGCTGAAAAACTGATTGGTTTCTGAAAAATGGCTGTTGAAAACTGATCCATTGATTTATATCGGGGCCGTTGGGCCGTGAAAACGTCGGAAAATAGTACATTTTATTTTTTGATGGCCAGTATTTGCGTCATATGAATATAGCCTGAGGTGAAAATGCTTATAATAACTGCTCCTACATTGTATGAATTTATATTTACAAGCTCTACATCTTATTCCTCAAATGTGGTCTTGTATTTTTTTTTTTTAGACAGACCACTGTCTGCAATAAGATGATATCCTCTAATGTGCATGCCGACATCAAATTGATCCATATTTGTGCTGCCAGCTGTGCTCTGATAGCATTTGTAATGTTCAGTCCCTATATATCCAAGCAACAAACAATCAGGATCATTAAATGTCCTAATGCTGGTTCAGGCCATAAATGACATCATATAATTTCTAGGCAGAGGAAAAATAGTTTCTAACAACTTTATAGAACATAGGTTCAAAATTATGTTAATTCTACACAAATAATTTCAAGTAAAACAATATGGACTTAAAAAAAAAAAAGAGGACATATGGCCTTCTATATCCATGTCCTACCATAATGCCTTTGTTTTAGTAAGCCGAATAACCACCTCAATGTGATCCTTTCCAGTTATAGTACATTCATTTTCCGGACAACACAACCCTTTTATATTGCTTTTGTCAGTCCACAATCACTAAGCAGAGCTCGTAACTGGAATACTATGAACACATGATCCATTCTTGTTATGTTTGTAACTTCGACCATCACCATACAAAAATCATCATGTTTTTCTTTTATATAAAGTTTTCTTCCCACCAGGATATGCCATCACTTCTTGAATCACTGCGACCCTTACGATCCTGAGAATGAAGCTGTGCAGGAAAATACAATACTCAACCCCATTCACTCTAATGGAGGTGCATTGCAGTTCCCTGTACAGCTGGTGGTCAGGAGCTGTGCCGGGCAGAGAAAATGCCAAAGGGACTTCTGCCCCTTCAATCTTAGGTTTGCCAGAGGTCAGACCCCCACCAATGATGGAGCAATGGCATGTCCTAGGTGGAGGAGACCCCCTTAACCAGCAATTACAAAAAGTTCTTAAAAGTTCTCTCTCCCCCTCTCACAGTAAGAAGTCCCAGCACGATCTCAAGCACTAAACAGCAGATGAATTACATTTAGCCAAATGAACTTCACATTAGGCTGGGTCTTCATGCTATGTTTTTTTCCCCCACGATTACCGTAAATGTGGCAATTAGCAGGGATTTTGCAGTAATCACGGCAAAAAAAACCTCACCTAAACTGCAGAGTGAAAATTATTTTCTCTCTTTATCTCCCTCATTGAACACTGCTCTGCAGGTTCTTACCCCCTTAGTTAACATAAATCACAATGAAAACTTCAGGTTAAGCAATCGGCAGTGTTAAGCTATAGGTTTTACATTTCTGGCTGTGACATTTATCTTGCAATTAGCTAATATGTTCTTGTGATGCTGATAATAAAAGGTCAATTCATACATTCAAAAACACCTTATTTACATGTGTCAAGTAAGAGTGCACTATGAGAAATCGTCTCCTTCTTCGCCTGTGATGGCGCCCACACTGCAAAACTGTAAATGACAAGAAAAGCTTTTATTAAGCAGATTGTCTTAGGTTAATTAGCTCTTTCTTTACATTTTGTGTCTTGGCTTGGATCAGATAATTTATCATGGCAGCAAAAAGCTGTCAGGGTCGCACAATAAATACGCATTAATGATTAATAAAATATTGAGTGCAGCTTTATCTTCATGAAATAGGCCACCCAGCACTTATGGGTATAGTAATATCTCTTCCAATGAGGCAAATGTACCATACAACTTTCCATAAGCATTACTGATTGCTGTGCGAAAACCCTCCACAAAGCCAAAAACAGCGCAGCGTATCCGACCTGGAACCCGCAGCACCTTCCGTCCGAAAAATCGCACCATCGTTCTTCGAATGGAATTTCCGCTGCGGGAAAAAGCGCTGGGGAGAAAAAAAAATGATTATACTTATCCCCTCCTTCTTCTCTGCGCAGAGTCCAGCCTTACTGGATGACGTCGCAGGCCATGTGACACAGCAGCCTGTTATTGGCTGCAGGAGTAACATGGGATGCAACGTCCACCCAGCAGGCCGGACTGCAGGAATAAGGAGAGAGTTCTGGGTAAGTATGATTTATTGAAACATTTTCCTGAGCTACGATTCCGCCGCAAAAGTCGCAACACATGGCTTTCTGTTGCGGGTTTTGTATTCCCATTGAAAATAATGGTGAAAATCCGCAACAGAAGATCAACGAAAACGCAGCATAAATTGACATGCTGCGGATTTAAATTCCGCATTGCAGGTCAATTTATTAATGTTTACGCTGCAGGTTTTTTTCAGCAGCGTGGGCATGATATTTTCTTAATCTCATCCACTTTGCTGCTGCTGTAAATGCTGCGGAATTTTCGCACATAATTCCGTTGCGGAAATTCTGCAGCGTTTACGCTACATGGGAACCCGGCCTTTGTCTAGTTTTTAATGTGTACAGAACACAATTAAAGTGTCAGCATATACTGTGCATTGGTGTTGTCTTAATAGGTGCATCATGTGGATAATAGTGTTCATAATAGGGCTAGGGTTATTGTTATATAGCAGTAGTTTTGTGTACATGCCAACGTTTCCAATACAGTATAATTGACAGAATAGACAATCCCAGTGCAACCCCACCAAAACTTTCCTAACATTGTTCATTCATTTTAAGTAAAGGATCACATAAACAACTTAAAAATTCTCTGTTTACCCTTCAAGTTACTATGAAATTCCAGTAACGCAGATGCAGTAGTATGTATGCGGAATTTGCAGCAGACTGTAGTCTAATAATTTAAGGGAACTGCATGTGTCTGATAAAGGGCTGACAAACTTTATTATCAGAATGCTCTAGTTTGCACAATAGGTAGATATTAGGAAACGGCTGTTTATGTAATAAGTTAATACGCACCAACTGCACTTTCACTAAACCTGCGTTACACAGGGAAAGATGGCTGAGCGTGGATAGTTACAGGTTTTATGGCTATCACTTTTTTCTTTTGCACCATTTGTGTTTATTTGTTTTAACATAGTTAGGGGTAAGGTGTAAGAAAATTGTCAGAAAAAGAACACTTCTACTTTATTATTGTGTATATGTGTGCATATATTTTTTTTTTATACAGAATAGGGGAATTCCACAAAAGCAAAAAAATATAAAATACCTCCCGGGAAAGTAATTTTATGTATGTTTTAAGCAATTCTGTTTCCATCTGTAAATGGATATGCTATAGCATATATAAACCGCTTCTGCCAAACATACATAGACAACTGGGTATCTACTCGTAACATATGTACATCCCAACGCCATGGCCCAATGACAGGCATCACTGGGCAAAACATACAATTTGCCCAGCACCAACTCATATCTTTTTCCCGCTCAAAATTTAACCCTTTAGGATGAAACCACAGGGATGATTGTGTTGTCACGGTGCGGGGCGTAGACCCACTGGACCATACCGCGTAGCGGGATAGCAGCTGGCCAACTAGGTACAAAACAATGTCTATAGTTCAGAACGGGTACTGAGGCAATGTAGACAGTAGCGGAGACACAACTTGACTTTCACTGTAGAAGGCTAATGTGGAAGACACGACTTGACTCTCACTGTAGATACGATAGCACGGGATACAGGGTACAGGCAGCAGGAACGGGTAACACTGGGAACTGGAAAACACTGGGAGACCATTTGCAATCCAAACTTTAGGTATACAACAACTCTCAGGCAAGGATCAAGTGGGCAGAGCCCTTTTTATAGAAAACTATTTTAATCCCTGGAAACAATTGCTTTATTTTAAGTCGATTTTTTAGTTTCAAATAACTATTCTATAGTACTAGCTTTCCCTACATCATTACCCCCTACATGAATTATAAGAATATCTGGTTCGGGGTACAAACTACAAGTTAGGAAAAGTTGATAGAACAACCCATTCCATTTCTGGCCCCTCAAACTCATCTAAAAGACGCTGACCAAATCAAGGTGCAGTGACAAGTTTTTACTATAGTATCCCAGCCCAGTGTATGAAGCAATGGCCAACGATCCATACTGTATGACTTGTAAAAGCTAAAACAATGTTAGACAACTAATAATGAAGGTCTGACATATTGTAAAGGATCTGCCAGGCACTACGTCTGGGTATACTCCCAGGATTAATCAGTCGACACCTGAGGCCAGACCTCTGAGACTGACACCTGCTCCCACCAATCAGGGTGGCAGGCTCAGGAGTGGGAGAGCCTATCGCGGCCTGGTCAGTCAGAGTTAGCTCCGCCCCCTGTCCATTTATACCTGCCGTTTTCTCTTCCTCCTTGCTTGTTATTCTTCTTGGATTCCTGGCCCCACTGCTGCCTTGCTCCAGCCTGCTTCTGCCGTGCTTCTGTTCCGTTTATCCTGCGTTGCTCTGCCCCTGGCTTGCTTCTGCTCCGTGCTCCCGTTTGTATACTCCACTACTTCCTGATCCTGACTGGCTCATTCACCGCTCCGTTTCCTCGCGGCGTTCCGTGGGCTACTGTATTCCCTTGCGTGTTCCCTGTTTGTACTCCCTTGCACTTAGACAGCGTAGGGACCGCCGCCAAGTTGTACCCCGTCGCCTAGGGCGGGTCGTTGCAAGTAGGCAGGGACAGGGCGGTGGGTAGATTAGGGCTCACTTGTTCCCTTCACCTCCTTCCTGCCATTACACATATCTTTCAAAACATTTTGACGCCCAATGCCACAATGTCTTTCTCAATCCTAAACGAATGTGTAGAAAAATGGTGAGATCGTAAACCGACTTTTTGAAGTTACTTTCTGAGTACCATTCGAAACTGAAATTGCGACACGCTTATTCCTGAGAAGTGCACAAAAAACAGAGGCCTAAGCTCCAGATATCTATTAACAAGCCGTACTGGGCATGCTGGGCAATTTTTAACCTTTCCTAAATGCTACCAAGTACCTTTGTTTTGTGTCGCCATATTCTGAAAGCCATAACGTTATTTTTTCGTCGATTAAGTAGTGCGAGGGCTTATTTTTTGCGGGACGAACTGTAGTTTTTATTGGTACCATTTTTTGGTACAGTACATACAACGCTTTGATCACTTTTTATAAATAATTTTTTAGAGCCTAGGTGAATAAGAATGTTACATTGTAATAGTTCGGACTTTTACGGACGTGACAATATAAATTTTGTTAATTTTTTACATTACATAAAAAATTGAAAAGCTTTTGTTTTTAACTTTTTTAATATTTTTTTCTTTTTTGTACAATACTAAAAACTTTATTTAACTATTTTTTGCATTTTCTATCAGTCCCCCTAGGGGATTTGAACCAGTAATCATCAGATCGCTGGTACAATACACTGCAATACAAACATATTGCAGTATATTGTCATTTTTGCAGTCTCATGTTAAGCCTTGCCAAAGGCAGGGCTCAACAGAGGAAGAAAGAAGGCAGACATGGGGGCCTTCATTAGGCCCCCAGGCTGCCATAACAACCATCATCACCCAGCGATCGCATAATGGGGCGCCAATGGGCTGCTGGAGGGGCTTCCCGCTCTTTATAACGGTTTAGATGCTGCGGTGCAATGATTTTTGTAATATTTTAACTAGTTATTTTTTAACTGGTCCTCTACTTGTATCGGAATAGCAAAAAGCCACCACATTTTTTTTTTTTTATGAGTAGGTCTAATAACATTTGGACAGTTGAAAGTGTTGTCCAGGCACAAATTACTGATAACCTATCCACAGGATAGATCATCTGCATATAATCGGTGGGGGTCCGATACCCAGACCCTGCAACGATCAGGTTCTCCAGCTGCCTCCAGGCGCCAGATGTTATGCAGGGTATTTAGTATTCAGAGCCAGAAGCAGATGGCTCCGACCACTGCATACTTATTGTGTTGCAGAACAGTACTGCAGCTCGGACGCCATTCCGTGACCGGAGCCATCTGCTTCCGGCATGGACATCCGTTGCCCGGAGGCAGCTAGAACAGCTGATCGGTGCGGGGTCCGTGTGTCGGACCCCCACGATCATATACTGATGGCCTATCCTGTAGATAGGTCATCAGTTGTCTGTGCCTGGACAATAATGAAATTGTGTTTTTTAAAACTTTTGCACATTTTTATTAGCAGATCATTACTATAGAGCCTGTATAAAGGTGTCATTTGGGCTTTATTACATAAATACCATGTGATACCTTCCAGAATGTTTTTCCTTATCTGTCAGCATCAGCCGGTGAACAAATCTTGTAAAAGTTTTGAATTTTGTAAAACACATAAACTGCGATGTGTATTCCAGCCATTCTCTGTAAGACGTTTTATAGTAGAGTGGATCTGTTTACATGGTGCACAGAGTGCAGTGAATACTTTCCATACTCACACAGCAAGCCCTCTCCAGATCTCAGCAGGCCGGCCTCACGCTGTACACATCTGTATACAGAGCACTAGACACATGATGACATCAACTGCAGCTATTTAAGGAACTTTTCTTTTCAAGTCTCTGTTAGAGGAAGGAAGTTGGGGATTGATACAGATTTCTTGAAATGGGCTACATATAAATACGACGTGTTTATTAAAAATGGAACATATTTCTTCTCATTTTAACAGACACATATTACACAATCACCAACATGATCAGTTTACTGACATCCGCTCCTTCACAGTTACCAAAGTATCACATTCATCTCTGCATCTGTAGCATCTTGTAAACATTGCATTGTCCCAAAGGGCGTTTTTAAAGGGTTATATATCAGAATCATTACATTTGGAAACATTATTGGAAACATTAACTTTATGTGCATTGTAAATACTTTTTTGGATAGATGATTGGAAGTTCCACCTTCGTAATAAAAACCTCAAAACACACTACTCAGAAGTGTGTCCAACAACATACTATTGCTAGTGTGAGAGGCGATGCATAGGACTTTTTTCTTTTTATCAGTTTAAGAGCCATAGGCACACAAAGGTTTGTTAAAGAGGACCTGTCCCCTCTCCTAACATGTCTGTTAGAGTAAGCCCTAATGCACACAAACTTGTGTGCCTCCCTAGTCCCATCCGTGATCCGTGGAGAGATAGGACATGTTCTATCTTTACACGGATCAGAAAGTCGGGTCAGTTTTTACCGATCCGATTCACCCACTTAAGTAAATGGGTCCGTGAAAACTATCCAGTGCCACTCGGATGCCGGGAAAGAGGACCCGAGTGGCACTCGGTCGTGTGCAGCTGGGCTAAATAATTGTACACCCCAAAAAATAACAATTATGGAGCATCTTTAGCACCGCACTGCCATTCCTCTGTTATTTCTCCTGAAAATGTATGAATAAATTCACGACTGGGTGTCCCTTTACACTGGCACTGTCCAATTAGTTCTGACCATGTCAGACTGTGTAGGGACACACCTAATCCAACTGAACACTTTTTTTCTTAGAACTCTATGTTGTGCGCCGTTCCTCGGCTATTCCTCCTAGAAGTTTATAAATAAATTGACAACTGGGTGTTACTAGTTGGGGGGGTGTCCCTACACAGACGGACACTGTCCAGTCAGTGATGATAGAATCAGAGTGTGTAGGGACACCCACATTTGACAAGGATAATGGGAATGGCAACGCAGAGTTCTATGTTCCAGAATTATTTTTTCATAGGGATTACCATATTTTACTAAAATAGATGTGTCAGGAGAGGAGACGGGTCCTCTTAAAGCGTAATGTTATTTAATGTTATCAATCGATGATTGATGTCAGGCTACAACTTTCCTCTTTGAGAGCGAGCTGCTACATTTGCAAGCTAAACACGGAACTTGGCTCTAGCTAAAACCACATAAAGCGAAACATTTGTAAAATAAAAACAACTGATCATTTTTTTTCTGGTGGCAGAGAGTCGTTTCTATGCACATTACAAGCATGGGTATTATTTATTTAGTTTTTTTTTTTAGAGGGCAGGCAGTGTCTATATTTATTATGTCTTTGAGAAGGGGTAAACCAACCATCTTTAAAATATTGGTCAAGTCATAAAAGGCCTGCCGGGAAGAAAGGGTTACATGACATTAAGGCCTGTTACATGCATAGATGGATGACAAAGTTGACAACTATTCAATGCTTATCAAGGGTGGAACTTAGGGTATGTGCACTCGACAACGCCAATTACGTCTGAAATGACGGAGCTGTTTTCAGATGAAAACAGCTCCTGAATTTCAGACGTAATTGCATGTACTCGCGTTTTTCGCGGCGTCTTTTACGGACGTAATTGGAGCCGTTCTTCATTGGAGTTAATGAAAAGCGGCTCCAATTACTTCCCAAGAAGTGTCCTGCACTTCATTGACGTGGCCGTAATTTTACGCGCCGTCTTTTGATAGCGACGCATAAAATGACAGCTCGTCTGCACAGAACATCGTAAGACCCATTGCAAGCAATGGGCAGATGTTTGCCGACATATTGGAGTTGCCTTTTCAGGCGTAATTCGAGGTGTAAAACGCCTCCATTACACCTGAAAATTGGTCGTTGACACATACCCTTATTGTTAAAGAGACCCTGCAGTCTTGGTCAAAAGTTTTGAGACTGACACAAATTTTGGTTTTCACAAGGTTTGCTGCTTCAGTGTTTTTAGATCTTTTAGTCAGATTTTCTATGGCATACTGAAGTGCAATTATAAGCATTTCATACATTGTTAAACTTTTATTGACAAATACCTCAAGTTTATGCAAAGACTCAATACTTACAGTGTTCTTAGGCAAAATTGTGAGTGAGCCAACTCCCTCGGATGAAAAGCAACCCCACACATGAATGGTCTCATAATGCGTTACTGTTGACATGACTCATGGTAGCGAACACCTTTTCTTCGGACAATCATTCTTCCAGATGTCTCAAATAGTCTAAAGAAGGCTTCATTAGAGAAAATAACTTTACCCCAGTCCTTGGCAGTCCAATCCCTGTAATTCCTGCCGAATGTCAGTCTGTCCTTGTGTTTTTCTTGGAGAGAAGTGGCTTCTTTGCTTCCCTTATTGACACCAGGCCAGCCTCCAAAAGCCTTTGCCTCACTGTGCGTGCAGATGCACTGACACCTGCCTGCTGCCATTTCTAAGCAAGCTCTGCACTGGTGTTGAACCGATCTCGTAGCTGCATCCTCTTTTGGAGACAGTCCTGACACTTGCTGGACTTTCTTGGGCACCCTGAAGCCTTCTTCACAGCAATTGAACCTCTCTCCTTGAAGTTCTTGATCCGATAAATGATTGATTTAGGGGCAATTTTACAAGCAGCAATGTCCTTGCCTGTAAAGCCCTTTTGATGCACAGCAATGATGACTGCACGTGATTCTTTGGAGGTAACCATAGTTGACAGAAGAAGACAATGATTTTAAGCACTATCCCCCTTTTAAAGCAACCAGTCTGCTCTAATAATTCATCAGCATGACAGAGTGATATAAGTTGCCTTGTCCTCGTTAACACTTTCTCAAGAACTAATGAGAAAATAACTGAAATGACGTTAGCAGGGCATTTGGTGGCAGGGCTGAAAAGCAGTGGAAATGTTGTTTTTTTGTGCTTAAGTTAATTTTCATGGCAAGGAATGACTTTGCAATTAATTGCAATTCATCTGATCACTCTTCATAACAGTCTAGAGGTAATGCAAATTGCCACTATAAAAACTGAAGCAGCAATATTAGTGAAAACCAAAATTTGTGTCAGTCCCAAAGCTTTTGGCCAGGCCAGTATAACTAAACCTGTGATATTGCGGCTTCTGGCGTTGTATGGTTTCCCCGACAACCTGTCGGACACTGATGATTGATGAATATGGTGCACTCGCTGCCTCGCAGAACAGTGATACATGAGGGCCTTGATGTCTGTACCCTGCAAGCATGCAATATGCATATGTTTTCATCCACTTCAGTTATGTTCAGACTTACAATATATTTGGCATATACTAATAACACATTGAGTCTCTAGGAATATGCGAGACTTAAATTGGAGGATTAGACACTGCACTTTGATGAATTGGCCAGTCAGCGCTGTGAACTTGTGGCATGGTGATTGGCAGCCCTCAATTTTGCTCTGTTTGGGTATTGTAGCAGAACGTTACTAAGCTGATCAGACTGCACTTTGAAAGGGTTTACTTTTCTTGGCCTGCTTTCGCTGGGAAACTATGGGCAAATGGGAAAAAGGAAACAGAGCAATACTTGAAAGTTTGTCTGTTTTGGAAAAGAAAAGCGGACATAATTCAGCAGCTGAGGTAGCATGCGTGTAGCTGCAGACATAAAGTGGATTCTATGCAGAAGCTGTGATGGGCACAGCAGGTAGTCAGGGTAACAACAGCCGCAGTGTTTGAGGTCCGATCACCAAAAATAAATGAACTGCCAATTTCTGTCTAGAACAAAGTGTCACTTATAATACAACGAGACAGGCAGCGCGGCTAGAGAACGTAACACCGAAGACGGCTTATTAGTAATCATACCCATAACCGGCTCACTAATTGTGTAGTAAATTAGTTCTACTCAAAATGTATTTCTTATAGAAAAATCCAAGCTGAATATATACATGAAGGAGAATAAAAGACATACAATGTAATATAAACACATAATAGGGTCATACAATGATAAATTACTCTGGCTTTTTTCACATTAAAGGGATTGTCCAGTTTGAAAAAAGATGTTTTAAGAAATTCTGTTCAGGATCCTCATCTCTTGGCCAGAGTGGAGAATGGTTACGAAGAGCATTTTCTGTCTTTGTTTATCATTACACAGACAACACATTAGTTTTAGTGGGCACTATGTAATGCTTAATTCCCCCTGTGGTGGTGCTGCAGGGAAATTGAACACTTAAGGTTCATTCAGACGAGCGTAATACTCGTCCGTGTTCTGTGCGTTGAAATCAC
Source organism: Rhinoderma darwinii (assembly GCF_050947455.1). Lineage (NCBI taxonomy): Eukaryota > Metazoa > Chordata > Amphibia > Anura > Rhinodermatidae > Rhinoderma > Rhinoderma darwinii. The sequence goes on from NC_134691.1 coordinate 288,278,357, forward strand.
TCACAGCACACCGACCCATGCAATTCAATGCGGCCATTCACACATGCGTTGTTTTTCACGCAGCGTGTGTCCGTTGCGTGGAACTTACTGCATGTCCTATATTGGTGCGTTTTCACACAGACGACATCTGGGTGATGTCCATGTTTCACGCATCAAATACATCGAAAGTAAAGAAATAAATGTAAAAAAAAAAAATGAAGTGCTTGCACGGACATAATAAACACACGCCAATATGCAACGTGCATGGACAAGAAATGTAGGAAAGACGTTGTGTTTTTTACGCGCGCGCGCAGTCTGAATGTTACCTTACTGCCAGCTTTCCCCACAGATAAGAGCGGATTGCTGGGGGTCTCAGCAGGGGGATACTATAATCTGCATCATGTCAAGAGGCCTTTCCAATAAGTAGAGATTGTCCAAAGCAGAGAACCCCTTTAACGTTTGATTTCAGCTTTTAACGGATCCGTTCTTTCTTTGAAGTTAACGGTAAAAATTAGGGACCAATAATGGAAAACATGCAGTAAGATGTATTTAATGCCTTGAGTATCTCTTCATATAACCAGTAATGAAACTACTTCTCTTTTTCACTGTTAACCCTATAAAACTCATAGACTACACCGAAAATGATTCACACAAACAGATTGGGAAGTATTTATCAAACAGAAAGTGACCAAAGACGCTATGTTGAAGACAACACATTAACCAAGTGGAATTTCTTTTGTGGCCTAGTCAGCCCCATGATGTAAATCTGAAGGAACATTTTAGGGAAACTGAGCTATCACATCGGATCCTTAGACCAAATGGACAGTTTGTTTGCTGATGAACGGAACAGTCCTCCTCAGTCTATAGTCAACTATCTATCGCTCAGCAATGTCCCCTCATTCCACCTATGTTATATCCGACTAAATGTGCTATTTTATTGTATGATTACTTAATTATTTGGTGGTTGGTGGGGACGGGCTTTCCAAAGTTTTACTGATTTTACTGTAAAGAACCCTTTCCTATCTTGATATTTAAGTCGCCTTTATTTCACATGTAATAAATGTGGTTTTCTTTGTACAGACCTTGGGATGGAATTAATAAATAATGTACCAGTTATTTCTATTGACCTTATATATCTTTATACACGTTATTAATATCACCATTAAAGGGGTTGGCCCACAAAAAACATTTATCACTTATCCACAAGAGAGATGATAAATGCACGAGTGGGACCCCCACCGATCATGAGAACGAGGGTACTGTAAATAGAGCGGTGGTGCGCACGCGTAACCGCACCTATATGCAAACTGGGGAACACGGGACCCAACGTAATCAGTGCGGTTCCCAGCGGTTATATATTTATCACCTATCTTGTGGATAGGTGACAAATGTTTTCGTTGACCAACCCCTTAAAGGTATCTTCTTCCAAGCCCAGTTTTTCTAGTCTCCCATTTCATTTATGAATCTAGTCGCCCACCTTAAACTGTTGCATCCTAAAAATACCATTATTTATTAACACTTCTAGGAGTTATATAATGTTTTGCACGTCATATATGACTATTGCTGTCCACTGTGTGTATATATATATATATATATATATATATATATATATATATGTATGTATGTGTGTTTAAGGAAATTGTGTAAACCTCATCTTGGCACTTCTTTCAGCTGAGGAGCATGATGTTCATTTACAGTGCTCCTCAACATGATGCCAGTGAAACATGTTGTTTTGGACTTTGGCCCAGTAGGTGATGCCAAGTTAATATAAAGATCATCACCTGATCATACAATGTTGGTATTGCCAGAAAACGTGTCAGGTGTCCGTTGAGAAGATAGCATCTCTATAATATAGTCTTGTGGGTGGATAGATATTAGGCCAACACACGTAGATGAATATGTGATCTTGTGTTTTGAAAAAACTTGTGTTTCTGGATTAATTGTTATTTAATACATTACGGAGACTGCCATCTTTTTTATGTGTTAAATATGTTTATCTCTGTGCCTGCTGAACCGTCTTCTGAACTGCTTGACACTGACAAAACTTCACTGCAGTTGATTCATTTCCATCTGTTAAAGTGTCTCCATCAGACAGTAATGAAACCACTTTCACACTATTAGTTGCTCATCAGAAATAAAACACCCGCCACTGTTGTCTTGAGCTATTAATTCAGCGGCCGGCTCTTTGCTTAATAATTAATTTACTGTTTGTTTGGAAAACTAAAGACGATCAGTTGGTGTGAAGAGCCAGATTAATTGCAGACATTGTAATACCCATTTGAGATGATATAAACATGACATAAAACAATCAATTATTAATTTCACGTGCATCTTTGTATCTGCCCGATTCCTGCAGTAAAATCTGGTTTAGGTCAGGTATATAGATGATCAGACAAATTATGTTCTGAATTGCTGTGATTTTATACAATTATTATAGTTGTGAGCTTGACAGTTATAGAAGTTTAAAAAAAGTACTGTGTCTACATCTTTTTTCCCCAGAAATCAGTATTTTATATATTATATTGTGCCCATTTGTGCATGTTGGTCTACTTCCTATTCAGCATGGCTTAAAGGGGTTTTCCCTTAATCAATATTCATCACCTATCCTCAGGATAGGTGATAAATATCTGATCGGTTGCGGTCCGACCACTGGGACCCCCACCGATCACGAGAACGGGCTTACCTTGCCGTTCCTGGGAGCCCCATAGAAATGGAGCGGTAATGCGCATGCTCGGCAGTTGCCGAAGATAACGCTCGGCAGCCCCATAGAAACTAATGGAACGGTGGTCGAGCATGCGCACTACAGCTTTATTCCTTTTGGGGCTCCTAGGAACAGCAAGGTAAGCCCTTTCTCGTGATCAGTGGGGGTCCCAGCGGTCGGACCTTCACCGATCAGATATTTACCACCTATCCTGTAAGAAGGTGATAAATAATGATTATCAGAAAACCCTTTTAAATACTGTTAATTTATTATGCCATAGATGAAATTTTTCCATTCTTGTAATTTTTTTACACCCATTCATTTATATGCTGCACTATTCTATCCAATTAAAAAAAAAAAAAAACGGACCCTTTATAAGAAAATTATATCTGCCAACAAAAAAATACAAGGAATCAAATTGCCCAAAATATATTAATATATGAATTCAGTTTATTAATACATACAGTATAATATCAAAAATATTTTACAATGATACAATAAAAGAGTATCTTCACTTTCAAAAAACTTTTGATATGTCATAGAGACATATCAGAAGTTTTGATCGGTAAGGTCTGGGTGCTTAGACAACCGTAGTCGCTAAAACGAAGGTACAAGAATGAGTACTCTGCACCTTCGGCTGTGATCGGCGTTCCTCTTTAGGCTGAACATGGGCTCAAAGACATTCTATGTAAGCCCTCTAACACCACCGATCACAGCAGATGGTGCAAGGTGCTTTGCTGTGCACGTCTGCACCCTCGTTTCAACCACGTTGGGGGCCTCAGCACCCAAACCCCCCTCTATGACATATCAAAAGCTTTCTGAAAGGGCAGATACTCTTTAAGGCAGAGAAGGGGCACAAGCTGTTATTTCCCTTACACTGAAAACCACAGAGCGCACCGCCAAAAAAACCAACACATGCAATATGGGCAATTAAAATGTAAGATGTCATAATACAAGTAAATGAGGTCCAGCAACAGAATATCACAAGAAGCAAAATTACATTACACATAAATATTAAGTCAGTTAGACAGTGGTGGAGTAAAGAAAAAAAAAATATAGTGCAATATAACATGATGGAAATAACATTCAAGCATTTCTGAATTTACCTATAACATGTGGCATATCAAGTCAATATGTAAATAACGGCAATTAGCCATAAACAAGCATAAGTTATATGGTAGTAACCCATGTAGTGTCTACTCGAACTACCATCGTGCCCAAACTGGTAAGAAAAAGGTTTCACCAGAATGTAGAGAACTCACCCCTATAAATCCTATCTGTGTGTGGTATGAAGGAGACAGAACACCTCGACACGCGTTTCGCTAGCCCAGTTGCTTCGTCAGGAGCCACAAAGATTGTATCCAATAAAAACCTAACAGACCCTTCTTTATAAGTATATTATATCTATTAGGATCTTTTTACAAAACAGTCATATACATCGTGGCTTCTATAAAAACAGAATCCATGACACCAGTGTAAACAGAGTCCAAAATGCCAGGTATGCCACCAAAAGATTTACAAAAAGTGGAAAAATGTGTATTTTAGGTTTGGATGTCTTTGTGAATGTTTGAGAAAAAGTGATTGTTGGGTGTAGGCAATTTCTTATATGCAGCAAACTTCTTTTTCACTAGAACTGGCCATTACACATTAGAATCATGTTTGCCTGAACCCGTCATTGTTAGGAGAATCAATCAACTATCTAATGTGTAGGGGCAGCCCGAGAGTCCGTTGACTCCGTTGATACTCTGGCATCTGTGGAAAGAAGGATTGCGCATCAAAATCCCGCATCTTTTGTTCCCCAGGAGTAAAGTAATACCAGAGGTTTCCAAAGCAGCTTATCCTCTCTATAATACAGTATACAATGGAGCATAGCACGATTTTTTTTTTTTTTTTTACAGAATCCATGGGAAATAAACTCACAGTATAGTGAAGACCCATAGAATTCTATAAGCACTGTATTACCCATCCATGATATAACACGTATCTGTAATATGGCCACGTGCATATGGCCTAATGCTGTGAATGTGTTATAGGTTTAGTGGCCTTTTAAAACAGGGACACGATTTGGAAATAAGAGAAACTGAGACTTTGGTCGAAAGGGAATCATCAGAAAAATACGTATTAATTAAACCAGTTTTTTATTCTGGTGTTTTTTATTAGTTAAAAAATCTTGAAATATTGCAGTATTCACACTGACCGTTAGTCACTATAGGCTGACACTTCCTGTTTACTGTAGATCACTTGGCAGCTTTGCTGTATAGACTAGTATAGAACAGCAGAGTCATCTTATTATCATTAGGGGTGGGCAAGTTATTAACAGCTCTATTGGAGGCCCACATAAGGCATTATACCCATTCTATACACACAGATATGGCTCTGTATACATCTCCCCTGTCACTCTCTGATCTCTGGAGGAGGGGGCTTTCCTCCATCACTTCCTGGAGACTGTAATAATCTATGACATTTCTCCGTCAATTGACTCCCATTTATTGCAGCTACCATAAAGCATACACACCATGCTGTACTTTCTATACAAACAATACGGGAAGGATGTGTGTGTCTCCAATATGGCCAACCCAGGGAGGTTTTTATAAATAAGAAAATAGCCTCAAGAGAAAATAACATGTGTTTATGAGAAATACAGAACTTAAAATATATCATTTGGGACAATGTAAGCGAGTGCATTGTAATATATGTAAATTTTGTGGTATTGTAATAAATGACCTGTATATCCCCACAGTGTTTTGCTGTAGAAACAAGGTCATAGTACAAGCAAAAAGAGCCCAATAAGAGCGAGCTGCTAACCAAGATGGCCGCATGCTGAGGTAGCTCCGCGACTCCTGGGCACAACAGCTATATAAAGCAAACATTTGAGGTGAATTCACTCGCCCTTTTACCCTTCTTCTTCCTCCGGAGGATCTTCTGCCCGGATTGTTCATGGTTCGGAAGAGCGCAGTGGGCCGAAAGGACTCGAAACCGGAGTCCTCCGTCCCTGCCCCCCAGCCTGAGACTGCAACTTCGCCCGCCATGTCGGCTGTTTCGGACGACGACATACAGGCCTCGCCTGAACTTATTGCAGGCTCCCAAGAAGACGGCTCGCAGATACCTGAACCCCAGTTCACCACCAGGGACGCTTCTTTGCTGCAGAAATTTAAACAGCTCCTGCAGCAAGAATTGCAGCTCACCGCTTCTAAGCTGTCGAGAGATCTTACCAAAGAGATACGTGAACTGGGAGCCAGGACAAACGTCTTGGAAACTAAGATGGACGACACCATTGAAGTTTTGAATGCGCACGATGCCGAATTTGATTCACTGAGAGCAGACCTGGATTCAACGATGCTACGCCTGGAGGACTTCGAGAACCGTGCACGACGGGGGAATCTCCGGATAAGAGGTCTGCCCGAGACATACGAGGATCTTAACTCCTCCATTACGGCCCTATTCCAAGAGCTGGCACCGGATCTCCCGGTGGATAGGCTGGAGATGGACCGGGTTCATAGGTCGCTAGGCCCTAAACGACAAGATGGCAAGCCACGAGACATAGTGGTGAAGCTCACTTATTATGCCACCAAAGAAACCCTGTCTCAAAAGGCTAGAGCCACATCGTCCCTAAAGTTTCAGGGCCACGAATACCAAATATTTGCGGACCTTTCTCCGATAACTATACAGAAAAGGCGAAATATGAGAAACCTACTGGCTGTTCTACAAAGCCGCCATATCAAATATCGATGGGGATACCCTTTCAAGCTCCAATTCTCTCTAGCCAACAAATATTATTCGGCCAGCACGGCAGAGGAGCTTCGGCAAATTTTGGTCACCCTACAGCTTCTACCGACAGACGCCGCCCGATCAAGTCAACTTTCTCAGGAACGTCGTGATGGGCCGCCGCTACGTCCTATTTGGAGCAAGGTCCCCCCCCGCAGACCACCCGGGAGATCTGGATCCGTTTATGATATTCGAGATGACCCCGACTGATGGATGAGTACTTTTAACATGTTTCCACCCTGTATATTGGTTCTCTTGCGGCGGGGACTGATCTATTTGCTGAGTGGCGGGCGGTAGCGGAGGCCATGTTTTGCTGTATCTGGAATAAGTTTGCTGCTTAACTAGATGCAAGGTTTATTGACTTGGCACTAACCATTTATTTTTATTTTTTTCTATTAATGTGGTTGTCGTTTTGCTGTCCTGCCGGCTAGACATACTTTGCCTTGCCTTTTGGCGGCACTGTGTGTGTGGCCTGCAGGAGGTCAACCGGCAAGATAATTCCAAGTAATTGTTGCCTTGATTGATGGCTATGTTTAATTTTGGTTATATGACTGAACGCGACTCGGCGTGCCTGGTCCGCCATCTTACTTGGGGCAGAATGTTCTGGAAATTCTGTATCTGGAATAAGTTTGCTGTTTAACTAGATGCAATGCTCATTAACTTGGCACTAACCATTTATTTTTATTTTTTCTATTAACGTGGTTGTCGCTTTGCTGTCCTGCCGGCTAGACATACTTTGCCTTGCCTTTAGGCGGCACTGTGTGTATGGCCTGCAGGAGGTCAACCGGCAAGATAATTCTAAGTAATTGTTGCCTTGATTGATGGCAATGTTTAATTTTGGTTATATGATTGAACGCGACTCGGCGTGCCTGGTCCGCCATCTTACTTGGGGCAGAATGTTCTGGAAATTAATGTTCTCTCCCCCTGGCCCATACTCCCTTGCTAGTTTTCCCCTCTCTGTCATTGCTTTCCCCTATATGTCATGACATGGTGTTTAAGTTCACCTCAACAGATTGCCGTTACCACACCTTTGTGCCCAGGTGTTGGCGAACCCGAACTCTATCAGTAGTATCCCCTGTGCTACTGTCCACCCTTTTCGGTCGATTTTCGGACGAATTTCCCTCTTCAGTTTTCTAAATGCATAATTGTCTCTACACCCCTTTTTACCTATTCTGTTTCTCCCTCCCCTCTCTTTCCAGCCCTTCTTTCCCTTTCCCCCTGCCGGTCAGAACTCATTATAAAATCATCAGATCATACATATGGCTACTTCTGCCTTGAAAATAATCTCTCATAATGTCCAAGGCTTCAATTCGCCACATAAACGATCGAAGGCATTTCATTTCTACAAAGCCTGTCATGCGGACATTGTCTGCCTCCAGGAAACCAGGTTCTCTGTTGCCTCCAAACCACAACATCTTAGTGCACACTTTCCTGTTTTCCATTGTTCTTATGCCCATGAAAAGCGACGCGGGGTAGTTATTGCCTTCAGAAAGAATCTCCCTTTTCTTTGTAACAAGGAAATTCTTGACCCTACTGGTCGATATGTGATTCTGGTCGGTACTCTATTTGATGTAGAGGTGACCCTAGTGGGATATTACGGACCAAATGAGTTTCAAACAGAGTTTTTTTCTCACTTATTTAAACAGATAGATGCCAATCGAAAGGGCTTGCTAGTGGTCATGGGCGACTCAAACCTGGTAATTAATCCAGCTTTAGATAAATCCCCGACCCTGACATCATCCACACCTCAAACTTCCTCGTCTATGTTTAGTGACATGCTACAGGCTCACGATCTACATGACCTGTGGAGGGAATTACATCCCAATACAAAAGATTTTACGTTTTACTCCAACCCCCACTCCTCTTTTAGTCGCATTGATCACATATTCACGTCTCAGCGTTCATTACCACTATGCTCCGCCGCAAAGATACTTAGCACACCCTGGTCTGACCACAACCCGGTAGAGGTCTCCTTCTCTTCTCTAATCCCACGGGGGCTATCCTTTAATTGGCGACTAAACGACTCCCTTTTGACATCCAAAGACTCATTCGCACAGATTGAAGAAGCGGTTAAGGAATACTTTAACTTAAATGTAGGTTCCACGTCTTCGCCGATCATACTATGGGAAGCCCATAAAGCCACCCTGCGGGGGACTCTCATTAGGTTGGGGTCTATTAAAAAAAAAAACAGAGAAAAGAAGATAACAGACTTATACCAAACACTAGCACAAAAAGAAAATGCTTGGAAACAGACGCCTTCGCATGCTAATAAAGCGTCAGTTGAGGCTACCAGATTAGAGCTTGACCTTTTATTGACGGAACAGGCTGAACGTAAGCTACGATGGTCCAAGCAGCGCTATTACTCGCAAAGCAATAAACCGGGTAAACTTTTAGCACGTCAGCTGCGAGTTCCCGCTGCGCCAAAAGAACCAATTAGATTGCGGACAGCCTCCGGCACAATAACAGCAGACCCTAATAAGATTGTTTCCCAATTTCAAACTTTCCTTTCCAAATTATACTCATCCCCCCCACCTTTTGATCCCTTGAAGGCTGAGGGCTTGCTAGCTAATTTGGTTTTTCCAGATATTACCTCCTCTAATCTCGAAGCATTGGAAGCTGAGATATCTGAGACTGAAGTTCAGGCAGCTATCAAGGAATTAAAACCTTCCAAATCTCCTGGCCCAGACGGTTTCTCCCCATTATATTACAAAAAACTTTCTCCGCTCCTAAGCCCATATTTGACCCAACTCTTTAACACTATCAGAACTGGCACAACCCTTAGGACACCAACCCTGACAGCCCATATTGCAATGATCCCCAAACCTCAAAAGGATGCTCTTCAAATTACCAATTATAGGCCAATATCCCTCCTGAACACTGACATAAAAATTTTAGCTAAAATCCTGGCGGTTAGAGTAAACCGCTTCCTTGACGGGATTATACATGGAGACCAAGCAGGCTTTGTCCCTGGAAGACAAACAAGCGACTGTACCAAGAGAGTTATATCCTTGGTTCACCTAGCACGCAAGAGAAATGTGGCGTCAATGCTTCTCTCGCTCGACATTCAAAAAGCCTTCGATACAGTATCTTGGTCTTACATGGATTTTGCCTTGGGGAAGTGGGGTTTTGGTAGCCACTTTATGTCATGGGTGCACGCCCTCTACTCCAACCCTACTGCTAAAGTCTGCTACGCGGGCTACCAGTCTGCTTCTTTTCCTATTGAACGGGGCACCAGACAAGGATGCCCTCTATCCCCTATTCTATTTATCCTAGCACTTGAACCCCTAGCCATGATGATTCGCCAGAATCAGAACATTAGGGGACTGGAGTTAGGGGGAGTGCAACATAAATTGTCCCTCTTTGCAGATGATATGCTACTCATGCTCTCCCAACCCCTTATCTCCCTTCCTAACTTAATGCAAACTCTATCAGATTTCGCTGCTATTTCTGGACTTACTATAAACCCCGCAAAATCTATCGCTTTAAATGTTAATCTATCACAACAAACCCTGCACTCACTACAAAGCCATTTCCCCTTCCAGTGGGCCGGACACTCATTGAACTACCTGGGTATCCAGTTGACTCCCTCCTATGAGCAGCTGTATTCCGCTAATTACCCCCCCCTTATTCGCTCAATAACATCTTTGATGACATCCTGGCAATCCACCTATTTATCTTGGATAGGCCGTATTTCTGCAGTCAAAATGACCATCCTTCCAAAGCTTCTTTATTTGTTCCAAACCCTGCCAATCAAAATCCCAGCACACATTCTGCGCCTCATCCAGAATCGGATCTCATCTTTTATTTGGAAGGGAGCACGCCCTAGAGTATCCAAGTCCACCCTCTGTTCACCAAAGGCAGATGGGGGACTGGGGGTTCCGAATGTCTCCAAATATTACCAGGCAGCTATGATAGCACCCTTAACTAAATTGCATGCTTCTGCAAATATGCCTCTATGGGTGTACCTGGATATTCCGGAGATGTCGCCAACCCCGATCCAATCAGTGCCCTGGTTACCTCCCTCTTTCCGCTCCTCCCACCTATCACCCCCACTCATGCACATTTTATCGGTATGGGACTCAGTTAAATATTCTAGCAGATTGATCTCGCCGCATCTTCCCCTCCTTTCCCTGTGGCATAACCCTTTATTCTCCCCAGGTACAGACAATTACCAAGCCTTTAAATGGTGGTGGACTAGTGGTATACTCAGAGTCCATCATCTTCTAACGCCCACCCATTCCCGGATTCTCTCGTTCTGTGAGCTTCAGACCTCTCAGCAGATTCCCAACGGCGAAGTGTTCCGATATCTACAACTTAAGAATTGGATTACTTCTCTTCTCCACAACAAGACTGCTTCAGACTCTTACTCACAGTTCGAGCGAATCTGCGAAAACAACCCTAATACTAAAGGGATCATATCAGTCTTATATAAATGGCTCCTTAACAACCCCACACCTGTTCCCCACACATACGTGGATAGATGGCACCGGGATCTGGGGGTGACGCTCGAACCAGCAGATTGGCATAATATCTGGAGTATAGTATCACACTGCTCCATTAACACAAATATTTTAGAATCGGCTTATAAAGTCATGATGAGGTGGTATTTGGTTCCTAGCAGACTTGCACGTGCCTTTCCCACCTACCCTGCCTCTTGCTTTCGTGGTTGCCACTCTCCCGGTGACATGCTCCATATTTGGTGGTCCTGCCCTAAGCTTACCCGATTCTGGAGTAGGGTATTTGGTCTCGCCCAAAGTCTGTTTGGCATTATTATAAGAAGAGATCCGAAGATAGGCCTTCTCCATCACAAACCCCCAGAGCTTACGAACGCACAATTTCGGCTATTCTCTTATATCCTTTTGGCTGCAAAAATAACTATAGCCCACTCTTGGAAAAAACATACAGTAACTTTTGCAGGGGTTAAAACTAGAATGGACCAGATGTTTGTGAACGAAAAACTCACAGGAATCTTACTAGATAGGGTTGCCGGGTTTGAGTCGCTTTGGTCGCCCTGGATTAGCTACGCATACCCTCACTTACCTGCCAATATGATCACTGCTTATTAAGTCCAGTGACTTTTCTTTTCATTCTAGATTTCTGACCGGCTCCTCCCCCCTTACCAATCCCAGTTTTCCGCTATATTCTTCCCAACCCTTCTATTCCCCCCTCCTCTGTCTCTTGTTGTATAGGATGTTTCCTTTTCATATATTGATCCTACATTTACTGTCATTGCATTCACGAATGCTTGTCATTTTGTTTTTTATAACAACATTATAATTCATTGAGTGAAATGGTTTATATTCAATTTTATTTTAATCTGTTTTTGATATATGTCTTTTACCTAAATGTAAAAATGTTCAATAAAATTTGTTGAAAAGAAAAAGCTAAAAAAAAAAAAAAAAAAAAAAAAAAAAAAAAAAAAAAAAGAAAAAAAAAAAAAGAGCCCAATAAGAAGAAAAAGTGTATCTTTTATACCAAAATAAAATAGATTAAGGGCCTATTCACCTCAACGTTCGGTTTCCGTTGATTCTGTCTTTGCGGAATCAATAGCGCAGTCGGCTGCGCTATTGTTTCCACCAAAAAAACTGAAACCTTACGGAACGGAAACAAATGGAAACCATTAGCAATGGAAGCATTACCATTAAAATGAATGGTAAAAAAGCTATGGTTTCCGTTTGCCTTTCCGTTGATGGTTTTCCCTGTCGGAAAGGTCTGACGAAACCCATCAACGAAGCTAACGCTGATGTGAACAGGCCCCAAAATAACACATTTTTATTTTGTTTTTCTTTATATTTGTATTTTGCAACAAATCAGATCTGACATATGTTCAGGGCATTTATTGGATCCCAAAGAAATTAGAAATAAAAAGAAAAATATGAAGCTGCAAGTTTCCACGCGATTTAGGGTATGTTCATGCGGCCTATTTTCAGACGTAATTCGGGCGTTTTTCGCCTCGAATTACGCCTGAAAAAACGCCCCTAATACGCCTACAAACATCTGCCCATTGCTTTCAATGGGGTTTACGGTGTTCTGTTCCCACGAGCCTTTATTTTACGCGTCGCTGTCAAAATACGGCGCATAAAGTGATGGCTCGTCAAAAGAAGTGCAGGACACTTCTTGGGACGTTTTTGGAGCCGTTTTTCATAGAACCTATTGGAAATAGCTCCAAAAACGGACGTAAAAAACGCGAGTTGCTCAAAAAACGTCTGATAATCAGGAGCTGTTTTCCCTTGAAAACAGCTCCATATTTACAGACGTTTTTTGTTAAGCGTGTGAACATATCCTTACAATTTGCACTGTAGAGATGGTCTTAAATCCGTTGTAAAATCCATATGCGTTACATGTACAGTTTGCTGTGGATTTCGCCTTTTGCCTTGCAATGTTTGAAATCCTAAAGAAATCTGTAATGGATTTGAAAATCCGCAGCATGCCTTCAAATCTGCACAGATTTTTTTTTCCATTGCTCGTGAATAAGGTTTTTTAAGACATAAGTCTGCACCGACATCTGCAACAAATACTCAATGTGTGAACGAGGCCTTATACCTCCCTTTTTGCGATCCAATCCTGGCATTGGCTAAAAAAAAAAAAGCATACACCAGAACTGCACTGTGTGAGCCGTGCTTAATGATTTATGAAGGACGCGTCATAGAAATATTTACCGTACGGTTTTACTGTATATTTCGTATGATGATTCACTACAATGTAATGCAGACCTACTGCAAGATAAAGATTGAATGTGATGTAAATGCATCTCTTGATCTCCAGAGGGCGCTGTTGTACTGTACCGCACACCACTGAGCAGCTCATGCTGGGGGAAGGGACTAGCCTTCCACATATTTCTTGCAATAGTCTAGCCCGAGTCTGGTAAACAGCCTAGAATTGTGGGCAGTGTCCGTCCTCCAGGCTCTGCACCAAGTATGAAATCATATGACTCAGTCCGGACTACAGCTGTCAGATGGTAATAGTTTTGGGAGCAGCAGCAGGAGTCTGCAGGCATTTAATTGTTAAAATCCAAACTGCTATATTATACTGTTATTATATTACTTTAATTTAGGTAATGTGGTTGAGTCATTCATTATTGCTGGTCCTGGTGTAAATGCATTGTCGAAATGTTGACATCGTCTAAAAGCAAAAGTACATTTTTGGTGTGTGCAGTTCCAATTAGTTAGATGATATTTTCCAGTTTTTCTGTCGCTGTGTTCTCCATTAACGTATTAATAAAGCTTGCCATGCATTGATTTTTCCATGTCCTAAGCCGCACTGTATTACTTTGTGTTTTCAATGCATTAGCAGTCTGGCTTAGAAAAGCAGGCCACATATTATTGTGCTTTGTGGGAAAACGCAATGCAAGCGGGACCGGGGCGATGAGACAAAATTCCTGTCACCTGCCCAAGAGCGAAACTCGGGAAAACGAAGTCAAAAATAAATAAATTAGTGAATAAAAATGAATTTGGTTGCAAAGGTGAAAGAGCCTATAAAGTATATATTTCAAATTTTTTGCTCTACAAAGCTAATTTGGCATTGTTTTTTTTATTAGTATTATTACATATGGGAGAATCCATGTTGTTTTGTTTGATTGTGGTGAGATGAGCTCTATAAACAGTGCCCCCTGTGGTGTTAATAGGAATAGCATTAGGATTCAGACGAGCGCGAATCTCGTCCGTGTGCTGTGCGTTGAAACAACGCACAGCGCGCGGCCCCATTGATTTCAATGGGGCTATTCACACATGCGTGAGTTTTCACGCAGCGAGTGTCCATTGCGGGAAACTCACTGCATGTCTTATATTGGTGCGTTTTCACGCACCTACACGCCCATTGAAGTCAATGGGTGCGTGAAAACCAAGGACAGCACACGTGTTTTACGCATTAATTACATTGGAAAAAAAAAAGTGCTTGCGAGGGCGTGAAAAACTCATGCCACTCGCAAAGCACACTGATGCATAACGCAATGCACACGGACAGATTTACGTGTGTTTTTACACGCGTAAATCTGTCACGCTCGGGCGAATCTAGCCTTAGAATGTTTGACTATTAAAATCTTATAACCACAAGGGCTTTATCTTTCCCTAGTAAGGCGATTGTCCATAATTCAATTGTCTTCTAAGACGCCATTGGTTAAAATTTAAGGTAACATGACGCAGGTCACAAGAGGGTTTAATCATAGATGGAAACAATTGTGGGGATTAGGCCCAGATCACACTGACTTTGATGCGGAAACCACCTCGGAATCAGCGGAAAAATAAGTCCGAAACCGCCTCCCATTGAAATCAGTGGGAGGCGGCACGTTTTTAGCCGCTTGCAGTAAGAAAAGCAGCATGCTCTTTCTTGCCGTGGGTCCGCCTCTGACCTCCCATTGAAATCAATGGGAAGCAGAGAGCAGTTTTCGCAGTGTTTTTTTGCCCGTGGCTGAAAAACGCCATGGCAAGAAAGTGAAGGCAGGTCAAAATCGGCCGCAAAATTCCTGAAGGAACTTTGAGGCAGATTATTCTGCCTGAAAAAATACTCTGTGTGAACAGGGCTTTGGGGTGAAAGACAATTGAGAAAGGGTAAATGAGGTGAGGTGTTAGAGGTTGTTGTTTTTTTTAGTATTCTGTACGTGTTCTGTGTTTATATGTGAATAGTTCACCTATGTGTGATATATAGGGTTTAGATTTGGGGTATTCCTAAGTACAATGGAAATGAAGGTTTCTAATCACTCCCCATGGTAAGAAGAGTGTTTGGTTATTTGTGCTCCATCTCCTGTGTATCTCCTGATTGAATTACTCCATTTTTTTTTTGTAAAGAAGAGGTTCTGCATCAGCTTCAGTTTGTATCCTGCAAAACACCATAATACCCACCTCAGATGGGACAGACCTTCTTTTTGAAAAGGATAATATTTTTCAATCAAGGACAAGGATATCACTTTCATTCTTTAAAAAGAGGTTCTGAAGCAGCTGAGATGTGTATTATAAAAATTAAAGTACCTCCTTATATAAATGATTAAAAAAATATTTCTGTATAATGGCGCTTAATCCGTATCTTCATTATTATATCTAGTTATGGAACTCTTTGGGGATGTCTAATCTTAGAAAGTTACTTTAAGGGCGGAGCACGATCCTCTATATAATAGCAGTCATCTAATGAATATATAATGTCAGAGCTTCGTAGTCGGAGGGATGATGAAGTAATAAGGTTATAAGTGAGATTTGTTCTTCACACTTTATCTGCTAACACATAAACAGTCCACCTAGAGAAGGTCTTCGTGTTTGGAAAGTTGGTAAAAGTACACGCTGGTGACTGACAGAACACCGGCTCGCATTATCTCATCTGCTTGTAGACATTGCTCAGCTAAACGCTTCGGATGAATGCCAGAATCTTGCAATGCTTTTGCATTAGGGTTGGTGTCAAGAAATGTGGTATGCTAAGCTGCAGATTGGTAATACGGTAAATCTAAGTGCTAGCAGCTCAATCAAATCTACATTCATCTTCCAACTGCCAGTCTTTAATAGCGACTTCAGAATTTACTTTTTCTACAGTATAAAAAAAGGTCTTATAAGAACTAGAATAATAAAGAACATATAATATGAGTTTAACATTTATTTTCTATGATACTGTATATTTAAGGGTAGTTTTATTTTGTATTTATGACGTTATCAAGGGATTAAGAATAGATTACAGCATTTTTTCCTAAAATAAAAAAAGTCTTAAAAAAGGATTAAAGTGTTATTCCCATCTCATAATGTGATAGCAAATTGCTAGGATATTCCATCCGTTTCTGAGAAGTGGGGGTCCGACTGCTGAGAATAAAGGGGCTGCAACGCTGGTTTAACATTGTGGCCCCTTCAGTATTTTTCCGGGAGCACCACTGTGCATTGCTGCAGTCCTTTCAATCTCAGGATTGTGGGGGTCCCTAGGGTCGATATGCCTTCACTTTCTGTGACGGGAATAACCCTTGAATTGAGATATCTAGGTCTTGTAAACATGTGACAGATGCTGGGTGACATGTACTACTAGCAGCCATTAGAGTGCCCATGGAGGTCATGACACAGCTTTTCACACACTGCGTAGCATATACTGTACATAACAGATTTATATGGCATTTGGGATCCAGTCCATGAAAAGCTGGCTTGGAAAATCACCCATATGGCCAGCGTTTTGATTGTCACCTCCAGAGATCTAACACCTGTTATATCAAGATAACTCTGAAATACCTGACTAGATTATTAAAAGACATCACACAAGAGAACAATTTAGGGATTTATCTTTCCTGGTATTATATATAATAATAATTATTATTATTTGTATTAGTAGTAATAATAATAAAGGGGTTGTCTAGTTTATAAATTATGTTTTTGAAATATCCTATTAGGTGTTTTTTGAGTTATTTGGGGGTCAGTCAGAGCGGAGAGAAGTTACAAGGAGCGTCTCTTTTCCTCTGGAGGACCCAGCACGTCTATGTGTTACATGAGCAGCCCATTGACTTCAATGGATACAATGTAATGTTTCATTTCGGACTGTGGTGGTGCTGCAGAAGAAGTGAATGCTTGAACTAACAGGTTCCCTCACCGATTTCAGCTGATCACGGTGGTTCCCAACAGTAGGAAGCTTATTTTTAGGGAGCCCTTCAAACAAAAGGACATTGTCCAAAGCAGACAAACCTTTTAGGGTATGTTCACACGTGTTTTCAGGTGTATTTCGGGGTGTTTACGCCTGAAAAAACGCCTGAAAAAAAACGGAAGCAGAACGCCTAAAAACATCTGCCCATTGATTTCAATGGAAAATACAGCGTTCGTTTTTTTACGCCTCGTTTTCAAAAAACGGCACATGAAAAGACACCCGTAAAAAAGAAGTGCATGTCACTTCTTGAGCCATTTTTGGAGCCGTTTTTCATTAACTAAAAAAAAACTGTTCCAAAAACAGCCGTAAAAAACGCAGCAAAAATGCGAGTTTGATTAAAAAACGGTTGAAAATCAAGAGTTGTTTTCCCTTGAAAACAGCTCCGTATTTTCAGAAGTTTTTGGTTAAGCATGGTTATCTGGGTTCCAATTTTTTTTCCTAATGGCTGAAAATGACATGAATTAACAAAAGAAGCAGTATTTACAATTCCTTTTCCCTGGCGATCCAGCGCTGACGCTCCAGCCGCACTCACGGTGATTGTTTACATGCAGGCAGCATGTGACTGTTGCAGCCAATCAGAAGGCTGCTTCTTTTGTTAATTCATGTCATTTCCAGCCATTAGGAAAAGAATTCGGAACCTGGATAACTCCTTTACATAAAAATAGGACAGAAGGGGCATTCTATATATTTATAGCCACGAAAGTAATAATAATATTAAAAAAAACACAAAAATAATATTTTAGAAAACACATTTTAAAACTACTCAATATATATTTTATACTGGTTGTACATTCCATAACATCTTTATTTCTCTTTTCAAGTCTCCCCCTCTAGGATATGTTTGAGGAATTGGAAAAAAAAAAAAGAAGAAACCTCAGCCTGCACCTGCCTTGCAATCCACATACGCTTATTTTAAGCTTAGTTATATGTGGCTGCCAGAACTCGTTGCCTGCTGTCCTCCTGTAACCTCGTCCTGGGTAGACTGATTAAATGTCTGCCTTAATCCATGCTACTAGAAATCATAACCTTTAATCCACTGATTATTGAAAAACCTTCAAAACCATTATTCCGGTTTGGAGTGTAACCAGAAAATACCTTTGGAACTGATGTTACGCCCTTTCTAATATGTTCTACAAAAATGGTTGTATTCTGATTGGTTACTTGGAAACACATGCAGTTTTCGTTTTTTGCACTGCTTTTTATTACACAAGGCCCAATGTATCCACAGCAGCAAGAACGGCTTCTTTAAGAAAAAGATGGCTAAATCATAAGTTTTTAACACCGTGTTGCCATGGTTTTCTCAATGCCGTAGTGTGGTAGTTCTCAAGCGCTCCTCCATAGGATAGGCTATCAATATTTGAGGAGTAGTGGTCCGACCGCTGGGACCTGCAACGATCAGCACAATAAGAAGGCCCTGCGCTCCTGCAAGCACCACAAGTGGCTGTATCTGGTACTGCAGCTAGTCCAATTCGGCCCCTTTTGATCAAACATTGATGGCCCAGGATAGACCATCAATATTAAAGTCCCTAGACCTAAAATACCAAACTGCTCAAGAATAAAAAGTGTCATTTTTTTTTCATAGCAGCAGGGGTGTGCCTTGTGGTAGAGCTTCACCATCAGTTTTCCGTCGGTCATTGATGACCAGAGTATCACAGCATGCTGCACTATTATTTCCAGTAAAAAGAATGGCTACCTGACAGAACCCTGATTAACCAATTAGAAGACAATGGGGAAAAAATAGATCATGACCAATCATAACCGATCGTGATAGATCAAACGTGTTAAAAATGATTCATCGTGGAGCCTGTCTATAAAGCCCACAGGAGACATTTATCATGACCCATGAAATATTTTAAATGAAATGTCACAATCATCACTGATACTAATGACCCTTTTTACATTGTGCTAAACCCAACCCTGCAACACTACTGATACATCTGCCCCCCGATATTTACCATGTCACCTGCACAATACAGTGTGGTACAAGTCAGAATAGTGACAGCACAGGTACATTTGTTCCTCGTCTTAATATAGGGTAGTGTCGAACTATGTGCCACTGTTCTGAATTGGGAAAAACTCATTATAATGGTTCTGGATCTCGCAAACAATTGGTTTGGCTCAGACTTAATAGATACTTAACAAATACACTTAATTTTATAGCTCATTTTGTTTTTGGAAATAGGCACCATATTATCTGTTCATCCATGGAATCCAATGTAATAAAAAAACATTCCACTTGATCTATTGGTATTAAGAATATTTTCCATTATTTTTCCCTAATGTTTCCAGCCATACTTTACCCATTGTTACGCTCAGTCCTGCAGAACAAAAGCCTTATTAGTTTGCTTTCCAAACCCAATAAAATCCTGTAGTCCTAAACAGATCTGACATTTGGAATTGGCTTCTAAAACAAACATGCAAGACTATCATTATACTGTCTCACAAATGTGTTATAGTGTCCTTAGCGATAGAACAGGCGACCATAAGCCCTATTAAGAACTGAACTGGACCCCCTCTATTAGCCAGAGAAGAGCAGCGCTCCTTATCTGTTTATATGCTCCACTACATGGACACCCATTGATTTCAGTGGACACCATGTAATACTTTGCATGCATGAAATGTAACCACTGGCCAAGCAGCTACCCTAACTACAGCTAATACGGGGGAGGGGGATTTGGGGTATTATCAGTTAAAATGCATTCTCCTAGATTTTCGAACATTTATTACATATGTTCAGCAACATAAAATTGGAAGTTGGATTTGTTTAATTTATTTTTCTTCAGATGTTGCATTGTGAAGATAAACTATGCAGTTCTCCAGGATCTCCTTTCCGCTTAAAGAGGTTGTCCCCTTTAAGAGAAGCGATTAGCAAATGGCCATGGGTCCAACTTCTCTACGCTGGTGATCAGCTGTTCTGGCGGCTGCATCTAGGCATACATTTATCTACGACCAACCATTATTATTATTATTAATTGCCGTTCACGTATTGCATGGACGTCTGGAGTCCACCAGAGTGGACATAGAGTGGAGTCTCAAGAGGCAAACCTCTTTCTATGAAGTCCATATGCCCTAATAGGGTATATGGACAGGAGTTGTCATCATGAGTCAACATCTATGAAGAGGACCTGTCAGCTCCTCCGCCATGTATGTTTTGCTAAATTCTTGTATTCCCCATGAAATAATGCTGAAGCATCTTTTCATAGAGCTCTGCATTGTGCCATTCCTGTTATTCCTCATGGAAATGTATGAATAAACTCACATCGAGGTGTTAGCATTCTCAATAGGTTGTGTCCCCATACTGTTTAACACTTTCTGCACTGATTGAACATTGTCAGAGTGTGCAGGGACACGCCACTTTGAAATTGAGAATGGTAACACCCAGTTGTCAATATATTAATATATTTCCAGGAGGAATAACAGAGGAACGCACAATGGAGCGTTCTCTGAATAGATGCTCTAGATTCGGTATTCTATGAGGAATACAAATATTTTTGTAATACTGACAAGTCATGAGAGATGATCATCTTTTGCTCACTGGTGGTTTTTATTGCTTTTAGTTTATAATAATTTCATCCTTTCTGTAACAGAATCAGAATCTGAACTGACTTCCTGGTGACATTATAGTAGGTCTGTGCACAGCAGTCAATCAGAGCAAGTAGAGCTGCAGTGTAAAGTATGAGGGAGGGCAAATCAGTCTTCTACTAGACAATGGAGCTGTGCTGGATTAATTGATAACTGTGCTTTATTAATTTATGTCAGTTTTAAAACCACAAGTGCACATCTACTGATGTTATTTATGAAGGTTATGTGATGTATAAACAGTATATGACTTGTTTCAGCATAGTCTAGGTAATGGATAGACAACTTTTAGATACACCTGAAACACCATTTGTTTTTCTTATATTCAAAATATCTAATTGCTTAGTATTTTTCCAGCACAAGATTTACTGCTTGTACTCTGAAGGATTTACTTTCTTATTATTTTATCGTAGATTTATGACTGATGCAGCTCGACGTGAACAAGAAACCTTAAAGAAAAAAATTCAGCCTAAGCTCTCACTGACATTATCAAGCTCTGTATCCCGAGGAAATGTGTCAACACCGCCCCGCCATGGTAGTGGCAGCCTCACCCCTCCAGTCACTCCACCCATTACGCCATCTTCTTCATTCCGCAGTAGCACCCCTACAGGTAAGTTAGTGTTAGTACCGCAGATTAGTGATTAGGCCTATAGCTCCTAATATGTGTTCATTCATTGGAATTAGATTTGTCACAGAATAATTAACAAAGGACACATGTTGAGCTCTTTTTGCATTTATATTTTTAACTTTCTATTGATAGGATTAAACATGATATGTCACAGAAATGTATTTTTACATAAAAGGTGATCTCACAGGGACGTGGAAGTTCTAGCACCTGAAGCGGGTGGCCCTGCTTATCTAGAGATTAATCGGTATATTATTTTGCTCTCGATAAACAAAAAGGTGAGCTCCAATGTGACATGTACAATGTGCTAGGTTCTCTTTGAACTGCCTCTGTGCATTTATAGAGGAAATCCAACACCGTATACATGTGACGTAAGGGTAGGTACCTGCAATAGGAGCTTGTGCTTCTGTATCATGTTATGTCAGTATTCTATATGAAGATGATTCTCTTGCGATAGATCCAAAATGGTATTAGAAAAAACAGCATTATTTCAATAAATCGCTTTTATTGTGTCCAAAAGATCGTACAGCGAGTAAGCAACGTTTCGACCTGTTACAGTGGTTGGGTCTTCCTCAAGCTCTTGTGACAGATCATGGAGTAAGGTCATAGCTAAATATAGTTCAGTGTTAGGCTCTGTACATAGTGTATGTTCAACACTCGGAAAATCTCCTGAACATATAGCCCCGATGTATGGAACTGTATCCCATACAATACACACACCTCTCATTGACTCCCAATGTAACAAGTTACACTTTTCAGTATAGTGGCAAAAAAGGAATGCTGACGCATACTGCCCAAATGTATGCCAAAAGGACACTCTTTTGGTATACTTCGGGCCCGTTATCGGTTAAGGGCGATGGTTGGGAGCATTCGGAGCACATACGGTAAACATATACCTCAAACATGATGTGAACACAGCCTAACCTGTTAGTTCATAAGAATGTTACTGCTCTAATACTTCATTATCCATTGATTAATTTCTGGCGTCTTTCTCTTCCTGGATGACTCAGCATGCCCAGGCCCACGGGCAACCCATTGATTTCAATGAGCACCATGTAATGCTTAATTTCCCCTGGGGTGGCATTGCAGAGAAATTAAACTCTTGCTGCCAGGTTCCCGCAGATTACAGCCGAGCACAGGGGGTCGTCTCAACAGAACGACATTCTAGTTAATCATTTCAGTTTTATAACGCTAGAGTCATATTTATATATTATTATTGTTAGTTTTATTTAATTCAAATGTAATTATAATTTAACATTTTTAATAATGTCATTTTTGTGTGCTTCTCTAAATAGTAGCTATGTCTTAAATTTAAAAAGCCACCTTGGAGGCCCCTGTTTTATTCTACACAGGTTTGTGGTATAAGTGGAATAATTGAGCAAGTATGCACCAGACACGCTAAGCCCCATGGATTGGAAAGTCTTATCCCACATCACTGCCCGGAGACACTGCAGTGCAGTCTCGCCTTTTCATATCTGACCATGGACGTCATAAATTCATCTTTTTAGCCTTGAAAGCATCACTCCAAATCATGCTCATTTTGGGACCTGGCAGCTTTTTTATGGTCCACGAGCAGTATATAATGACTTTTAGATTCCAATGTAAACATTCCTTCTCCTGCAGAATGATTAGAATTTGGAAATTGTTCATCATGCATAAAATCTTAGAAGCACCCCAAACAATGTTAGCTAACGGGCATTGCTTTATGGGCTTGACCCTCACTATATTATGTTATCAGTTTAGGCAACATAATTAGGACAAAAAGTTATAATAAATCATTGTGTTGCCAGCTTGGGGTAGCGCACTGTAGAAAGTATAGTCTAGAACCTGGGGAGTGCGCTAAGGGGTCCATCTCACACTGACTGCTTTATTCTTTGACTGCTTTGCAGCGACTAGATGAGGTTTGTAAATTATTAGAAAAGTCAAATCATTTTGCAATTATGAAAATTCATTCTGGAAAGTCATTACAGTTCTAGCTGTCATAGACAATAGGAGAAGCTGGTATTTTAAGGAGAAGTTCTAGCTATAAAAACCTATATTACTAAATTGCAGTCTGTATCGATTGAGGTAAGATTTTAAAGGGGTTATGTGTGGACTGAAAAGTATTAGCAATGTACACACTGCAGTATGTGAGTACACTCGCTAATACACATTCCGATCCCGCGTCGCGCTGATTATAAGATTTTAATAGATTTTTATAATGTTGGCGGGGGACCAGAATCTAACTGCACAGTCTTCCTTCATGACAACACGACTCTTTGTGATGTGACTGGCCCCGCTGTACTCTATGCAAGCGCTGTACTACTGCTTACATAGAGTACAGCAGGGCCGGTCACATGACGAAGTGTCATGTCACCATGAAGGAAGACTGTGCAGTTAGACTTCTGGTCCCCCGCCATTGCTATAAATATATATTTTTAATCTCATAATCAGCGCTGACGTGGGATCAGAATGTGTATTAGCAACTCTACTGCACTGAGTACACTGCTAATAATTTTTGGTCCACACCTAACCCCTTTAAGAGAGATATGTCACACTTACCTTCTTTTCTGGATTTTCCGGGGCTCACCTATAATATCTTCCATAGCCCTGTCGGAGCAGGCATGTCTCCTGCAAAAAACTTGCTGGGAGTCGTCACTAGTGGGAGGTAGCTACTTATGTATTTATGTTGCTACCAATGAATTCAAAGGGAGATCTATAAATATGTATATATTGAGCTCCCCAGTGGTGGACATATACAGCAGAGGGCCTCTGTACAAGAACAGTATATGGACTCTCCAACCATAGAGCATCTCCCTTATCATAGAATATTTAATAATAATTTAGTAATTAGAGTAATTTAGAGCGTCTTAAAGTCACTAGCTCAATCCTTTACATGCAATCTAATCGACAGGATGCTGCTAGCAACTTTTTAGGATGGCAGAGGGCCCTCTTACTTGCTGGGCAACTATTCAGCTGCACAGGTCGCAGATATGGTATGTCCACCCCTGGAGCTACCCCTAGTATTGATTTTTGGGGCACTCTGCTGGCACTGTTAATGTGGAGCACTCTGCTGCCAGTATTGTCGCCACTGGACTCTGGCGCAGTGGTAAAGTGTTCTGTGGAGTAATGAATCACACTTTTCTATCTGGCAGTCTGATGGACAAGTCTGGGTTTGGAAAATGCCAGGAGAACGTTACCTGCCTGACTGCATTGTGCCAACTGTAAAGTTTGGTGGAGGAGGGATAATACCGTGGGGTTGTTTTTCAGGGGTTGGTCTAGGCCCCTTAGTAGCCCTTTTCTGTTCCATCATGACTGTGCCCCAGTGTACAAAACAAGGCCCATAAAGGCATGGTTGGGTGAGTTTGATGTGGAAGAACTTTACTGGCCCACTCAGAGCCCTGACCTCAACCCCATCAAACACCTTTGGGATAAACTAGTATGGAGATTGTTAGCCAGGCCATCTCATCCAACATCAGTGTCTGACCTCACAAATGTTCTTCTGGATAAATGGGCAACAATTCTCACAGCCACACTCCAAAATCTTGTAGAAAGCCTTCTAAGAAGAGTGGAAGCTGATTTAACTGCAACGGGGTGACCAACTCCATATTAACGCCTATGGATTTAGAATGGGATATCAAAAGCTCTTGTAGGTTCAATGTGTAGCCGTCCTAATACTTTTGCCTATATAGTGTATGTTATTATATATCCATGTTTCACATCCATGTAGAGTAACCCGTATGGACAAGCAGAAGATTTTTTTTTTCTTTTTTACATAGCTATGAGTAAATTATACATAATCTAACAATCCAGCCAGTCTGGATAAAAGTTATTAATTCCTGAGTTTAAAAAAACTCCCTAATAATTAATTACAATCGAAGACAAATTTTCCCTTTAGCAATAATTTTCCTTATATATAAAATAACATTGCATTGAGTTTAACAATACATGAAGTATTTCCAATTAAAGATAGTAAGAGGTTAATATATATGCCAAAGTGATTTCATCAATGAATGCCGCAAAATGCAGACGATGTTTAATTTGGCTTCTGCTTAATGGAAGAGTAAAACATACGTTTTTACTTAGCCACTGTTGAAAATGTTAATTTATGATGTGGTCTGGACGTAACTAACTCAGTGTCTGTCATATCCATTACTAAGCTATCGAATTCTTGCTGCATGGAGCTCTGAATGCCAGCAATAAATGAGGAGGCTTGTTTCTGTCTACCAAATATTTTTGTATTTTTACGCAATAAATTGTATTTCCTGGCATTTCTCTATCTGAGTACAAAGGAACCATTTTGGAACTAATCCTAATTTAGGTCATTTGTATGACTCGAGTTTCAAGCATATAATTTCATGATTTAATATTTTTCTATTTTTTACCATAATTAATGTGTAACAGTTACTGTAGTGAAAAACTTTAAGGGTATGTTCACACGTTGCAGAAATTTCTGCCAGTGAAAATCCATTACATACGCGTGAATGGGGTTGTTTCTGCAGCATGGGCATGTACTTTTACAAAGCCCATTCAGATGTATGGGACAGGCGTAAAAATTTCTGCAACAAATCTGTTGCATGTGAACATACCCTTTGGGTACGGTTCCACATAGTGGCGGCTGCATGCAACCAAAACTACGTACATATGCATTATCGAATAGCCACACTATTTTACCGATTATACCCAGCAAAATCATGCAGCCTTTGACCACTGTAAATGGGTGTGGTTTAGACCACATCTGGCCACCGCTACACTGGATTATACTCTTATCAAACTTCTTTAAATTAGAATTTGTCAATTATTTGTAAACAATCACACCAACCAAACAAGCTCAAGGTGTGGTATTTGCAGTATGGGCGTGCCAAATAAAGTGCACCCTGTATGCCAATGAGTCCCCCTCCCCTCAGCAAGTACCCTGACAAGTACTTCTAAGAAGCCAGAGGTTTAGTTGGGAACCGCCTTGGCTCTGGTAATTGGTCATAAGGCCTGGAAGGTGTTTATTTAGTGGACGCTAAGATATCAGATTCCTCCTAAAAGGAAAAAACTAAAAAGCCTTTGAAGAAAGGAAAAACTGTGAGACATATGTCCATCGTAGAACATCATTTTACATATTTTATATAGATATAATCTACATAAAAAGTTGTGTATCTTTGGAAATACATCAGTTACTGATCCTCACTTACAGTCTATATTATTGTTCAGAGCGGCAATCACAATTCTGCAGACTTCGGTGTGACATTGCTTGTTGTCTCAATTGTTGCTCTGGTAATATGTATCTGGGAAGTATTTACACCAGGCACCCTGCAGTAATCTCATATAGGTAAAACTCACTGTCCCACTGCATTCTAGGAGCTCAGATGTGTGTCTGAGAAGAAGATTGTCCACTGTTTCCAATATCTATTAGCAGAACTGTGAATGCTGCTCTGGGAAGTAACAAAGGCTGTAACTCAGGATCAGTACAAGATAAGTAATGCAATGCATTTAATTTTATTGTAGCTGGTATCCATATACTAACCTTAAAATTGTGGACATACCCTTTAAAAATGCATATTTGAACTATAGCAGTTGACTGACCCCTTCAGCCAAGCCTGGCCCTAGAATATAACCAGATAGAACTTTGGGGTGGGGAGATTTCTTCTCTAGATTCGATCTCAGGTCCAAATGATTATGTAATAGCCTTATGCTCTCTCGTAAACGAACCGGATCTTTAGAAAAACCAACCTCTAGACCAGAAAAACAAGCTTGACAAGTATAATAGTATATTAATGATCACATGCCTAAATCATATTGTATACAGATATACAAAATGGTTTGTTACCAGAATTGCAATAAATTCATCTGTGGAGGGAGAATGGCACAGTCAGTGAAGATGTCCTCACTCACATATTTGCTATATGCCAGAATACACTTTAAAATCAAAGGATATGGTAGTTGTACATTCTTTATAGAGCGGGTGTGGCTTTCAGCAACACTTTATGTTTAAAGGGGTTATCTGGGTTCTGACATTTTTTTGCAATTGCTGCAAATTAGATCAATTAAGAAAAGATGCTTCCCCGACGATCCAGCGCTAACGCATTCGGCAATCATGGTGATTGTTTACGTGCACGTACCATGTGACTTCTGCAGCCAATCAGAGGCCTCAGCGGGGCTCAGCGCTGATGAATCATATTTTTGGCATTATAACACATGCCTGCTGAACCCTCTGATTGGTTGCAGCAGTCACATGCTATGTGCATGTAAACAATCACCACGAGTGCCGCTGAAGCATCAGCACTGGATCGCCAGGGTGAGTACTGCCTAATTTCATAACTTATCTCATTTGCAGCCATTACAAAAAAAAAAAACAGAATCCAGATAACCCCTTTAATGTAGTATGCCTTTTCTTAATTTCTCAGTAGACTAATAATCAAGTACCAGACCCAATTGGCTCAGTATAACCATTTTTCTGACGGGTGGTTTTGTTGCTTGTGGTTTATAATCCTTCTTTTCTGACTATAATAAAAATCTGTTCTCCACACTCTGGCTTCTTGGTGAACCTTTGGTGGGCTTGTTCTTATACACAGCAGAAAATCTGAGAAAACACTGTTGCAGTGTAAAGCATGGAGGAGAGGGACGAAGGAGTGGAGTGAGCACAGTCTAAATAGCAGCTAAGCAATACCCAAAGGATATATGAGTTAAAGCGGATCTGTCATCATATTATATTGCCCTGTTTAAGGAGAGCATATTACAGGAACAGGTCCCCTATAGTATTATCCCA
The DNA here is from genome assembly GCF_050947455.1 of Rhinoderma darwinii. Classification (NCBI taxonomy): domain Eukaryota; kingdom Metazoa; phylum Chordata; class Amphibia; order Anura; family Rhinodermatidae; genus Rhinoderma; species Rhinoderma darwinii. The sequence continues at coordinate 288,306,338 of NC_134691.1, forward strand.
ATTGGCACAGAAAATATTGGCCCATTTGGCTAATAGATCCTAATAAAGAATACAGAGGACTCATAGTTATGCCCACTGTCTTCATGAAGGAAGTGCGCCCCCATTCATCTCCCCTCGTCCTTCTCACCAGTAATTGATGGCAGTTGTGTATACATGCAGATTGCAGATACACGGCAGCCATCAATCACTGCAGAGAGGGGATGGAGGGGACTACTACCATGATAAATACAATAACTACGAGTCCACTGTATTTTCTATTAGGCCATTTTTGTGCCATTTGGGCTAATAATAGAATGGACTTGTCCCTTTAATATGTTGCCAATAACAAAATAGCATAGTATGATGACAGATCCACTTTATCATATGCTTTAAATTCAGATGCCGTGCTTTATGATCTGGTGGGTGGTCCATATTGATTTCAGCAACTGTTACCTTCAGCAACACTCAGAATGACACAGCTGGTGTACAAGGATATATTACCACCCACATTTTTTTGTTAATTCTCTTTATTTGGGTTTGCAGTAATATACAAGGTATTGCGAAGAATTAAAAAATTTTTTTGTTTCTTTATATACAGTAAAATTTCTGTAATCTGGCTGTATGCAGTACACGAATAATCACCCAGTCATCAAACAGAAGGGGTAAATGAAGTTTGAACTTCTTCATATAGTTGGAGTTTTTTATTATATAATTGATAATATGAGTCTAATAACATTGACATCGGAATATTACTCTATATAATTATTTATTTATCTGATAGGATTGGGGATAAACCTGGTAGGTCCCTTGACTTCCATATAGACAGTGGGTGTAATGGCAGGAAGGAGGTGAAGGGAACAAGTGAGCCCTAATCTACCCACCGCCCTGTCCCTGCCTACTTGCAACGACCCGCCCTAGGCGACGGGGTACAACTTGGCGGCGGTCCCTACGCTGTCTAAGTGCAAGGGAGTACAAACAGGGAACACGCAAGGGAAGGGGCAGTAGCCCACGGAACGCCGCGAGGAAACGGAGCGGTGAATGAGTAGTCAGGATCAGGATGAAGTGGAGTATACCAACGAGAGCACGGAGCAGGAAGCAAGCCAGGGGCAAAGCGAAGCAGGATAAGCGGAACTGAAGCAAGGCAGAAGCAGGCTGGAGCAAGGCAGCAGTGGGGCCAGGAATCCAAGAAGAATAACAAGCACTGAGGAAGAGAACACGGCAGGTATAAATGGACAGGGGGCGGAGCTAACTCGGACTGACCAGGCCGCGATAGGCTCTCCCACTCCTGAGCCTGCCACCCTGGTTGGTGGGAGCCGGTGTCAGTCTAAGAGGTCTGGCCTCAGGTGTCGACTGATTAATCCCGGGAGTATACACAGACGTAGTACCTGGCAGATCCTTTACAGTACTCCCCCTTTTATGAGGGGCCACCGGACCCTTACTAAGAGGACCCGGTTTAGTGGGGAAGAGAAGGTGGAACCTCCTGATCAATACCCCAGCGTGAACATCACGAGCAGGTACCCAAGTCCTCTCCTCCGGCCCGTATCCTCTCCAATGGACCAGGTACTGGAGGGAGCCCTGGATCATCCTACTGTCCATAATCTTGGCCACCTCGAATTCCACCCCCTCAGGGGTGAGAACGGGAACAGGAGGTTTCCTCGAGGGGGACCAGGACGAGGAGCAGCGTTTAAGGAGGGAGGCATGGAAGACGTCATGTATGCGAAAGGATGGGGGCAGCACCAGACGGAAGGATACAGGGTTGAGGACTTCAATGATCTTATAAGGTCCAATAAATCGGGGAGCAAACTTCCTGGACGGGACCTTAAGGCGCAAGTTCCTGGACGACAACCAGACCAGATCCCCGACGACAAACCGGGGGTTAGCAGAACGTCTACTATCAGCCTGAATCTTTTGTACGCTCTGGGACGCCTCTAGGTTCTTCTGAACCTGGGCCCAGACTGTGCACAGTTCCCGATGAACTTCCTCTACCTCGGGATTATTGGAACAACCAGGAGAAACGGAGGAGAACCTTGGGTTAAACCCGAAATTTCAGAAAAACGGGGAGACCCCTGACGAGTTACTGACACCGGTTATTCAGGGAAAATTCGGCAAGGGGAAGGAATGAGACCCAATCAAATTGACAGTCAGAGATGAAACACCTTAAATATTGTTCCAGGGATTGGTTAGTCCTTTCCGTTTGGCCATTAGTTTCGGGATGGAAGGCGGAGGAGAAGGACAGATCAATCTCCAACTTTTTACAAAAAGCTCTCCAAAATAAGGAAACAAATTGTACCCCTCTGTCAGAAACGATATTGACTGGGGCCACATGGAGACGCAGGATGTGTTTAACAAACAAAGAAGCTAACGTCTTGGCGTTAGGTAGTTTCTTAAGGGGCACAAAGTGGCACATCTTGCTGAAGCGGTCTACTACCACCCACACCACCGACTTGCCCTGAGATGGAGGCAAATCGGTGATAAAATCCATGGAGATATGGGTCCAAGGTCTCTGGGGAATGGGCAAGGAACGTAGTAAGCCCGCAGGTCGGGACCTAGGGGTCTTGGACCTAGCACAAACCTCACAAGCGGCGACGTAAGCCCTAACGTCTTTAGGCAACCCAGGCCACCAATAGTTTCTGGTAATGAGGTGTTTGGTACCCAAGATGCCAGGATGACCAGATAGTGCGGAGTCATGGTTTTCCCTGAGTACCCTTAGCCGGTATTGCAGGGGGACAAACAGTTTGTCCCCAGGGAGGTTCCCGGGAGCTGAACCTTGATCAGCCGAGATGTCAGAAGCTAAATCAGAATCAGTGGCAGAAACGATTATACCAGGGGGTAAAATACAAGCAGGATCCTTCTCGGAAGGAGGATTGGCCATGAAACTACGTGACAGTGCATCAGCCTTAATATTTTTGGACCCAGCCCTATAGGTTAACCAAGAAATTAAACCTGGTAAAGAATAGTGCCCAACGAGCTTGTCTAGGATTAAGCCTCCGGGCAGATTCTAGGAAAACCAGATTCTTGTGGTCAGTAAGGACCGTTACCTGGTGTCTGGCCCCCTCCAGGAAGTGACGCCACTCTTCAAAAGCCCATTTAATGGCTAAAAGTTCGCGGTTGCCAATATCATAGTTACTCTCCGTGGGCGAAAACTTCCTAGAGAAGTAAGCACAGGGGCGGAGATGGGTGAGGGAGCTGGTACCCTGGGACAAGACGGCCCCCACTCCCACCTCGGATGCGTCAACCTCCACAATAAATGGCTCCCTTTGGTTGGGCTGAACCAGCACGGGGGCCGAGATAAAGCACTTCTTGAGGGTCTCAAAAGCCTGGACGGCCTCAGGGGGCCAATGGAGGACATCAGCACCCTTGCGAGTAAGGTCCGTAAGAGGCTTAGCGACGACCGAGAAGTTGGCAATAAATCTCCTGTAATAGTTAGCGAACCCCAAAAAACACTGTAGCGCCTTCAGGGAGGCAGGTTGGACCCATTCCACCACAGCCTGAACCTTGGCAGGGTCCATGCGGAATTCATGAGGAGTGAGGATTTGACCTAAAAATGGTATCTCCTGTACCCCAAACACACATTTTTCGGTCTTCGCAAACAGATTATTTTCCCGGAGGACCTTCCTGACATGCTCCACGTGGGAGGACCAGTCCTTGGAAAACACCAGTATGTCATCAAGGTACACTACAAGAAAATTACCCAGGTAATCTCTCAGGATTTCATTAATAAAATTCTGGAAGACGGCAGGGGCATTACACAACCCAAAGGGCATGACCAGGTATTCGAAATGACCTTCGGGTGTGTTGAACGCAGTTTTCCACTCATCCCCCTCTTTGATGCGGATAAGGTTATATGCCCCCCGTAGATCGAACTTAGAAAACCATTGGGCCCCCTGAACCTGATTAAAAAGATCCGGAATCAAAGGAAGGGGATACTGGTTCCTTACGGTGACCTTATTCAGGTTCCGATAATCAATGCACGGCCTAAGACCACCATCCTTCTTCCCCACGAAGAAGAAGCCAGCACCTACAGGAGAAGTCGAGGGGCGATTGAAATCCTTGGCCAGGCATTCTTGGATATACTCCCTCATAGCTTCACGTTCAGGACATGAAAGATTAAATATCCTACCCTTAGGAAGCTTGGCACCAGGCACCAAATCGATGGCGCAATCGTAATCTCTATGAGGGGGCAACACCTCGGAGGCCTCCTTAGAAAACACATCAGCGAAGTCCTGAACAAACTCAGGAAGCGTGTTTACCTCCTCCCGGGGAGAAATAGAGTTAACCGAAAGACATGACATCAGGCATTCACTACCCCATTTGGTGAGATCCCCAGTATTCCAATCAAACGTGGGATTATGCATCTGCAACCAGGGAAGACCTAATACCAGATCGGACGATAATCCCTGCATCACCAGTACAGAGCACTGCTCCAAATGCATGGAGCCAACAAGGAGTTCAAAAACAGGAGTATGCTGCGTAAAATAACCATTAGCAAGAGGAGTGGAGTCGATACCCACTACCGGGATAGGATAAGGCAAATCAATAAAAGGCATTTTTAGAGACATAGCAAATTCCACAGACATGATATTAGCAGATGAGCCAGAATCCACGAAGGCACTGCCCATGGCAGACCGGCCAGCAAACGAGACCTGAAAGGGAAGCAAAATTTTATTGCGTTTCATATTAACGGGAAATACCTGTGCGCCCAAGTGACCTCCCCGATGATCACTTAGGCGCGGAAGTTTTCCGGCTGTTTATTCTTGCGCCTGGGACAGGTGTTCAGTAGATGCTTGTCGTCCCCACAATAGAAGCAGAGACCATTCTTCCTGCGAAACTCTCTACGTTGTCGAGGGGACATGGAGGCCCCGAGTTGCATAGGTACCTCCGAGTCCTCCGTGGAAGAGCGAGGAGACGGGACCTCGGGGGGAATCGCAGGGAAGTCAGCGGGGAACACATTGAAACGTTCAAGCTGACGTTCCCTGAGACGTCGGTCAAGTCATACTGCTAGGGCCATAACCTGGTCTAGGGAGTCAGAAGAGGGGTAGCTAACCAGCAGATCCTTCAGGGCGTCAGATAATGCTAACCTAAACTGGCACCTTAGGGCCGGGTCGTTCCACCGAGAAGCTACACACCACTTTCTAAAATCAGAACAGTATTCCTCAACAGTTCTCCTACCCTGACGTAAGGTCACCAGCTGACTCTCGGCTAAGGCAGTCCTGTCAGTCTCGTCGTAAATGAGTCCGAGGGCAGAGAAAAAACGATCAACGGAGGAAAGTTCAGGGGCGTCAGGAGCCAAGGAGAAGGCCCACTCTTGGGGCCCTTCCTGGAGTCGGGATATAACGATACCCACCCGCTGATTCTCGGAACCTGAGGAGTGAGGTTTTAGGCGGAAATAAAGTCTGCAACTCTCCCGGAAAGAGAGAAAAGTCTTACGGTCCCCTGAGAACCGATCAGGTAACTTGAGGTCGGGTTCTAGAGGTGAGGTGAGGGGTACTACTAAGGCAACGTCACCCTGGTTGACCCTCTGAGCCAGGGCCTGGACCTGTAGGGAGAGGCCCTGCATCTGCTGGGTCAGGGTCTCAAGGGGGTCCATGATAGCGTCAGCGTAGGAGAAATGGTAGACTAGGTATGGGCTTGTTATTATGTAATGGCAGGAAGGAGGTGAAGGGAACAAGTGAGCCCTAATCTACCCACCGCCCTGTCCCTGCCTACTTGCAACGACCCGCCCTAGGCGACGGGGTACAACTTGGCGGTGGTCCCTACGCTGTCTAAGTGCAAGGGAGTACAAACAGGGAACACGCAAGGGAAGGGGCAGTAGCCCACGGAACGCCGCGAGGAAACGGAGCGGTGAATGAGTAGTCAGGATCAAGATGAAGTGGAGTATACCAACGAGAGCACGGAGCAGGAAGCAAGCCAGGGGCAAAGCGAAGCAGGATAAGCGGAACTGAAGCAAGGCAGAAGCACGGCAGAAGCAGGCTGGAGCAAGGCAGCAGTGGGGCCAGGAATCCAAGAAGAATAACAAGCACTGAGGAAGAGAACACGGCAGGTATAAATGGACAGGGGGCGGAGCTAACTCGGACTGACCAGGCCACGATAGGCTCTCCCACTCCTGAGCCGGCCACCCTGGTTGGTGGGAGCCGGTGTCAGTCTAAGAGGTCTGGCCTCAGGTGTCGACTGATTAATCTCGGGAGTATACACAGACGTAGTACCTGGCAGATCCTTTACAGTGGGCCTCAGGTATATAAACTGATGCCAATGACAGACAACAAATCACTGCTTTTATTTTCTAACCTGTCAAATCTGACTTTTGACCCACCTTGCGTGTTCAGTATTATTATATTATTACAGTTTTCTTAAAGTAAAAATTTACTACATGTAAAATTTTGTAAAATGTCATGTTTTATTGAGAACATATATTTATTTATTGGAGTATAACCCTTTTCTTTGCTCAGTGATATTCTGTAAAGAAGGCAGTCGTGGGACACTGTCTCTTGGCTTTATATCAGTGACCCTTCCCAATCCCCCAAGGCAAATAGCGGAGATGGATAATGACTTTCCTTCAGTATGAAGGCTCCATTTGGAGGGGCACATCAGCACATGTCTAATGAATGAATTGCGACTGTATTGCCTTCATCCATATTTGGTAACCCCCAAGGATTCATAAATTTGGACTTGCATAGACCACACCTTAGTCCATTGCATGATGTCACTTCCTGAGATTCCTACTTCAGATTTTCCAGTGATTCTGATAGAAGTATGTCCCAAAAGTAACTGCGCAGCTAGAGAGCATATTATTCACAGCAGCTTTCCAGGCCTTTGTCCATAATGTTTTACACTTAAACTTTTTTTTCAATTGATGTGTTTTTCCCAAGTAACCAGTTCTAGTGCCACTGGAACTACAGTACTTACTCACCTCCCTCCTTACATCCCGGCAAGACTCGTGATATAGTCCCCTGTCCTCTCCACCAAAATCACAAGTAGACAAGTCACTGCTATACCTAAGATAAAATCACACATATCCTGACATACTTTGTGCTGCTGTGAACATATGTGAATTTATTAAATGCAGATAGTTTTGTCTATGTGAAAACTGGAGACTTCCATATAAAGTGGAGGTAAAATCTGAATAAAGTAAGGTGTTATAAAACTTGGTAACTCTTATTGTTAACACTATTCTTGAAGTCATACTCACAAAGATCCAGGACACTAGGGTCTGTGGTTCTGTTAGTCAGGGTCCCTATATTGAAATGGTGATTATAAAGTAACCCTCTGGTCCTGCGACAACATTTTAAATATGATGGGGTATATGGAGCAATATTACCTTGTGCCCTCCAGTTGTGCCCCACTGCCATGGATCCGCCACTTTGGGGTCCCCTCTGTGTTGTCCCAACATGGCTGCAGTGCTTCTTAGACTACGGGTCTGATACACTCCCACTGTTCTCAGATTGGCCGGAGCTGCTCACGTGAGCAGTTCTGGCCAATCTGAGAACAAAGGGAATGTCTTAGACTCAGTCTGTGAAGCGCTGTGGCCAATTTGGGACAACACAGAGGGGACTTCAAAGCGGATCCAGGGCACAACTGGAGGGCACCAGGTAATATTACTCCATATATCCCAGGAGAGGCTTGGCATGCAACGTGGAAATTTTATACATTTATGAGCGCTTTTTACTTTGTCACTTTTTGAGTATATGGAATAAAGTACCAAAAGATTTAATCCAACGCCGCAGTCTGCGATATGTTTGTCTGCTTTTATCCTTTGCAGAACCACTTTATGTGAAGGCTCCAGACCTGGCCGTAGAAACACCAAGTGTGTTCTGATCCTTCATCTACCACATCTAACCTCCTTGATATTGGGGATAGTGAGGAATTTTTCCTGGAGTCAGTGTATTGAATTTTTATCCGGACAATACAGTGTGTAGCCCTATTGCATAGAATTTTTATATCCATATATCCCATCACATTTATAATTTTGACCTGGGACCGGAGGGTCGTTTTAAGCGTCCCTGTACCTACAGAGCTGACCTGGAGGAATTGAAGTAGCCATCATTGAATTTCATTCCCTGTCCAATGACATTGTGACTCTACAGGGACAATAAAATCCATTTATGACTCTTTCACACTTTAACTTGCAGTGACCACCTTGTTTCCTCCAGTTCTGTAGCCACAGGGACAGCTAAAGGACCCTGCCAAACTGCCATACAACACCACAAACCTTCGCTTTCAGGACCTCTGTAATCATAGCTTTTAGATTAGTGGGATATTAGTGTTCAGTGCAGTCAAATCAGAATTTTAGGTTTTATTTTGCTCCCCCCTCAGATACGCATTACCACTATTTCTCTCAGAAAAGATTGTCATTTAATAACTAATTTGAACAATATCCTTGCGCTGACTGTGGTTTGCTGGCTCGCTATGCACTGCTTTTAAGTCAGCTTTACAAAGTCTATAGAAAAACAATCATAATCTCATTCTCTATAAATCAATAGTAAAACACTCAGTTTTGTCTTGTATTAGGTGATAAGAAGACTGAAGGTAGATTCTGGTTACAGTAATATAAAATAATTGAAATTTGATAGTGTAACTCCCACTGCTGTGTGTGTCCACAGTTCTACATTACCGTCCCTGGCACAGAGATCACAAAGAAGTCAAGAGATGTGGAGCAGACAGCGCTTACCTATCCCTGTATGTCTGTAGCCATAGAAGAAACTCCACCACTTTGTGAGCTCAGGACATTTCTGTTATTGCTGCAATTGTGGAATCATAACATGTCAAAACCACCGGAGGACTAATGGAGTGTAAAATAAAACATTAGCATTCTGACCCAGAGATTTAAAGTTCAGGGCTTTTCATAAATGTCACTTCATCATTTGTATCAGGGAATCACCTACCCTTGATCACCCTCACCAAGTAATGCCACATACACTTACATATTCCCTGAAAGGTTAGATTTATTTATGAGCCACAGAATTGATGGATTGATGATCAATGTATATATATGCCCAAAATGTACAAAAAAAACATCAATGCCCAAATAATGAAAGCTTATGTGTTTTTGGATGCTTCTATTTTCCTAGTCTGCACAGTGTTTTACTTGGTAGGGTATCAGTTTGTGCTCCAGAGCTGCTGTCGTTTCTGCGACTGTGAACAGGAAGTTGCAACCATAGGCAGCCATTTTGGAAGCTATGGAGAACTGTCTTTGGTCACCTAGCACGCATATATGTATGTAAGACTCTTACTTGCTCTAGTCACTCTCTTCTCTCTGTATTTATAATGAATTCTTATTTTCTTCTCTGGATCCCATATTACTAAGGCATTTGGCAAGGTGGCCAAAGTGTGTCTTGGTAGCCACATGCAATTTGTGGGCCTCTTTCATGTGGCTCCTGACTACCCAAACCTCAGCCTAAATAAGTGTCCAGGATTAAGTGATCAGGTCCTGTATTCCTGGAACTGCCCAGCATTCTGCAACTGCCCGAACTCTAGTGCTCATATCTTATTGGCACAGAAAGTGGTAGCTACATAAGTGGTTTCTGCTTGGCTACTTGCATGTAAGTTCTTAATAAATGAGCAGACACAAGTGCAGGACCATGACGGTAGTTAGTGCATTGTTTTATGTGGACACTGTGGCTAACGTATCTTGAAGGGCATAGTTGTTACAGCAGTGGGCACTGCTATCTGATTGGATGTATTTTATGCACACTACTGTAAGGCTGGCAGAATATTTTAAGTTATTTTATATGGCAAACACAATGGTATGGGCGATACTGTGTTGATGGTATTACTTTGCAGACACTATTAAATTTCTTAATGGGCACAACTGTGGTGTATAGATACATGTTGGCACCACTGTATAAGTAATATGTGGCACTAAGACACTTCCGTTGGCCGTACAAACGACGGATCCGTGAAACACGGACCACACACACGGATGGCTTCCGTGTGCAGTCTGTAGTTTCAACAGCCCAAATGAATGAAATCGCCAAGACTATTCCGTCAAAAACGGATAGGAGTATTGTCCTATTTTTGTCTAAATGGCCACACGGTTCCGTTAAAACAACGGAAGTGTGTATGGCCCCATAGAGATGAATGTGTCAGTGTGCTATCCGTTAAAAAAACAGATGGCACACTGAAGAAAATAACTGAAGTGGGCATGAGGCCTAAGGTGTGAATAGCTAAAAACAGTCCTACTTGGAAAAATTCAAGGGCATCATTTGCACCTCTGAATATTTACTCTTTTAACTGGTACAGTATTGTTTTGAGGTTATATAATAGTGTTGTTTTTGACCAGGAAAGGAGAATTCATCTGCAAAATTTGCTATGGCACATGCTTCAATACTTCCATGATTTGGTCACCCGAATGTCAGTTAGCCATTTTTTACACTCCTCAAAGGCAGTAGACAGGCCACCCCTGTTACTTTACCTAGATGGAGGATACCAAGCAGTTCCCTAAAAAATTAATGGTGAATGGCCCTTCACAATGGAATACGGGCTCTATCGGGAACCAGGCCACAGGCCCATAATAAGCATGGTGGTAACGGTGAACCCGCTGAATGAGAAACAAAACCTATAACTTGGAGTCTAACACACGAGAAATACATTAAAACAATGAAAGTTTATTGGATCAATTAAAATAAACACATATATAAAAACATAGAGATGATTACCACAAGAAAAAATGGACAACCAGAACATATATCACAGAGCGGCACTATATAGACAGACTACGCACACCTGGTCTGATAACAATACATGTTTGAAAAAATGGTGTGCAAGAAGCCCACTGTATGCCAATACAAAGTGCTAAGTAATAAATGCAAAAACAATGCGTTCGCTATATAGTTTCACTTCATAATGTAACTGGGACAACAGCCCATACGTGGTTGCAGTGAATAGCAAAAAGTGTATCCACATCACAAATGAAAATAACTATTGCATTATGTGAGAATGTCACTTACCCATCTCAAGGTTTAGATGTCTAGCGTCCACCCCGACGCGCGTTTCGGCCCGGAAGCCTTCGTCTGGGGGCCACCCCTGTTATATGGAAGCCACATAATTGTTATGAAGACTGGACCTCTACGCAATATTTCATGTCTACCTAAACTTCTTTCAGTAGACGGTGCCATACTTTGCTTTAGGTACTTTTACTGCGCTACTGGACCAGAAAAAAAATTCTACGTTTATATGCCATTTGACACATCTTTACCTTTAAAATAAGTTATAATTCTTGCCTGTTTACTGTTTTGTCATTCATTTTGGATAGTGTAAAGACATTCAATGGATAGATTATCCAAACAAGTATCCGAATGTGAATAACAGAACATGTGTTTTCACGGTTACCTTATTTCCGACTTTGATGCATAGCCGTTTCTTTTGACCCAGATTTAGCTTTGAAGGCTGCAGTTTCAGGGATAGTGTTTGCTGTAGAGATGTAACGTGGTCTGCTGTGAAAGAACATTGCGGATTACAGGACCACCCTGGATGTGAAAAAGCTTCCTGGCATACTCACATTTGCAGAATGTCTTTAGAAGTATTTTATTTAAGTAATCCTAATATTATACCTAGGACTGCCACAGTGGGTGTCAGCGACTGGCACAGCGCTCATGTTAAATTGCTCTTAGATACACAACAGATTAAAGGGAAAGTTATCCTTCCATCTTTTTCATAAGTCATTTAAGGCACTGCTGGGATTGCCTGGCTCACTTTATCTTCCTCACCCTGAAAGCGTTTGAAAATATAAGCGAACAGCGCCTGATGCTGGCTCTAAACTCGTAAAAAATTTTATTTAAATATTAAAACTTTTTAAAATTGCATTATTAGACCTATAGACCAAAATCCAAGGTGCCGTTTTAGTAGAAGAAAAACAAAACGGGAAAAGTTTATATATTGAGGCAATAAAGGAAATATATGTTTAATTATTTTAAAGCTAATTATTTACTGCATTTATTAGTTTCACAAGTATTTAGATCAGGGTTGGGCAAAATCCGGTCACCATGGCAGCTAGATAATTAGTCATGGCAACCAGGTTTTGCTCCATGTCTTTCATTCATTTGGCAGCTGGATGCTTCCGCTTGGTGCTGAATGCATAGAACTGGATGCTGTCACTGGCAGAATCACGCTGTATCTCTCCTGGCTGAGTGTTGCTCCAGGTTTTGACTTTGTTAGCAGAGGCCTATGCAGAAGTCTGGCAATAGATTGCTTCTATGTAGCTTCCTACCAGCAGAGGGCAAATGGCAGAATTGTGTAGGAGGTAAGAGCAATGGGGAGGGTCTTGCTGTGGCTACTGGAAGAGGTGACTAGAGGAAGGCCTTGCTATGGCTAATGGTAAGAGTAGCTGGGGAAGGCCTTGCTGGGACTACCAGGAGGATGGTTGGGCTAAAAACTCTACTGAAGTTAATGTGGGTGCCTCCTGTGCATACAGGGGAGATGGGGAAAAAACACTGTGACTACTGGGGAAGTTGGGGACTACTGTGACTACTGGAGAAGTAGGTGAGCTGCTGTGTCCACTGGGAAAGTTTCAGGGCAGTCCGCTGTGCCTACTGGCTAAACGATCTACTAAAAAAGTGGGGAGAACTGCTCTGATGACTGGGGAAATGGAGAGGGGATAGGGCACACATTGCTTACTAATAGGGGAGGAGAGACACAATTTTTATCACTAGAAGGGAGGGGACACTGGTCTCATTATATATAGGGAAAATCTTTGTCTATAGCTATCTTTTGATAATTATATTACTCACGTATTTTCATTAGTTTCTGTTCATACTAAGTTTGTGGTGTGCATTTGACATATAAGCTGAACATATGGCCCCGATGTATGTAACTGTATTGAAAAGCATTGTCCACTACACTTTTCAATACAGCGGAAAATAAAAAAGGTATTTCGACACATCCTGCCCGAACATATGGCAAAAGGACACTCTTTTGACATACATTGGGCTTATTATAGCCTATGGACACATTCGACATATAAACTGATTTCCTGCCGTTTACCTGTAGACTAACAACAAGGTATAGACTCTGTAGACAATGCTACATAGGTTCTATAGTTTGTACTCCATAACATTTGGCAGTTGGCAGAGGTACCACACAGCAGCACACGGAGAGTCCATACGGCTCCGTACCACAGAAACCATGGCTCAGCTGTGTGCATGGAGTCTTACAATGTCATGTTGGAGGGAGCCATAAAACAAGACACATTATTAAGGCCTGTTCACATCAGCGTTGGCTTTCCGTTCAGGGGTTCCGTCGGAGGTTTCAATCGTGGAATCCCACAACGGAAAGTCAAACGGAAACCACAGCTTCCGTTTGCATCACCATTGATATCAATGTCGACTGCGCTATTGATTCCGTCGAAAAAACGGAAACCTGCCGGAACGGTGACAAACGGAAACCATTAGCAATGTTTCCGTCGCCATTGATGTCAATGGTGATGCAAACGGAAGCTAAGGTTTCCGTTTGACTTTCCGTTGCGGGGTTCCACGACGGAAACCTTAGACGGAACCCCTAAACGGAAAGAAAACGCTGATGTGAACAGGCCCTTATTCATAATGATCTTTTTGCTACTATTTTATTTATATTATTATTTTATTTATTGAAATAATATAATGTAGTTCATTTGCTCAAGCCACACACCTGGAAGCTGAGTAACATTTTTATAGTGTTCTTAAAAAGTTATGTTTTCCATTTAATGCTAATATTAAAATCCATTAAATCCTTTTTGACTTATTAAAACGCCATCAAACACAATTGTTATTTAGCAATTCCCTGTACTACTTTTATCAGCCTTCAAAAAAGTTTGTAACTTGAGTTTTTCCTAAAGGCTAGTAGAAGCCTAAATATGGTTTACATTTGTTGTTCCATTTACTTTATTAAACCCATTACAGACATTTTACACCGTGGTCCTAAATGGTATCACATCTGAAAATGTACACAGCTGAGCATTAAGTTGTGTGCCAAACTCCGCAGGTGATGTCTCAGAACCCTAGCCACAGTGGGGGAATCCCTGCAGATCAGACTTCAAAACTTCTAATTAGTCAGGTCGATCATAAGTAGCACTGACATCAAAGAGACAAACTAAGGGCCTCATGCGGGACTAAGGCTACTATTTCACTTTATATAGTGCAGAATACATAGAGCATGTATCCTGGCTGTTCAGCATCCCAAAAAGTCATGTACGCAAGGGGAGACTAATTTCGTTTTCACAAGATCCAAGCTTTCTACATTTCTATTTTGTTATACTATATTAGATGTTTCAGGTTTTTCTTACTTTAAACAAAGTAAAAATATCTGTCCCTTTAGAGGTAAAGTTCTTGGAATTCAAAAAAGGACAAATTATACACCAACTCTGCACCATTCATTTATGACTTCACTGGCTCTATGTCTACTAGGTCCCTTACAGCTACTACTCCTCTCCATATGGGTTGATTTTGACAACACCAATATATTGATGAGGATAGAAATTGCCAGTTCTTGCAATGATTTGAACATCCTTTTAGGGTCTGTTCACATCTGCGTCAGGGCTTTCTGTTGTTTTGCACCATCAAAGTAACAGAACAACGGAAAAAACTGAGCCGCTGGATCTATTGCATGACGGAAACTAATGGTGCACGGTGGAACCAATTGACTTTAATGGGTTCCGTCAGGTTTCCATCACGGTGTTCGCTATTTTGCCAGACCAAATAGAGCAGCATGTCCGGCATTGTCCGGGCAAAAATTATAGAAGCTAAAACAGATGTGGACAGAGCTTTAGCTCAATGTGGACCTAAAATTGGTAACAGTCAAAAGCTAGTACTATCTATAACATACATTCATTCCAAATAATACATGTTCATCAGAATGGTCTACAACAAAAACTCTAATGAATGAGACCTGTTGGTGTGAGTCTGGATTTGTTCCTAATGGGAACCTATAAATGACTCTGCTCACATTTTTATCATGGCTTTCTTTCATAATGGAACCATAACTGCTATGCTGGATCGGTTTCCATTGACTTATACAGGGGCCTTTCAGGTTCCCATTGCGGTACCTGTAGTTTTAACAGCTACAGATTTGCCATAAAAAATGCCAGAACCAGAACTGACAGATACCAAAACTGATGAAAAACAAAAAACATGGGTGAACCGAGCATAAACACATGGGCATAGACATAGAGCTGCTCCTTAAGCATCTGGGGCTTGTGCGAAACGGGTGAGGTAAGCCCCTATAAGATATTATAAGTGGTGCATTTGCCACACTGTAATGATTTTCACAGTGACTTGTTATGTAACAGTACATAGATAGAAATCTAAAGTGTAACTCGGAAGAGTTGTGAATACTATACTATGATTCATATATTAGCTAGCAGTAGTGTTCACGTATCATTGCCTGTTCCCATTCATACACCCAATAGTTACATCCAAGCCTAGAAGATCCACTTGGTTCTCTAAACAGTTGGACTGCCTCTTTATATGCGGCCAGGGAGTTTGTTAGTAAGCTTATTCAGAATTGTGTTTCTATCTTATAATTACATTCTCCAGTAACACATGCCAAAACCACATTAATTAGGGGAGTACTTCGAAGGCGCATACAGTATAAGCTTGTACCAGATGTTCATTTTTCTCTGCTCCAACTGTTTTTAATTCTTGCTGAGTGTTTGATGGAGGGGCGGCTTGGAGATCGTTTAAACATTTGCCAGAATGCCATTAACATCCCGTGACTGGAGGTGGAAAATGTCTTGCTTTGTTTTCTGAAAACTAGACCATGTTTTTTCCTGCTTATGCCACAAGCTAGACAAGGGATAGATTACACTACAATCAGCTATATGGCCATGGAGTTAAGCTTTAAATATTACAAATAATTCTCTCCTGGGGCTTTCAGCTTCCAAGTTAGGAAATATTATTTTTTAAATATTACGGACGCCTGCTCACGGCAATGCAATGTCCGTGCACTCGTACAGCAGAACGCAGACTGCTCTATGGATCCCAGTATGAACCCGCAATTAATCTGCTGCCATATGATACCTCCATTAGGCACTTTAGGTATTCTCCACTAAAATACCTCCCTAATATAGTGTGCATTTTTTCACACAGATTACTAGTAAGCAATATGGGCCTAAAGATTTGACCTAGTTTATGTATGTCTAATTGACATAAAAAGTAAAGTAACTTTGTAGACGCATTACCTGCCCTTAGTTACTAACTATTCTAGCTCAGAGCTGCAGTCACAGTTCTGCTGGTTCTTATTGGAAACTAATTTGTCCACAGACTCACTGCTGCTTATCTCAGCTCTGATAATGAAGAGGCAGCACCAGATTACTGGATATTGCCTGGGGCAAAGACTTCAATTCCCAGAATAGAAATAGCAAGTTTAGGACTTGGATTGACCCAACAAGGAATGCTGGAAGATTTGAGCTCTGAAGCCTGCAGAATTGTGAATGCAACTCTGGAGTAGTGTATGTTGTTTATTAGAAATAGTACAAGAGAAGCAATACAAAGTATTAAAATGTTACCTTATCTTTCATGTTGATGGATTCTATATGTAAACAGGTTTTTTTTTCGACATAGCAATATGAGGACTTTTCTTTTTGCAGGACAAGTTTTAGTTTTTAATGGCACTATTTAATGTACCATATAATGTTTTGGGAAATTTGAAAAAATAATTTTGTGGCGTGAAATGAAAAAAAGAAATATAGTTTTTTGGGTTTCGTTTTTACGGCATTCACCATGTGGTAAAAATGACATGTTAACTTTATTCTGTGAGTCAGTAAGATTACGGCGATACTAAATTTATATAGTTTGTTTAATGTTTTACCACATTTACAAAATCAAAACAATTATTTGTTTTGTGTCGCCATATTCTGAGACCCATAACTTTTTTTATCTTTCCGCTGATGTAGCTGTGTGAGTGCTTGATGTTTGCGGGACAAGCTGTCGTTTTTATTAATTCCATTTTGGGGTACATGTGAGTTTTTGATCACTTTTAACCCCTTCCCCCTGCTTGCATTCTGGGCCCTAATGTCCAAGCCATTTTTTAAATTTTTCCATTGCCACATTCGAAGAGCTATAACTTTTTTATTTTTGCGTCGGCATAGCTGTATAAGGTCTTGTTTTTTGCGGGACGACTTGCAGTTTTTATTGGTACCATTTGAGAGTAGATGCGACTTTTTGATAACTTTTTATCACATTTTTATATCACAAGTCAGGATTAACAGAAAACAGCAATTTTTCCATTGTTTTTTATTTTATTTTTTTACGGCGTTCACAGTGCGGGTTAAATAATGTAACAGCTTTATAGTCGGGGTCGTTACGGACGCGGCGATACCAAATATGTGTAACTTTTTTGCTTTATTGTTGTTTTTTTTAATAGTAAAGCATTTTGTAAGGGGAAAAGCTGGGTTTTTCATTTTTTTTTTTCACTTTTTTTTTTTATTAACTTTATTAAACTTTTTTTTACTTTTATACTAGTCCCACTAGGGGACTTCACTATCCTCCGATCCCTATTATAATACACTGCAATACTTTTGTATTGCAGTGTATTACTGCCTGTCCGTTTAAAACGGACAGGCATCTGCTAGGTCATGCCTGCGGCATGATCTAGCAGGCATTCGCTCCAGGCAGACATGGAGGCCTTTATTAGACCCCCGGCTGCCATAGAAGACACAGACACTCGGCGATTTTATCGCCGGGTGTCGGTGGGATGAGAGGGAGCTCCCTCCCTCTCTCCAAAACCATTCAGATGCGGTGCACACTATTGTGCACCGCATCTGAAGGGTTAAACGGGTGAGATCGATACTAATATCGATCTCACCCGGCAGAGCAGGGACGCCCCCAGCCCTCAGCTGCTTCTGGCAGCCGAGAGCAGGGAGATTTGACGGCTCCCTGCTCTGTTTACTTTATTCTACAGCAGCGCCATGGAATAGCGGCGCTGTAGAATAAAGCCCATTAATGACCGCCGTGAAAAAGGCTAATCGGCGGTCATTAAGGGGTTAATAAAAAATTTTGGGAACGCAAGGTGACCAAAAAAAAACACAGTAATTCTGGCGGTTTTATTTTTTTAACAACTTTTATCGTGCCCGATAAATAACGTTACATTGTAATAGTTCAAAATTTACGGATGCGACAATACCAATAAAGTTTATGTTTTTTTATTGTTTACATTACTTTAGGAGGGAAATGGGAAAATAGGGATCTTTTCATATATAAATAACAGCTTTAAACTTTCTGTATTTAAAGGGAATTAAATATAAAATTGTTTGATCACTTTCACAATACACTGCAAAACTTATGAATTGCAGTGTATTGTGCTTTTTGCCTACCACTATTAAGCCATGTCAGACCTGGGGGCTTCATTAGGCCCCCTGGTTGCTATGACAACCATGAGCACCCTGCAATTGCTTTGCAGGGTGGCCGATAGGGTGACAGAGGAGCCCCCCACTGTCTAGCGGCTTATATCCCGCGGCTGCATTTGAAACGGCTAAGATTTCTCCCGGTACACGGTGTGAACTGTAATATACAGTTGACGTCCACAGCATATGAGGCAGGCTCAGGGGGGAGCTCATGGGGGAGCCCGCTCCATACTCCCCCTCTTATTGACTGTAACGTACATCCATTTATGTCAAATGCTGGTAAGGGGTTATATTTGCATTGAAGCATATTTTTATATAGTAAGTGTTTTGTTTCTAACGTATGATGTAGATAGTTTGCAATTTTACCTATTTCTCCCAGAAGAGTAATTTTCTTTTTTCCATTTTATAGCCCAATTAAGTTACCAGATTTATATACAACATAAATTAGAACCAAACACATGATAATTAAGCTGGAAAGCACCTTACAAATAAAGGAGTAGACCATTATTTTGTAATTTGGGTAAAATGTAAACTATTTATCAACCATTTGACCTTGTGTTACTTCATCAAGATTTCTGCAAAGAAAGTGAAATGCAGCAATTTTTGCAGGTGGAAAAGAATAAATCTGACAATAATCAGACTATATGATCTTAATCTTCGAATGTGGTGCTTTTTAACAACACTATTGGCAGCATTTGTTTTAGGCTGCAGTCAGTCTAGGTCTGGAGAATACCTATTGCAGTGTACTGAATTCTGAAGTGTGCTGACTCCATTTTTCAGGCCACTCTGTGAGTTTCTCACCTGAGGGAGGTCGAGGCCTTATTGTCTGCACTATTGCGGCTTCTCACTTTTAGGGAATCCTAAGGAGAATGGTTGCAACATAGTCGGAATTGCTGTTCAAGCAATATGAGACTGAAGATTATTATTGCATATAGGGTTGCTTGATTTCTTTTATACTTTTAACCGCTAACTTATATAGTACAGTTTGGTGTAACTTAAGGGTTTATGTCTTCCCTGAGCTCGCCTTAGGACACCGGCGTTACATTATGACAGGTGTACCGCCCAAGGCAAACTCCCCACAATCCACGGTCCTCGGTGCAAGTCCTACACAAGTCGGGAGAGGAAAAACTCCTAGTAGAGGAAACCTCTGGGGAACCATGGCTGAAGGAATACACTTCCCTTGAGCTTAGAAGAGTAATGCCAACATTGACTCATCATAGAATAGAATTGTACATGGTATCAGACACACAATAGCAAAATCAAACAGATAACAGATGCAATAATACATGCATCATTATATAGGTAATTAACGGTTGTAGAGTAAAGATTAAAACAGCGCTTTTGGGAGGGAAATGTTTCCTCCAGTTCTTCTGATAAGAGGAAGAGAGAGATGCAACAGGAAGTTACATCTACTCCTAAATAATCCCCTCCACAAATAGCAATATAGCACATGGCACTCACATTCTCCACTCTGCTTAAATCTATACATGTTATGGAATTGCTATGAGAGCGATTCCCCAAAGGCTACAGGAGACTGCCGGGGGTGTGCAAATGAATCCGCAACCTCAAATCCATCACAACTCTGATTAACAGAGTCTAAGGCTACTCTATGGTTTTCGCCAGATCCGACCGCATGGCTGGATGGTTTTGGCTGCATAGAACCCAGGTTGTTTTAGCAGAGTTCAGTGTTGGATAAGAGGTGCAATGCAGGCAAACCTGAACAGGAACCAGACAGCCAGAGGGTAAACCTAAAATCCAATTCAGAAAGCAAGTACATATCAGGTATAGCAGAGGTCAAAACCAGCCCGAAGCAGATAATCAAAATCAGTAAACAATAGGTTATCCAGAAACAAGCCGAGGTCAGATTCCAAGATGTCCAGAAGTCAGAGGTAGGTAGGTAAGTAGCTTGATCAAAACACCTGAAGACAAGGAAATTCACAAGAAAAGAACAAGTGGAGGAAGCCAGGATTAAATACTCCACCCTTACCTCTAATAGGGAGAAAGACAGAGAAGAGAGATAGGCTCAAAGTAAAACCAGAACCGCCCAGAAGCTAGAACAGTAGTCAAGGTGAGCTTAAAGGAACAGACTTTTCCTAACAATACAACTATACAGAAAAAATTTCAGGAATTAAAGCTCCCCCTCCCAATGTCATATCGCCTTGGCTTGGTGCTCCGTCGGAGTCTGAATAGCTGGCACCTTTCTCCTGTTTATGCCGACTTTGTGGTGCTTTAAGATTCTGCTGGTCACCCCTTTGTCGAAAAGAGAATTGACAGTGTTGAATATTTTTCCTATCCTCTAGGGTTCTCTCCAAGGATGAAGATGGCCAGAGGTCGCCCCTTCTCCATGGAGAAAGATGCCAAACTTTATTGCTGAAGGGAGGGATCAGCGTGATACCTACTGGTCAAACTACTTACAACTGACCGATATAATCACTCGTTCTTCTTACAAATATCTCCATAAACATTTACTTACAGATGTGTGGATGATATCAGAAGCTTTTTATAAAGCGGAACTATTTTTTAATCAGTTTTCTATTACACCTTAACTAGGTCAAGGGGCATACAAGGCATAAGACACAGAGAAATAAACATAGGTATCTACCCATAGAACATGTTCCTTTGTCCAGTACGATTTCTTACTGCAGGGCAGAATTCACCAACCTTATGGATCTTGTGAGCCACATTAAAAGGAGTGGTGGTTGCGAGCCACATTCCAAATAAGGAGAAACATGTAGTGGAAGTCAAGATAGTGGTGATATTGCATGTTTTAAAGAAGAAGAAAATATGTATTATATCATTCAAACTGGCACGGTTAAGAGGTTGGGATATTCCTTCAATAAGGTCAATTTGGAAATCTTATTGTAGTCATAACTCAGGGATCCTATCGCGACTCGAGCCACACAACTGGAGGTCACGAGCCACATGTGGCTCCCGAGCCAATGGTTGGGGACCACTGATTGCTGTAGGGTATATATAATGCATTCATTTTTACCCTCATCATTTAGTATATTTATGCATGACTGTTCCTATCATAGAACAGTAATGTCCCGGGCACTGACTCAGAGTCTCAGCTTTCAGATTTCCTTTGATTACAGCACAGTAGTAAAACAACCACCCCCTCCCCCATGGCATTGCTCCCCTTCCGACAGCTTGATTAATAAGCTTAAAACACAAATTGAAATAAAAAGAGAAATGAGCTCCAGGTGCCTGGACACCTTATGCTGTGCACAGAACCCAAGCCTGGCCAGCCTTACAATGCCATTCATTCCCACACCTGAGGGACTGAACTGTGCGACCGTAATTGCTGTAACTCTTATTAATGTTCTGACATAATTCCCATTAATTCCAGAGGGCTAGTAAATGCATTAGGACTTGTCAACATATTATTTGACACGGTTTATGATCTGTAGAATTATGCTCCTAAGGATTGGGCAGCCCTGACTTAAGGCATTGGGATGGTGAGCTCTGATCCCTACCTTCGAGAGAGTTTTTCATACTAATCAGATGCTTTCTTCCCCAAGGAGGTGAAGTTTGTGCCTTTTATCAATAGGTAGCAGTGTCTTCATAGTTAGCAGCTGTTGTAATTTAACATAATTGGTCCACACTCCAAACTAACCTGGCATTTTAGTAGTTAACATTGACATTACACACATTTAAAGGAAAAATTTTATTAACCCTAATATTTATTATATTTTTTTTTTATTTTTTAAAAACCCATAATTTAAATATATCATTTCAAATGCTAGGAAAAAAATATATTTTATATATTTAATATACATTTTGTTTAGTGTTATGATAGTAGGAGGTTCATATCCTGATGTAAAGAAAAGCTTAGTGAAGCAGGACGGTACCTTTCATTTACTTATTTTTTGCTTGAATGCTAATGGCTCATTCAAACGAGCGTGCTTCTCGTCTGTGTGGTCTGCGTTGAAACAACGCACAGCACACGGCCCCATTTATTTCAATGGGGCTATTCACACATGCGTGAGTTTTCAAGCAGCGAGTGGCCGTTGCGTGAAAAGCACTGCATATCCTATATTGGTGCGTTTTCATGCACCTTGCCACCCATTGAAGTCAATGGGTGCGTGAAAAACACGGAAGTACTTGCGAGGGCGTGAAAAACGCATGCTACTCGCAAAGCACACGGATGCATAACGCAACGCACACGGGCAGATTTATAAATCTGTCACGCTCGTGGGAATCTAGCCGTAGAATGTTTGACTATTAAAATCTTATAACTACAAGGGCTTTATCTTTCCCTTGTACGGCGATTCTCCATAATTCAATTGTCTTCTAAGACGCCATTAGGTAACGTGACGCAGGTCACAAGAGGGATTAATCATAGATAGAAACAACCGTGGGGTTTAGGCCCAGATCACACTGAGTTTTTTTATGCAGATTTTGCCACGGAAACCGTGTCGAAATCTGTGGCGTTTTCTTTCAGTGGGAGGCATTTTTTTCGTGGCGGTTTTTAGCTGCTCGCAGTAAAAAAAAAAGCGGCATGCTCTTTCTAGCCATGGTTCCATCTCTGACCTCCCATTGAAATTATATATTGGTGCGTTTTCACGCAGCTAGTCGCCCATTGAAGTCAATGGGTGCGTGAAAACCACAGACAGCACACGGATGCACATCCGTGTGCTGTCCTTTTTTTACGCATCAATTACATTGAGAAAAATGCTTGCGAATGCGTGAAAAACACTCGCAAAGCACACTGATGCAAACGCAACGCACACAGACAGATTTAACATGCTTTTTTTACGAGTGTAAATCTGTCACGCTTGTGTGAATGTAGCCTAAGGGTATGTTCACACGGCCTATTTTCAGATGTAATTCGGGCGTTTTACGCCTCAAATTACGCCTGAAAAAACGGCTCCAATACGTCTGCAAACATCTGCCCATTTATTTCAATGGGTTTTACGGTGTTCTGTGCAGACGAGGTGTATTTTTACGCGTCGCTGTCAAAAGACGGCGCGTAAAAAGACGCCCGCCTCAAAGAAGTGCATGTCACTTCTTGGGACGTAATTGGAGCCGTTTTTCATTGACTCCATTGAAAAACAGCTCCAATTACGTCCGTAATGGACGCCGCGAAAAACGCAAGTACTTGCAAAAACTTCTGAAATTCAGGAGCTGTTTTCGCCTGAAAACAGCTCCGTAATTTCAGACGTAATTTGTTAAGACGTGTGAACATGCCCTAAGGCATTATGCACATGGCCGTTTCCATTTTGCAGACCACAACACATGGATCCTAGTGGTTTCTGTATGCTGTCTATTTATTTTACTGACCCATACACTAAAATTTGGAGACAGACAGAATTAGGATCTGTTCTATAATTTGCGGAACGGACAAACGGATCCACGAAAGAAAAGGGATGTGTGGATGGCCCCATAGAAATGAATGGTTCAGTATGCTATCCGTTATAAAACCCCAGATAGAACAATGAAGAAAACAACAGTCGTGTGCATAAGCCCCGTGCTAAAATGCGCCATTTTTCCTTATTTCATTATATAGCGTTGTTATTCTGGTATTGAATAGCTGTATTACATGAATATTGTCTGGTACTTCTATTTGACACTGTTTGCCTGTATTATTCGATAGCATTATAGCAGTATTTTTTATGAGGGGCTCTTTATAATTTGCCCAGGGGCCAACACTAACTATTATCTGGCCCTGATTAGCCAGCAGCATTGTAGAAATTCTCCCACTCATCTGTTAGGTCAGGTTCACACAGTGCAGTTTTTGATGTATCTTTGTTTTAGCCAGATCTAGGAGTACATACAAAAACGTGAAGTGTCAATTCTTTATACTTTTTGACTCCTGGCCTTGGCTTAGTAAGACACATCAAAATGAATGAAATAACAAAATTTAGCTATAAGGCGCTAAAGTAAAATCTCATTATCTCTTTTTCTGGTTATTTTGTTTTCTTAATGTTAAAGGTCAACCATATTGACTGTACTGATGTTTAGTTTCTAGTCGGCAGTACGAGCGCTGCACCCCCTCCAAACAGCTGATCAGCGGGGGGTCCCGGGAGTCAGATCCCGACCCATCAGCTATTGATGGCCTATCCTGGGGATAGGCCATCAGTTTTTAGTGGCTGGAAAACCCCTTTCATATTAAAATAGCCATTAAAAACATGATTTACTCTAGTTGCTTTCCAACTTAGTTTAACATGACATTATTGTGACTGAAAATACTTGTAAAAAAAAGTGGGAGATAATAGTATTACATGTTAATGATTATAATTTCATATCTCTAATATGGGATCATTATTTTATTCACTAAAATAATTTATCCAGAGGATAAGTTAACGTTTTCTGATTGCTGGGGTCCCCACCGATCGTGAGAAGGGGTGTCCCAAACCCCGTGTTCCTACTCATCCTACTCATTGCTCGACCACAGTGAGGATTATATTGAAAGGAGCGCTCGACTGTTTCCATTATTCTCATAGACATCAGCAGGCGCAAGCTCGAGGGTCCAGGGGGTGCGGTGAAAAGGAGCTGGGACCCCCGTTCTCACAATTGGTGGGAGTCCCAGCAGTGGGGCCCTCAGATATCAGAAAATTATCACCAATCCTGTGGATAGGGGATAATTTATGATTCTGGGAAAACCCTCTTAATATACACAGAATAGCAATGAAAATGCATAAGTACATGAAAGCAGAATTGTATGGAAGTGAAGCATACAGCAGAATGTCCATCCACAGTGAGATCATTTTTTCAATAATGCTGTGACCATCTTACAGCTTTTACAATCTTAGTCCTCCATGAGCCATTGGTTCTATTCACATATTCTCTTATTTCACAGGTAGTGAATATGACGAGGAAGAAGTAGACTATGAAGACTCGGACAGTGATGAGTCTTGGACCACAGAGAGTGCCATTAGCTCTGAAGCAATTCTTAGCTCCATGTGTATGAATGGTGGGGATGAGAAGCCATTTGCCTGTCCAGTTCCTGGTTGTAAAAAGAGATATAAGGTAAGATGAACATTGCTTTCTTATATAGGTTTTTCTCAGTAAAAATCACTGTGTATCTAGTATATCTGACTACAGGGGTTTTCCCATAATCGCTATTTATTACCTATCCACAGGATCCCCCACCGATCCCGAGAACGGGCTTACCTGGCTGTCCCTGTCCACCCCATATGAATAGAGTGGTACTGCGCATGCTCGTCCGCTGCTCCATTCACTTTCTATGGGGCTGCCAGAGATCGCGCTCGGCAGCCCTATAGAAATTAATAGAGTGGTGACTGTAGAAGGGTTCCCAGTGTTTTTACGTAAACAGTATTGTTTCATTCACTGACTACAAACTGATTTTTAAGATGGTGACAAATTTGGAATTTGTCACCAGGATAAGAAAAACAGGGTTACTTTTTTCCAAAAGTAGCTGCACACCTGTCCATGGGTTGTATCTTGTATTGCAGTTCAACTTTATTCAAGTGAATGGGGCTGAAATGCAATACCACACACAACCTGTGGACAGGTGAAGCACTGTTTTTTGGAAGAAAGCAGCCATGTTTTTCTAATCCTAGAAAATTTATATAATAGGAATAATCTCTTTTATTATTAACATTTATAGTAGTAATCAGGTTCACCTTTGTTGACCTTGAAACATGTCTGTGTTGCTTGGTCTTGATAGGTTTAATACATTTACAATTACCAGTACATATCCCTTTAAAGGATACTGCTATCGATGCATCATTACTACAGGGGACATCCAGACAACCCTTCCTTTAGATCTTTCCAGGAGTTCAGTAAAAGCTCCATTCATAGTAACATATGTCCCTTAACAAGCCTCCTGTTTACATATGGAAAGTTCCAACAGCTGTCGAAATGGCCACGGGCATAACAGTTAACCATGGGGCCCTCAGCTACCATGACCACCAACTGCATCGAGTAAGTTCAGGAAGTGGAATGATTATGGTTATTATGGACTTTTCTCTCCTTGCTCTGCGTTCCATTATCCACTGCTTCTTCCCTTCTCCATCATCTTGATTCCCACCCTTTTCCAGTGGCCGTAAATCAGTGATCACTATTTACCCCTCACATCTGAGGCTTCAGTAACATTAGAGGCGATTCCTCTACCTATGCTTCTACCCTGGTGGTTATGCCCTAGAAAATGCTGCTAACAATTCCAATGCACATTCTTTATGAGAACATTAACCAGCGACTCTACCCCTTATGGGCCTGTAGGGTGCAAAATCCGAGAGCTTCTGCAATAAGAAATGAATATCAAGAATTTCACCTTGGATCCCTATAAAAGCCACATTTTTGGTGGATTATTTGAGATGCAAGTTTTTTTCTCAGATGGGTTTTTTACTTAAAAGGGTTGCCCATTTTCAGCACGTTAAATTATGTTTAAAGAGGCTCTGTCCCCACATTATAAGTGCCCTATCTCCTACATAAGGAGATGGGCGCTATAATGTAGGTGACAGCAGTGCTTTTTATTTTAAAAAAACGATCTGTTTTCACCACTTTATTAGCGATTTTACATTTATGCTAATGAGTTTCTTAATGCCCAAGAGGGCGTGTTTTTACTTTAGACCAAGTGGTCGTTGTACAGGGGAGTGTATGACGCTGACCAATCAGCGTCATATACTTCTCTCCATTCATTTCCTCAGCGCATAGGGATCCTTTTAGATCTCTATGTGCTGTCTTATACTAACACATTAACGATACTGAAGTGTTTAGACAGTGAATAGACATTCCACGGGATGTCTATTCACAATCCCTGCACTTCGTTACTCTGTCTGTGGTAGTTACAGCAGAGGAAGCGTAATCTCGTTGTAACCTGTCATCTACAGCGTAATCTCGCGAGATTACGCTTCCTCTGCTGTAACTACCACAGACAGAGTAACGAAGTGCAGAGATTGTGAATAGACATCCCGTGGAATGTCTATTCACTGTCTAAACACTTCAGTATTGTTAATGTGTTAGTATAAGACAGCACATAGCGATCTAAAAGGATCCCTATGCGCTGACTAAATGAATGGAGAGGAGTGCATGATGCTGATTGGTCAGCGTCATACACTCCTCTGTACAACGCCCACTTGGTCTAAAGTAAAAACACGCCCACTTGGGCATTAAGCAACTCATTAGCATAAATCTTAAATCGCTAATAAAGTGGTGAAAACTGATTGTTTTTTTAAATAAAAAGCACTGCTGTCACCTACATTACAGCGCCGATCTCCTTATGTAGGAGATAGGGCACTTATAATGTGGTGACAGAGCCTCTTTAAGTAAAATGTATACAATTTTCCAATATACTTTTTGCATTAATTCCTAAATTTTTTCAAAATCTCTGCTTGTTATCATTCAGTAGGAACATTCATTGTTTACTTCCAGTGGATAGTTCATGGTCATGTGATGGACACACAGGTGCTGGGATTGTTAGAAGACACAGCTCCGATACATAACTGTAAGGCTTCATTCACACGAGCGTGTCCAATTTGAGTGCATAATAAATGCGGCGTTGTACGGGAAAGCAATGCTGGGAAAACCCCTAGAACTTTTTTTTGTTTTATTTTGGGATACTTACGGACGAAGATCAAATATCGGCCTCAGGAAAGACAGCAGTTTGGTGAAGAGGTGTGGCTTTTTTTTTTGAGGGAGAAGAACCACTCTTCCCTTTTTGGCTTAGCTTTCTACGGTACCGGTCCCTCGTACTACGCCATGGACTTTTAAGTCATCCACTGTTGAAAGAAAACCAATATATAAATATATATATGGATACATGTGTATTTAACATTGGGGCCAGTATACTAAACATGTACTACTAGTCCAACATGAAATGAATGGTTCATTTTAGCAGTGACACTTATCAGGGCCACATGGTGTAAATTACTTCAAAAGTTGCGCAAAAACTTGATCAACATGGACACAAGGCATTTATATAGGGGGCAGTAAAGGAGACACCGTGTCTTTCAGGGCCACACAGTGTAAATTACTTCAAAAGTTGCGCAAAAACTGGATCAACATGGACACAAGTAATTTATATAGGGGGCAGTAAAGGAGACGCCGTGTCTATCAGGGCCACACGGTTTAAATTACTTCAAAAGTTGCGCAAAAACTTGATCAACATGGACACAAGGCATTTATATAGGGGGCATTAATGGAGACACCGTGTCTTTCAGGGCCACATAACATGAATTACTTCAAAAGTTGCGCAAAAACTTGACCAACATATACACAATGATGCAGGCTATACTATGCTTGCACTTACCAAATTTGGTTCTTTCAGCAGGCGTCGCGCTACTCCACTCATTTAAAAACATCACTTTTGCGATGGCCTCCCACGCATTGTCTTTGCGGTGCCGGTCGTGGTAAGCATCCGACCTCATGCCCCACCACTCCGGCCTCTCCTGCAGCAACGTGATAATCCTCTCCACGTTTAGAGCCCGAGACATGATGTCTGGCTGCGCACAGGACTGTCTGGATGTTGCTCCTGTAGTTGTTCACGCTGCTCTACAAACTCTTTTTTTTTTTTTTCAATACCCAATACCCTTTGCAACTGTCCCTGAACAACGCACAGTTCACGCGTGTTGCCAGTGTGCTGTGCGTTGTTTTCACGCACCCATAGACTTCAATGGGCGACTGCTATGCGTAAATACGTACCAATATAGGACATGCAGTGAGTTTTACGCAACGGAAACGCTGCGTGAAAAACAACGTATGTGTGAATGGCCCCATTGGAATGAATGGGTGCATGTGCTGTGAGTGATTTCAACGCACAGCACACAACCGAGTATTACGCTCGTCTGAATGAGCCCTCACTGTAACGAGCCGTGCACCTCTGCGTCCATCACGTGACCACGGACAGAATTGTATCCACTGGAAGTAAATCATGAATGTTCCTACTGAAAAACAACAAGCAGAGATCTTGAAATCCGTGAGAAATTAATACAGAAAGTATATTGAAAAATTGTATAACTTTTAATTATGCAAAAAATAACATTATTTTGCTGAAACCTCTTCTCTAACAGCTAATCATCAAGAAGGTGAGCTCTGGGACAGGGTTATGATCGGATAGAGATAATTTTGCTGTTCGGTCATACCTTACAGTAAAATATTTATGACTATGTATCTATTATAATGGGCAATAATTACTTGTGAGACACAAATACCGCCTTGTTTTGCAAACTCAGTAACTTTTCTGGAAACCCTATTTAATGTTCTCGTGTCTTTACATATTACAGTCTGGCTCTAGGCACGTACGTGTGCTGCTGCTTTCTATATACACCTTAATCCTTTACTTGACAATATAATTACGGCTATAATAGCTGCTTTCCTTATTGCCTTTGTCTCGGTTTTATGCCTAAGGGTGAATGGACTTTTGATATTAAGTATTGAAAACGAGAATGTAAATAAAAGCGTATTAGAGGTGTAATAAAACATGGTATCCCAGCCCCTGATCCAGCAGAGGTGCGCCCGGGGCTGTCACCGCTGTGTGTATGAACGGCTTTCTCCCCCAGCTTCTTGACTGTCTCAATAACACTTGTGTCTCACATGATGTTTATTCCTGTCCATTTAAGCCTCTAACAGTGTGAACATATTTATGGCGCAGCCAGATACAATAAATTAGTGTTAGTTGGTACAGCATGGCACACCCAGAAACCTTACTGTAAGAAGCTCTTGTTCTTAATTACGGCACAATTAGTACTCTGCCCGATTCTGGTTTCTGGACGCTGGACGCAGGTTTTGAGCAGTTTTTTTTAATTTTTTTATCTTTTACGTCTAGTTTAGACATTCAAAGAATCAAAAACTCACAGATGCCCCTTACACAGACATATCCTTTTCTTCACAAGAATGCAGTGTTTATGAGTAAAGCGGTGATGGTGGGAGGGCATATTGTAAAACGGCAATGTCTTAAGTCAGGAAGTAAACTAGCCATTGCCATTGTAACAGGGGTCCCTTTTCCCAGGGGGCATCCCTGTACTGCAGCAAGTGTTTCTTTAGAAGAGAGAATCTAGAGGTAGAGGGCTTGTAATTTGCTACATCCTGTCTGTTCTCTGTTTGACTGCCAGCCCTCCTTTTATTGCCCAAATAAGCACACTGTTCCTGCCTGCTTTCCTATCACACCACCTTCATCTCGAATGCACAAGGACTGTCTCAAGGATATCTTGCACACCATTAAGTCAGGAGGGAATGAAATTAATGAGCCACGAGAAAGCTGACAAACATGGAGCAAGCGGCAAATAAAAAGTAATGATACAGAGACTTGAATAAATATTAGGTGTTGTTCTTTTTCTTTTTCAAGGCTTTTTTATGAAATAGCTTGTCAAATACAGGATAATTTATTCCACTTTATTATAGCGTACAATTGGATATTATAGACCTCTCCCTTTACAATCTGCGTGTCTCCCCTGTAATGTCCTCCGCCATCCTGCTGTTCCTGAAGTGTGTAACAAAGCAGCACCTAGATAATCAAAACATTTATTTTCTGCCAACAGGGGGCGTTTCAGACCTTCTGCAGACTGGACTGAGAACCCAATTCACCCTCATTTTTTGGTACTAATGCTAAACATGGGGGAAAAGGGTTCAAAAGGTTTTACAGGATTTTTGAGCTTGTGTTATGGGCATTATAACAATCGCTTCTATGTGGCTGGGGGAGCCTCTCAGGTGCGGGAACATTAGAGTAGACTTCCAAAGACTGGCGTTTTGTAGCCTGGAGGAGTAATTTGCAACTTAGGCTTCGTTCACATCTACGTTGGAGGCTCCTTTAGGGGCCTCTGTCACAGATCCAGTCAAATATGCTGGACAAAATAGCGCAGCATGCTGCGCTATTTTGTCTGGTAAAACGATGGACACCATGGAGGATACCCGATGAAACCCATTAAAAGTCAATGGGTTCCGTCGGGCGACCATGGTGTTTGTCATGCAACGGATCCAGTGCTTCCGGTATTTTCATTGCTCTGCTCTAATTACAAAGCAGAACAGCGGTGTGTTTACATCTGCATCAAGGCTTTCCGTCATACAAGCAGATAAATGAAAAATCAAAGCCCCCCGGAAACCAACGGCGCCTGACGGAACCTAATGACTTTAATAGGTTCTGTCAGTTGTCAATACAGTGTCTGTCATTTTGCTGTACAAAACAGCGCAGCATGTGCTAATGGAGCCTCCAAAGCAGATGTGAACACAGCCTAATTAATTTGTTACATCTCGGGCTGGTGGTGTAAATTTTCGCTATAATTTCTGCTAGTTTCTGGCCCACCAGCTAAGCCCCACCCACTTTTTTCATAGTGCTGTGAGCGGCGTAAAATGGCAAAAAGGTTGCAAATTATTGCGCAACTATGGCATCATACTTATATAAAGAACAAGATAGCAGTGTGGGTCTGTCATCATTGATTTCATCAGAAATCTAAGCAAACAGTAGCTGGACAGTTTCATTCTAGTTATGGTTGGGGCGCTCAAAGGCATGAAAGTGAACCTTAATTTTAAATAGAAATTACTATTAAACCATGTGGACATCGTAGAGGCGGGTACCCCATTCGGGACTCTTCTTTATGAACTAACCGGAGAGCTCCTGCTCTGACAAACCCACCCCTGTCCAGTCGTCTGATTGTATCGCGGGTCGCACATTTTCCATGGGTAGCAACTGATTGCTGGGCCAACGTATTTACAAAAAGGGGTTGTCTTAGTGAGTCAACCCTTTTAATTATAATATCAGGAGTACTTCTAAAAGATTAGGAAATGTAACAAATTATTTATAGCTGTTAGTTAGACTTCCATTTTACCATCATACAAGAAAGAAAAAAATTTGTAAGTAAAAAATAAGTAAGAGAAAAACTTTAGGCCCTCTCGTCTCCACTTTATTTTTAGTCTTTGTACCTCCTCACAACCCCTTGTCCTGGTTTAACAGTAGAATATTTTGGACAGATCATGAAATTATTTTTTCATCTTCCGCTTTATTGTGCAGTTGAGAAATAATCTAAAAATGCAGTGATTTTGGATAACAATCTTATAAAACATTTTACTTGGTCTGTAAGGCCCCTTGCACACGACCATGCCCCTAATCACGGTTCGTGATTACGGGCACGGACAGTTGTCTGCATTTGCAGACTGTGCTCCCATTATAAAGTATGGGAGCATGGTCCGAAAAAAGCAAAAGATAAGACATGTCCTATGTTTTGCTGAAGGTTTCTATGGCACGGGTACCTTCCAGTAAATATACGGGAAGGTGTCCGTGGACAATAGAAGTGAATGGGTCCATAATTGAGGACCGTAATTACGGTCCCGATTTACGGACGATATTTACGGTCGTGTGCATGGGGCCTAAGAGTTTTGGATGAATTGTAACCGAACACTTGTTGACTTTTAAGTTGAACTTTGCCAAAAGGAAGTTTACTGTTTACCCAAAAGGTGGATAGGATCTTTCAGAATGTAAGCCATTCAAGTGCTGTTCTTGGCTCGCCTTGGCATTAGGTTCCTGTCCCTGAGTTTCTCTGGCCTTTCTAATGGCCCCGGTGTTGCACTGCACTGAAGTACATGAGCGATCTTTCTGATTCCTTGAGTCCCAGCATAGGCTGTCACACATCTGTAGTTCATAACCATTCCTCAAATTGGACCTTGAAAGTCAACGCATATTAACTTTGCCCTTGACCCAACCCTGTGTTTGCAGATCTTTTATTTGAGTTTCATAACTACTCGTGTTGTCGTAGTAGTTTTACCCTGTTTCTACGTGCACTTTAGCTGCAGTAAATCCAGTTTGCACTGTTTTATGTGTTTATTTTCAGTAAACTTTGCATGCTTTACTTATCATTTTATTGCTCTGTTAGCACTTATATATATCATTGTCAAACTTGTAGTTTTCCTGATTAGTAGACTTCATAGCATTAGTTTCTAGTATTGTTCAGAGACCAAAACTCATTTAAAGGGAAGATGCGCATCGAGGTCTTTGTTAATGGATTCACAGACATTAACCAATGATTGAGTTCATGAACTCAGAATAAGAAAAATCCAGATGAAATGTTTTGGGAATGGGCAAGGAGAAATTATTTCTACCATTTTTGTATTTAGGCTGGATTCACATGGGATGAAAATGCTGCAGGATTTCTGCAGCAAACGTGCAGATTTTGTTGCGGATTTTACTCCTTCTACAGTACATAAAAAATGGTTACATTCAGAACAGAATGAGCATACTGCAGATTTGAAAATGTGCAGCATGCCCTAATTTCTGTGTGGAAAATGTTCAGCAACATGTGGGTGAGATTTGTTTAAATCACATACTGTAATCCGCTGCGGATTGTCCACTCAGAAATTCTGCATGGAAAATTAGCAGCATTTCTGTCCCATGTGAATCTAGCCTAAGGCTGATTTGCTGCAGATCTTGCATGCATTTTTAAAGCCAAACCCGGAATTGGATGCAGGAGAGCAGACCTATAAGGCTTTCCTTTATGCATTTCTTCTGTTTAGGTTCTGTTAGGCCTCATGCACGCGATCGTAGCCATGTGCATGGCTGTGATTTTCGGGTCGAACAGCCGCGGAGTGTCACCCGCGGGCCGCCCACAAATCGCGGGCCGTACACATGGCCGCGTGCATTAATTTCTATGAGCCTGGACCACAGAACGTGGCCGTAAAAAGACATCTCTGTTCTTTCTGCGGTCCGGGCTCCTGGGCCATGCACGGACCGTTGAAACCACAGTCGTGTGTATGGGCCCATAGAAATGAATGGGGCCACAATTCTCCCGTGGATTTTCGGGGGAATTGGAGCCGCAAAAGCACGTTCCTGTGCATGAGGCCTTACTGGTTTTGGCTTAAAAAAATTACATGCAAAGTTGCACTGTGTAAACAAGGCTTTATACATGAAAGAATCTGTGTATAAATAAACATTAGTGGGAGTTTTGGCAATTCAAATTTCTCATAGTGTGAGTGGGTCTTTGAGGAGTGGCTAATTCCTCCAGGCCCGCAATACAGCAACTAACAAAAAATTAAGCAACTTTGCAAATAGTGTTGATTACAAAATACATGGCCGGCGTCAGCACCCAGGCAAGTGCCGGGGCCCACTACCCTTGGGGTGGCCCACTCTGCCGCCGGGTGCTGACGATGCCATTGTCACGGCATCACTGTCCATATATGGACAGTGATGTCAGGAGGAGAGAAGGAGTGCCAGGCAGAGCGCTAGCGGCTCTGATCTGGGAATCCGTCTCTGGGGTAGCCCCTGACATCACTGTCCATACATGGGCAGTGATATCAGGAGGCGAGAAGGAGTCCCAGGCAGAGCGCTAGAAGCGGCTCTGTTTCGGGACTCCGTCTCTGGGGAAGCCCCACATCACTGTCCATATATGGACAGTGTTGTCAGGAGCAGAGCAGTGTCCCAGGCAGAGTGCTAGTAGCGCTCTTCCCGGGACATTGGCTCTGGGGTTGCCCCTGACATCACTAGCCGTATATGGACAGTGATGTCAGGGGCTTCCCCAGAGCTGGAGTATCGGAGCAGAGCCTTTACTAGCGCTCTGCCTTGGATTTCAGCTTTGCTCCGGACATTACTATCCATATATGGACAGTGATGTCAGGAGCAGAGCAGGAGTCCCAGGCAGAGGGCTAGTAGTGCTCTGCCCGGGACTATGGCTCAGGGGTTGCCCCTGACAACAATGTACATATATGGACAGTGACGTCAGGGGCTTCTCCTGAAGCGCAATCCCCAGCCAGAGCGTAGGCAATGCTCTGGCTGGAGATTCCACTCCTAGAGGGAATCCCAAAGGCGCTATCTACAGGGAGGGTGGCTGTGTGGCACTACCAGGGAGGGTGGCTGTGTGGCGCTACCAAGAAGGGGGCTGTGTGGCACTACCTGGGAGTAGGGGGCTGTGTGGCACTACCTGGGAGTAGGGGGCTGTGTGGCACTACCTGGGAGGAGGGGGCTGTGTGGCACTACCTAGGTAGAGGGCTGTGGGGCACTACCTGGGAGGTGGGGACTGTGTGGAGGAGGGTGGGCTGTGTGGTACTACCTGGGTGGGGGGCGCTGTGTGGCACGACCAAGGGGGGCTGTGTGACACTACCTGGGAGGAGGGGGCTGTGTGGCACCACCTGGGAGGAGGGGGCTGTGTGGCACCACCTGGGAGGGGGGGCTGTGTGGCACTACCTGGGAGGGGGGCTGTGTGGCACTATCTACAGAGGGCACAAAATTTATGGGGGTACAAACTGGCGGCCTAACTTCTATATGGGGGCATAAACAGGGCCTAACGTCTATATGAGGGCACAAAGTGACGTTTTCTGCCATTTAACTGCCGCCGTGAGTTCCCCCGCAAAAGGGCCTACTAAGTCTGTATCTTCCAGGGGCCCACATAAACCTGGAGCCGATCCTGACAAAATATAATTTGTTTATAGCTTCTATGCAGACATATGTGTCTTTATGGTTACAGATACAGACTACAAATAAACCTTGTGTAGTCTGATCCTGCTGTCATGATCCCATCCATCTGTCCCCTACTTCTTCCTAACCTAGAATAAGTAGGGTACAGAAGCAATTTGCAAAGTTGCTTCATTTTATTATTTTTTTTAATTTTAAGTTCATTGGAGTAAAAAAAAGAAAAATGGTTGCAAGAGTGAACATGTATTTTAAGTATCCTAAAATCATCTGAGTGGTCATGACAAAGTTTTGTCAGGTAATTTTCTGTAAGAAAATAGGATTGTAGTCACTGCCCTACCAAATGTTCCCTTAAAATTATTCTTGGCCATCTTTATTTGGTAGCAGATCACCATACAAGCTAAGTATAATGTAGATCAAATTGGACAAAGTTTTATGTAGTAGATCCAAAGTGTAGAATTATATTTACTGATATGATTGTCTATAATTTATATCCTAGACATCTATGAAATGTGCGTTATAGTGAAATACCCTATTTACACCGCTCTTAAGCCTTTTTCACACGGCGTGTATTCGACGCGTTTTTCACACCAAAAAACCACAGAAAACTGCAAGAAATTCGCAGGAAAAAAATGCTTTTTTTGATGCGTTTTTCGGCGTGTTTTCATGCTGCGGATTTTGGTGCGATTTTCCTCTGCACTAGGCAGATAGAATTCACAAGATAAATTGACATCTTGTGGATTCTAAAAACGCACCACAGGTCAATTTCAGTTCCGGAAAATACTGCAGCGTGTACATGAGATTTCCTGAAATCTCATTGACTATGCTGGTACTGAATTACACTGCGGATTTTCTGCACGCAAATCCACCGCACGTAATACGCATCATGTGCTTTGACCCTTAAGCTTCCCATTGACATCAATGGGAAAGCGCATTGTAGTGCATACGACTTGTTTTATTTACACGCACGTGTTTAAAAACGCGTCGTGTAACAAAAGAAGTGTCAGGTCAACGCGCCTTATACCCATAGTCAATGGGAGTCCTAATTACGCGCCAAAAAAACACGCCGAAAACACGTAAAAATCGCCTGTATTTTAATAAGTGCTTTACAAAAACGCTAGCGTTTTTTACATGTTTACACGTCAGGTTTTTTTGAGCTCCGTGTGAACAAGGCCTTAGACTGGCATCTCATCATTTTCAATTTGTTAATTTTCAAGGCATCTGCCACATCACTTCCCTAGCGTAGTGAATCATATTTGCGTGTCTCAAATATAAATAAAGTCATCTGAATTCTTAATTTGTCGCCTCCAGTGTAGTTAACCAGGGTAGTAAAACCCATTTACAAGGTTGGAACTGTTTTATGCTTCATACCTTTAGACCTTGGCAAGCTTCATCGATACACAAAACAAAATGTTGACATTAGCAGAGTGGAAAAAGAAGTAGCAGTAATTATAGAAATTTATTTCTATGTTACTCATTCAGATCCGGCTTCAAGCGTACTTTGCTTACCCCCTGCCTGCTGCTTGTATGCTATGTGCGTTTTATTAGGGCTGAACAAAATCTTGTCTTCAGTCATAATTCATTTTCACCCCTTTCCTGCAGGTGTGGCTTCGATGGTGGACACAGCCACACAAAGACTCACTCTTACCCTTTAAAAGCAAGTTTCCAGACACTCCGAGCACAATTTTCTCGCTTTTCATTACACAATCATGTCATGGGAGTTATGTATATCATTTAGTTCTTCCCATGCAAAATTCAAGGAACTAGATGATGGATAATTATTTCTTAGGGAATATGGATTTAGCAGACCAGACTTTATACTTTTATCTCTCTCACATGATTCGCTACAACATTGAAACCACTGACCGGTCTTGTTATAATGGCGCCGGTCAAGGGTTGGAATATATTAGGCTGCTAGTAAATAGTCAGTCTTTCTTGAAGTTGATGTGTTAGAAGCAGGAACAATGGGCAAGTGTAAGGCTGTGTTCACATCAGTGTTGCTTTCCCTTTGAGGGGTTTCCCCGACGGAAACCTCTGACGGAACCCCTCAACGGAAAGGCAAACGGAAACCTTAGCATCTGTTTGCATCACCATTGATCTCAATGGTGACAGAAACGTTGCCAATTGTTTTTCGTTTGTCACCGTTGTGACAGGGCTCAGTTATTTTTTACTTAATCCATAGCGCAGGCGGCCTGATCTGATGAATCACATTTTCTTTTATGTCATGTGGACATCCGGGTGCATGTGCATTGCTTACCTGGGAAAGAGATGGCACTAGGATGCACTATGGGAAATAGGCAAGCCAGCAGAGACAGTGGGATGCTCTGAGAAGTGTTCTGCTGGGAAACCTTGGTTCCTGGCATCCATGTGGATGTTACTTACACGTACCACCTACCTAAACATTGATTCAGACCAAGTACACCCCATCATGATCATTCTATTCCCTAATGGCACTGGCCTCTTTCCGCAGGATAATGCGTCCCGTCACACTGAAAAAATTATTCAGGAATGGTTTGAGGAACATAACAAAGAGTTTATGGTATTGACTTGTCTTTTTTTCCAGATCCCAATAGAGTATCTTTGGGATCTGCTGGAAAAACATGTCTGATCCATGGGGGCCTACCTCACAACTTACAGGACTTAAAAGATCTGCTGCTAATGTCTTTGTGCCAGATACCACTGGACACCATCAGAGGTCTTGTGGAGTCCATGACTCAACAGGTCAGACCTGTTTTGGCGGCTTGAGGGGGACCTATACAATATTAGCCAGGTGGTTTTAATGTTACAGCTGATCGGTTAATATATAAACATATATTTATTTTAGATAGATAGATAGATAGATAGATAGATAGATAGATAGATAGATAGATAGATAGATAGATAGATAGATAGATAGATTTATATACGTAAAGGGTCAACAAAAATTGCACATAATTGTCATTTCATAGACTGACTGTCCCAAATCTAATCATCTCCTTAACTGAACTGACCATCACAGATGCTTTGATAATAAACAAATTCAACAAATGATGAGATGCCAGTCTAGGATCGGTGTACACATAGTATTTCACTTACTTTTAAGGGCTTGTGCATATTGTCACATTATGACTTCATATAAGTTCCGAGTTGTACAGATCTGTTATATGGCACCCATAGAAGTTTATGGGTATTTCTGTATGTCTCCAAAAGAAATAGAATTGTGCCATGTACCCTCGGAAGCCTTATTACAAACATAATCTTCCCTTAAAGTATTGCTTCTGGAGTAGATTTGCTCTGTAACATGGTGCAGTATAGAGGCACCACACGAAGGCCTCTATACCTTAGGCCCCTTAGTACTGAATGGTAGGAATAACGTGTGCCACGGTACAGTCTCCATGATGGGATTATACAAATCAGATGAAAATTTGAGAACATTTCTTATTATTGTGCAAAAGGCTTTACATTCTCTTCCAGCTCCATAGTGATAGAGGGATTATCATTGTTCTTATAATGGGACTTTGTATACCCTCTCATGGCATGTTAACAAGAAATAGTATTCCTAGACACACTCGCATCTGTAGTCATAGTGCTGTATCTTCTTACTACAATTCAACTTGCATAAACCTGCCACACGGGGGTTGATCTTAAGGCCCTATTACACGGGCCAATGATTGGGCAAACGAGCGTTCATCGGCTGATCTGCTCTTTTATGCAGAATGAAAAGTCATCGTTATGGGCAGCACATGTCCCTGTGGAATCCGGGAGATGCACTGCCGACATGATGGAAATGTATGGGAACGAGCTGTCTCATTGATCGTCGCTCGTTTACGCGGCCCATGTCGCTCCAAATCACCCCACATTGATTTCAATAGGAAGCAGAGGCGTTTCTTTTCCCGGCGGCTTTTGACTGCTTGCGGGAAAACAAAGCGTCAGGCTCTTTCTTGGAGCAGTTTCCGCCTCTGACCCCGTTGAAATCAATGGGAGGCAGAAAAAAACGCCCGTGTTTTTTTGTATTCGATTCATTTAAAAAAAAAAAAAAAAAGCCTTAAAATAAATAAAAGCAATAAAAATGCCAGCAATAAGAGCTTCAAAAAAAGCTGGCATTTAAAAATCTGCCTCAAAAATCCAGATTTTTTTCTGCCAGACAAAAACCTCTGTGTGAACTTACCCTTACCATCTTAGGCCCAATGCACATGACCGTAGTTTCAATCCGTAATAACGGAATCCTTAATTATGGATGATATTGCTGACCCATTCATTTATATTGGCCATTGACCGCTTTCCATATATTTACGGATGTGCATCCGGGCCTTAGAAATGATCCGCAAAATATAGAAAATGTCCTATTCTTGTCCGCAATTGCGCCACTGACTCACCCATAGAAGTCTATGGGCGCTTCCACAATTGCGGATGGCTACGGTACTGTATCCGTAGCCATCAGATCCGTATTTGCGGACAGTAAAGACCCTTAGGCCTCATGCACACGACCGTAGCCAGTTGCACAGCCGTGATTATCGGGTCGGCCGGCAGCGGAGTGTCACCCGCGAGTCGCCCCCAAATCGTGGGCCGTGCACATGGCCGCGTCCCTTATTTCCTATGAGCCAGGACCGCAGAATACTGCTGTAATAATACTCCCAGGCTCCTGGGCCATGCACGGGCCATGGAAACCACTGTCGTGTGCATGGCCTGATAAAAATTAATGGGGCCGCAATTCTCCCGTGGATTTTCTGGGGAATTGCAGTCGCAAAAGAAACGTTCGTGTGCATGGGGTCTTACGGTCGTATACATGAAGCCTTAGATATGGAGATATTTCAAACAGTGGTTTTGAAGACATATATCTTTATACTTTGACATTGTCTTTATGGCCAAGGCAGAGGCCGCCCATGATAAGGCAGAGGCCGCAAATTTCATGTAATTGTCTTCAGTGCTGTCTGCAGCTGCGCAGACTTAAAGAGGCTCTGTCACCATATTATAAATGCCCTATCTTCTACATAATGTGATCGGCGCTGTAATGTAGATTACAGCAGTGTTTTTTATTTAGAAAAACAATAATTTTTGACGGAGGTATGACCTATTTTAGCTTTATGCTAATGACTTTCTTAATAGACAACTGGGCGTGTTTTACTTTTTGACCAAGTGGGCATTGTACAGAGGAGTGTATGACGCTGACCAATCGGCATCATACACTTCTCTCCATTCATTTACTCTGCACATAGTGATCTTGCTAGATCATGATGTGCAGTCACATACACCCACACTAATGTTACTGAAGTGTCTTGACAGTGAATATACATCACCTCCAGCCAGGACGCGATGTCTATTCACAATCCCGACACTTCGGTAACGTTTGTGTGTGACTTACAGCACAGCAAGTGTGATATCGCTGTAAGCTGTCATTTACAGCGTGATCTCGCTTGCTGTGCTGTAAGTTACACACAAACGTTACCGAAGTTGTGGCATTGTGAATAGACATCGCGTCCGGGCTGGAGGTGATGTCTATTCGCTGTGAAGACACTTCAGTAACGTTAATGTGTGTGTATGTGACTGCACATCATGATCTAGCAAGATCACTATGTGCAGAGTAAATGAATGGAGAGAAGTGTATGACACTGATTGGTCAGCGTCATACACTCCTCTGTACAACGCCCACTTGGTCAAAAAGTAAAACACGCCCAGTTGTCTATTAAGAAAGTCATTAGCATAAAGCTAATATAGGTCATAACTCAGTTAAAAATTATTGTTTTTCTAAATAAAAAACACTGCTGTAATCTACATTACAGCGCCGATCACATTATGTAGAAGATACGCCACTTATAATGTGGTGACAGAGCCTCTTTAACAAGCCGAGCGTATTTATTATGTGCAGAGTTTACTGCTCATAACTCCTATTAACAGCACATTTTGTTCGTTTTATATAAATGCATGATGATTTTTATTTGTTTGTTTTATGTTGTAAAGATGCTACTGTTCACACATCATGTTTTATAAAGAGAACTGGTATAGAATGTGCATTGTAGAAGCTTTCACTAAAGGGATATTGCTGCAGGATTTGTCATATCTGAGAAAAAATTAATCTAGAGAATACAATAAAATATGCCAAACTTGCAATAAACGTCTAAGCGCTGGCAGAGGTTGGGTGGACGCTTACCATTGCTAATGCTTGAAATCACAAAAAGGCTTTTTCTGACAATGCAGCCATTGGTTTACTGTAACCACTGCAGTCTGTATTCCTATGTAAAGCAATCGCCTTTGAAGAAAAATGTTCAGAATTATTTTAATAATTCATAGATGTGGATAGAGAAAGAAATATGTATAGAACAAGGGCTGTAAACACCAGTACTGGAGCCGGAGGACAGTGTGATTCCGATTTCTAGAAAAATAACATAAAATGTGTCGTTTGTGCAAGACGTTTTATTGAGAATTTCATTGGCAATCAGAATGGCATTAAAATTTTTATTGCAAAACAATAGCCGGACTTGATGACTTCATTTGCAATTTAGTTAGAAAAGTGTAATATCCCTAATAGTTAGTAATATCCAAGTTAGTAACGTAGTCAAGGCATGCTAGGCATTCACATGTAGCATTTTAATGAAGGAGTTGTAATTATGCCCGCATTTAGGGGGTTGTCCAGGTATTTTATATTGATGGCCTATCCTTAGGATAGGTCATCACTTTAAGATCGGTGGGGGTCCAAATACCAGCACCCCCACCAATCAGCTGACTGAAGGGGCTGCGGCGTTTGTTGCAATCCCAGGAACAGCACTACTGAAGTGTACGGCGCTGTGCCTGTAATCTAGGAAAAGCTGATCGGTGGGGTTGCTGGGAGTCGAACCCCCACCGATCTGATATTGATGACCTTTCCTATGGATACTCTATACAGTATAAATTCCACCAGAATTTCAGATCCAGGAAAAAAAGGCACTTATTTTGAGCCAAACTAGTGCTTTTTTTTTTCCTGGATCTGAAATTCTGGTGGGATTTATTCTGCATAGCGTTCTAAACCACAGCTGATTGGGCACCATCCGACAGAAGGGGACCTGGCACCGGCAGCATGCCTACATATAGTGTTGTCAGTGGCGTAACTACCGCTATAGCAGCCGTAGCGGCTGCTACGGGGCCCGCAGCATGAGGGGGCCCGTGTCGCCCGCCGGCACGGGCCCCAACCATGGCCGGAGGCTCCGCTAGCAGCCGCTATGGCTGCTACAGCGGGACGCCACTGAACACTACGGCAGAGCAGGGAGGTATCTCCCCGCTCTGCCATTAAACAAAAGACATGTATCCCCTATCCACAGGATAGGGGATACATGTGTGATCGCTGGCATTGATGGAAGTTCTCCATCACAAACCTCGGACTTCCGGGGTCTGTGCCGGCAGCTCCGTAGAAATGAATGGAGCGCCGGTCGCGCTTGTGCGCATCCATGACCAGCGCTCCTTTCATTTTTATTGAGCTGCGCAGACGCCGGAAGTAAGAGGTTAGTCATGGAGAACTTCGGGGGACTTTCGGTCCCCTGTTCTCCCTATCAATGCCAGCGATCACACATGTATCCCCTATCCTGTGGATAGGGGATACATGTCTTTTGTCTTTTCACACTGTAGGTCGCATTTTTTTGGGGGGTTGGGGACGCTGTATGGCGTTCCCTACAGGGGGGGCTGTATAGCGTTCCCTACAGGGGGGGCTGTATGGCGTTCCCTACAGGGGGGGCTGTATGGCGTTCCCTACAGGGGGGCTGTATGGCGTTCCCTACAGGGGGGGCTGTATGGCGTTCCCTACAGGGGGGGCTGTATGGCGTTCCCTACAGGGGGGCTGTATGGCGTTCCCTACAGGGGGGGCTGTATGGCGTTCCCTACAGGGGGGGTCTGTAGATAGCGCCATACAGTCCCCCCTGTAGATAGCGCCATACAGACCCCTCTGTAGATAACTCCATACAGTCCCCCTGTGGATAGCGCCATACAGCCCCCCTGTAGATAACGCCATACAGTCCCCCCTGTAGATAGCGCCATACAGCCCCCTCTGTAGATAACGCCATACAGTCCCCCCTGTAGATAACGCCATACAGTCCCCCCTGTAGATAGCGCCATACAGCCCCCTCTGTAGATAACGCCATACAATCCCCCT
Organism: Rhinoderma darwinii; assembly: GCF_050947455.1. Taxonomy (NCBI): domain Eukaryota; kingdom Metazoa; phylum Chordata; class Amphibia; order Anura; family Rhinodermatidae; genus Rhinoderma; species Rhinoderma darwinii. The sequence continues at coordinate 288,350,012 of NC_134691.1, forward strand.
GTGGATAGCGCCATACAGCCCCCCTGTAGATAGCGCCATACAGCCCGCTCTGTAGATAACGCCATACAGCCCCCTCTGTAGATAGCGCCATACAGCCCCCTCTGTAGATAACGCCATACAGCCCCCTCTGTAGATAGCGCCATACAGCCCCCCTGTAGATAGCGCCATACAGCCCCCTCTGTAGATAGCGCCATAAAGCCCCCTCTGTAGATAGCGCCATACAGCCCCCTCTGTAGATGGCGCCATACAGCCCCCTCTGTAGATGGCGCCATACAGCCCCCCCCTGTAAATAATGCCATACAGCCCCCTTTGTAGATATCTACAGAGGGGGCTGTATGGCGTTATCTACAGGCGGGACTGTATGGCGCTATCTACAGAGGGGGCTGTATGGCGTTATCTACAGGGGGGCTGTATGGCGCTATCTACAGAGGGGGCTGTATGGCGTTATCTACAGGGGGGCTGTATGGCACTATCTACAGGGGGGCTGTATGGCGCTATCTACAGGGGGGCTGTAAAAAAGGCACTATCTACAAGGGGGGGTTGTGTGACACCCAGGGGAGGGGGGGCCCCAGTCAAAAGTTTGCTATGGGGCCCAGTCTTTCCTAGTTACGCCCCTGAGTGTTGTGCATACATATTGGCACAACACGACAAGGTGAGCCCCTACAATCGCTTACAAGCTACCTCTTTATATCGAACATACTCACCCTATGTAGCACTATTCTTTCCTTTTTCTCCAGCCCAATTTTCAGTATCCTACGGATAGACCATCAATATAATAACCCATTTAAATTTAATAATGTATTGGGAAATTCTGCAGTGTTTACGCTGTGTGGGAACCCAGCCTCAGGGTCCGTTCACATGACATTCAGGCATTACTTTCGGTTTGAGGGTTTAAAACCTTTTCCATCGTATTTGCTTAACATATAGACCAGGACCGTGCAGTGTGAACCCAGATAGAGCGGAATAGAATTTTAACATCTTGACAGAGAAGGAGACCTCAGGGACCTGAGTTTTTGGTGAAAAAAAATATTTTTGTAAGCAGTATTATTAGTTGCCATGTTAGGGTATGTGCACACGATGAGAGGCTTTTACGTCTGAAAAGACAGACTGTTTTCAGGAGAAAACAGCTGTGTCGTTTCAGATGTAAAAGCTCCTCCTCGCATTATGCGAGGCGTCTGTGACGCCTGTAAATCTTGAGCTGCTCTTCATTGACTTCAATGAAGAACAGCTCAAATTACGTTGCAAAGAAGTGTCCTGCACTTCTTTGCCGAGGCAGTCATTTTACGCGTCGTCTGACAGCTGTCAAACGACGACGCGTAAATTACAGGTCGTCTGCACAGTATGTCGGCAAACCCATTCAAATGAATGGGCAGATGTTTGCCGACGTATTGTAGCCCTATTTTCAGGCGTAAATCGAGGCATAATACGCCTCGTTTACGCCTGAAAATAGGTCGTGTGAACCCAGCCTTAAAACCAGGCAGACTGTTGTTAAATAATCTATAGCATTTTAATTAAATATCTGTATTGTTTTTCCTCTCACCCACAGAATGTAAACGGTATTAAGTACCACGCCAAGAATGGACACAGAACGCAAATACGAGTCCGTAAACCTTTCAAATGCCGCTGTGGGAAGAGTTACAAGACAGCTCAGGGTCTCCGTCACCACACAATCAATTTCCATCCTCCTGTCCCCACTGAGATTATCAGGAAAATGCAGCAATAAAAGCTGAAGACATCTGTGCCAAGAAACCCTCACCAGCAGATGCTAATTTTAAGAACAGCCACCTTCTGGTTTTATTTTATTTTTTCCATTCTGTTGCATTTCAGGGGAAGCGCTCAAAAGTCCTACGAAACCTACGTTTCAGTGCATGCTTTAATCAAAGAATTCCAGTTGTTTGGAATGATCTATCTTCTTTAAAGTGACCCTTTTTGTACTTTGCACATGTTCGTTACCAGATCCATTTTCATTACTTTAATACGGTGCTAAAATAATAATATATAATCACACCTTCTATGAGGGAAACAAGTGTTTCTCTCTCCCAACCTTAAAGACAGTTCAGTCAATTGGGATGCATGTTGTGTTGTTTAGATGTGACCGTGGTATGTGAATGGGAAAAATAATCTTGGCACTGAGACCATTACAACTATTGTACTGCCAATTGAGTCTGGAGATCACCCGTGACTGGTGGCAATAGGGTGTAAGTTCACTATCGCTAAGATTTGCCACACGCCTTTTCAGTTTCTGTCACTTGCTCCTTAGTGACAGATTGCAGACTACTGTTTTGGACGAGCAACTGAGAGGATTGTACATGGCATGCGGCAAATTTTGGGAAAAAATGGATGTACATTTAGAGGAATATTGGCCAAGTTTTATCATAGGAGTAAGAGTTCAGTGTTCCTTCATATGTGAGTATGAATACAATTATACTCAGCATCTAGTAATTCAAATTTGGACTCAAACCAACCAGCAATATGGCTGATAATCTCCACAGCAAAATTGATGCACTAAATGTCCCATGTGCACAGGATAACAGTAATATGTCTGCCAAAGGAGTCGTGGTTACTGGGGGATGGAGGACGTGTATAAAATACATAGTGAAATGTCTAATCAAACGATAAGAGCTTTAAAGTTGAGAATTTTATATTTCTATATTTAATCAAAACCCCCCAAAGAGCCCATACGAAACAATGCAGACAAAAACTGTTTTGTGTTGCCCAACAACCAATCAGATCCTGGCTTTCATTTGCCAAACTGCCTTTGAAAAATGTAAGCTGTTATCTGATTGGTTACTTTAGGCAACTGCCTCATATTTTGCCTACATTCATTTTTTAACACCACTGACAACACATTTGATCTGCTCTGTGCACAGTAGTAAATAATGGTCATCCCATCTTACACATCTCACATGGGATCTAATGTACAAAGTCTTTCAGCCCATTACCCCTCCTCTCTTTATTTCCCCATTACACTAGGCCTATTCCGCAGTCAGACGGTGTCACACCGCAATGTTACATACTATGGTTTTCCATTATTTTGTGTAGATTAAGCTAGATGAATGCAGTTTGTTCCATGTGACTTTGTTTCCTATGGAAATTCTTCAGAAAACAAGGCCTAAAGTTTTGCAGCCACAAAACAACATATAGTCGCATGTTATTATTTTATTGCGACCATATAGCTTAACCTTACTTCTTATGTAGAGATGCTAAAACCCAAGACTGGGCCGCAGTATTATCAAAGGAATTGGGCCGGGGTCACACATCGCAGTTATGGCACAAAAGCATAGAACAAGGAAGAGATGGGGGTATAACTCATGTTCTGATCCTGGTTCTGCAAAACAAATAGAAACTTGGATAGCAAAACAATTCACAACCACGAATGTGTGACCTCGAATCTATTAAAATCTTCTTTATGCAGCTATAGGGCCATCACTTTACTAAGATTACTTGTGAACAATCGTTTTGCAGGCCATACATATTTCTATGGAGAACACAAACTACTCCCCTCACTTTGCTGCAAGTGTTATTAAGTTGGCCATAGACATAATGATCCCTACCTTGCCCCATTCTCACTATTGTTCTAAATTTTTTTACTTTTGGAACACGTATTGATAAGGAGGACTACTGTATTTGATACAATAAGTACGATTTTCCCATAGATAAAAATTCTTTGCATTGGAAATATCATTGCCCTATGTGGATTTTTTATGTCTATGGCCTTCTTAAAGGACCTGTCACATCCTCTGACATTTAAAACCAGCTGGATAGCTTACCAGCCGCTGCAAGCTGAGTGAAGCATTGGTTTTATTTTCCTGCTCGCTGCCAGTGTTCCCCTGCATTTGGTTCCATTAGTTTCGGTGCCCGATACGATCATACTGTCAAGTGGGCGGTTCCCAGCGCTCAGTGTCAATCTCAGTCATAGACACCGAGCGCTGGGGACCACCCACTTAACAGTCTGCTCGTACCGGGCACTGACACTAAAGGGACCAATTGCTGGTGGCTAGCTGGAAATGAAAACCGACGCTGCCCTACAGTGGCTGGTCAACTATCCAGCTGGTTTTATATTTCGGAGGACTTGACCTCTTTAGGGTATGTGCACACACACTAATTACGTCCGTAATTGACGGACGTATTTCGGCCGCAAGTAGTGGACCGAACACACTGCAGGGAGCCGGGCTCCTAGCATCATACTTATGTACGATGCTAGGAGTCCCTGCCTCGCTGCAGGACAACTGTCCCGTACTGAAGACATGATTACAGTACAGGACAGTTGTCCTGCAGCGAGGCAGGGACTCCTAGCATCGTACATAAGTATGATGCTAGGAGCCCGGCTCCCTGCAGTGTGTTCGGTCCGGGACTTGCGGCCGAAATACGTCCGTCAATTACGGACGTAATTAGTGTGTGTGCACATACCCTTACGCTCTTTGATCCCATTTAGGCTGAGTTCAGACACCATGTAAATAATTCGCTGTTGAACAAAGCAGGAAATCCGCACCAAAATCCATGATGAATTCCAGATTCCACCCTTTCTATTGCAATGGATGAAATCCACAGAATTCTTTATGCTGTTAGTGAATGAGTTTTATTAACCGAAATTCAGCAACAAATACGTGATGTATTGTTTGTTTTTCAATTGTAGAAGATGTGTTTTTTTTTTTTTTCTTCAATGAATTTAATGGGGAAAAGAAAGCGCAAGCAAACTGTGATGTGATGGAAAAAAACACAATATTCCACAATATTCCAATAGTTCACATGTGGGATAGAAACGCCACATGTGAACGCAGTCTTCACACTTTGTTATACATTCACTCACCTAGTTGTGGGAAACTAAAGCTAAAAAGCTCTAGATAAACTTGAGTCATTTTGTTGCTGAATTTTACTACCACATTAATCCTCTCATTGTTTTCAGGTGACAGGAGCTTAATGTGCGCCTAAAACCAAATTACTACCATGTTCAGACTCGATAACCTGCCTTACTAGTTAAACTCAGTATATTCGGAAGCAGTTTCATAGGTAATTAAAGTATAAATAAGAATGTTTAACATATAAAAAAATATTTTCATACTTAAATGACAGACATATAAAGATCGTGCTTTCTATCATTTTCCTATTATTTTGCTTATCCTCTTTTTGTTACCATTTAAAGCGCTAAAATATTTGTCTGCAGCTAGCGGGGGAAAAAATGGATAAAAATCTAAAAAAAAAAACAAAACATCTTCGGTGTTACAGAACTTGGCTGGTTTACTGTCACCATAATATAGTAAGGATTTGATTTGCTGCCAACTTTCTGTTGCGGACCAGGAAGCCAATTATAAGATAAAGTAAATCACTCCCTGCAGTGGAAGGCGGGGGTTAATAGGGCCACATGGGCTTTGTTGCCACATTGTTGTATATATGGGTGGAATGGCCCAGAAACATAATGGGATATCACATTTACCCAGCAATATAATGCTAATGTTGATAGAAGACCCACCAAGGTTTCTGGTTGCGCTGCCCACAGATGCTAAGTTGTGGAATCAAAGATGCCCATGCCACCCTAGCCAAATATAGTTTTCCTATTTCAAGCAGCATTGCAGGTTTCAGCAACACAGGAAATAATTAAAGGCAAGCGTGCCACAAAGAAGAACAAATTCCTCCCAAAAAATGACGTACCTGCCCATTCATTCTTCACCTAGTATGATAGTTCACCACATCATTTTGTCATGTCATAGGCCGTACTATAGATCCATAATGGAGGTTCCATAGAATTCTACGGGCCCTCAATGTTTCTCTGTGTGATTTTACACAGAGCCAAACCGACATTTTCTTCTCACGTGAGAATCCATGAGAATAAAAATTGTTTCAAGCTCCATCACATGCCATGTAATAAAGCATTGCTGCTATGGGAGAATATGGTGCCATCAAGCAGCACATGGAGGGCCTATGGGTCTAGGGACTTGTGCCCTTTTGCTGTATGATGTGGCATGGCCTAGTCTAGACATTACTACACCATTTCCCAGCATAGGAGTCTGGTTTCCACACCATTTGGTAAAACTGGTTGAGACAAGTTCAGAGCGCAGCGACATTTAACAATGGTTGCATGTTTGCGCCATTTTTAAGGTACACAAGTGGAGCACAAATAAAAGAACAAGGACTAGTTCAGGCTTCAGGGTAAACGAAGTGGCACAATTTTTTCTTTTTTTATAAACCTTTCCTGGTAACGGATAATGAGTTTCCTTTCAGAATTGTGCCTGGGTATATTTTAGTAGGAAGTATTTTTCAATTAATGGGGTTGTATATTTTTTACCTCTTTTCCCCTTATGACAGGAGTAACAACGTGGTTCATCCTCCACAGTTACTTCTATACCTTTATAGGGAACATGGAGAAGTATTGATCACTACGAGTGTATGGACATATCTATGTAAACATACAAAGGGTAGAAGAGACCATAGACCCATCGCCCATTAATTGCTAAATTATAAACAGCTGGGGAGATTTAACAAAACTGGTGCAAAGGAAAAGTGGAGCAATTGCCCATAGCAACCAATCAGATTCCTGCTCTCATTTATTAAAGTCTCTTTTGAAAATGAAAGAAGCAATCTGATTGGCTGCTTTGTGCAACTACTCCACCTTTTCTTTGAACCAGTTTTCACAAATTTCCCCATAGATTGTCTTGTTTTTATATAGAAGAAAACAAATTGTTTGAGCTTTTTATTCAAACTAGGAATTTGAAGAAGTATCAGAAGACCCATATTAAATCTTAAAAATGGGCCAACCTTGTTTAAATATTTGATTCCTAAGCCAAGTTAACTGTGGTTACAGTACAGGCTGCTTGATGTAAGGGCCTCTGTACCTATGTGCCCCCGGCACATCCTGCTCCTGTGCTGTAGCAGTTCAGTGTTATCATAGGGATACTGAGTGTCAGAGCAACCAATCAGAGACTTCAAATCAGAGAAATCAATCAGAATATGATTCTTTTTATTTTCTTACGTAGTCTAAAAATAAAAGCTGGATTCTGATTGGATGATGTGAAGTACATCATGGTAACATTAAGGTGCTGGAGCACAGGGGCAGTAAGTATTGAGGGGACGCAAGTAGAAAGGATCCAAACTGCCGATCACTTGACAAAGGAAGAAAAAAAATATAGACTTTAATATACATTTTGTGGTAGTATGCCTATAAGGGTCATGTCCATCGCTTAGTGGCTTATCCGGGTGAATGATCATATGACATGATAGTTTATTAAACTGAAGTTGGACCTTTTCATGGAAGATCCACGCTGAGCAGAGCAGAAGGCCTACCATGTTTTTTTTTTTTAATTAAAAGAGCAGCTGGATCTGCTTAATACATATTGATATAATCTGACCGAGGCTCGTGTAAGATGCACTATGTGCCTCGGGTGAGGTCGGAGATATCCAACTTTTTTTTATTTTTTATACTTATGGTCTAGTTTTTTGCTGGTTCTGAATTAAAAGATAGTATAGGTTAATGTTTACAAGACAGGTGTTTGATCTGTAATGAAAATGTTGGAACGGGGACTGTCTTAAGAAAAAAGAAGAGTCTTGTGGAGTTGGGGGTGGGCACAATTCTTCTGGCCCTAATGAGCTTTGAGATGCTATAATCTAAGGGTCTGTGCAGATGGCCGTATTACAGCCCCCTGCAGGAGCTTAGCGCTAAGGTTGGGTTTTGAGCCGATAATGTGAGAGCATGAAAATTTTTCCCAAACCGAGCTTTGAGAAAGGCTTTTCTGATCCCACAGGGTGACATCTGATCCCATCGTTGGCCCTAAACATTTACGGCCATGTCAATGAGTCCTAAGGAGAAAGGTTCTCTTTGAGGACTGCTGTACCCAAAGGATTCTAGAGCAGCAGATGAATTGCTCTCTAGCTTGTGGGATATCGTGAACGTCATCCTCTACAGGCATTGTTTTCCTCTTGCTTGATCAGAACCCCTGCAGACAGGCGTGTCGTGTTCTCTTACATATACGTGTATCTCCACGTGCAGATGTTTCCATTATGTCCATGTCATTGAGATCTTGTATTTATGTAAAGATTCTAGAATGCCTCTGTGTTGACAAAAACATGCAATGCTGCCCTAAGTATTAATTCCGTGTTTTTTGTATTTTTCCCGTCATTTTATCTGAATTGTGAAAGAATGTCTCTGTTATAAAGATGGGGATTTAAAGCACTTTGTAGTTCTCTATTGCCAACCAAGCTAACGTTTTCTGCAATGCCAATTATTGTGAATACGCCACAGGATATTATATGTACAAGTAGACTGCACCCCAAAAGTCTCCATCCATGGCCGAGCAGTCGTACAGGAATTTCAAGTGATTCTCCTTTGATGTTTATAGTGATTATTTTTTTATTGTACTTTTGACTGCCTTGTAATGTTTGTTTCATTCCACATGGAGCTATCTGTTTAACCTTACCAGTCACCTGTGTGTTGTGCTGTACGTGGTAAAGTTACAGTCACCTGTCTTACATTGACATGTCTGGATCATTCCTCTCTCATCTAATGCACAGAATTCACAGCAGTACTGAAATTGGATGATTTTAACTAAAAAGACGGCAGATTCAAATGAAGATTTGCTTCATTAAGGGGATTGTATGAGACTAGAAAAAAGGGCTGGTTTTTTTTTCCACCTAAAACAGCGCCACTCTATTCTTTAGGCTAGATTTGGTATTGCATCTCAGCTTTAGATAATGTGGTTTCTGAAAAAAAGAAGCAGACTCTTTCTATAATCTCAACCAATACTTGAAAAGCCTAAATGACTTCTCAGTGCTGAAGTGATAGGACCAGTCGCTCAATGCCGGTGACAGAAGGAACAACATTATGTAAATAGTAGATTCAAAGATTGTTGTAATCTGGCGATGAGCTTGGGAGCATTTTGTGAAGTCTATTCTGCGGGCAGAATTCATCATGGATTTTTGGGGGGGCTCATATATGTCTCAGCTGTATGAGGACACACTATATTTTTTCTTTCATTGTTTGCTGTTGTATCATTCTAAGGGTCAGTTCACACTGCGGATTTTGCGTGGCAGGTCCCGCCATAAAATCTGCCAAAGAATTATATCGGCAGGAAGATTCCTCCTCCCATTGACTTCAATTGGAGGTTTGGGCGGAATCCACCCTAAGATCGGGCAGGACGCTTTTTCCCCACTAGCTAAAAAAAATCAGCTAGCGGGAAAAAGACGCGTCTAACTCCCATTGACATTAATCGGAGGCAGAATTGTGCTGCGGAATCCACAAACATTCCGCTGTGTGAACAGGGCCTAAGAGTTTCCTGTACTTTAAAATGTAAAGAATGTTTATGAATATGTTATAATGTGTACACACTTGGATTTGATATCTGAAGCCAAAAATTCAGTAGTCTTTCAATCTGTTCCCCATTGACGTTAAAACAGCAACTGGTGTGTGAAAAAACATGGTCAGCACACAGACGTGGTCCGTGTGCTGTCCGTTTTTTCACACACCCATTGAATTCAATGGGCTGCATAGTGCGCAAAAAACGCAACAAAATACGACATGCAATGAGTTTCACGCAACGGAAACACGTCTGAATAGCCTCATTGAGTTGCATAGGTCCGTGTGCTGTCCGTTGTTTTCACGCAGAATACACAACATTCCTGTGAATCAGACCTAAGGCAGAGATTCCACAGGGTGTTTTTACTTTGTATTTTTACCTAAATTTGTTTGTTTGGATCAGCAGCAAAACAACACATTTTAACTGACATGTGTACCCAGACTCCGTGTTATATTCTGTGGCCATTTTTTCACAGTCTGTCAGGCAATCAGTGCCGTGTAGCGTTCACGTACGGTTCTGCTTGCTGTTTTCCTGGCTGTTTTGGCCATGCTGGGCGTATAGTTTCCAATTCTGTATGCAGGCGTGAAGTGTTGAAACTCCTCTAAAAAAAACCTTTACTAACGCAATTGAAAAACCGTACGCCGCTTTACCATTGCTGTTTTTTTTTGCTGCAGTTCAAAAACTTAGCAAAAAAGCCTTATGGAATCCCAGACTTTTTTTTTTTTTTAAGCGATTTTGTAAAAATCGGGGCAAAAAACACAAACGGACTGCGATGTGTGAACACAGCCTTAGAGTAGTTTAAAAGCTAATCAAAAAATAAAATCAAAGCCCAGCACATGTTTTGAATCCCAGGGACGTTCTGTGATCCCCTTCACATATGCTGCCTGATCCAGACATGGGGATGAAGCGGGATGTATTCAACAAGCCCTATTAGGCCATTTGCAATCTTCTGCATTGTTGGCAGCCCTGCAAGGGAAGAAAACATTCTGTATCTTATTTGGCAGCGTTCTTTATATCCCAGGCAGGATGTTAGAGCAATGGCTAAACAGTTGTAAAATAATATCATTGTTGCATGTAAATTCTTTACAGCTATAAAACTGAAATTCCAGTTTCTATTTACCTTCGCAGTGTGACAGTGTTATTACACAGGTAAGGATGGGACTATTTTGTTACATTGTGTATAGTGAATGTATTGTACGGTGTCTGTGAAAAGTGAGTTTAAATTATATTTTCATATGTTTTGTTGGGGACAGAGTACAGAGGCTCTGTCACCAGATTTTGCAGCCCCTATCTGCTATTGCAGCAGATCGGCGCTGCAATGTAGATTACAGTAACGTTTTTATTTTTAAAAAACGAGCATTTTTGGCCAAGTTATGACCATTTTCGTATTTATGCAAATGAGGCTTGCAAAAGTACAACTGGGCGTGTTGAAAAGTAAAAGTACAACTGGGCGTGTATTATGTGCGTACATCGGGGCGTGTTTACTACTATTACTAGCTGGGCGTTGTGTATAGAAGTATCATCCACTTCTCTTCACAACGCCCAGCTTCTGGCAGTGCAGCACTGTGACGTCACTCACAGGTCCTGCATCGTGTCGGCACCAGAGGCTACAGTTGATTCTGCAGCAGCATCAGCATTTGCAGGTAAGTAGCTACATGGACTTACCTGCAAACGCCGATGCTGCTGCAGAATCATCTGTAGCCTCTGGTGCCGACACGATGCAGGACCTGTGAGTGACGTCACAGTGCTGCACTGCCAGAAGCTGGGCGTTGTGAAGAGAAGTGGATGATACTTCTATACACAACGCCCAGCTAGTAATAGTAGTAAACACGCCCCGATGTACGCACATAATACACGCCCAGTTGTACTTTTACTTTTCAACACGCCCAGTTGTACTTTTGCAAGCCTCATTTGCATAAATACGAAAATGGTCATAACTTGGCCAAAAATGCTCGTTTTTTAAAAATAAAAACGTTACTGTAATCTACATTGCAGCGCCTATCTGCTGCAATAGCAGATAGGGGTTGCAAAATCTGGTGACAGAGCCTCTTTAAGTTGGAAGGTGACAGGGGTTTTAATGTTTTCAATCCGAAGGCAACTTAATGAATCAAAAACTCCTGTCAAAGCTGCTTATAAATGTAAATCAAAGTTAAATAAACTGCCTCTGACTGAGAACAAGTACAAGCGGCTCATTATTTTCTTCCCTCGTGGTTTTAAAGGTGATAAGTTCCACTGGCACAGACTGGCACAGACTCATAAAAGGTGGCCGAGGAAGAAAATGCATATACATATATACAATTACACTGATTTCTAAACAGACCACTGACGAAGACGCCCAACTCACAGAAATACAGTACATGTTGATATTACACTTATTAAAATGCACCTGTCACCTCCACACAGTAGTGGCGGCCATTTTATGCTGTGAAACTGAATTCTTCAACCCCATTCAGGACCGAGCCTATTTTGGCCATCAGGACGCAGCCCCATTTTTCAAATCTGACATGTATCACTTTATGTGGTAATAACTTCGGAATGCTTTTACTTATCTAAGTGACTCAGATTGCTTTTTCGTGAGACAAAGTACTTTACCTTAGTAGTGAATTTTGGTTCACTTTTTATTCACAAAAAAAAATCTGAAATTCTATGAAATGTTTTTTAAATTAGCATTTTCCTAAATTTTAATTCCTTTGCTTCTAAAATGAATAATGATAGCACACAAATTAATACAGTTGACCATATGTCTTTATGTAGACATCATCTCTTTAAGTTTATTAGGATGTTATAAGGATTATATAAGTTTACCAGCAATTTTTCAAATATTCAACAGAATTTGCAAAACATTTTTTAGTTGCCACTTCGGATTTGAAATGACTGAGGAGCTTATACCGTAGTTTTCAGACTGTAAGACGCACCTGACCATAAGACACCCCCAGGTTTTAGACAACAGAAAATAGGAAAAAAAAGGTCTTAAAAATAATTTATTCTATTTCACCACATTCTGAGAGCCGTTTTTTTTCACCCAGAGCGCTACATGAGAAGCCTGAACTTCCGGGTTCTGTGTCCGGCTTATTTGTTCCACAGCTCCATAGAGATCAATACACAGCCGCTCGCGCATTCGCAGAAGAATCCCATTCATCTCTACGAAGCTGCCGGACACAGAACGCAGAAGTCAAAGCTTGTCATGTAGCGCTCTTGGTGAATTTCAGTCCCCGTGCTCCTTATCGCTGGGGGTCGAACCCCGATCGATCACACATGTAACCCCTATCCTGTGGGCACAACCCCTTTAAACCTCCAGGAACAGCAAAATTGGTGTTCCTGGCCGTTAGAGCAGCGTGTCAGAGGCTGACACCTGCAGTGTATGGAGCGGGCTCAGCGCGTGAGCCCGCTCCAAACATTATTCAATCCCCTTCATGATGTTTCCCGGGAACATCATGGGTCGGGAAGGGATTAAGTAATGAAGTGGGCAGGGGACCCAGCGATGCCGGGTCCCTTAACTGCGGATTATAAGACGCAGGGACTTTTTAGCAAGATTTAATCTGGCTAAAAACTGCGTTTTTACACGAACGGATTTACACGAACGTGTAATAGGTCTGTGCAACACGCGTGATTTTCACGCGCCTCGCACAGACCTGTTAGCCTATGGGGCCGTACAGACAGTCCGTGATTTTCACGCAGCGTGTCCGCTGCGTAAAATGCATGACATGTCCTATATTTCTGCGCATCACACACCCATTGAAGTCAATGGGTGCGTGAAAATCACGCGCAGCACACGGAAGCACTTCCATGTGACGCGCGTGATTCACGCAACAGCAGTAAGAAGTATGAATGAAAACAGAAAAGCACCACGTGCTTTTCTGTTTACAAACATACAGAGTGACATAATGATTGCGGACACGCAGACACGCATCATATGGTGAGGACACAAGGAGCTGTTGCGTGCCCGTTGCACGCGCAAAACGCACACGCTCGTGTAAATCCGCCTTTATAGTCTGAAAAATACGGTATATTAGAAACCCTTCAAAAACCACACCACATTTTAAAAACTGTACACCTCAATGTATTTAAAACAGGATTTAGGGTGTTTCGTAACTCTTTAGGTGTTAAAGAGACGTTGAGGTGAAATGTACAAAATTTCATTTTTTTTTTGTACATCTTGAAATAAATGTATTAAAATTAAACAACAGCAGGTGTTAACACAGAAGCACATCTAAATATTTATTAGCCCGATTCTGCAGTTTTCAGAAATATCCCATATGTGGTCATAGTGTGCCAAGTGACAAACACAGGCTTCAGAAACAAAGGAGGACCTTATGGATTTTTGGGGCCACCTTTTTATAGAGATACTACAACATAACACCCTAAAAAAGACACACTTGGAAACTACACCCTTCACAGAATTAATGTAGGGGCGCATTGAGCATTTTGACCACACAGGTGTTTCATAGAATTTACTAGAATTGACGGATTTGAAAAAAGCCCCTGAGGTACCAGTACAGTGGAAACTTCACAGATGTGACCCCATTTTGGAAACTATACTCAAGGAATTAATCTAAAGAGGAAGAGTGAATTTTTATATATTTCATTAAAATTGGGACGTGAAAATGTCGTTTTAGCTCATAATTTTTAATTTCCACAATGAATACATGAGATAAGGCACCCCAAAATTTGTTATGCAGTTTCTCACGAGTAAGGGAATACTCCATATGTGGTTGTAAACTGCTGTCTGGAAACACGGCAGGGCTTTAAAAGGGAAAAAGCACAAATTGTTTTTTGTAGTGCAGATTTAAATGGATTGGTTTTCGAACGCCATGTTGCACGCCACTTCACCTCCAAGAAGTGACCCCATTTTGGAAACTACACCCCTCAAGGAGTTTATCTAAAGGTGCAGTGAGCATTTTGAAATATTAGGGCCTTGATAAACACCTCTTAAAACGAAATGAATGTTCCCATCTAGCCTGCACATCGGGATAGCACAGAAGCGTTATACAATGCCATCTGTACAATGTGAACGGCCGTTTTTTTTGTACCATGAGACATTGTGGTATACAAAATATCTTCGCTTCAGTATTGCCTAAAGTTTGGCTTCTTCACTAGCCCCATATGCAGCACATGGCCCAAGGATGTCGTCATCATCTCTGATCCATCAATGGGGTTCACCAATGAGGACGTGTAGTTTTGGCAAAAAGAAAAAACCAGTTGGACCTATAAATTAGTCACAGCCATCATTTTGCATCATCATCATAACTTTCATTTTTCTATTGGCTGAGGTGTGTGATGGCTTGTTTTTTGCAGGACAAGCTGCAGTTTTTAATGATAGCATTTTGGAGTATATGCAACTTTTTGATCACTATTCCAATTATTTTTGGAGGCTAGGTGAACCAAAATAAGAAATTCTACCATTGTCTATTTTATTTTCTTGCGGTATTGTATGGACAGTGATGTCAGGGGCTTACAGCTATGTAGTCCCCAGCCAGAGCATCTAAGGTGCTTTGGCGGGGGACTGTAGTAGCCCCTGACATCACTGTCCATAAATAGTGACGTCAGGGACGCTTTCATGAGTGGAATCCCCGGCCAGCGCGTTGCTGATGCTCTAGCCGGGAATTCCAGCATCTTAAAGCTCCTAACATCACTGTCCTCATGCCGACAGTGATGTCAAGGGCACCTCCAGGTGCGAAATCCCCTACCAGAGCATTGCCGATGCTCTAGCCGGGGATTCCAGCATCTTAAATTTGCTAAAGTCATTTTCCATAAATGGACAGTGATGTCAAGGGTCTTTCCAAGACAGGAGTCCCCGGACCAGAGCGCTTGCGATGCTCTGGCTGGGGAATCAGTTGTTAAAAGCCCCTGACATCACGGTCTATATTTGGATAGTGATATCAGGAGCTCCCCCAGGCACAGAGCTTCAAGTAGCGCTCTGCCTGGGAAGTTCAGGCGACATATCCCACTGTATAGTCATACAGTGGGATATGTCGCTACCTTGCGGACTTCTCCCGATGTATACCGATGACGGAAGAAAAATAACGCAGTGTAAGCTAGGCCTACGCCTAGACCATTGGAGTTGAAAATGGTGGGTATGTCCAGCTTTACTTTAACCACTGTCTTTGGTGAAAAACTTCACATTGAATTAATTTTCTAAACCCAAACATGAACATGAGTTTCAGGTCTTATACAAATGGCAAAGCCACATGCAGGGGCTCCGTACAAAAGACACAAATAGGCCCTTCTGCCTTCCTTGAAATGCTAATTGAAATCAGACGAGAGACTTTAGGTTTACTGAAAGACATAACAAATGACAATATAACCAGACACATTGAGGGATTTTGGTTTATTTAAAATAAGATTAAAGAAAATCGGTCAAAAGAAGTTAAAACTTTGATAATTTATTCATGTTAAATGAAAAGATAAAAGAAAAAAGATACAACTCTGGGAAGGATTCAGTATCGGTATATGCACTTTAATATGAACAGACACTTCCTAGGACATATAATGTATGTAATTAGAATAGCAAATTGTGTGCAACAAATGCAATCAATGATTAGTATTATTTTCACATTTACAGAAAAGTAATTGAAAGAGGTTTATAACAAATAGTGCAAAGGAAAACATGCTTGTGATCACTGCGACCAATCAAATGCCTGCTTTCATTTCGTAATATGCTCTGGAAACCTGTAAGCTAGATTCTGATTGGTCATGAGCAAAACACTTTTTTTTTTTTTTATTTGCAACAATTTTTATAAATGTCCCTCACAAAGTGAATGTAGTGTTCAGAAGTGAGACATGGTCCTCCACTAGTTACACCTTAGCGTTCTGCTGTAAGCGGTTAAAGTGAACCGTCACATATAAACTACACACGAAGATGCAGTCATTTTGTGAATTGAAGGTATACTCTAAAAAGCTTTCCAGTGAATTCACACAAGATGGACGCCTATGCATGGGAGTCTCCTGTCACATCATAAACCTGTATCATTTCTTGTGCAATGTTCTCAAGCAACTGGGTGTCGGTGTGCAAGGGACGGAGCTGCATTGTATTTTTTGCAGCAGATAGGACATCATGTGACTACTTTTGTCCAGGTATCTACCAGTATTAGTGGTCACCCAGATAGCAAGTCATGGGCAACCTGAAGTACCACAGCCTGCAGAGCACACGAAGATGTGGAGGAGGAGGGGGGGGGGGGGCTGCAAGAAGAGGACCAGACAACATATGCAAAGTTCTGTAATATTAAATGAACGTGTTACTGCGGTGGAGCGAGCTATAAAAGGTATCTTGGACAATGTTACATGGACCATGTGACCACTTAAAAGTACATTTGCAATGTCAAGCAAACTCCATCACTACTAAAATATATAAGACAAAATCAAATGGCAGAAGACATGCAGTGATCGACCACCAGAAATTTGCTTCAGACCTTGATAAAAAGGGCGACTTGGCTTTTGTTCAGTTCACAGCTAAAATACCAGAGGCAGAATGCTTTAGATTTCCACAGCGATCTCTCACTAGAGGTCTGATACACACGGGTGAACCGCTCTACCAGGAAATGACATCACAGGGGAGGAAACGGTTTATTTCAGCTCTAGTTACATTGCAGTGCAGATTTATTGTAGCTGTTGCTTTAAGCGGTTTCTTCTAGTTTTTAAGGTGAACTTCTCACCACTACAATTCAAACACAAAGCTAAACAGACTTAGTTTTCAAAATTCAGGACATTGACATCAAAATGGGTCTGCACATGCTGCTCAAATGCCTGCTGGTCACACTCCAGGGGGAACTGCTCGTTGCACATTGGGCACACTTTCCAGTGACTCTCCACATGCTCTTCAAACTGACTCTGATTGTAGTTGGGAGGAAACACCATGGCACACAGGGGGCATTTCTTATGTATTGTGTATCTGAAAAGCAAATCATAGAACACCATAAGAACGGGTAATGCCAATTCTCGCTACCATTTACGAGTTGGTTTGTGGTATTTCATGCCATAGTGCATGTAAATGGTTTTGCAGTACAGGTGAAAGAGTAGAAGGGGTGGGGGAATTGTAGGGATGTTGTCATATATTGCACCACGATATTAAAAATGTACATACCCATTACACCACGCAAAATAATTACCACAAAAATGGCTGAAGCATTCACTATCAAAAATAGCTAACGCTAATTAAATTCTAAGGCTTCTTTCCCTGCACAGTGACACTACCGGCCCGTTGAGCAGGAAACTGCAGTTCAGCCCCACTCACTCGGCGCCCAAACGATCATAATATTTTGTCATATCCTAGCGATATGCCAAACTAAATGATGGCCATACCCCTTTAACCTCTAGTCCATATTCTATTCACCGCTCCTCATCTTTTTTCAAAACTTTCTTCTCCGTACATGCAAAGAAGCAACACAAAGTTGGTAGGTGTATGCCCGACAAGTTTCTGCACTCTTGCTGCAGCTTGTAAGAGCCAGGAAATTATTGTGTCACATGGTGAAACCCTTACATTTCTAGAAACCTCCTAGCATTCCCTGCTGCCTCGCCTGCACTGAGCTTACCCATGTGATTTGTCTGTAGGAATGGGTCTGTTTATAAACTTGTTGACCGTTTCCAATCGCAACCAGAATTGTAAAAGTAGCTCTGGGTTATAATACAAACTGTAAGGGTATGTTCACACGCACTAATTACGTCCGAAAAATGCGCCTCGATAGCGTTGACAAACATCTGCCCATTGAAAGCATTGAGGCGTATATTTACGTGCCGCTGTCAAATGACGGCGCGTAAATAGACGCCCGCGTCAAAGAAGTGACCTGTCACTTCTTTGGGCGTAATTGGAGCCGCTATTCATTGACTCCAATGAAAAGCAGCGCCAATTACGTCCGTAATGGACGCGGCGTTCAAGCGCCTGCACATGCCGTTACGGCTGAAATTACGGGGATGTTTCCTCTTGAAAACATCCCCGTAATTTCAGCCGTTACGGACGCGGTCGTGTGAACATACCCTAACTCCGAACCAGTACAAAATGTTTTTCAAAAACTGAACGTCATTACAAAAACCTTCAAACTTAAATTCAGGGAGGGAATCCGAATAAGTGGGTAAAGATAGAAGTGTGATGCATGAAGAGAGCTTTTAGAACTGAATCCATGTGATGTGGGCATATGTGATATGAGTAAAACATTTAAAAGTACCTTGGATCAAAGCAAAACCCAGACTGGTCTTGTCCAAGAAAGCTGGGAGGATCTTGGTCCGGTTGCAAAGCCGCATTGTCATTCTGCAACACAAAACGTGATGATTGTATATTGCATCCAACTTTAATCTATGGGGTAACAAATGTAAAAATCGCAATAAAGAAGTGATCTCAACAAAAAAACACACCTGCTTCATAATAGTACGTTGCACTATAAGGGCATGTTCACACGTGGCGGAATTGCAGTGAAATTCTCCAGCGGTCGTTTTTTACAGTTGTTTCAATACATTTTTAGGCAAGTTAGTTCAGACGTTGCGGAAAGCTCCGCTGCGGACCATAGGCTGCGGTGCAGAATTTTCCCTCCGCAGCATACACTGTCTGTTGCGGAGAAGAAGCGGAATTTCACTGCGGATTTCAGCCTTTGCAATGCAAAAACTGAAATCTGTGGCAAGTCCGCTGTGATATCTGCAACGTCTGAATTACCTTTCAAATATGCAAATGTTGCTGCAGATTCGTTGCGTAATTGCCCGAAATCTGCACCAATATTTTCAGCGTAAAAACTCTGCCACTTGTGAACATGCCCTTACAGCGAAGCGATGTGTGGGCACAGGAGCTCTGCCTGCAACATCCCGCTCTAATGGCCAGGATAGGAGATAATCCCCTAGTACGACTAAAAAAAAAAAAAGTTTAATAAAACAAAAGTATATAAAAAAATATACCACCCATTTTTACATTAAAATTATTTTGTAAATTTGTACACTATAAAAAAAATATAAAAAAAAACATATGGCATTGCTGCAATCTTTACAGCCCCTAGGACATATAATTGAATCCACACCATCATTTTTATTAAAAGAAAAAAAAAAAATCCCAAAATACAATGGCGGATTTATTTATTTTTTTCCCACATACTCCCAAATTTTTTTGTTTATAAAAGTCAATCAAATTATAAAATGATGTACTTTATTGGTGCCATTAAAAACTACAACTCGTCCCGCAAAAAAACAACAACATTTTCTTATTGTTTTACCTAACATAGTTAATGCAGTTGTGTTGTAAATATAATCTATAAAATACAGCACCAGACAATTATATAGTACAACATATGCAAAAAAGGAAAAAACACACACACTGTAAAAAAAGACACGAGGACAGTAGACTGTCGCCTAGAGATATTCCGCATGCCCGTTATACAACCAGTAAAAACATTGGTCACTGTTCATTTTCAGATGCCAGGGCCTTGATGTTTTCCATAGTACAATTTGCACGCGTTATTCTGATATCTCCGCAGTAAGGCCGTCCCAAAGAAATCATTGTAAAAATCAGAGCTCTCAAGAGCTTTGGCGGACGTTCCTGCGTCTTTCATCCATGGGTGGAATTTTTCAGCTACATATAAACAGCAAATAATAAATACCAAAGTAAATTATTCTAATAGTTGCATGTCATCGCCTAGGGACTGGGCAGAAATGTGAGGAACGCAGCATACAAGGCAGAGCAAATCAATCCGTGTCAGGAGACCTTGTAATCCAGCAGCATTCCTGTGGGATTTGTATTAAAAGAAGCAAACGGCTAAATAATCTCCTATCACATCTGCTTGTAATTGTGTATAAGAAGTGATCACTTCCAACACCTCAACTATAGGAGCGGACAAGGGAGTCCTATAGCGGAGTGATGTGTACATGGAGATCTAGGCAGTCAGGCATGGCACCGGACGCATCACCTAAATTGCTCTGTCAGCTGCACTTTTGTTTCACGAGCACTTCCAACACAAATATATCCGCAGTGCACTCAAGAGTATCGTGCCAATCACAGGAAACACCGTGCCACACGCATGGAAGGTCGCCTTCATAGGAGGATGCCAATAATGACTCTTACATCTATAAAAAACACTTAAGGAAAGTAAAGAGTCAATAATAATATGTTCAACCCCTGCATCTTTGTGTCGATAAGTAGTATATATAAATTCTCTGCGCACAAAAATTATACAGCAATCTAACAGAATAAAATGGCTGTGTGCTGCCATCACATAATCCAGATGTCACAGTGACATTAAGGCTATATTCACACAGAGTTTTTTGCAGGCGGAATTTCTGCCTCAAAATTCCGTTTGGAAGTTTGAGGCAGATTTTCCTCTACCTGCACGCCGATTTTCGCAGCGTTTTTCGCCCGCGGCCATTGAGCGCCACGGGCATAACACACAGCAAAATACACTTTGTCTGCCGCCTCCCATTGAAGTCAATGGGAGGTCAGAGGCGTAAACGCCCGAAGATAGGGCATGTCCCTTCTTTCTCCCGCGAGGTGGTTTTACCGCTCGCTGGAGAAAATTGCCCCCGCCTCCCATTGAAATTAATGGGAGGCATTTTTGGGCCGTTTTTGACGAGTTTTGCGGCGCGGTTTCCGCGTCAAAAAACTCCATGTGAACATAGCCTAGCCCAGTCAATCTGACAAGTAGTGAAATCAGAAGAAATATCAAAACTGGTGCAAAGGAAAAGTGGACTCAGATTCCACCTCTCATTTTTCAAAGGCCTTTTGGAAAAGGGAAGCAGAAACCTGATAGGGCCATGGGCAACTACTCAACTTTTCCTTTCCACCAGTTTTAAGTCCCCCCCACCCCCAGTGGTTTGCCCTAGGGGGCGGTGCAAGACACAGGGATTCTCTCTGAATCTGTGTCATGCACCGCCCCCTCGGGCCCTGGACAAGGCAGAATACATTGGGGCAGATTTTATCAAAATGGTCCTTGTTGCCCGTGGCAACCAATCACAGTGCAGCTTACATTTTTCCAGACTAGTTTAAAGAAATAAATAAAATAAAAATAAATTGAAGTGGAGTTCTGATCGGTTGATATGGGCAGTAAGGACAGTTTAACACTTATGGGGGGTTTACATATATAAGTCTCATCCGGCTAGTTGTTTTTAGCCTGAGACAGACACAGCTAATGACATTTGTGAACTAGTCTCACATCCAAAGCCAGACAGAAAAATGGTCCATGCAACGTCCAGCGAAGGTAGACATCTGGCGTCAAAACCGATGCAAATGATACCAGAAAAGATCCCATTCGGAAGCATGGGATCAGTTTTGGCATCAATTTTCCTCCGACATTTCTGGACCATGCCGGAGGGAAACGATACCGGATATATAAGAACGGGGCATTAGAAAGTTTTGATAAATCTGCCCCATTGTATCAGTTTTATTCAGATTGTAATTGTTGATAAATTAAGAAGCAGTAAAAATCTTGTTCACACAGTTCATCTGAGGCATAAGGCGTGCTGCATTTAGGGGGAAAAAAAAAAAGTGGTATTATCCAAGTTTTTCCTTAAAAACAAAAGTAGACCGACTGCAGTGTGTGAACACAGCCTGGCCGCTATGTTTCCGTAACTACTGCAATGTGGTTTTTCCATGTTCTTGTGCGGTAGTTATACTTCTTTGTGCAGTATTCCACCGCAAAGTATGAACATGGCCTTACTGTTTATTACAGGATTATTGGGCATCAGCCACTAAATGGGGCTCACCAAGATTTCCTGATCTCAAAGGCACACTGGGATCAATTTCATAGGAACCCAACCTTTTAACCTGTATAAATGTTCTTGGAGACCAGTGTACTCAAAGAAAACCCCATAAACATGGGGAGAACATACAAACTCCATGCAGACGATGGATTCGAACCTAGGACACCAGTGCTACAAGGTAAGGGTATGTTCACATGCAGCAGATATTTCTGTGACTGAAGAACTCTTCCATACATATTTCTGCAGCTTGTATGTGGATTTCTGCAAACCTATTCAGATGAATTGCAGTCGTAGAAATCTGCAGCATGTGAATATACCCCAAGTGCTAAGCACTGAGCCAGCGTGCTGCCCCATGTATTTAGCTAAAGAGCCACAAAGCAAATAAAAATAATGTAATGCAACGTAAATGTTTTGGAGGTCACATAACTGGGGGTATAAGAGATTGAGTTGTGCATTGGGACTTCCGGTCAGTATTCCAATAAAACACTATAGTCAGGCTCCCCCCAACGTGGCATGGCAGATAACATTAGGTTTAGGGCTTGTCCACACACAACGGAATTGATGCAGAAAATTCCTAGTTTGCATGGATTCATTTTCTCAAGATTACACGTCAAATCCACTAGTCTGAAGCCATCTAGCTGCTGAAAGGAAGAAAGGAAGGAATATCCCATGAAAATGGCTGCCATACAACACTGCCGAGCTGTTGTGGAGAAACGCGTGACTTCAGATTTTAGATTATGCCATACCCAATAAAGAGACGTCAAGTATAACCTTTGTTTTGCTTTAGATTTTATTTCATTTTGACATTATAATTTATATTTTCCTTCCTAATGACAGGCAGCACTTGTGAAGAGAGTATGGTAAGAAACAAAATAGAATAAAAAAAATATATATATGAACAGCAATATCTGTTGAATATGCAACAGGGCAAAACACAGGTCGAAAAGAAAGCCGTGTTAATTAAAGTTCTCCGGCTGACTAGAAGAATTAATCTCGTCAAGCGCAATGACTCTGACGGGAACGGTATGAGACAATACGCAGAACGGGAGGTGAAGGGGGGGGGGGTGACATCTGCGGGCAAACGTTTTGGACCTTAAAACTGACAGGGAAGGAACTAGGACAGCTTTCCTAATTATCTTCAATCAAAGGCACCAAGAGCCTGAAGACCGAAACAAGATCTGCAGCTTTTCTCTATTATAAGTGCTGAATGCCGAGGCCATTATCATACCTGTCTAAGCACTTATCAGTTTCTGCAAAGGTTAATAGCAATTAAACACAGCAAACTAGACTAAATGAGGAACAGGTCACGGTACCACTGTACTGGAAAGAGCAAAGTATTCAACACATAAGTATTCCTCATCAGATGTATTTTGCGGAGATCAAAAAGGACTTCAGTCTAAATGTAGAAGAGCAAATCTAAAAACACGCTGACATTTCAATTTAATTTAAGAAAATCAAAATGAGTTCTTGATGTACCATGTACCGCAGAGCAAGGGCACCGCCATGATCAATTGTCTATCTGCCACACGAGAGGTTATTCTGCTAATACAATTGTCATAGGGCTTAATGAGTTGTGGTATTAGGTGTCAAAATGCTGAAAAAACTAATCCAAACCATGATAACAAAATTTTATTTTATTTAAAAAAAAAAAAGTCAGAGATCAGCCAGATTCTTAATGAAGGAAAAAACATCACTAATGTATTAAGGGTTTTCAAGAGTCGCCTTTGGTCGCTTCATAAATAAACGTGTAGCCCAGTGACAGCAGAATGTCGTGTCCTTACACCATGGCCTATAGATATATTCTGAGCGGATGACACAAGGATGATAAACATCTGGAAGCAGAATCCTAGTGGAAGTAGCGTCCCCTAAGGGACAATGACCAACACCCCCCCCCCCTGCTACTTTACGTTCCTTTCTCTACAATCCTGAGGCCAATTCATAAATCCAGCCAATGCGCCTCCACATCAAAGATTACTCCTGCCATTTCAGATTGTAAGATTTATGCATGGTAAACTGTGTCCCTAGAAAAAGAAAAGGATCTTAAAAAAAATAAAAAAATAAAAATAATAAAATCGAAGCGGTTAGACTTCGTTCACATCTGGGCTCTGTTCATGGCTCCCGTCTGAGCTTTCCGTCAGGGGAACCCATGAATGGAACCCTGACTGAAACAAACGGAAACCATAGGTTTCCATTTGCATCACCATTGATTTCAATGCTGACGGATCCGATGCAAACGTTTTCCGTTTGTCACCATTGCTTAACCCCTTCCTGCCGCAGCCCTTTTTCAGATTTTCATTTTAGTTTTTTCTTCCCCACCTTCCAAAAGCCATAACGTCTTTATTTTTCCATCCATATAGTCCTATAATGGCTTAATTTTTGCGGGACGAGTTGTAGTTTTTCGTAGCACCGTTTATTTTGGCATATAATGTACTAGGAAAAAAAATTATTTGTGGGGTAGAAAATTAAAAACAGCGATTCCGCCATGGTTTTTTTCGCGCCGTTTTTACGGAATTCACTGTGCAATTAAAACAACATGTTAACTTTATTCTGTGGGTCAATACGATTACGCCGATACCAAATATATATTGTTTTTCTATATTTTACTACTTTTACAAATAAAAACCTAAGTGTAAAAAAGAACATTTATTTTTGCGGGATAAGCTCTAGTTTGTAATACCATGTTGGTGTAAATGCGACGGTTCGAACATTTTTTATTTAATTTTTTGTGGGAGATGAGGTGACCAAAAAAATAGAGATTCTGGCGTTTAGAAATAATTTTTTATTACGGCGTTCACCGTGCGGGTTAAATAATGATATATTGTAATAGTTCAGACTTTTACGGACGCAGCGATACTTACTAGGTTTATTTATTTATTTTATTACTATGCTCTAGGCGGAAAATGGGTGTTTTTTGAACTTTTAATATTTTTTTGTCATTTTTTTTACACAAAAAAAAAACAACTTTATTGAACTATTTTTATTAGTCCCCCTAGGGGACTTCAACCAGCGATCGTTAGATCGCTTGCACGATATACTGCAATACTAATGTATTTGCAGTATATCGTGATTCTGACAGGCATCTATAAAGCTCTGCCGTAGGCAGCCGAACAAACAGCCAGCACCCGCATCGTATGTACCGTGAGCCCGCTCCATACTTCTCTTACCCGACTTTGGCGTATGGATACGTCTAATGTCGGGAAGGGGTTAATGGTTCCCTCGTTTTGACAGAATCAATACCGTAGTTGACAGCGCTATTCATTTAGTCAAAACGACGGAACCCTTAAAGAACGTCGACAAATGGAAACCATTTGCACTGGATCGGTCACCATTGAAATCAATGGTGATGCAAAGCTATGGTTTCCGTTTGTTTCAGTCAGGGTTCCATTCATGGGTTCCACTGACGTAAAGCTCGGAGCCTTGACGCAGATGTGAACGCAGCCTCACTAAAAAACAGAACACAAAACTTATTTGTGATATATACATAAAACCGGTGGTAGAGCAAATAAAAATATTAAAAATGCTCAGCCTACCTGATTGTTCTCATCAGGATCTTCCAAACCATCTGGCCGGCTTAGATTGCGAGCAGGCTGACTGCAGACCACCTTGTCTCCCAGGTCCCAGGAGGGCGGCCTCGCTGGAGGACCTTGTACTTCATCTGGATTGAAAGCTCCATCTGCGCCATCTAATTAATTACAAGGATTGTGAGCGATTCACTTACAGACTAAAGAAAACAGAAGTCAGTATTTCAAGTAAGACAAAGCTAAATGTGAACAAGTTTTACATTCGGTCCCTTGGTTCTTCACTCAAAGGGATGAGGACATAACTTTCATGCTTGTCCCGCGCTTGCTCAATTCCAGGCATACATTCAAAGCACCACAGTTATAGGAGATCGGCTCACATTTATTATTCAGCCTACGCCTCATTTAGGTGGAAATTGCACAGGTTAAGTCCCATCAAAAATTGTGGAAAACTGCAGCGCTTAGCCAGCCGGCCTCCTGGGATCACTTTTCATCCCAGGAGACCGCTGCAGCGGCGGTCAAATGGGATGAAGTGTCAGCCCAGGAGGTCGGCCGCCTGACATCAATCAGGCAGGCCTCTTGGGATGACACTTCATCCCATGTGACCACCACTACAGCCTGTGATTGGCTGCAGCAGTCAACATGGGATGAAACGTCATCCCAGGAGGAAGAACCACAGACTCCTGGGTAAGTATTTTTTTTACGGGGTTGTGTTTTTTGCGGCGGAATTGCTGTGAACCCGCCGCAAAAAAAACTCAAAAACTGCTATATGCTGTTTAACCTCCCCACGGAATTCAATGGGGAAAACCCACAACAAATAAGCAGCGTTTACGCGAATACAAATAAAATTCCACACCGCAGGTCAATTTGAGTGGTTTTTCCGCTCAGTATTTACACAGCGTGTGGATGAGATTTGTTTGAAGTCATCCACTTTGCGGTTACTGTATTTGCTGCGGATTTTCCGCAATGAATTCCATTGCGGAAAATCCACAGTATTTACGCAACGTGAGAACTGAGCCTTCGACTCCTTTATCAAATGCAAAAGTTAAAAAAAAACAAAACACAAATTAGAGGCATAAACGTACGGCCGTGCTTTTTGATAAATTAGGCAGAATTCTCCCAACTACCCACTCCAATTTCATTGCTGCAAAATACGCCATCATTAATAAATGTGGGCCAAAATCTTCACTACGTTAAAAAAAAAAATCCAGCATGGCAATAAACACTGAGCAGCTATTTTCCATTTACACATTTTCCATTTTCTTTCTATACATGAGTGAAATTGGCTATTCGTGGTTGACTTTTGTGTGTGAAGATGAGATCATGGACACCTTACAAAGCTGAGTGGTCATGTCAGAATAGCCGCCATACAGATGAAGAATTAAATAACTACACACCTTAAAGAGGCTCTGTCACCAGATTTTGCAACCCCTATCTGCTATTGCAGCAGATCGGCGCTGCAATGTAGATTACAGTAACGTTTTTATTTTTAAAAACGAGCATTTTTGGCCAAGTTATGACCATTTTTGTATTTATGCAAATGAGGCTTGCAAAAGTCCAAGTGGGCGTGTTTAAAGTAAAAGTCCAAGTGGGCGTGTATTATGTGCGTACATCGGGCGTGTTTACTACTTTTACTAGCTGGCCGTTCTGACGAGAAGTATCATCCACTTCTCTTCAGAACGCCCAGCTTCTGACAGTGCAGACACAGCCAGATGTAGCTACATCGACTAACCTGCAAACGCCGATGCTGCTGCAGAATCAACTGTAGCCTCTGGTGCCGATGTGTCCTCGCTCGTCCGACACGATGCAGGACCTGGGGCAGGAAGTGAGTGACGTCACAGCGTGATCGCTCGAGAACACGCTGTGTCTGCACTGCCAGAAGCTGGGCGTTGTGTAGAGAAGTGGATGATACTTCTCGTCTGAACCCCCAGCTAGTAAAAGTAGTAAAAACGCCCCGATGTAACACACATAATACACGCCCACTTGGACTTTTGCAAGCCTCATTTGCATAAATACAAAAATGGTCATAACTTGGCCAAAAATGCTCGTTTTTTAAAAATAAAAACGTTACTGTAATCTACATTGCAGCGCCGATCTGCTGCAATAGTAGATAGGGGTTGCAAAATCTGGTGACAGAGCCTCTTTAACTGAACCTTGCAGTACTTGCTGTTCTAAGGCTTTGTTCACATCTGCGCTAGGAATCTTGTTTTTCTGCTCCGTCATAGGATTGAGAAAAACGGAACTCAATGTGATGGATCTGTCACATGACAAACATCAACAGTACTCAGCGGACCCCATTCATTTGAATGGGTTCTGCCGGGTTTCCATCATTTTACTAGATTTTTCAGCGCTATTTTGACGGCACCTCCAAGACAGTTACCATGGGAGAAAGCGGAATAATTACAGTGCCTTTTGCTGTTACGCATGGAACTATGTTCGCAACACTATCCACAACAATTGTACGTTCCCTGCTGACAATAATCATTACTCACCTCTCATGACTTGGGATGCGTAAGGATTTCCAAACTGCAGTACAGGAGGCTGTATTGGGATTACAGGAACTTCTCTATGTTCTTCACAATAAGGATTAAAGAACTGCAAACCCTGAGAGCTGCTGCCTGGTAAAGCATGATGACTCGCTGCCCTCGCTGACAGTCTTTCCAAATTGATTTCAAGTTCCTATAAATGGAAAAGCAAAACATTACTATACAAATGTGCCTCTCACTGTATCACAATTGCCCATTCTACACATTGGGGAAGTCCTGCACGCGACTGCCAGTCTATACATATGTATGTCAAAGAATTCGCAAAACAAAAGGGTTCTCCAGAGGTGTGACATTTGAATAAGTGACCCAGCCATACACAAGAGAAGACCAATATTAAAGTAATGGGTAAGGACAAGCTATGGACACGTCCTCTAAATAAGCTACATATTTACTTGGGGGATTATCTACATGATTTTTTTTATTGTTCAACCAATAATTCAGAATGTTTCTACCAGACCGCTGTCAGATTCTATGGCATCATCTTAAGAGCCAAAGATGTACAAGTCATCCTGTCCCGTGAGCTTATTTTACCTGATGTTGTGCATCGAAGTTCCCACTAGTTCTCACCTTTATGTCATTCTCCAGTTTATTCTTCTCACTTAGCAGTACCTCAACATGGCAGTTCAGCTCTGATATTTCCCGATCTTTCTCTACCGACTGAATCTGAGGAGACATCAAGTTGGCGTGATATTTGCAATATGTAAAAACAATACAATTATTCCCCCTCCCAAAAAAAAAACCTATGGTCACTTTTCTCACTGTGATCTACTTTCCACTCTGCCACCAACACTGTCCCGCATTCGCCATCATTAATGTACTATTCTTACTTCTTCCATTCCTCCTCTTACGTTCTTCTTCGTCATTGAGAAATGCTTTGCTTTATCCACCATTAGGTTTCACAGGAATAACCTAACCTTGTCTGCTGCATTTCCTCTGCACTTTATCCAATTACACCTCTGTCCTCTCAACCCCATGTCTGTTACTCTCTGCCTTCGAGTCTAGACTTTCACCAGGTCTCATACCACCCATGTGTGATCTCGGACTACATATATGCGAGAATTATATAAAAGGTGATCTAAATAGAGATTAGTAGGTCCCGGATATGCTCATAAACTACCATACACTCTAAAGCAGAGAGTAAGACCCTCAATAACAAAATCAGAATAAATGGCTACACTTTTTCACGACATGACACATTTAATCAGCGCCTCACGTTCAGAGAAGAAATGTCATCTGTTTGAGGTTCTCTACAGCAACGAGTGACTTTATTTCTCAGGGCTGACATGCTATAAAATATAACCCTAAAGTCAAAGGTTAAAATCTATCCCAGCAGCCATATTTCATACATAGGCAGATTTAAGATGCATGGCTGCCTTCCCTGGACCGAGTGTCTGATCAGTGCCATATATACTGAGGAAACCTTCATGTTTAGATCTGGGAGACCACAATATATCTTACGATCTTGCTTCAATGAAGAACAAAAACCATTTGCCTGCCAGTCAATGGAGAATGACACATCTTAAGCTTTGGTCTTGTGTCACCAAGACACTTGACTGATGATCTACTGACGATTTACCACAAACCGGACAAACAATCTGCCAGCATGGCACAATACAGGCACATTAGAAATGAGCGAAACCTATAAGCTCCCCCAACTTTTTCCGCACAACAATTTACAGTTCTACTGTGTAGGACATTTGTCTTCACCAAAATGATGCGCATACAATATACACTATATATAGCGAACAATCTTACAAAAGCAAAAGTTGATATTACCCTATTAAAATCAGTCAAAATACACACACACACACACACACACACACACACACACACACACACACACACACACAAATAATAACATTCTATAGGTTTTACAATTGCGTTCAGTTGCCCCACGTTTGTAATACTTTGTCAAAATGTTGGCCCCAGGATTGTTTATTACTTATGTATGTCCACAAGGCGTATATGGATCTAGTAGTAAACAGACATCAGTGTGCACACCACATCCATATACACGGCTAAATCAGAGACCCATCAAATTTTCCATTACTGAGCTGTATATATAAACACGAATTACAGGATGAAGATTGCGCAAATGCACATACCGTAAGTCATTCAAAAAACTTATGTGGGGCCCTTTCCTGCCTGGAAAAAAGGCTTGGATTTCACGGGTCTTAAGAGGTGGTTGCGATCATGTGAAACATTCCTCACCTTGCACTGAGCGGTCTTGTAAGTAGATTTTCAGAACGGTAAACGCACATAATATCTCCCCAGTGCTACATTACATTGTGCTCCTACAAGCTTAGTCTATTTGCCTTTTCCAGATCAGCCACATTACCTTTTCTTAATACAAGTCCTTCACTGGGTACATTCAGCGTATCAGAGACGCAGCCTTTTATGACTGGGCTGAGAAATAAACACATAACTGGCTCGCTCTGTAGGATAGTACAATGTGGCTCATTTATCAGTAGTGTCGTACAATCACTCTATACAAAGCGAGAGTCCATGCTACATAATGCATCTGGCGCAACTCACCGTATACTAAGCACACATCTCCATGGATATCACTCAAGTATGCCAGTATTTTGCAACATGAAGTCTGTAATAAATTTGGCACAACCATTGTGTTATCTAGCCACGTTGATTTGATGCATCTTTTTTTTTTTTTTTTTTTTTTTTAAATCTGTCGCACATGATGAAAAACAAGATGGCAAATGCCACTTACACCGTTTTATGTGGAACCTGTACATTTAGGTTAATAGACATTGAGGCACATTAAATCAATGTGACATTTAAAAACTCTGCAGTAAAGGGACGGAAACTGAAATACTTTCAGCACAAAGAAAAGGACTATAATCATAGAACGGTTTCTGCCACTAAATTAGATGTCTAGGTTTCCGACTGTATGGTCTTACTTTATACTGATCCTCAAGGACAGCTAGCTTAAGTTTGATACTTTCATTAATTTTCAGTTGTTCCTTCCATTTTAGTTCCATCTTAGCAACATCATCGGCATATGCACCACACCTTGCTTTTTCTTCCTAGAACAAATAGACAATAGAAAAAAAAACATTGACGGATCAGAAGGAGCCATTCAATTAAGTATAGGTGTCACAGGTGAGGTCTCATTACAGGCCAATCGCCTGTCAGCATGTAGAGGAAGCGATCAGAACGTATTCAGAAAGGTCTAGACAAGGGATGAACCACTAATGTATATTCATAAACCGCCATCTTGATGAAATCGTATCTCCAATGATGCACTTACAAACCTCTTAAGATATACTCCTTAGTGTGTTAATACAAAAATCTATTATGTCAGCAGGACTGACGGCTTCGGTGGCAGTGGGTTCTGCGTGTGTCAGACACACGGGACTCAGCTGTTATCAATCACATTTAATTCCGATTCAGATTTCAGCGCAAGAGACAGCTTCTATGTATCCAGGATACATAGAAGCTGTATCGTTAAAAAGTTAGAAAAATAATAATAATTGTACAAACAAATTACAAAGTTGCACTAAACACTAAAATACACTGTTAAAGTTATAAAAAAAAAAAAGGCTTCAAAAAGGTTTACATAGCCGTTAAGGCCGCAGAGTAGGAGAGGACTTTACTTACTGCAGCCCTTTAATTCTGAGAAATAGAACATGATCGCTAAAGCCCTGGGATTGCAGAAGCCTCTGCAGGGTTTTAAGCAAGGTGAGGCGTGGGGGAGGAGCGAAAAGTGTAATGTGAGCTAGCAATATTGTGGGGTAAAGCTAGGGCTACACCGTGATCACAGCCAAAGATCGCCGTGTCGAGATGCATGCATCGCAGTCAATGCCTGCGGTTCGCAACGCGGCCTCATTGACATTCATTGCCTGTGATGCAGGCAGGGCGACACAGTGATCTCTGGCCATGTGACCCGTGTCGCGACAAAGTTAACCGTGTAGCCTTTGAATAAAAGTGACTGAGCTGCAGCTTCACTGTATCTGTAACATGGAAGAGAGTGATAAAAGCCTGTAAGTGAATTGGGAAGGAAAGGTACAAACGGCTGAGCTATGAAAGGAAAGGGTTCACAAAAAGGTACTACATACGAGGATCTCACTGAAGTTTTCATTTTTCACTGGCAGTATGCTTTAAAGGGAATGTGTTGCCAGAAAAACATGTTTTTTTTTAAAAAATTAAACATTTAGTGTGTGGGTGATTAAACATTGTTCAAATTTTTTTTATTTTTTTCACGAGTCAGGGAATAGTCAGGAAATATTATAAATTAATTCTAATTTATAATACTACCCATTTTTGGTCACTAGATGGAGCTATTCCCAAAATTGCAGCATTGCAACAATGGGTTAAAAGCCCTCGCTCTAGTGAGCTCTCAGCATCCCCCCCTCCTTTATCCTGGCTAGTGCCGGGATAAACGAGGGGTTTGAACGGTGTAACCTCCTACGCTGTGTGTCGCCATTTTTTGAGCTAACACACAGTGTAGTAGGTTTACATACAGTAGTAAACACACACAAACACGAACATACATTGAAATCTCTTACCTGCTCCTGCCGCCGCGGCTCCCTCCGGCCCGTCCGCTCCGTTTGCTGCCGCTGGTCCAAGTGCACAAATCCGGAAGCCGCGACCGGAAGTAGTAATATTACTGTCCGGCCGCGACTTCCGGTCCACAGAAAAATGGCGCCGGACGGCGCCAATTTCGAATTGGACTGTGTGGGAGCGGCGCATGCGCAGTTCCCACACAGACGCCGTACACTGAAGTCAATGGGACGGGAGCCGTTCGCAGTCCCTATGGGACTGTGGCTGCCGTATTCCATGTCTGTATGTGTCGTTAATCGACACACACAGAAATGGCAGCCCCCATAGGGAAGAAAAAGTGTAAAAATAAGAAAAAGTAAAACACAAACACACAAATGAATATAAACGTTTTTAATAAAGCACTAACATCTTTAACATATAAAAAAATAATTTGTGATGACACTGTTCCTTTAAGAAACCTCAGAGAAAAATAGATTTTTTTTATATCATTCTAAATTGACTGGTCTAAACACGTAGAATTACTATTTCCAAAATGCTTTTCTATGGATAGGCCTTAAATTTGAGTTCTATCACTGGCCATCTCCTATGGTTTACTACTTACTGCTAACATTTGCTTGTACTTCCGATACTTCTCGGTTTTCTCAGCTATTTCCTTGCTCATGTCTGCCACTTGTTCTTTTATAACAAAGTCAGGTACAGAATGGGAGGAAAATGGACTCACTGTGGAATACAGAAAAATGTTTGATTATCTGGGAGAACAATATTTATTATGTGGAACTAAAAACATTAAGGGCAAATTCTACCTTTCTGCTATTACATAAGCAACAGTAAATTTAAGAAGTAGCAGTGACCACCTGCTAAACAAAAGAGGAATGGTTGGGAAATCATTCCGGTTCATACAGGAAGTCATTCTGGTAAGAAATATAAATTAAAGTCATTATCGACCGCACATTGTGGGACTTCACTATAAAATCTTCACTGCCAATAGGCATCACTCTAATCTCTTTAAAAAAAATTACTTAAAAAAAATAAATAAAAGTAATCTCAGATTAATTTACCTGGTGGAGTGAAATTTGGAACATCTGCAGCTGATGCCTCAAAAATCCCATACAGATCTCCCGCCTTCTGTTGACTTTCTGCAGCTTTCTGATCCCGGGGGAAAAAATAAAACAAACAAACTTTAAAAAATAGCGATATAGCTATATCGCTATGTGCAGTCACATAAACACACTATAACGCTACTCATGTGTCATGACAATGAATATACATTACCTCCAGCAGGGATGTGATGTGTATTCATTCTCCTGACCACTTCTGTAGCGTCTGTGTGATTTACAGCATAGCAGGTGTAGTCTCACGAGATTACGCTGTAAACGGTCATTCACAGCAAAATCTCGCTGTGCTGTGCTGTAAATCACACAGACGCTACAGAAGTGGTCAGGAGAATGAATACACATCACGTCCTGGCTGGAGGTAATGTATATTCATTGTCATGACACATGAGTAGCATTTATAATGTGTTTATGTGACTGCACATAGCTATATCGCGTTCTGCAGTGTAAATGAATGGAGAGAAGTGCATGACGCTGATTGGTCACTGATTGGTCAGCGTCATACACTTCTCTCCACAACGCCCACTTGGTCATATAGTAAAACACGCCCAGTTGTCCATTGAGAAACTCATTAGCATAAAGCTAATATAGGTCATACCTCCGTAAAAAATGATCGTTTTTCTAAATAAAAAAACACTGCTGTAATCTACATTATAGCACCGATCACATCTTTAACACCATTAAAATGCCATACATACCCAAATAAAAAAACAGGACATACTATAAGAAACTTGATACACGTAGTCTTCAGGTACTGAAATGCACTGGTATAATCCTGACACTCCGTTGTAGGATAAACCGGGTTAAAATTTAAAAGGGGTTTCCCCACCAATATAACTTATGACACATTGCTAAGAGAAGTCATTCTACTGATCCATCAGGGTATGATGACTGGAATCTTCACCGATCCCTAGAAGGAAGGGGATGAAGTAACCTGCAGAGTGTGGTCCGGAAGGGACATTGTGCAGAGGGGAAAAAAACAACACTTAAAAAGGGGCTGCTGTGTCTTACTAACACTGTATCCACATCATTCTAAT
Organism: Rhinoderma darwinii; assembly: GCF_050947455.1. Taxonomy (NCBI): domain Eukaryota; kingdom Metazoa; phylum Chordata; class Amphibia; order Anura; family Rhinodermatidae; genus Rhinoderma; species Rhinoderma darwinii. The sequence continues at coordinate 288,384,690 of NC_134691.1, forward strand.
GATCCACAGGGGTCCAGCTCAGACACCCAACGATCGTTTAGTTATCGCACAGAGTGTGCTTGCTTAAAGTAGAGAACCTATTTAAAGTACTGCAGAAATAAAAAAAATGCTCTACTTCAAGGTGTACATTTCTATACGTATAGAAGGCCTGCAAAGGGGGCCCTGCACGAAGGATGCCAGATTATGTGGCAATGTCAGTCGCACCACAACCAGACGGGTCAGTATGGGAAGACATGTTGGAAAGGCTTGTGATAAGTCACTATGTGTCACTTCCTTCTATCACTGGAGATGGGCTTTATTAATAGGAAGAGTTTCAGGCGCTAGACATTTTGTACCTCAGCTACCTGAAATGTGAAAATACTGTACTGCTCTTAAAAACTTTATTTCTCAAAAAACATACAACAGCTATGTTATTCGATCGTTACGCAAAACAACTGACAGGGATACGTACAAGTTGATCTGAAAGTTTTACTATTTGTTTCTGAAGTTTCTGACATTCCTTAAATTTATCTTTATAGTGGTCGGCTGCCATTTGTAGTCTCAGCTTCAGGTCTTCAACCTCCTTACGAAGTTCCTGTTCCACTCTACAGCTCTCAGTGTCCTAAAGAGTAAACATTTTCATGCGTATTTAAATTAAACAGGACTGTTTGAGTTTGTTTGCCGAACAAAATGACACTCAATATTATGTAGAATTTATTGTGTAGTACAGGGCAATTAAAAAAAACTAAAAAAGGACAAGACGTCTTCATTCCCTAGACCTCCTGATATTTAAAACACATGCAATCTTTACTTCTGGTTTTATAAATATCAAACAATTATATAGCCCTTAAAGGGTTCTAACTAAGGTGTAAAGTGGAGAAAAGAGAACATTCAATACTAAAACAATGAATAAAAATGCTACTACATCCACCAGTTGTGAATGTTGGATAGGTTCACTATACAATTTGATGCGTTATCAGAATTGGTTACAACATCATGAAAGGCTTCATTTTAATATTTTTACAGGTCAACAAGAACCAGAGTATAGACTGCTGTTTATGGCAGTCTGTAGTCTCTCTGTACTCTACAGCTTAGGGGTGTGCAGAGCAATGCATGCAAGTTAGTAATCCTCCCAGCACTGTAAACATAATAAAATGCAGCAAATGATTCTGATACTATATACAGTGGTGCTATGAAAAAGTATTTGACCTCTTTCCCAATGTCTTCTATTTTTGCATACCCAGGCATGATTTCTGCCAGACCTGTTGAATCTCAATATAACTTAAATAGAACCTATCTTGCAATGTGAGAGCCATTATCCACAAATGGAGAAAACTTGGAGCAGTGGTGAACCTTCCTAGGAGTGACTGGCCTACCAAAATATCACCAACGGCACATCCACATGTAATTCACAAGGTCACAAAATAACTCAGGCGAACATTTAAAGAACTGCAGGCCTCACTTGTCTCTGATCAGATCAATGTTCACGATTCCACAATAAAAAAACAAAAAAAACACTGTGCAAAAATGGCATCCATGGGAGAGTTGCATGGCCCAAACCACCGCTGACCAAATAAAATACAAAGACTTGGCTCACATTTGCTAAAAACATCTAGATGACTCCAATAATATTGGGATAATATTCAGTGGACTGAAAGTAAAAGGTGGAATTTTTTTTTATAAGACATGGGTCTTGTTACATCTGGAGAACAGCGAACACAGCATTCCACCATAATCACATTATACCAACAGTCAAACAAGGGGGTGGTAGTGTTTGCTTTTGCAGGACCAGGACAACTTGTAATAATGAATTCTGCTCTTTATCAGAAAATCCTGAGGGAGAATGTCAGTCTGTCATTTCATGACCTTCAGCTCAAGGGCAGTTGGGTTATGCAGCAGGACCGAAGCACACAAGCAAGTCCACCTATGAATGGCTAACAAAAAAAATAATTAAGGTTTTGGAGTGGCCGAGGTAAAGTCCTGACTTGAATCCCACGGAGATGCTGTGGTAAGACCTTAAACGGGCAGTTCATGCTCCAAAACAATCCAATGTAGCCAAATTAAAACATTCCTGCAAAGACCAGCGGGCCAAGATTCCTTCACAGCGATGTAAGAGACTCATCGCAAAGTTATCACAAACGTTTGATTGCAGTTATTGCTGCGGAGAGTGGCGCCTCCAGTTATTAGGTTTAGGGTGCATTTAATTTTTCATGGGTGATCTAGGTTTTGAATTAATCTTTAGCTTCAATAAATGGAATGATAATTTTGTGTTTACTCGTCTTTATCTTACAATAAAATAAGTTGGATGATCTGAAACATTTAAATGTGACAAATTAGCAAAAGGTAGAAAAAAATTAGGTGAGGGGCAAATACTGTTCCCAGCACAGAGTATGTAATATATACATTGTACACCATGTTAGAAGATAAAGATTTCATAGTTTACCTGATCCTTTCTCACAACGTTGTTAGAAGTTTGCCGATCCCGCAGACTGAGCTCAGCCAATGCGGTGTCAAGTTGCTTCTTCACGCTTTCAGTTTCAAGACGAGACGTATGAAGATCAGCCATGGTTTTATCGCGTACGTTTACAGCATCACTAAGCTCCCTGGACATTAAGCAAACCTCCTGCCTGCTGGACTGATGGTCATCCTCAAACTTACGGAGCTGTTGTTTCAAAAAGCCAATGTCCTCCTGAGTAGTACAGAAGAAAAACATCACCGTTAAAAAGGAATGGCGGTTTGGTTTACGCTCGCACTTGGCATGCTCTAAATTTTGGTTCCTGATTCTGAGATTTTTTTACACTAGGATGCATGACCTATCAGAGCAGCTGCGATCAAATCCTTCAATATATATATATATATATATATATATATATATATATATATACATACACATACATACATATACACACACACACACACACACACACACACACACACACACACACACACACACTAGTCATTCTCAATTAATTAGAATATCATAAAAAGGTTAATTAATTTCAGTAATTCAATTCGAAAAGCGAAACTCCTATATTATATGGATTCATTACACACAGAGGGATCTATTTCCAGCATTTTTTCTTTTAATGTTGATGATTATGGTAACAGTGAAAACCAAAAATTTTTGTGTCTCAGAAAATTTGAATATTAAATAATCCCAATTTCAAAAATGATTTTGAATACTGAAATGTTGACCTACTGAAAAGTATGTACAGTATCTGCCCTCAATACTTGGTCGGGATCCTTTTGCATGAATTACTGCATCAGTGCGGCGTGGCATGGAGGCGATCAGCCTGTGGCACTGCTGAGGTGTTATCAATGCGGCGTGGCATGGAGGCGATCAGCCTGTGGCACTGCTGAGGTGTTATTAATGCGGCGTGACATGGAGGGGATCAGCCTGTGGCACTGCTGAGGTGTTATGGAAGCCCAGGTTGCTTTGATTGCGGCCTTCAGCTCGTCTGCATTGTTGGGTCTGGTATCTCATTTTCCTCTTGACAATACCCCATAGATTCTCTATAAGGTTTAGGTCAGGCGAGTTTGCTGGACAATCAAGCGCAGTGATACTGTGGTTATTAACCCCTTAGTGACCACTAATACGCCTTTTTACGTGATTCACTAATGGGCTTTAGGCTAGCCTGACGCCTTTTCACGTCAGCCTAGTCTAAGTCCTGCACGGGTCTCCCGTGCAGGCAGGAGCCGGGGCTCTGCTGTCTGATGACAGCTGAGCTCCTGCTCCAACGCCCGCGATCGAAGTTTACTTCGATCGCGGCCGTTTAACCCGTTAAATGCCGCCGTCAATAGCGACCGCGGCATTTAACTTTGTTTACAGAGGGAGTGCGCTCCCTCTGTCACCCATCGGCGGCCCGCAAATGCAATCGCGGGTCTCCGATGGGGTGTCATGGCAGCCGGGGACTGATAAAAGCCCCCAGGTCTGCCCTGGACATATGCCTGTTAGGACGTGCCGGAGGCACGTCCTAACAGATTGCCTGTCAGATTTACACTGACAGGCAATAATGCTCTGGTATACGAAGTATACCAGAGCATTATAGCAGCGATCGGAACATCGCACAGTAAAGTCCCCTAGTGGGACTAATAAAATAAGTCAAAGTGAAATGAAGATTATTAATAAAAAGTACAGTAAAAAAATAAATAAAATCATTTTTTTCCATAAAAAGTGGTTTTATTTAGTAAAAGTGTAAAAAAATAAAAAAAGTACACATATGTGGTATCGCCGCGACCGTAATGACTCCATTAATAAAGTTAATATGTAATTTAAAGTGAACATCGTAAAAAAAAAACGCAAAAAACTATGGCGAAATTGCAATTTTTTTCCATTGCCCCCAAAAAAAGTCATAATAAAAATCAATCAATAAGTCCCATGTACCCCAAAACAGTACCATTCAAAACTACGTCTTGTCCCGCAGAAAACAAGCCCAAAAAATCACTACATTGATTGAAAAATAAAAAAATTACGGCTCTTGGAAAGCGACGATGCAAAAACAAATAATTTTAGTTCAAAAGTGTTTTTATTGTGCAAAAGTCGTAAAACATAAAAAACCTCTACATATGTGGTATCGCCGTAATCGTACCGACTCATAGAATAAAGGTAACATGTTATTTACGTCGCACAGTGAACGGCGTCAATTTAAAAACGCATAGAACAATGGTGGAATTTCAGTTTTTTTTTATAATCCCCCCCAAAAAGGTTAATAAAAAAGTTAATATAAAAATTATATGTACCCAGAAATGGTGCTATTAAAAAGCACAACTAATCCCGCAAAAAACAAGTCCTCATACAGCTATGTAGACGAAAAAATAAAAACGTTATAGCTCTTTGAATGCGACTATAGAAAAACGAATAAAATAGCTTGGTCACTAAAATGGGCTGGTCACTAAGGGGTTAAACCAGGTGTTGGTACTTTTGGCAGTGTGGGCAGGTGCCAAGTGACTTGATATAACACAATGGACCCAACACCAGCAGATGACATGGCTCCCCAAACCATCACTGACTGCGGAAACTTCACACTGGACCGCAAGCAAGGTCTCAATAGCAATGAACTAATTTTGGCATAGACTACAATAATGTGATATTGCAGTCTATGGCATAAGCGATCTAATTATTGCAGGGGCTAAATAAAAGTAATCCTTTTTTTTTAAAAAAGATTATTTTTAAAAAAAATTGATGCCATACGTTCCCCAAAATGCTATTAATAAAAACGACATCTCTCCACATCCAAAAAGACACCTTACACAGAAATATATATATATATATATATATATATATAAAAACGTTATGGGGGGGTTGCCGTATAAAAGGTACTAAAACATAACAAAACCAATATAAATTTGGTATCACCGTAATCGTAATATCGGTAATGCATCAGAAAACGGCAGAATCTGTTTTTTCCCAATTCCACCCCATTCTGAATTTTTTCCCATCTTCCCAGTAACTCACACATAATATTAAATAGAACCATTACAAAGTACAACTTGTCCCGTAAAAATTAACCCCTTATATGGCGGTGTCAAAGAAAAAATAAAAACGTGACCTTTTGAAGGGGGTGAGAAAAAAGCAAAAGCATGAAAACGAAAATTAGTCTGGTCCTGAAAGGGTAAGTGCACACGTATTGTTTTCAGCCATTTTTCGGGCCATAAATGTCCCAAAAAAGGCTGAAAAAAATCGGAAGCAGAACACCTACAAACATCTGCCCAACGTTTTCCAAAACTCACTTCTTGAGCCGTTTTTTGGGCCGTTTTCCATTGACTCTACAGAAAAACAGCTCCAAAAACGGCCGTAAAAAACGTTGCGAAAAACATCTGAAAATCAGGATCTGTTTTGCCCTTGAAAACCGCTCCGTATTTTCAGACGTTTTTTGCTAAGCGTGTGAAAATACCATTAAACACAAACTGAAAATTGAAAGTTGACTTTTTGACACACACACAGTTTTTTTTGCAAAAGGAAAAATCTACCTCAAAATTCCTTCAGGAATTTTGAGACAGCTTTTGGCCGGCCTGCAAATTCTTCCTCTGATTTGAGGCTTTTTTTTCGCTTGCGCCCATTGAGCACCGTGGGCAAAAACAACAGCAAAAAAACATTTTTGCAGCCTCCCATTGTTTTCAATGGGAGGTCAGAGGCGAAACCGCAGCATGAAAGAGCATGCAGTGTTTTAAATCTGCCGCAGGAAATAAACACCTCGGATGTTTTTTGCCACTGATTTCTATGTGTTTTCCGCATCAAAATCTGCGTAAAAAAATTCAGTGTGAACTGGGCCTTAAAGGGTAACATGTTATAGTGACATGTCAGAAGTTTGATTGGTGTGGTTCCGAGCGCTGAGACCCCAATCGCTAAAATGAAGCGGCAGAAAAGCTCATGCGCTGGGCGGCGTACGGGCTCAATAGAAAGTCTATGAGCCCGTACTTCGCTGCATCGGCTTTCCAGAAAAAGTCAAACAAAAACTACGCGGACTAGCGCTCACACAAACCAATCAAGTTTGTTGAACGTTTAGTTACCCTTTAAAGTCAATCATAATAAAATCTAAATTTAGTTCCACAAAAGAGAAAGTTGACTTCAGAAGAAATCATGGTTTATTTTGCCTTCTCCAGAGTCTTGCATTTTCCCATGGAGATGCCCTGTCAATCTTACTTCAGCATGGAAGACCAGTTTAGCATCACAATCTACTAAAAAGGGAAGTGTGATGGACAGGAACAAGAGGAATAAACAAAGCATCACATTCATACACAAGATCAAAACATCATATTAGTCCTCGTGCCCCCAGGAGAGTCATGGGCAGGAGACTGTATTAGGACTGGGCAATTAATAGATAGAGACTAAACCTAAATTCAGCGCAGAAAAACTATTTAATCTTGCGCATTTAATTCCTCAGGACGCAGATACAGTTGAATCCAATGGTAGAGCAGGGGATGTGAGGTCCCTGCTCGATCATTCACCAAGTACTGATGACATCACTACCATCGCGCTTGTCTGTGCCAAGCAGTCAGTGGTTCGTGCCGAGCTGTTGGAACGGGGTTAGGCAATTACGCAGTGTTATTTTTATTAGCCACTATTGGGGCTGTGTGGGGGTAGCTGTGGGGCATTATACTGTGTGGGAGCAGCTATGGGGGCATTATTCTGGTAGTGTCAGGGAGTATATTCTATACAGTAGTATACAGCAGGCTCAGGGGTTATATATTAATTCAATGGCGTAGCATGCAAATAGAAGGCATGGCATGCAGAAGGGGTGTGGCCTAAATAATAGTACACAAATCATAATCGAGGTTACATGTTCAATCAATGGAGATTTTGATCTAGGTCATAAATTGCCCAGCACTAGACTGTATGAAAGCACATTGAGTCTCAGTGGCTCTGTCCCGCCTTATTACAGGGTTATTCCCCCCTAGAAGCAATGCTCATGGAGTTAAATTATGGCCCCCACATAAGTCTGTAATACTGCAATCTGCATGCGAGGTCCTACACTGAGCGGTTCTCACCTTCTCCGAGGAGTTTTGAAGTAGTTCTGTACACAGCTTCTCTTTATCAGACAGACACAGCTTCATTTTGCTAAGCTCCTCTTTGTAGTGAGTAATTAAGTTCTCTTTACTGGAGTCTAAGTTCTTTAATGTCTGCACCTCTGTTAGCAGCTTTGTGTTCTCAATTTCCGTGTTCTTTAGGTGAACCTATGAAAAACGTACATTTTACATAAATCCATGTGGCATTACAACTGTATTACCCAAAGGAGATGCAAAAACGAAGGCCTCATGCACACGACCGTAGCCATGTGCACGGCCGTGATTTTCAGGGGTCGGCTGGCCACGGAGGGTCAGCCGCAAGCAAATCACGGGCCGTGCACATGGCCGCAGACATTATTTTCAATGAGCCCGGCTAATAAGACATGTCTGTTCTTTTTGTGGTCCGGGCTCCTGGGCCATACACGGACCGTGGAAACCACAGTCGTGTGCAAAGCCCCATAGGAATTAATGGGGCCGTAATTCTCCCATGGATATTCGGGGGAATTGCGGCCACAAAAGCACATTCGTGTGCATGGGGCCTAAAACCGTTGTAGGGTATGATCATGCAGGATAGTTTTAGTAAATATTATGCCATAAAGATGAATTACAAATACCTTCTTAACTATATTAGGCTTCGTTCACATCTGCGTCAGGGCTTCGTTCCGTCGATGGTGATGGAAACGGAAACCTACGGTTTCCAACTGTGTTAGGTTCCCGTTCCGACGGAAAGCCATGACGGAACGGGACCCTGGTGCAGATGTGAACGAAGCCTTACAAAGTGGAAGTAGTGTAATATTCTAAGCCAGTATGCCAAACAGAGGAGTAGGATCGATAGACGGACAAAGACAGACTGAGACAGATAGAGACAAAGATAGAGCCAGAGACATAGATAGGATTTTACATAACCGCTACCCTGGCTTTATATGTCACTTGGGCCTCGTTCACTCTGCATAAGCTATATTAGAGGCACAAAATGTCAAAAAACAGGCACATTTTTTAACCTAGATCAATGATTTAGTGGTAGATTCTGTGCTCTAAAAAAGGCAAAATATTTAAAACAAATCCCCAAAAATGTATTTTATTTGCTGCACTATTCTTCTCAGATAAAATAACAAATCGTATGTATTAAGTTATTCCTATGGGGGGGGGGGGGGGAGTCGTAAAATAAGCGTGAAATGTACATATAATGTAATACATATGACATAATATATGCAGATCATTTATTAAATAAAAGTATCCAATCAATAACCACGTTATAACGAACTAGGCTGTTTCCAGCCCTCTGCTCTATTCACTACATTGCTGTCTTTTCTGTGCGGTCCAGATTATGGGTAACTAGCTAACCAAATATGTATTTTCTCAAGCAGAAAAATAATCCCACAAGCAAACAACAACAAAAAAGATAAATAACATTATTGCCAAGGTCACATAATTCAAACCATAATTATTGTTGGAGGTTTTCCACTGAAATTCCTCTTTGGAAACAAGTTCCACCCCAAGAGCATAAAACACTCTCCAACTTTGTGCTCAATCTAACAAAAGAAACAAGGCTATTGTTCAATTCACACAAGGAACGATCCAGAGCTCGCAGCCTCCGAGGGTAACTCGTTCCATATGCGCCTCTCACTGTGTGGGGAGCGAGGATCTTTTTGTGAATATAAACCTTTCACCTCTTAATTTTAGGTCATGACCTATTAGTTTATAGGTCCCTATTGGAGAAAATATTTATCAATTTAAGAGCCATGTTCTTGTAGACGGATGGCAACTAAACCATAAATGTATCATTTCTAAAGTGGCAAATACAATATAATGTTATAGTTGATAATTATTTGTAAGTCATGAGACTGCTTGGAAGCTGCACTGAGTGAATGTATGTGTGGTCAGTCTCTTTATCCAGTGTACAGACACATTTTCAGAAAAGACGCTCCAAATAAAAGGCCATTTTTAACTAATATATCATGAATGTACCTTTGTAATTTTCTTAATATTGTAATATTTGTAACTTATTTTTTACTCCTCTAATTGTACTCCGCTGTACACTTGCATTCCTATAAAGGAATCTGTCCCACCACTTTCCGATCTCCTGTCTCCTCTTCAGAATGACAATATAAATAAAGGCAGGCTTGCAGCATCCCGGCTTCAGTTTACAACAAAAGCCATGACTCTGCGACCGATCAGTCATACGATGGTCCCAAAAGGTGACCAATGGACCCCAGTGACTTATAATGGGGTCCGACCTGGTGTCCGTTGTTTGGTGGCAAGAATAATTCTGTATGCCGCGCTATTCACTCCATCAAAAGACTGAAACCAAGAAGGAGGCGGCTCTTCACAGCAAAAGTAAAAGGAGAGGGAGCTGCAATTGTCAGTAGGCAATTCCACCCAAAATATTAGAGCTAATGTGACTAAAAGTGCTTCTCAGGAACACAAATTTATTAATTTTTTTGCAAAAAAGACACACCACTTCCGCCCATAAACGTCTCTGTTTACAACCGAAGCAGCCCTAGTACATTTAAAGAGGCTCTGTCACCACATTATAAGTGCCCTATCTTCTACATAACATGATCGGCGCTGCAATATAGATTACAGCAGTTTTTTTATTTAGAAAAACAATCATTTTTTATGGAGTTCTGACCGATTTTAGCTTTATGCTAATGAGTTTCTTAATAGACAACTGGGCGTGTTTTACTTTTTGACCAAGTGGGTGTTGTGGAGAGAAGTGTATGACGCTGACCAATCAGTGACCAATCAGCGTCATACACTTCTCTCCATTCATTTACGCTGCACATAGTGATCTTACTAGATCACTATGTGCAGCCACATACTCACATACTAACGTTACTGAAGTGTCTTGAGAGCTAATCGACATCACCTCCAGTCAGGACGTGATGTCTGATCACAATCCCGACACTTCGGTAACGTTTGTGTGGGATTTACAGCACAGCAAGCGTAATCTCGCGAGATTACGCTGTAAATTACAGTTTACAGCGAGATTACGCTTGATGTGCTGTAACTCACACACAAACGTTAGCAAAGTGTCGGGATTGTGAATGGACATCCCGTCCTGGCTGGAGGGGATGTCGATAAGCTCTCAAGACACTTCAGTAACGTTAGTGTGCGAGTATGTGGCTGCACATAGTGATCTAGTAAGATCACTATGTGCAGAGTAAATGAATGGTGAGAAGTGTATGACGCTGATTGGTCAGCGTCATACACTTCTCTCCACAACGCCCACTTGGTCAAAAAGTAAAAACACGCCCAGTTGTCCATTAAGAAATCCATTAGCATAAACTAAAATAGGTCATAACTCAGTCAAAAATGATCGTTTTCTAAATAAAAAAAATACTGCTGTAATCTACATTACAGCGCCGATCACATCATGTACAATATAGGCCACTTATAATGTGGTGACAGAGCCTCTTTAACTTTGTTCCTTCTCTACTCTAAGCTAATGTGTTATATTTTCGTTTATTCATACATTTATTGCCTCCTATAATGCATCCTTACCCTACAAGTTACAGAAACATGCAGGGAAGTTTTCCCATATCAAGCATGGCAATAAAAGAAAACTTTATAACTGTCTATGACCATGTATCTATATGTGATCATTTTAAAATAGCCAGTCAGGAGTCCTTCGCCAAGAAGGGTACCGCTGATGCATATAGCACCTGATCACTCGGCATTCTCAAGATAGTATTCCTAGAACAGATTCCCACAACTTTGGTAAACTCAGCAGATACGTCATGCCCTTAATATACACCGCAGATGTATTTACCCATAGTGTGTGAATATGCCGTGCGCTTGTCAATCAAATGTTAGCTGTGCAAACCATATTGTAGCTATAAGATCTCACATGTCTCCTTACCTTATACAGTTCCTTCTCATCCTTCTCATTCTTTAATTGAAATTCCAGTTGTTCTCTCTCTAAATTTATTTTCTTAACTCTATCTTTTATGCTGAAAAGGAATAAAAGTTGTTTGTTTGTAAAAAATAAATATCTAATTTTAAGTGGGCCCATCACATACATACAGTAGGCTAGGCTATATTCACACATGGCAGATTTGTTACAGAAAATTCTGCAACTCTAAAGGCGGCTTGCAGAAATCCATGAACATGCTACAAATACAACTCCATTCAGATGTACGAGATGGATTTTCTGAAGCGTGTTAAACAAACCTTTACAGGGTTTATTTCACCAATCAATCTGCAATTAGGATGTCACAACATGCAATAATTAACACTTTCTTAGATTGACATCCTATTAAAAAAAACTTGTTGGGCCAAGTTATTCAAAACACTTTCTTATAGTGCCCCCTACTGCTGCGCCTCATCTCCTCCCTTGCAGGGGATCCACCTTCTCTGTTCTTCACTGGTGTCTTATAGTCAACAGTATCCTTGGTGGAATGATCGCTGCTGGTGAGCAGGCTATCCCATCATTGGTGGCATCTCTGGTTATCAGAGAAGCGGAGGACGCCACTGTGTGCATGCTTTCTTCAACAACATAACTTCCTCTGGGATCGCACTAGCAGCTAAAAGCCACTAGAGTGATGTTATTGGAAAAAAACAAATAACTAAAGTGACAGTGCATTTTGCACAAACAATAAAATGCTTATTGAAGCACAATGGGCGAGATTTATAAAAATTAGTGCAAAGGAGAAGTGGAGGAGTTGCCCATGACAACCAATCAGATTCAGTTTTCCAATTATCAGTGGCCCTTTGGAAAATAAAAGCAGCAACCTGATGGGTTGCCATGGGCGTCTGCTTCACTTTTCCTTTGCACCAGTTTTGCTAAATATCCCCCATTGTGTTTCGATAAATCCATTCAGTCTTACATGTGACTGGTGTTTGGTTCCTTCAGAAGACCAGGATTAGGATTGTCGCCATCACATAATACGGCTTTTCTCAAGCACAAACAGTCCCAAAATACATTACCCAGAGTACAAACCATGAACATGCTGCTTTACCTATCTAATTCGGTTTCCTTTTCAATGGCTTTTTGAGTCACAGTCAAAAGGTCTTCTTCAAGCTGAAGGATTTTTGAAGACATTTCTTTACATGCTTTCTTTACTTCTTCGCTTTCAGCTTTTAGGATGTCAGAGGCTTGAATCAAACCCTAGAAATCAATCAAACATCTGTTATGTACAGACCGAAGGGATAGAAAACATTATATGCTTTACTCAAGCAGCAGGATTTTATGTGACCACAACTAGTTATATGACTAGTTATACACAAATTGAAATGGTCGGACACAATTGTGCGGACAAGAATTAGGATGTGTAGGGGGGTCCATAATGAGCACGGTTTGCTTTTGTGCAAATACATTTTATAACATGTAGGAAAACCTCTGTGTGATGAACATGATCTTTCCATCTTTCTCAAAGGAGGTTCATTAGTGTTATTGAGCCATCTGCCTGTCCATGACTGCTCTAAAGATAGTACAGTATGTGGTGACATTTTCTTTTTTCTCCTGTCCCAACTAACCGGTCATGTCCATAAAGGTGTAAAAATGTGTACAGAAATGTTATGTTAGATTACATGTACTACATAGAATTGGGAGGTAGAGAAGATATCTATGGAGTAAAGCCTCATGAAGGCTTCGTTCACATCTGCGTCAGGGCTCCATTCATGGGTGCCGTTTGAGCGTTCCATCAGGGGAACCCATGAACGGTACCCTGACTGAAACAAAAGGAAACCATAGGTTGACTTCAATGGTGACTGATCCGGTGCAAATGGTTTACGTTTGTCACCGTTGTTTAAGGGTTCCGTCGCTTTGACGGAATACCGTAGTCGACTGCGCTATTCATTCGGTCAAAACGACGGACCCTTAGACAGAGACAAACTCAAACCATCTGCACTGGATCCGTCACCATTGGAATTAATTGTGATGGAAACCTATGTAATATCTTGTAACCAGGTATTGGTACTTTTGGCAGTGTCAGCAGGTGCTAAGTCCTGATAGAAAATGAAACCAGCACCTCCATAAAGCTTGTCAGTAGAGGGAAACATGAAGTGCTGGAAAATTTCCTGGTAGACTCTGCACTGACTCTGGACTTGATATAACACAGTGGACCAACACCAGCAGATGACATGGCTCCCCAAACCATCACTGACCTTGGAAACTTCACACTGGACCACAAGCAACTTGGATTGATGCCTCTCCACTCTTGCTCCAGACTCTGGGACCGAGATTTCCAAATGAAATGCAAAACTTACTTTCAGCTGAAAACAGGACTTTGGACCATTGAGCAGCAGTGTTGGTCCACTGTGTTATATCAAGACCAGAGTCAGCGCAGCCGTCTACCAGGACATTTTAGAGCACTTCATGCTTCCCTCTGCTGACCAGCTTTATGGAGATGCTGATTTCATTTTCCAGCAGGACTGGCACCTGCCCACACTGTCAAAAGTACCAATACCTGGTTTATTAACCACAGTATCGCTGAGCTTGATTGGCCAGCAAACTCGCCTGACCTAAACCCCATAGATAATCTATGGGGTATTGTCAAGAGGAAGATGTGAGACACCAGACCCAACAATGCAGACGAGCTGAAGGCCACTATCAAAGCAACGTGGGCTTCCATAACACCTCAGCAGTGCCAAAGGCTGATCGCCTCCATGCCACGCCGCATTGATGCAGCAATTCATGCAAAAGGAGCCCCGACCAAGTATGGAGGGCATATACTGGACATACTCTTCAGTAGGCCTACATTTCAGTATTAGAAAATTAGAATATTATGTAAGCCCAATTTCAAAAATTACTTTTGAGACACCAAATTTTGGGTTTTCATGAACTGTTACCATAATCATCAACATCAAAAGAAAAAAATGCTGGAAATCGATCCCTCTGTGTCTAATGAATCTATATGAGTTTCACTTTTTGAATTCAATTACTGAAATAAATTAATTATGATGATGATATTCTAATTCATTGAGAATGACTAGTATATGTATATTATACACTCCTACATAAAAGCTTTAATTATTTTTTTACATTTTTACTTTAGTCCTGAAAATGTATATTTTTGTTTTAGTTGAACAATACACTGCAGTCCATATGTATTGCAGCATAGTGTGCTTTTAGCGCATCAATAACTCCTTGTAGCGGGATATTCCCCTGCCGCTCTGAAATAAATCACAATCAGCCAAGAGAGCATGCTTTTGGTGAAGTAAAGAAAAGTAGCGGTTGGTTGTCAGCTCTCTGTGTATGCCTAGTTTTAGACTAGTGCATAGAACAGGAGAGTGGTCATGCACACATAGGAGTAGAGGAGCAGTAGGCTTTGGGCCAGTAACTTCAAGAACTGAAGAACAGTTTTTTAGGTTTTCATGTACACAAAATGAGACTTTCATTTATTACCTGTCAGAGCTCTATTTCAAATTCTGGAGATGAAGTAGTTGAAATTGACCTAGTCAGTGACCGTGTTTGACATGTACAATGAATTTATTTTTTTTAAAACTAAAAAAAAAACTTGCGAAATCTAGTTTGCATTGGTCATACAGCTAAACAATGCCATTCTCGGTCATTGACCTTTGCAAACCAAGACCAAATTTTTATGACATTAAGCTAGGGCTGGGCAATTATTACCTTAATCAAAATCAGGATTAATTGAACACGTAACCTCGATCACGATTATTGTAAGATTTACCCCACACCCCGTTTGCATGTCATGCCCCCTATTTGCGTGATGTGCTATGCCATTGAATTAATATTTATCCCCAGAGTCTGCTGTATACTACTGTATATAATAACTCCTGACACGGTCCCCACACAGTATATTGCCCTATAGAGCTCCCCACACAGTATAATGCCCCATAGCTGCCTCACACAACAATGCCCCTATATCTGCCCGCCACAGAGTATAATGCCCCCATAGCTGCCACCACAGTATAATGCCCTCCATAGCTGTCAACAAACAGTAGAATGCCCCATAGCTGCCACCTCACAGTATAATGCCCCCATAACTGTCCTCCACATAGTATAATGCCATATAGCTGCCCTTACACAGATTAATGCCCCCATATATGAACTCCACACAGTATACAGTCCGCCATAGCTTTCCCCACGCTGTATAAATGCCCCCACAGCTGCCCCCTATAGTGCCTAATAAAAATAATTATATACATACTTGCCTAACCCCGTTTCAATGGATGAGAGGAGAACCCTCTGCTCCTCTGGTCTGTGCAGCTCGGCGCAGACAGGTGCGATTAAGTCACTGCCTGACATCCAGCGATACATATGGAATGGTAAAGCAGGGGCCTTATGGTCCCCTGCTCTACCATTGGATTCAACTGTATCCGCGTCCTAAAGATGCAGATACAGAATTGGCAAGATGACAATGATTAATTGCGCTGAATTTCGATCAATTGCCCAGCCCCACGTTAAGCTATGATAAGAGTTCATATAAAATCTACACCCTTCTTCCAATGGTTTAACAGCTAGGAATGCTATGGGGTAAGGATAATACAACTACACTACTAGAGGCATCTACATTAAGCTATCAGTATTCCATTACATGATCAGCTTTTATTGGAGGTGTTGCAATTTTCTTGGGCAGATGATACAAATATTAGTATAACAATCTTACAAAACATCATTTGAGAAATACCAGAAATATAAAAAAGGTAAAAAGGTCAGATAAACAAAATGTGTTTGCAGAGGCTTAAATAGACATAGTAAACGAGCCTGTAAATAGCAGAGGAGACTCTATACAAGTAACTAAAGCTAGAACGGGACAATTACCAATTGAACTGTATTTACTTAGAATAAATACATTTAGTATGTAGCATGAACTATAATCTGGTCACAGAGCCTCTTTAACCCCTTAAGGAAACGGCCAATTTTAGCCTTGAGGACAGAGCAATTTTTTTTAAATTTCCCTCTTTGCATCCCAACGCTCATAACGCTTTTATTTTTTGTACGACGTAGTTGTATGAGACTTTGTTTTTTGCGGGACGAGTTGTACTTAATGTAGGTACTATTTTTTGGTACAAATACATTATCGTTTAATTTCTATAAATTTTTAAATAGATTAAAATGCAGAAAAAAAAGCAGTTGTGCAGCAGTTTTAATATATATTTTTTTACACCATACACCGATCATAAATAATGTTATACATTTGTTGTACAGGTTGTTACGGTCGTGGCGATACCAAATATGTCTATATTATTTCATGTTTTGGGACTTATATTTTAAAAAGTTTATTATAAAAAATGTGTATTTCTGTGTATTTTATTTACTTTTTATTTATTTATTTATCTACCATTATTTTTTTTTTACATTCATTTAACTTTTTTTTTTAATCCCAGAAAGGGATTTATCATTTTGATTTTTATTTTGTACCTGTAATGTACTGGCATAGATCTATATGCCAGTACATTAGCCTGTTACTGATCGTACACAGGCAGTTGTTAGGGCATACTTCAGTATGCCCTAACAACAGGAAATATGTTCAGACAGCCCTGGGGTCCTTCACTGGACCCTGGGCTGTCTGGCCATACGAGTTGTTGGCTTTGATCGCGTCAGTTATTTTCTGTGACGCGATCAATGTGCAGTCCCCTCTCCTTGAACGCCGCGATCAGCTGTCATCGCGGCGTTCAAAGGGTTAACAGCGGAGAGAAGACGTTTCTCTCCTCTCCGCTGTCAAAGCGGGGCCGTGGCTGTGTATTACAGCCGTTGCCCCGCTCTCGATCGCGCGCACAGACGCGCGCAGGGACGGCTGTCACACAGGACGAATATGCTCGTCCTAATGCGCGAAGTGCTCGCTGCTCAGGACGAGCATACTCGTCCTGTGTCGGCAACCAGTTAAAGAGAACCCGTCTCCTCTCCTGACATCTGTTTTTAGTAAACAATTGTATTCCCCATGAAATAATTCTGGAACATTTTTTTCTTAGAACTGTGCGTCGTACCGTTCCTTTGTAATTTCTCCGACAAATGTATGAATAAATTGTCAACTGGGTGTTACTAATTGGGGATGTGTCCCTACACCGACAGAGTGCCCAATCCGTGCTGACAGAGTGACTGTAGGGACACACCCATTAGACAATGGTAATGGTAACACCCAGTTTTACATTTATTCATAAACTTCTAGAACGAATATCATAGGAATGCCACAACGCAGAGCTCTGATAAAAGAGGATAGAAAATTGCTATTTCACAGGGAATACAAAGTATTTACTAAAATTGACGACGTCAGGAGAGGTGACAGGCCCTCTTTAAAAAAAAAAAAAAAATAAGTATAGGTGCTCTTTAACATAGGATTTTTACTCAACTCTACTTTAACTCTCTCCGTTTAGCACAAATAAGATTTCCACATTTTCTAAAATATTGGATAATCTCGATGACAATAGAATTATAGTCAAATATGATCAGTACTGAACGGCTTTCACCCGTAGAACTCCCTTTCACCCATGAAGACTGTCATACATACGATTAAATTTTTGCTTTCATTACAAATGGAGAATGAAGATAATACACGCGAGGTGTACAGTCCTCCTGATCGAGGGCACAAAACCGAGGAACCCCCATGTTACAAGTGCAGCCGGCAATGAAAGAGTCTGAACAACTTGTAGTTTTCAAGTGTTGGAGAACTGGCACTGGACAGTGTCCAAGTTAGCTCCAAACTATTCAGGTACTATAAAATATAATGAGGGGCTGTGTTTACTCATTAATTGTAAAATCATGCTCTGAGCTACAGTAATTAAGAAGAGAACTTTTACAAGCACCCGGGGGTCTCACAGAGACGTACCGAGTAACAAGTCTTCTTTCCAAACTTGCTATACTTATTTTTTTCCCCGTCGAGGTATGTAAAGAGGTTCTCCACCACTTTATTTTTACAAAATTCTTATTACGGCCAAGGCTAGGACTAAGAAATTGCATGCAACATGAAAAGTTATCGTATTAGCACTTGATTTTGATTACTCCCCATGGGAAGAAAAAAACACGCATTACTTGCAATTAATGCAGATATTTGAGGGTTTTGTGAAATTCTGCTGATACAGTTGCATGGGACAAAAAAATTGCTACATAGCCCTTGCCTAATGCCACATCCCATGAGTACAGTGCAGATAATCAGATCAGTGATTTGACAGATTGGTTGCTAGGTACACACTATATAAGAACCACAGTTCTTTTAGCAGAGATGGTAGATGATCAGCTCAAGGTAGAATTGCCATGGAGCAGAGATGGGTAAAGGGGAGGTTTTCTATATTATCTACTCCCCAATGGTTGTTCCAAACATCTTGGAGGACTAGCCACAGATCTTCGGTGGATGTAGGCTTCTTCAAATCCTTCTGTCTCTTCATGTAATCCCAGACAGACTCAAATGATGTCAAGATCAGTCCAAAGCACCTGCTGCCATTTTTGTGCACCCCAGTTCCTGTGCTTTTTGCACTTAGTTGGAGTCGTTTGGCCTTGTTTCCACGTCGAAGGTATGGCTTTTTGGCCGTACTTCTTTCATGAAGACCACTATTTTCCAGACGTATTCGAACAGTAGATCTGTGCACCTGGGTCCCCAGAAGTATTCGAACAGTAGATCGGTGCACCTGGGTCCCACAGGTTTCTGCCAGTTTTGAGCTGATAGAACTGGTGGATATCTTCAGATTTCAAAGGGAAGCAAGAATGATGTGTCTGATATGCAGCACGAAGTTTCCTTGGCCGACCACTGTGTCTAGTCCTCAAAAGTTGCCAGTTTCTTTGTGCTTCTTCAAAAGAGCTTGAAGAGCAGTCTGCTTTGAAATCTTTTCCAGGGAGAGACCTTGCTGATGCAGTATAACTAACGTGTGTCCCCAAAACAGCATATATTATAGTGAAAACACAAATCTTTATTATAATATCTTACGAAGCCCACAAATAAAAAGACAAAACACACAATACAATATAAAAAGTTTACCAAGAGAGGCAGGTGGAAATCGCATGCAAGAGACATATATAAAAAAAAAAAGTAGGATACGGTTGTAGCTAATACAAATGATCATTGTGGTGTGCAAGTAAGTTCAATATCCTGCACATTCAAACATACGTTGCAAAAATGGAAACCTATCCAACGCACGTTTCGCAATAACTTCTCCGGCAAGAAGCGAACGTGAAATGTGCGTCGGAAGATGAGGTAGGAGGACATCACCTTCATACATCTATGGGTCAGTACACTGGTCTCATTAGGCCAAATATTTGCTCATATTCTTGCAACATATGTTTGGATGTGCAGGATATTTAATTTACTAGTGTAAATTTGTATATATATATATATATATATATATATATATATATATATATATATATATATATATATATATATAAGTGAGAGAGTGAGAGAGTGAGAGAGTGAGAGAGTGAGAGAGTGAGAGAGTGAGAGAGTGAGAGAGTGAGAGAGTGAGAGAGTGAGAGAGAGAGAGAGAGAGAGAGAGAGAGAGAGTGAGAGAGTGAGAGAGTGAGAGAGTGAGAGAGTGAGAGAGTGAGAGAGTGAGAGAGTGAGAGAGAGAGAGAGAGACAGAGAGAGAGAGAGAGACACAGAGAGACAGAGAGAGAGAGACAGAGAGAGAGAGACAGAGAGAGAGAGACAGAGAGAGAGAGACAGAGAGAGAGACAGAGACAGAGAGAGAATGACCATGGTTACTATGCTAAGCTCATGGAGAAATACAGTCATGTCCGACAGCTTTTTACCCCTGTTAAAGTCATCAAGAGAAATATTTAAATTTTACTGAGTATAACACAATCAGAGCACACACATTTTAAAAATGAACCAAAGCAGTCATTTCTATGGCGCTCACGTATATTATAAACCAGTTAAAGTCTTTGTTTTACGGTTAGGCTACGTGTGTTTTGTCGCCTTTCGTTTCAAAAAGCCCACAAGGTAACGCAGGTAATGATGTCTGACATGCAAGTCACCCTTAAGCCAGACATTGGTTAGTAGCAATAATGAACTTTGCATTTAGTGAAAAATAAGTCAGCTATCTACAACTAGAGCTACTAAAATATTAAAAAAGTATAGGCCTCAGCTATAAATATTTATAGCTGTCTGCCACCTCCATATACCTATTAAATCTTACCCATTAAGAACTGGCAATGTAATAAACTGGCGGACTCCAAAACAATGCAATAAAATAAAATGTGAGGGGCTAGATTTCAGCAATATGAGCCAACAGTCTAATGTGTATGGGGGTCTCTAAACTTTCGTTTGCCAATGCCGGTTTGCTTTCCTGCAAAGGCCTAATTCAGACGAGCGTATTTCATGTCAGTCTGCTGTCCGGTTAAATAACTGACAGCACACTGACCAATGCATTTCAATTGGGCTATTCACACGTCCATGTTTTATCACGGAGCGGATGTCCGTTGCTTGAAACTCACTGCATGTCCTATTCTGGTCCATTTTTTGTGAAACTTGTCACACATTTAAGTCAATGGGCTACGAGTCAATGGATCCGTGAGAACAACAGACAGCACATAGAGCACATCCATGTGCAGTCTGTGTTTCACACATCAGTTGCTAAAGAAATGCACAGAAAAACAAAACAGGAAGTAAGGCCTCATGCACACGACCGTGCTCGTAATTACGACTCGTAATTACGAGCACGGCCGGGCACGGGCAGCCGGCCGCTTTTCCGAGCCGTGCTGCCATTATAAAGTATAGCAGCATGGCCCGTAAAATAGAACATGTTCTATTTTTTTTACGGCACGGGCACCTTCCCGTGAGAAAACGGGAAGGTACCCGTGGCTAACAGAAGTCCTATGAGCCCGTTATTGCGGGTCGTAATTACAACGCGCAATAATGGGTGTATTTACGGTCGTGTGCATGAGGCCTAACACAGATGAAAAAAACGGATACCCCACAGGAGCCACACTGACCCTTACGGACAGTCATATGCGTGAAACATGCCTCCTGTTTTTGCGGATGGAAAATCAGAAATGCTTGCGTGAATCAAGCCTAAAAGGTGTCTGCCACTGGCTTACTCCCCTCTCCCTATAGGAAAAAAAGATGAAAGCTTGACTGGGCCAAACATGCAAGTTTATGGTGGAGTCCAGAGATACAGCAGTCGGCTAAACAAGCGTTCGTATCTCACCTGCACGGCCATCTTTAGTTTTGTTTCTGCCTCAGCTACTATATAAAATGCCGTACATTTGATAAATTCCGGCAAGGATGAGTAATATTTGAACATTTTCATTCAGAATTTGTCAGAGCAAATATATCTAATCTAACACTTCATTCATTTTGCTACAGTGAGGTTACGCACCAGATTGGGGTCATATTTTGACAATGCGAGCATTAGAAAAAACCCTCTACAATGTACTGTCGATAAGTACGACACCTTACAGGGTATTTTTCCTATCTTCTACTTCGTTAAGAATTTTTGGTAATATTGTACACAATCCTCGAGGGAAAAACCATCTTATTCTGTCCAAGACCACGTCAAACATTATATCTATATGTTCTTTTCAGACACAAAAAGGCACCAAAAGTTCCATATACCTCTCGTCACAAACCTAAGCAGAGTTATCTGGAATTTTATAAACCAGGGCTAATCTCGGGGATGCAATGGTGTAATGTAACTCTAGTGTACAAATTAACCCTATGCATGTGGTGTGAGATAGCACCAACAGCGACTAATCCAAACCCATCTTAATAACTCCTACCCCCCCAGTGGTAATTCAGAAGATATCAACCTCTATAGACTCCTGAGGTAGGTACAACAGATCTGGTGCATTATAATGTATTACATGTGTATGCTGGAACATTTAATAGTGGAAACAAAGAAAATACTACACTGAAAGCTAAAAATTCCAGTGTGACGTCTCGGGTCTTTGTTCAATGTACGCGCTAACGAAATCTTAACATAAAGGCCCGACGTATGCCATTGTACATCATACAATAGCATAGGCTCCATGTTAGAATAAAGACCGCACAGTATATGTTTTTTGCAGCGGCCATAGGCTACTTTTTCTTATACAGGAAGGAGAGAGGAAAAAAAAAAACGAGACACTTGGCATCCGTTGAGTTTACTTTCAATGGGCTTTACTGTGCCGACGACCTGTCATTTTACGCGTCGCTGTCAAAAGACGGAGCGTAAAATTACAGCCTCATCAAAAGAAGTGCAGGACACTTCTTGGGACGTAATTGGAGCCGTTTTTCATTGACTCCAATGAAGAACAGCTCCAAATTACGTCCGTAAAAGACGCCCCGCAAAACGTGAGTACATGCAATTACGTCTGAAATTCAGGAGCTGTTTTCTCCTGAAAACAGCTCCGTAATTTCAGACGTAATTGCAGTTATCGTGTGCACATACCCTTATAGTCATGTTTTCGTCAGGTCTCCGTTTTCTCCACTGGATACAATACTGCAGCATGCTACGCTATTCAGACTGTCAAAAAGCTGGACGGAAAATAACTAAGGCCTCGTTTACATCTGCGTTAGAGGCTCAGTGGGGCTACATTCACACGAGCGTATAAGATGCACATGCGTGAAAAATGCTCGTGAATCTGATCTGTGTGTGTTGCGTTATGCATCAGTGTGCTTTGCGAGGGGCATGCGATATTTACACACTCGCAAAGCACATCTTTTTATTGTTATTTTCAATTGATTTGATGCGCAAATCACACCTAGCACACGGATGTGCATCTCTGTGCGGTGCATGGTTCACACGCACCCATTGACTTCAATGGGAACGTAGCTGCATGAAAACGCACCAATATAGGACACTGAGTTTCACGCAAAGGACTCTCGCTGCGTGAAAACTCAGGCATGTGGTAATGGCCCGATTGAAATCAATGGGTCCGTTTGCTGCGCGTGATTTCCATGCGCAGCACACGGACGTTATTCACGGTCGTGTGAATGGGCCCTTAAAGGACTCAGTCGCAGAACAGACCGAGAATACTAAAAACAACAGCGTTAGGCTATTGTTTCCGGTAAAACCACAGATGCCCCCCCCCCCCCCCCCCCGACAAAACCCAAAGTCAAGGGGTTCTGTCGGCATGGCCGGTGGTGCCTGTGCTGCAACAGAACCCTCGCTTCCAGTTTTCCCCTTGTTCTGTTCCTCTAACAGAGCAAAACAACAGAATGGCAAACGCTTGTGTGAACATAGCCTAACAGGGGAGTGAACAGAGCCGAAGGTCTCATGCCCACTTCATTTTTTTTTCCTCAGGGTGCTATCCGTTTTTTTAACCGATAGCACCCTGACATTCATTTCAATGGGGCCATCCACACTTCCGTTGTTTTAACGGAACCGTGCGGCCGTTCCATCAAAAATAAGGACGGTCCTACTCCTGCCTGTTTGACGGCACAGTCACGGCCTTTGCATTGATTTGGTTCATGAAACAACGGACTGCACACGGAAGCCGTCCGCGTGCAATCCGTGATTCACGGAACTGTGTTAGCGGCCGTTCACCGGCACACGGAAGTGTGCATGAGGTCTTAGCTTTCTCTAATCCTTTGACAAGGTGCGTGGGGGATATTTTATATTTTGAGCGGAGTTAGACTTTAAAGTTGTATTCCCAACTTAGACATTCATGACATATCCTCAGTATGGAGCGTGGATTTATTTAGCCACTTTTTTGTATTCCTCAAAACGGTTGAGTGAAAAGGGTCCAAAATAAACCATATAGTAAATTTGGTGCAGGACATATTCTCAACTTCTTTGGCGCAATTTGCAACATAATTTTGGCATGCTTGGTAAATCTTCCCCAATAGGCTTATAGACGGTACCAGCCAGAGTCACTTAGACGATTTGCTAAAACATCAGTTCTGGCCCTGGATAAACAAAGCATGCACAATAATTTTCTTATTTGCAGGATGTGCTATATTGGTTCTTAAAGGAAAAGGTAAGGTTTATTTAAAGGGAACCTGTCACCAGCATTTCACCTATTGAACTCTGCTCACCCCTCACTGGCCGCTGAAGTGAAAAGTTAATTCCCGTTATCCTCTCTCCTAAACTCATCCGTAAATAATTGTCTGCAAACATTTTGCGGCTTTTATGGTAATAATCAGTCTCGTTCGTTCCTCTGCTTATGCCCACCCACTGCCGAAAATTCATCCGAGATAGTGCGCATATGCCAGTCATGTATGGCCCGATCCTATTCCCTGCTTCGTCCGGGCCTCACATCTAGTTACTGCGCATGCGCCGCTATGATGTCCCATTGTGCGCACACACAACATTGATGCGCAATAGCGGGATTTCGTGTGTACTGGGGGGAGGCGAGGAGCTCTCAATCAAAAGTAAGGAGGCGGGGTTAACTCAGAAAGGCTTTAGGAATAAAGAGGATTTATGCTCATTAGCATACAGTGCAGGAACACAAAAAAAAACAAAATACTAAAAAGGTACAGAGCCTACTTACAGAAAAATGATTTTTCACCCACTTCCACCAGGTACTGCTGGTTTAATAATTGAAATGCTGGTGACAGGTTCCCTTTAACTAGTCCCACCTTGATATGACGTTTATTCACTTCAACTGCTAGGTGTTTGACAAATACAAAGGTACACAACAAATTGAGGCGGCAAAGTGGTTTGCGGCTTGGTAATGTCCGCTACATAATGCTCAGCTTAGAGGACAAGAGTCAGCAATACAGTAAACAAAACTATATATACTACAGTATGTATATAATAAACCAGAGGTAACATTTGTAAAGCAGGTGAACAGGACAGATTGGATTTTACAAGCAAGGCAAATGCAAACACAGATATAAACTACTGCCAGGCACAAATGTATTTGTAGTAGTATTGTTAGGCCTCATTCACATCACGCTTTCGCCCTGCGTTGAACGTGTACGTCAGGAAAGCTCCCATGATACAAACTAGACTTGTCCATACAGCCATGCAAAAACACACTTTTGGCCTCGGTTGGGCTGGAATACATCTGCATACCTTTTAAAGTAAGGAATAGTGTAGTGGACTTCGCTATCGCATACAACAAAAAAAAACAGAACTTATACCACACGGTAAACGTTTTGTTTTTTTTTGTTTTTTTTTTTAACATGGGTGCCTAATGCCACTGTATGGCATACATACAGGCATGTTTAACGTACACGTGATGGGATTTTCATGACTTTTGTGTTAAACAGATACTATAATAACCTATTGGTGACGGATGCCTAACAGTGGGATCCGTCCCATAGACTATAGTCGTATTCATTTAACGTGTAAGTCATGAAAAGCATCATGAGAGTTCATGACGCATACGTTTAATGTATCCTATAATAGTCTATGGGTGACGGATACCACGGTTAATCATCAGTCACACCTTACGTTGAACATAAACGTCAGCAGCTTAGCCAGGCATGTGTGTCAAACATAGGCCAAAACATAAAAATAAAAAAAGTAGGAATTGAAGTTTGAGGAAACTAAAAATATATTTTATATTAAATTAAACAGAGTGTAATCAAACTACATTAACCACTTGAAGGCCAGAACTTTTTTTTTTGCCTCCTCCTTTGCATTTTGGCAATCATATCCTTTTTTTCTGGTTTCGATGTAGCTGTACGAGCTTATTTTTTTGCATAACGAGTTGTACTTTATGTAGGTGCCATTTTTTTTTTGTACATCATTTATATAAATTAAACACTACTGTATATTTTGGCAAAAATTGTTTCTTTTTAGGCCATAAACCGATCATTAGTGATGCTATAAATTTATTGTCCAGGCTGCTATGGTCGTGACGCTACAAAATGTGTGTATATTACTTAATTTTTTTCACTTTTACAGGATATTTCAAAAACATTTTTTAGATGACTTCTGTTTTTATTCACTTTTGACAATTCAAAGCAGGGCTCCACCTCCCTAGTCTTCACTTTTGAATGCCACAATCAGTGTTGATCACAGCATTCAAAGGGTTTAGAGGTTTCTATAATATAGGGGGGGGCTGCAGCGGTGTATCATAGCCATTGCCCTGCTCCTGATCAGCAGGACGAAAATGTTTGTCCTGATGAGGCAAATACCTGCCGCTCAGGACAAGCATACTCGCCCTGTGCCAACTGGTAAAAAGGGGTTTTCATTTCTATGCAAATAAAGTTAGAAAATTGCATAAGGGGGGAGTTCTGTAATGTTTTTGATTTGCTTTGTGTTTCAATTCCTCACGGTCACTAAGTTTGCTGTCAGCGAATGCAAACCTTTTTTTTTTTCATAGAATGCCAGTGGGTAAAAACTCATACAGACCCAATATTTCTCAAAGTTGGGATGTGGTCTAGGGAAGTATTAAATAAGTACTGGTTTTAGCCTTTTGATGTAAAGAAGAATGTTCCCAAGTACTGAAGGCAAGCAAAGATCTTTAAAATAGATCTTACAAAAGCTGCATTACTTTTTACCATAGCTAAACTTTATTTACATAAAACTGAAAACAAGACATTTAAAGGTTGCGTTCATACAGTACAGGGTCCCTGTTCACAGGCGTCTGATTGGACACAGATTTTGTTCCAAAATCCATGTCAAATTCAATGGCAAGCCTGCATACCATGCATGTGAATGGGGTTTCCACAACCCTGTTCACATGCAACAAAAAATGACTGCGCAAATTTGTCTGCTAATCCTTGTCATTTACTTCTGAAATAAGTAGCATGCAGCTTCTTTTAGATGGAAACACAGAGGATTAACCCAATTGAAGGACCATCCTTATGCGGATCTGTTGCACTCACAGGTTTTTGCTGCGGTCAGCCATGGAAATATGCGTTAGATGAAAAACCAACATGTGAACAGAGCCTGGTGCAATTTGGTTCCAAATTATTTTTTTATGCCAAAACCGGGAGTGGAGTTGTCAGGGGAGCGAAGTATAATTGAAAGCCTCATATTGCTGACCTTGGATGCATTAGCAGTTTTGGCTGCATCAATATGCAAGGTATGAACAGGGATAGTTCACATGTAGCAGTTTTACTCCATTTTTGGAAATTTACAGATCTCGTTTTTCAAGAGTCCATTTACAAAGAGTTTTAAAGATAACAAACAAAAAGCTACATGTAAGGCATGATACGCTCTTCTTAAACATGATCTATGTTTTTTGGGGTTAATGCAGCATTCCCCAGCTGCAGATATTGGCAAAATTACTGCAAGAACAGAATATACGGTTCACATAATGAATGTAAATGTAAATTAAATAAAAACACAAATGCATACATTATATTTAATAAACTATATAACATATCTTAGATAAAATACAGACTACTATGATGTTTAGAATAAAAATCTATTATAGGCTACGTACACATTTGAAAGGCAATTTTTTTTTTAAATAAAAAGATGTATCAGTGTGTTTGGTGCAACTTTACAAATACTTTTTATTAAAAAATGTTTTACTTTTTTTTTAGATACAGCTGCTCTGTATTTTCTATAGAGCAGCTGTATCAAGTGCTATTTAGTGAATCCATGACACGCAGGATCCACCTAAACTTAGATGTGATAGTTTACAGGTGGATCCTGCGTCTCGGTCACTAAACCCGTCAGGTCCGCAGGATTGACGGATTCCGTGAATAGCGCTAGATACAGCTGCTCTGTATACAGAGCAGCTGTATCTAAAAAAGTAAAACAAATGCTTAATAAAAATTATTTGTAAAGTTGCACCAAACGCACTGACTTTTTATTTTAAAAATATGTGCCTTTCAAAAGGTTTACATAGCCTTTAAATACCTTATCCAAAATAGATATTTAAAATACTCGTAAATTTTTACTAATATATATACATACCAGCTACATCAGTAAGAAAGAAAAAAAAAACACTGTATAGATCTTTGAATGAATAGAGCGAATGCTTATCTGTATTAAAAAACATTTTTCATGGTTTGGATACAATGAGAGAAATGATCTTATTTATCATGCATATCACTCTTTGGCGGCTTGGCTCCCAGATAGCATTAAAAATTATTATTCCCTGTTCAAATCTGTTGAACTCAACCCATTTAAATTGTGGTTTGTTTGTTTTCTGTTTGTTTTTTACAGGAGTCTGTAAAACAATTCATCACATAGTTTCACCACTAGAGGGCAACAAAACATTACAAAACAGCCAAGTGATTTACACCTCCCCCTCCTAATAAAATCTGATCTCTACTTCCAAGCACAGCTTACTGCAAATCCAAGGATCTAAATAGCACGACCAGGATTTCATACACACAATTCATTTCATAAATAGCGTCCACCATGTAGGAAACAAGATCAGCAACATGTAAAAACATTTTAAGAGCACCGCTAAAAGATCCCGGCAAAAAGCAGAGACTGGCAAATCTGCCTGGTTATACAGTTATATACCATACTGCTACATAACTAGGCAAACTTGCCACTCAGGAGTCTGAGAAAGCGGTGTGAAAACCGATATACTGTACTGGCCGCCTAAAATTATTTTCTATAGATTTTTTTTATTTCCTCTTTAATTGAGGAAATGAATAGAACTTGAAACATGGTCCTGTTTTTCAGACAATACTGTAAATGTGCTGGAGCCCACATATACAATTCTTTGTACGCCTTTTAATTGTTCGCAGGATTGACCCATTTATTGCCACAAAACACCTTTTACGCCCATAAAAGGTTGAAGCAAATGGCGTTTCCAGTCCGATCAGTGCAAATTTACCTTTGTAGGTTGTTAAATATGAACCGTGCAATCGAAAAGGAAGCGCCATTATATTCACCCCCGGCCTTATCAGTCCTGACGTCAGCCACGCCATAAATTAGATTTAAAAGAGTATAAAGCTGACAGATGACATTGTTTATTGCACGCTATTCCATTGTAAAATGACAATTGTATGGCGCGGTGCCAAGTATAGGTAAGCGATCAGTCTGCGGCAGCCAATAGCGTGGCAGGATTGTACAAGAACGGATCAGCCGGCAAGCATTTCTGCTTTCTATTGCTTCCTTGTTAGAGTATAATAAGCAGGTCTATATCCTGTCGACAGTGTGCACAAACCATTAACCTCTTACCCACAGTAGCAATGTTGTGTCCTTACCTTTATTATCACGCTACTGTTTTATGCACAATGTTGTGCAAGTAACTTTACAGCTGCAGGAATACTAATTTACGCTTCCTCATAAAAATAAAAAAAAGTCAGAATTCATTACATCAGCACTTGTTATTATTCCCATTAGTCATTTATATAACTTGAACGATTAAAAAAATAAAAATGAAATAAAATTGCCAAGCAGCAGCCCAAAAATAGTCGTAGTGTTGCCGAGGCCAAGAGGTGGAGATCCAGCATTCAATAGAAATGCTAATGGTTTATGTATTGATAGCAGGACTCTAGAAAGCCTGGTTAGCACCGAATAGCGGATTGAGGCCTAAGATACGTGGTATTTTTATTTATTTTTTTATACGCAAAAGAAAAAAAATCTTGGACAACACTGATTTAACGAGATTTTTTTTTTTTTTAAATAAAAAAATGTTGTTAAAAATTAGATTCCTGTGTATGGACTAGATTACCCAATCAATTGCTTTGCCCATTATAAATTATAGGCCAAAAGAAAACAAACCACACAATCAATTTCGAACTTGGAGTTATTCTTAGCGATCAAATGCTTAATTGTGCAGAAGTCAATGGCAAATGTCACCCGTGTTGTTTAAAGGCTAGGGAAACCTTTGAAGACATTTTTTTTTTTTTTACTAAAACCATGTATTATAGTGAAAAAACGCACGTAACCCTAGTCCGTGTGCGCTGCGTTATGCATCAGTGTGCATGCGTTTTTGACATATTCGCAAATACAAAACGCACCAATACAGGACATGCAGTGAGTTTCATGAAACGGACACGCGTTGCGTGAAAATTCCTGCATGTGTGAATGGCCCCTGTGAAATCAATGGGTCCGTGTGCTGTGCGTGATTTTCACGCACAGCACACGGAGGAGTTTTACGCACGTCTGAATAAGCCCTAAGATCATAACTTAGATGTGATCGATAACAGCTGGATCTTGTGTGTCAGAGACACGCAGGAGCCACTGTCACCTAGGCCGTCAGCCACGCTGACCTGACGGATTTCGGGTTTCAGAACAAGATACAACTTATATATATCCTGGATACATAGAAGCTGTATCTCAAAAAGTAATTTTTTTTTTATAAAAAACAAATTACAAAGTTGCACTAAACTCTAG
The DNA here is from genome assembly GCF_050947455.1 of Rhinoderma darwinii. NCBI lineage: Eukaryota > Metazoa > Chordata > Amphibia > Anura > Rhinodermatidae > Rhinoderma > Rhinoderma darwinii. The sequence continues at coordinate 288,415,203 of NC_134691.1, forward strand.
AATACATTTTTTTTTTCTAAAACAAAGTCTTCAAAGGTTTCCATAGCCTTTAAGCCCTAGTGTTAAAAGGAAAGGTTTCATGTAATTAATTTTAGATTTATTAATTAGAAGACTGTAAAAAGAGAAATAATGACTATTTTTTAAACGTTAGAGCGAACGTCCTTCCTGTATTGTCTGTATAGAAAGTAAAGCAGCTGCAAACAATGGGAGTCAATTAATAGCGAAATGTCATAGATTATTATAGTCTTTAAGAAGAGATGGAGTACCAGCCCCTCTCCCAGAGACCATGGAGTGAGAATAGACGCAAACCGAGCCTTATCTGTATAGTTTGATATCCTGCCTTCTCTCGGCCTCCAGAAGTACGATAGAGCGGTCATTAATTTGCCCACTTTGGAAGCGAACGAGCAGAGTCATCTCATTGTATGTTCACACGCAAGACTAAAAAGGTCTGAAAATACAGAGCTGTTTTCAAGGGAAAACAGCTCGTGATTTTCAGCTGTTTTTTGAGCAACTCGCGATTTTTGTGGCTTTTTTTTACGGCTGTTTTCAATAGTCTATGAAAAACAGCTCCAAAAACGTCCCAAGAAGTGACCTGCACTTCTTTTTCGCGGCCGTTTTAAAAAAAAACGGCCACGCAAAAAAGCGGCCCGTCGGAAAAGAACGCCGTTTTTCCCATTGCAGTCAACGGGCAGCTGTTTGGAGGCATTCTGCTTCCGATTTTTCAGCTGTTTTTCGGCCCGGAAAACCGGTAGGTTTTAAATAAAAACCTGATTTCATTGATATATCATCATATCATCAGAAAATGACCTATTTTAAAGTGGTTGACCCACAAAACAAATCTTGTGGATAGGGGATACTTGTGTGATCACTGGGGGTCCGACCGCTGGGACCCCCAGAAATCAGGGACCGAAAGTCCCCGAAGTGCTCCATGAGAAGCATGGCACTTCTGGGTTCTGTTTCCAGCTTGTGTGTCGGGCAGCTCCACAGAAATTAATGGAGCGCTGTTTGCGCTTGTGCGCATGCATGACCGGCGGTCCATTCTTTTCTATGGTGCTTCTGGACACACACGCCGGACACAGACCCTAGAAGTCCCAAACTCCTCATGGAGCACTTCGGGGAACTTTCGTTCCCCCGTCCTCCTGATTGCTTTGGGTCCCAGCGTTCGGACGCCCAGCGATCACACATGGATAGGCGATACATGTGTTTTGTGTGACAACCCCTTTAAGGTCCCATGCACACGAATGTAAAAATCGTCCGTAAGTGCAGACCGCAATTACGGACGATATCGGAGGACTTCTATTGGAAGGTGTCTGGGCCGTAGAAGTGTACCGCAAAATATAGGACATGTCCTATGTTTCACGTTTTACGGGCCGTGCTCCCATACCTTGTATGGGAGCACAATCCAAGAATGCGGGTGGCTGTCCGCGGTAGTCGGCGGCTGGCCGTGCCCACAATCGCGGCCCATGATTACAGGCACGGCCGTGTGCACGAGGCCTTAGTATTTAAGAGATTCCTTTTTTTGGCAGAGTGGACTAGCCACATACTGACCTATGTGTAAAATACCAGTCAACTAACTTGGTTAAGTACAAACAGAAAAATATAAACCTACAAGGGGAGAAAACGGGAAAATACAATGTAAAGGCTGGAAACATATGAGAAAATGGCAGTGGCAGCCAATGAACAACCAGGAATTTGCAAATAAAAAAAATTCTGTACAGATGTTTTTAGAATTTTAAAGCAAAGTTCAAGTTTTGGAGCCTTTTATAAAAGAGATTTGAAAAACTAGCAAAATATTATCAGATCCATCAAAAGAACTTCCCTGATAAAATTGCATTATCTGAATCCCTGCGTTTAGCTGTGGAATTGCCTAGACACAATACTGGCTCCCATAAACCTCGTCAATAGTCTGCTAGCAGCGTAGACCAGGTCTTATTAACCCCTTGCCTCTGTAGACAGTTTTCATTAATTCATTTTAGTTTTTTCCTTCCCGCCTGTCAAGAGCTGTAACGTTTTATTTTTTTAAGTGGAAATAGCCGTATGAGGGCTTGTTTATTGCGGGACAACCTGTACTTTTAATTGCACCATTTAATGTACTAAAAAATGTAAAAATAAAAAATCATGGGGTGAAATGGAAATAAAAACATCTATTCTGACATTTATTGGGGGGGGGGGGGGGTTTATTTTAAGTGGATTTGGAGGGAGGGTGCTCCCTCTCTCACCCCATCGGCACACTGCAATTGCAATCGCAGGGTGCCGATGGCTTCTATGGCAGCCGGGGGCCTAACAAAGGCCCCCAGGTCTGCCGGTAGAGGATGCCTGCTAGGCCATGCCTGAGGCATGACATAGCAGGTGCCTGTCAATTTTACACTGACAGGCAATAATACACTGCAATACAGAAGTATTGCAGTGTATTATAAAAGCGATCAGAAGATCGCATAGTGAAGTCCCCTAGTGGGACTAAAAATAAAGTTATCAAAAAGTTTAATAAAAGGTAATAATAAACAAATAAAAATCCCAAATAAAAAAGTAGAAAACCCATTTTTCTCACTTATAAAATACTTTAATATGAAAAAAATTGTTAAAAACATTACATTACACATATTTGGTATTCCGTTATTTAACCTGCACAGTGAATGACGTCAGAAAATAAAAAACAAACGACAGAATTGCTGTTTTCTGTTCATTCTGCATTCAAAAATTTGAGAAAAAAAGTGATAAAAAAGTCGCAAGTACCCCCAAATGGTACCAATAAAAACTAGAAGTCGTCCTACAAAAAACAAGTCCTCATACAGCTGCATTGGCCTAAAAATAAAACAATTATGCCTCTTAAAACATGGCGACAGAAACAAAGAATTAAAATAAAAAAGTGTTTTTAGTGTATAAAAGTAGTAACACATACAAAATCGATATCGCCACAATAGTAATGACCCACTAAATAAAGTTATTATGTTATTTATACCACACAGTAAGCGTAAATCTAAGATGAAAAAGAGATGGGCGAAATTTATGGGTTTTTTTCCCGTTACCCCCCCAAAAAGTTAATAAAATGTAATCAATAAATTATATGTACTCCAAAATGGCGCTATTAAAAAATACAACTCGTCCCGCAAAAAACAAAACCTTACACAGCTAGGTCGACGCAAACATAAAAATATATAAAATATATATTAAAATAATAGCTCTTGGAATGAGACTATGGAAAACCGTAAAAAAATAGCTTGGTCATTAAGGCTGGTCATTAAGGGGTTCAACTTATTTTTCCCATACTTTTTTCCCACTAGGGGACCTAAACATGCGATCATATTGCAGTGCCTATTATTACCAAGATATCAGACCAAGGAAGCTTCATCAGACCCCCGGCTACCATGACAACATATCGGCACACAGGGATTGCGTCACATAGGCGACAGGAGAGCAGATGGTGTGACAGAAGTGGCTAGGATCAGCGTGATCGAACTCCGATCCCAGCCTTTAGAGTAGGGTGTCAGCTGTGATATATAGAGGACACCCGCTCCATACATACATTTTCTGCATCCGCAGTACATGTAGGGTGGATGTCGCCAAGGCGTCTCATTATTAGATTACGGATATTTGGGATTGTTAGTTCTGCAATTCTCAAATATAATCACTGTAGTAATCAGTGAATCCAAACAAAAAGGCTCACTTTAAGACGCAAGGAGTACTTAAAAGTTGTGTACACCTTAGTAACATTTTTTTTATTGTTCCAATGCAATAATGAAAGTTAAAAAAAACTTTGATATATATATATCTTGATTAAGAATCTACAGTTTTGTGTCTACAGCTCATCTGCAGACTTACATGTCTCTATGGTAACAGACTACAAACTCTGTAATCCATTTCTGAAGTCACACTCCCTTTCCATCTGTCCCGTATTTCTTGCTAACCCACCGAATGTACATTTTGATATATACTCCTGTAGTAATGTGGTATACAGAGGTTGGGGATGACTCCGTTTAGTATGAATTCTCATTGTTCACTTTATATGTTAATTGCTGTGCTTTGCAACCTGTGGCTCCCCAATTGTTGTATAACAACCACCCCCAGCATTCCTGCCAGCCTGTAACTGTCCGGTTATCCTAGCACCAGTAGTATCACAGCAACTTGCGGACCATAAGCTCCAGAGCACACATGCAATGCTTGAAAGCCTTCCTGCCTAAGTCTCCCCCCATGGGAGTACATCTGGAAATGGTTGTGATCCAAGCCTGGTACAAAATCCTGAAGCTTTCTAATAGTTTTACAACATAAAAGCCAAAGTGGCTGGAGGTTAATAGAATTAACCTGTACTCTGTAAACACACAACTCATGCACCTTATACTATATAGCTTGTCATCATCTCATTCAGAGCTTCAAAGAAACACCATCAACAAATTCAGTCGGGGGATTCCTATGAATTGGCTGAGAGTTTTCAATGGAATGAAGGCTAAATGTCAAACTTGTGTGTCAATGGATTTTATCCCAATAGACTCGGCATTATTACTTTACCTATTTCTGTACACAACACAGTGTAAATGACTCTTAGCATCAATTTACAATGGCGCATAACCAAATCTCGCTGTCTAAAAACTGATACTTCAATGATTATTTCCCTAACAAATTAACTCATTTGTTTTCTGACGTAGAGGCAAATGTCAAAGCAAAAGTGAACCTTAAAAAAAAAAAATAATAATCTGCCACACACACACACACACACACACACACACACACACACACACACACACACACACACACACACGCCTGACGATCCAAACTAATAGCATAATAGGGACGTATTGTATGGGCGCAGACATGCACATATTACACTTGTGTGAAACTGGTATTAAAGCAAATGCAAAGAGAAAACTATTTTAGGCTGCATTCACACTGACATTATGGACACATGCTTTCCAGCTCATTATATTGTTCTAGAACGAGTAACCACTAGCTGAACCAATGTACAATCCATCCAGAAGTGACCTCCTGACAGGATATAAATACCGGACAGAAGATCACTAGTCATTTCTGTCAGCTCGACTCTCGCTCATTTCTAAAATGCCCATATCCCTCAGAGTATTTTATCACTGGAAATCTAACGTAACAAAATTGTAACCGAGAGCAATTCACATTGATATCCAGCAACAGACATGTCTAAGTAGCACCACAAAGACTTTATTGCACATCGCAACCCCTTTAATTCTGGAAACGGTGTTGACAGATGTGATCTAATATAGATCTATGACATTGAGCAGCATCTTTGGCATCCACTGGTAACAGTATCATTTTTAGTTGTTAGGTTTTCTAAATGCTTGTTGCGTTGTTCTGTCACTACAGACAGCGATTCATTTTCACCTTGTACAGCTACATAGGTGTAACAACTAAAAAGGTAAAAAATGACAACATTCAGACAGAAGCAGTTCAATCAATTTTTCGGGGGCAGGTATCAAACTTTAAAATACAACCACAGTGACAGCCCTCGTATTTGTATAGTCAGGTTTCCCACGTCTTTCCACAGATCTCTCTCAAAAATGTACTCCAGCAAAATGACTGAAATATCTTCTAAGTTATACAGATAGGCATTTTTAAAAAAAAGGAATCGGTCACCAAGCAGAGCCCTTTATTGCAGAGCATCCATACGATGCTCATAGTAATGCGCTTCACCGGGGACTTCATACTGATCGGCAACCAAACTCCCATTTGTGGAGCCATTCAAAAGCATTCATTTTATGATCATTTCCGTGCGTCCTGACCCAATTAGCCACTGGGTGCACCGTGGTCATGGCTGTGACTCCTTTTAGCACACAAGTGCTATGGCTGTGACCATGTGATTGCTCTGATCACTCAGGCCGTGAGGTGCAGTAAGTGGTATAAGACAGGGGTCAACCGGCAGACTTGAGGTCCGAATCCGGAACGCGGATAGCGACAAAACGCCTCGTGTAAATACATAGCACTAATTATTTTCCATTATCAAAGATGCCCTGAGCGGAGGAACAGTCACGGGATCGCATTAGGCACATTGGGGCTACTAATGAGATACATGGGGATACTTATGATTATACCGTGATGCACGTGTGGCTGTCACATTAACCCTTTCACAACAAAGGACGAAAATTAACGTCATGGTCGGGTGCTAGTTCCCGCACCATGACGTTCATTTTCGTCCGCATTTCAAACTGTCACTCTGTGTAAACACAGAGTGACAGACGCACGCTGACAGCGGTCCTAGACAGCTGAGACATCAGTCTCACCGGACAGCGGACCAGCGGCCGCATTTAAATGGTTTGAAGAACATCGGCAGCCCCCACAAAGTGATCGTGGGGGCTACCGATGCTTGTCACAGCAATTGGAGGTCAGATAATGACCTCCGGGTCGCCATGTACGGAAGCCTCGGAGGAACAGCCTCCGGTCGGTCCTCCGATGCTTCCTGTCAGTGTGACAGTCACGTCACAATGACAGTTAGAGTACATTACACTACGTGTGTAGTGTAATGTACTCTAGCAGCGATCAAAGCTGCAAGACTAAGTCTCCCCTAGTGGGACAAGTAAAAAAAGTAAAAAAAGTTATAAAAATGTTTCAAAAAAAGTGTAAAAATAAAAGTGCTGTAAAAAAAAATGCTTTTTTTCCCTATAATAAGGCTTTTATTATAGAAAAAAAATTAACACGTTAAAAAAGTGCACATATTTGGTATCACCGCGTTCGTAACGAACCCAACTATAAAACTATAATGTTATTTTTCCCGCACGATGAACACCCCAAAAAAAATCAATAAAAAACTACGACAGAATCACAATTTTTTTGGTCACCACCGCTCCCTAAATAAAGAATAAAAAGTGATCAAAAAGTCGCATGTACCCGAAAATAGTACCAATAAAAACTTCTATCCGTCCCGCAAAAAACAAGCCCTTAACACAGCTTTTTTGACTAAAAAAAAAAACAAAAAATTACGGCTCTCAGAATATGGTGACACAGAATTTTTTTTTTATATAAATAAGTCATTTTATTGTGCAAACGCTAAAAAAAAGGACCAAACCTATATACATATGGTATCGCCGTAATCGTACCGACCCGCAGAATAAAGTAAAAATTTCATTTATAGCGTATGGTGAGCACCGCAAAAAGAAAACCTAAAAAACGGTGTCAGAATTCCTGTTTTTTGCTCAGGATTGCAAAAAAAATGGAATAAAAAGTGATCAAAAAAAAAAAAAAAAAAAAGTCGCATGTACCCCAAAATGGTACCAATGAAAACTAAAGATTGTCCTGCAACAAATAAGCCCTCACGCAGCTCCGGTGGTGAAAAAATAAAAAAGTTCTGGCTTTCAGAATATGGCGATGCAAAATGTGCAGAGTGTCCAAAAGTGGATAAGATCAGGTGCCATTTATCAGTGCGTCACCGGGCACATATCTATGAAATATTATTTATTTACCCCATTATTATACCCTCTTATTATGCCCTGATGTTCTCCGCACAGATTACACATGCCCCCACATTATAAACTGAAATACCAGCGAAACCCAAAACAGAAAAACTACCAAGCAAAATCTGCGCTCCAAAAGCAAAATGGCACTCCCTCCCTTCTGAGGTCTGCAGCGTGCCCAAGCAGCAGTTTGCGCCCACACATATGGCGTCGCCGAACCCGCTTAACGTTTTATGAGGTATTTGTCTTCTGTGGCACAAACTGGGCACAACATATTATGCACTAAAATGGCGTATCAGTGGAAAATTGCAATTTTCACTTTGAACCATCCGCTGCGCATTAACCCCTTTGCGCACTATGACTTAATTGCCCGTCATGATGCGGCGGTTGATGTATGGAGCCGGCTCACGTGCTGAGCCCACTCCATAAGCTGCGGGTGTCGGCTGTGTATTACAGCAGGCCCCCTCGGTACTAACGGACAGGTACAGCGATCGCTCTGTTGCAGAAGCCTGTAAGAACAACAATATACTGCAATACATTAGTATTGCAGTGTATTGTACCAGTGATCCAATGATCGCTGGATCAAGTCCCCTAAGGGGATTGATTAATAAAATGTGTAGAAGAATTATAGTTATTAGTAGTGAGAATTATTTTTTTTAAAGTTAAAAAAACAAAACACCTTTTCGCATTTTTCTTCTAAAGTAATGTAAAAAAATGAACAAAATTGGTATAGCTAAGTCCGAACTATTACAATATACCATTATTTAATTTGCACAGTGCACACCTTAAAAAAAAAAAAATAATTGAAACCGCCAAAATCGCAGTTTTTTTTTTTGTCACCTTCGCTCTAAAAAAAAAAAAAAAAAATGTAATACAACTTTTGAATCACTTTTTATGTACCAAAAAATGGTACCAATAAAACCTGCAGCTCCTCCCGCAATAAATAAGCCCTCACACCACTCTATTGATGGAAAAATAAAAAAGTTATGGCTCTTGGAAAGCGGGGAGTGAAAATCTAAAATATGAAAGCAAAAAATGGATCAGTCCTGAAAGGGTTAATTCATTTCTAATGAAAAAACTTTTGACCCCATGTGGGGTATTTCCGTACTCGGGAGAAATTGCTTTATAAAAAATGGTTGTTTTTTTTCCTCCTTTATCCCTTGTGAAAATGCAACATTTTAGTGGAAAAAATTTGATATTAATTTTCGCGCCCTAATTCTAATAAACTCTGCAAAAGACCCGTGGGGTGTAAATGCTCACTATACCCCTAGAAAAATTCCTTGAAGGTTTTTCCAAAATGGGGTCACTTTTGGTGGGTTTCCACTGTTTTGGTCCCTCCAGTGCATTGCAAATGCGACATAGCACCGAAAACCATTCCAGCAAAATCATAAATCCAAATGGCGCTCCTTCCCTTCTGAGCCCTGCTGTGGGTCCAAACAGCAGTTTATTACCACATATGGGGTATTGTCGTAATCGGGAGACATTGCTTTACAAATGTTGGGGTGCATTTTCTTCGTTATTCCTTGTAAATAATAAAAATTTCTATGTTTCAGAAAAAAAGTACATTTTAATTTTTACAGCCTAATTCCAATATATTTAGCAAAAAACCTGTGTGGTCAAAATGCTAACTATACCCCTAGATAAATACCTTAAGGGGTCTAGTTTTCGAAATGGGGTCGTTTATGGGGAGTTTCTATCGTTCTGGCAGCTCAAAGCTTCTCCAAATGTACATTGGGGCCTAAAACATTTTCAAGCAAAATATGAGTCCTGAAAGTCTCCGGGTGCTCCCTTCCTTTCGGGCCCTGCCGTGTGTCCAGGCAACGCATTAGGGCCACAATGTGGGTATTTTTGAAAACAGGAGAAACAGGGTGATAGATTTTGTGGTGTGTTTCTTCATTCTCATGGTCGCTTTACAAAGAAATTGGTCTTCAAACTGATACTTTTATGAAAAAAAGTGAATTTTGTTTTTTTCACCTGCTATGTATTAAATTTAGCAAAAAAAACTGTGGGGTCAAAATACTTACTATACCCTTAGGTAAATACCTTAAGGGGTCTAGTTTTCTAAATGGGGTCATTTGTGGGGGTTTCCATCACTCTGATACCTATGAGCCTCTGAAAACCTGGCTTGGTGCAGGAAAACAAAATGTACTTCAAAATTTATAAAATTATTATTCAATTTGTAAGTCCTCTAAATTGCTGAAAATTTATTTTATTTTTTCAAAAGTGCTGCCAAAATAGAGTAAAGAGATAGAAATATATATTTAATAAAAAAAAATTGTACAGTATGTGTGTACATATGTGACATATTGCAGTTAAAAATAGGGGAAAATGGTAATTTTTACAAAATTTCTTCCATTTTTCTATTTTTTAATTAATTTCCGCAAATTGTATCAGTCTACTTTTACCACTAAAATAAAGTACAACATGTGACGAAAAAACAATGTCAGAATTACTTGGATATTCAAAACTTTCACAGAGTTATTCTCTGATAAAGTCAAACATACCAGATTTGACAAATCTGGCTTGGTCATTAAGGTACAAACATGCCCGGTCATTAAGGGGTTAATAGTAAATAATCCCATGTACCTTTTATTGGGAGCAATACGCGTCTCATTTTTACCCCATGCATCTCACATTGGTAAGACATATTGTTACCAGTGAGGGTGCCCGTACATTATGCAGACCAGCCATGGTTACTGCCAGACAGTTTTGAGGCATGTACAGGTGATGCACAGGTAAAGCCGTTTGTTTAACTAGTACTAGCCGTGAAACCGTAACAATTCCCGATAAACCGCGTGCAGTTACCGTGGCTTGGCTGCATTGTGTACGGGCGCCCTTAGGACACCTTTACTGTTGGTGTTCAGCTTGGACCTTCACCGGACGGCAGACCCAGGTATGTGGACCTTTACTTAAAAGTAGTTGAGTACTCCTAGTATACGGTACATGGTTATGAGTGCAATACCAACCCCAGCAGCACAAGGCCATCTGCTCTATAATTCAGAGACAGATCCACTTTATATAGTAAGATCATTAAACATCTCTAATACAAAAACTTACATCCCGCTCTGCCAGCAGTTGGTCCGAACACTCTCGTTCACGTGACAGGGCACTTTCCAGTCGTTCCACTTCTTGCCTTAGCTGGGTTGTTTCTTTCTCCAGTACATTTGTTATCTTCAGCAATTCCTCTTTTTCTTTCACGGTCTTTTCTATTTTTAGCTGAAATTATTTAGAGTAATGATTATTAACGCTCACTTACAATAGTACAGGAAAGAACATAAAGATACCCATCGGGTAGGGCTAGCCAATTTGCCATAGTCCAACTAAGCGTTGTAAAAGAAAATAAAATATAAAGTTCAATTCTATCAGTTTTATTTTCAACTCGATTTGACTATTACACAATATCCACACTGGCACGACCAGCAATAATGTTAGGCTGAATTGAATGGCCATTTGTTTTCCCATATGGATTACTATCATATATAAGGAAAGGACAGGATACGTGTTCCCTTCAAGGTGAATTAGGACTTTGTTTTAATAAAATCCCAGACGTGTTTCTATTTAGTTCCATAAATGGCAATTACTGAAATCGAATAAAACAAACCATACCATTAGTCCTTTGGTATCAGATTTACAGTCTATACTTAACTTTCTGGTGCTGGGACACAGGTCGTGTTGTGATGGGATAAAGTAAGGGAGCTACATTTTCGGAGAATGGTTTATCGGGCTCTTTAGCAGCCCATACGCAAATGTTAGATGCATAGCTAAAGGGCTTGTGTGAGATATGGACATTTTTCTAAGAAGGCCAAACACATAAAAATGACGCTGCGTCCATAGCCATGTGACAGAACATTGCCGCGTCATCCAACTGCTGGCAGAGGAAGAAACGTCACTACACGATGGGTAAAACGTCATTCAAGCCTGCAGTGATTGGACAATGCGGATTCTTGAGACCTGACATGGAATAGGTAAAGAATTCGAAGTATAAAAGAAAAAAAAGTTATTTATTCTCCTATTTATGGCATATAAGGGAATGCAAGAATTGCTCACTCTTTAAAGCAGACCTGTCATTTTTAAATAGGGCTGCAAAAAAGGACAGATCCAATTCTTCAATCAAATTAAAGCAGATCCAAGTTGTCATTTGGAAAGTTTTGCTCTGAGGGCTATAAGGTTCCTTTCACACTGTGGTTTCTCTGTATGCATCGGGAAAAGCTCCCAGCACATGTCAAACGTACCTATTGGCTCCCAATAAACAGGCGGAGGTCAAATGAATGTACCTTGTGCCTCTGTCGGGCAGTATACGTCAAGTAGACATTTTTTGCTCCATAGAATAGCATAGTAGACCGTGCTAGTCTATCCAGATGCACGCAGTAAAAAAATAAAAATGTGTGTTAAACAAACTTTTTTTTTTAACATGGTAGGCTATGGGTGACGGGGGCCACTGTATGGCATACATTTAACGTAGGTTTCATTGGCTTTTCAATAGCTTTTCATGACATATCTGACAGACGCCATTAAAGACGAATGCTTGGCATTCGTCACTCATAGGCTATAATGGTATCCATTTTTTCAGATATGTCATTCAAATGGGACATGAGAGTTCATGTCGTATCCATTTAGACAAGTACTATTATAGACAGAGGGTGACGGATGCCGGTGTTAGGCATCAGTGTTTTCTCTGCGTATATTACAGACAATTAAAACGCAGTGGAAAAAAAAAAAGCAGCATTTCCTATAAATTAGTATATATCTTAAACATACCTCAAGTAGACCAGCCTTGGTTGTTACCACCAACATATCGGAATGGCCTTCATCTTCCATGGTTAATAGTTCATCTATAGGAGACGATGTGCGAAACTGGAAGGGGGTGCTTGCTCCTCGTATTTCTCCATCATGGGTCACATAGCAGAATTGGTAAAATTCTCCATCATCATTAGGAAGATAGTATCCTAAAGACACAAACAATACATGGACTTTAAGACTTAAAATGTGGACATCTTCCTACACAATAGTTTCACAAATCAAAAAACAGATAAATGGCTTCAGAGATTTTCATAAATCATATTTTGGGTATGTAAATACAATGCTTTATTTCGTGCTGATTTGGAGCTACGTGTTTTCTTCTTCATCCACGTATAACACTAAATTCTAATCATTTTTTTAGTTACCAAACAGTGAATTTTCTAAGAGCAAAAGACCGTTATAAATAAGCTGTAAAGTCACATCTGACGGCAACATGAAACTAAAAACTAGAGAGCAATAAGCAGAATTTAAGGCAGTTTTGAATAGTAATGGAAACCGTGTCGGAAACTGAATATGGCAGAAATCGCCTCCCACTGATTTCATGCGGAGGCGTTTTCTTCCCTGCGAGCCGAAAAAAAAAACAGCGACATGCCCTTTCTTCGGGCTTTTCTGTCTGTTAACTCCCATTGACATCAATGTGAGGCAGAAAGAGTTTCTCGCTGAGTTTTTTTCCCACGGCACTCAATGTCTGCCTCCAAAAAATGCAGTAAAAACGCAGCAAATGGCGTGCAGGCAGGTTAAAATCTGCCTCAAAACTCCAGACGGAGTTGAGGCAGATTTTTGCAAAAAAAAACCTTGGTGTGAACAGGGCCTAAGGGCTCAGTCATCAACGTGAATGTCGTCCGTGTGACGGCCGTTAAAACAACATGTATTTCAATGGGGCCGTTCACACGACCATTGTTTCAACGTAGCATGCGAATGGTCCATTGAAAAATAGGATATGTCCTATTTTACTGCGTGTCAGGCGTACCTCCATAGAGTCTAGTCTGTGAGGGATCCGTGACAACGCGTCCCGCATGGGTGCACCTCGGAAGTGGAAAACTGCAGTTTTTCACGTCCGAGGTGAGCTACGTTCGTGTGAATGTAACCTAAGAGAAACAGCGAGTCCTGCCTACCTCGCCCACACAGGCTGATTGAAGTAAATAAGGCCAGGCTGTGTGCACTCAAAGTGTCACATGATGTCAGCTAAAATACACCGGTTCTGAAAGGCCCCTGATGCTATAACACCACTAAGCAAGCAACACGAAGACCAAGAGCTCTCCAAACAGGTCAGAGATAAAGTTGTATAGATTAGGGTTAGGTTATGGTGGGGAAAAAAAATTTAATATAAAAAAAAAATATATATATTTACACTACCGTTCAAAAGTTTAGGGTCACTTAGAAATTTCCTTATTTTTGCAAGAAAAGCACCGTTTTTTTCAATGAAGAGAACATTAAATTAATCAGAAATACACTCTATACATTGTTAATGTGCTAAATGACTATTCTAGCTGCAAACGTCTGGTTTTTAATGCAATATCTACGTAGGTGTATAGAGGCCCATTTCCAGCAACCATCACTCCAGTGTTCTAATGGTACATTGTGTTTGCTAACTGTGTTAGAAGGCTAATGGATGATTAGAAAACCCTTCTGCAATTATGTTACCACCGCTGTAAACAGTTTTGCTGTTTAGAAGAGCTATAAAACTGACCTTCCTTTGAGCTAGTTGAGAATCTGGAGAATTACATTTGTGGGTTCTATTAAACTCTCAAAATGGCTAGAAAAAGAGAGCTTTCATGTTAAACTCGACAGTCTATTCTTGTTCTTAGAAATGAAGGCTATTCCATGCGAGAAATTGCCAAGAAACTGAAGATTTCCTACAACGGTGTGTACTACTCCCTTCAGAGGACAGCACACACAGGCTCTAACTAACCAGAGTAGAAAGAGAAGTGGGAGGCCCCGCTGCACAACTGAGCAACAAGACAAGTACATTAGTCTCTAGTTTGAGAAATAGACGCCTCACAGGTCCTCAACTGGCAGCTTCATTAAATAGTACCCGCAAAACACCTGTGTCATCGTCTACAGTGAAGAGGCGACTCCGGGATGCTGGCCTTCAGGGCAGAGTGGCAAAGAAAAAGCCATATCTGAGATTGGCTCATAAAAGGAAAAGATTAATATGGGCAAAAGCACACAGACATTGGACAGAGGAAGATTGGAAAAAGTGTTATGGACAGATGAATCGAAGTTTGAGGTGTTTGGATCACACAGAAGAACATTTGTGAGACGCAGAACAACTGAAAAGATGCTGGAAGAGTGCCTGACGCCATCTGTCAAGCATGGTGGAGGTAATGTGATGGTCTGGGGTTGCTTTGGTGCTGGTAAAGTGGGAGATTTGTACAAGGTAAAAGGGATTTTGAATAAGGAAGGCTATCACTCCATTTTTCAACGCCATGCCATACCCTGTGGACAGCGCTTGATTGGAGCCAATTTCATCCTACAACAGGACAATGACGCAAAGCACACCTCCAAATTATGCAAGAACTATTTAGGGAAGAAGCAGGCAGCTGGTATTCTATCTGTAATGGAGTGCCCAGCGCAGTCACCAGATCTCAACCCCATAGAGAGCTGTTGGGGGAGCAGCTTGACTGTATGGTACGCAAGAAGTGCCCATCAAGCCAATCCAACTTGTGGGAGGGGCTTCTGGAAGCATGGGGTGAAATTTCTCCCGATTACCTCAGCAAATTAACAGCTAGAATGCCAAAGGTCTGCAATGCTGTAATTGCTGCAAATGGAGCATTCAAGCAAAGTTTGAAGGAGAAAATTATTATTTCAAATAAAAATCATTATTTCTAACCTTGTCAATTTCTTGACTATTTTCTAGTCATTTTGCAACTTATTTGATAAATATAAGTGTGAGTTTTCATGAAAAACACAAAATTGTCTGGGTGACCCCAAAATTTTGACCAGTAGTGTATATATTTCACCATGAAATCCTTTATAACAAAATGGCACAACTATAAGGCCTCATGTACACGACCGTAGCCATGTGCACGGCCGTGATTTTCGGGTCGGCCAGCAGCGGCGTCACCCGGGAATCGCCCGCAAATCGCGGGCCGTGCACATGGCCGCGGCCACTATTTGCTATGAGCCTGGAAACCACGATCGTGTGCATGGACCCATAAGAATGAATGGGGCCGCAATTCTCCCCTGGATTTTCGGGGGAATTGCGGCCCCAAAAGCCGCACGGGGCCTAAACCGGACAAGAGAAGGCTGCCCACCAAAACTCCGAACAAAGAAGGCATTAAATCAGAGATTCAACAAAGATACCAATGATAACACTGATGAAGCTCAGAAGATCCACAGCAGAGATAAGACTATCTGTCCATAGGACCACTAAGTCGTACACTCTACAAACTGGGATTTTATGGGAAAAGTGGCCAGAAAAAAAGCCATTGCTTAAAGAATAACATAAGAAAACACGTTTATAGTCCCCAAATACATGGAAGTAGGTTCTCTGGTCAGATGAGACTAAAACTGAACATTTGGCCATCATGGGCTGTTAACACTATGTGTGGGTCAAACCCAACGCTTACCATCACCCCAAGTACACCATTCCCACAGTGAAGAATGGTGGTGGCAGCATCATGTGTGGCGCAGGGACTGGAAAAATGGCCAGGATTGAAGGAAAGATGGATGGCAGCAAATACAAGGAAATTCTTGAGGAAAACTGTTTAAAGAAGCTCTGTCACCAGATTTTGCAACCCCTATCTGCTATTGCAGCAGATAGGCGCTGCAATGTAGATTACAGTAACGTTTTTATTTTTTAAAAACAAGCATTTTTGGCCAAGTTATGACCATTTTCGTATTTATGCAAATGAGGCTTGCAAAAGTCCAAGTGGGTGTGTTTAAAAGTAAAAGTCCAAGTGGGCGTGTATTATGTGCGTACATCGGGGCGTTTTTAATACTTTTACTAGCTGGGCGCTCTGAAGAGAAGTAACATCCTCTTCTCTTCAGAACGCCCAGCTTCTGGCAGTGCAGATCTGTGACGTCACTTACAGGTCCTGCATCGTGACGGCCACATCGGCACCAGAGGCTACAGTTGATTCTGCAGCAGCATCAGCGTTTGCAGGTAAGTCGATCTTACCTGCAAACGCTGATGCTGCTGCAGAATCAACTGTAGCCTCTGGTGCCGATGTGGCCGTCACGATGCAGGACCTGTAAGTGACGTCACAGATCTGCACTGTCAGAAGCTGGGCGTTCTGAAGAGAAGAGGATGTTACTTCTCTTCAGAGCGCCCAGCTAGTAAAAGTATTAAAAACGCCCCGATGTACGCACATAATACACGCCCACTTGGACTTTTACTTTTAAACACACCCACTTGGACTTTTGCAAGCCTCATTTGCATAACTACAAAAATGGTCATAACTTGGCCAAAAATGCTTGTTTTTAAAAAATAAAAACGTTACTGTAATCTACATTGCAGCGCCTATCTGCTGCAATAGCAGATAGGGGTTGTAAAATCTGGTGACAGAGCCTCTAAGTCTGCCAGGGATTTGAGACTGGGACAGAGGTTCACCTTCCAGCAGGACGATGACTGCAAACATACTGCTAAATCTACACCGGAGCGGTTCAAAAGGGGAAACATTTAAATATCTTGGAATAGCAGCAAAAGGTGACTCCACAAAGTATGGGAATATGAATAATGAATCACTTTAAATTTCTATGTTTTTTTTGTCCTAATTATTGTTTGAGCCACTGTAAAAAATATATTGCACCTTCAAAGTGGTAATGAAATGGTACAACACCCCCAAAAATCTATATTAAAGCGGCTCTGTCACCACATTATATGTGGCTTATCTTGTACATGATGTGATCGGCGCTGTAATGTAGATTACAGCAGTGTTTTTTTATTTAGAAAAACTATCGTTTTTGACAGAGTTATGACCTAGATTAGCTTTATGCTAATGAGTTTCTTAATGGACAACTGGGCGTGTTTTACTTTTTGGCCAAGTGGGCGTTTTACAGAGGAGTGTATATGGGCCACTTATAATGTGGTGACAGAGCCTCTTCAACTCAAGGTTGTAATGCAACAAAACAGGAAGAATGCCAAGGGCATTAACACTTTCGCAAGGCACTGTAAGTGAAGCTGCTCAAGGACCTGCAATCCATCCATTTCTGCACACACTGTTGCTTCACTACAGCCCTTACCAGACCTTTCACACAGTGATGTAACAATTGGCACTTCATTGGCTCTGAGGTGTGACAATCAGAACCAATCCTGTCCGGCTTTGTAGACTGAGTGGAGGATGGGGGGACGGTGATTAGCAAGAACCGCTGTAGTGTATGCGCGGAAGTACCCCCACCCCCCATGCTGGATTAACAGGGTCTCCAAACCAACAAGTATCAGATTAATAGAAATTTTACCATATGAGAAAACATTATGCTCAGTTCAACTAACTTTACGTGTACAAAGCCAGAAGACTTCTACAAAGTCAATTCAGTGCAGAAAAAAAACAGTCAAAGCAGAACAGAGCTAGATGAGGAATACTTTCCACCTAACTTTCCATGTTTGCAAATTCACAACATTATTTTAGCTAGAAAGCAAACAGGGACTCTGCTAAAACGACATATATAAAATGGTCTTCTAAAGATTTAGTAAGAGCCTCCGGAAGGAGGGCGTGTGCAGAGTCTATAACCCAGATTTCGAGCATCTAGAATGAATTTGATGGATTGGTAGTAGTTGGAATAACATTGCTGTTTGAGGAATCAGGTACTTCGGATTGTAGTATCACAAATGTTTATTCTGGAACGCAGTAAAGCTCTTTAGCACATTTTTCGTTCGGCGTACTTCTGCACATTTTCACATCACAAGCGTTCTGCGCGGACCTTCGGAGCAGGACACTTACGCAGCAGCTATTCAAACAGAGAAACTGCAGTTTTTCTATTAACAGTGGATCATGTTTGGGATTGTAAGCATTTAGCCTGCTGGATTTCAGAAAACACCACATTTACGGAATGACAATTGTTGGCCATGTGCTTCCAGAATGACTGGTGTGCTTTGTCAGTTCAAATCAGATTTTATTCAAAGACGCAGCTGGGCCCTCCTTTCATTCAAAGAGCTTCATAAAGGAAACAGACTGGACCCATAGATAAAGCAGAATATATGAAATGTAACCTTTATTAATAATACGGAGCAAGCATGTGATAAAACATTACAATTCCAGGGATTTGAATTCATACATTTGCAGAGAAGGCCTTCGTCCCTTCTATAAAACAAGCTATATTTATATTCGCATTGTACTACGAAATCCGAGACCGAAAACGGACTTGTACTGCTCACACAGCTGCTGGGGCTGTACGGATGTATCAGAGCGAGGAAAAAGACCAAGGCCCTGTTCCAACGGGGTTTTTAACAGATTTTTTTTTTGTTCATTTTTCACCAAAAACAGCACGGTTTTAGTATTCGGTTAACTTTTTAAAAAAATAACACAAACACCCATTTTATGAACAACATTTTTGCATTTCAAAATCTTCCTTTAAGGGTATGTTCACACACAGAGTTTTAAGACGTATTTTGTGGCATAAACGCCTAGAAGTACACATGGAAAACGCTAAACACCTACAAACATCTGCTCATTGAATTCAATGGGAAAAACGGCGTTTAGTTCAGACGGCCTTTTTTTAAGCCACTATTTTAAAAAAATGGTGCTGAAAAAAACACCCTGTAAAAAGGAGCATGTCACTTGAGCAGTTTTTTGGAGCGGTTTTTCACGGTCAATGGAAAAACAGTTTAAAAAAAAACAAAACACGCCACAAAAAACCCTTGAAAACAGCTCTGTCATTTTCAGACATTTTCGATTTTGCGTGTGAACATACCCTAAAAATCCTGAAGGAATTTTGAAGCAGATTTTTTTCGGCTTGCCAAAAAATGCTGTGCGCACATACCCTTATACTATTTTTTAGCTCATAGATGATTGCATACTAAGGTGTAAGCGGCTACAACAACCCAATAGGTAAGGGAAATTCGTATGGTCACTTGCTTTCGACTATACAAAATAAAAAATTTTTAAAAAAAGATATAAATCTGCACCAAACTGTACTATGTGAACAAGGTCTTACAGGGTCTTCTTTATAGCCACTTTTTTACATTCGGACTTCTTGCAGTTTGCAGCTTTCACCTTTGCAGGCCATCCACTGTCCGTTAAACAGCCGCACAAACCTCTCTCCTGTCCTGGGATCCAAACAGAGCGTTTGGTTATATTGTAATAATTCGAGCAGCTGTTTAAGCAGGATGTGGTTAAATATATCAATCCACTGACAGTCAGCAGAGATTTTTAAATCCGTGACCAAATAAAAGACAAAAAGTATATTACTACAAAGTTGAGGTTCTTCTCACTATTATGAACACGTTATTCACATGCGACTGGGGGAAAAAATTATTTTTCTAACATCAAAACAAAATACAAAAAATGACTACATATGTGATATTCACATATGCTTGGAACGTGCAAAAAGAATATTGGAGGTTATCAATTATTCAACATGCAGACACAATCCAACATAGTATTTAATATGATTGAAAGGAGAAGTATTCGATCACCTTAACCCATGTTAGACTAGTAATAAGCAACCGATATCCAGTCTATGCAACAAGTTATTAGAGACTGTGCAGTCGCCAAACTGCTCCGCATTACAGGTCAGCTGCAAGTTGTAGATCTAGAAAATGCTACCGTTTTAGAACTTGGCTCATTCGAGTCTCATATGGACATTTTACACAACTCTTCATAAAGAACAGCTCTTTATACTGGCAGCAAAATGGAGAGGTCTGTGTGTGCATCTGAGCCCTAGTTTATGGCCTAGCGGCTAGTTTATACAGGTGGAAGCACCCAGCTGCTATTGGGACAGCAAAACAGGACTTTACTGGGCCGCTCACCAAACAGGTGAATTACCGAGGGAGATACAGGCATCCCAAGCCAAGTATACAGAGCATAAAACGCTTCACTGGGGGAATAGAGTAAACATTTGTATGGGGCTTCTAAAGATTAAACCAAAGAAATGTTTAAAAGTAAGAATAAATAAGACATGTGGCTGTTTTAGAGTAAATTTATGGAGCACCTGTCAGGTCTCTAGTAAATACTTGCATTCTCCATGAATTAACAATGCTGGAACGGCACTGCGCCATTCCTCTGTTATTCCTCCTGGAAATGTATAAATAAGCTGACAACTGAGTGTTACCATTCCCATGGTCAATGGGATGTGTCCCTAGACACTGAAACTGTCCAATCAGTACTGAGTAACCTTAATGGATCGCTACTCTGTAAAGGAAGATATTGCAGGCTGTACTTTCCAACATAGTTTACGCCCTACTGAAGAACGGTCAGGACCCACTTAGTGATTACCACCACTTTTCACTAGCGTCACAGTAAATCTAGTGGAAGGCCACACACCCTTTTTGCCAATACATAAAAAAAAAAAAAAAGGACATCTATGATAGTGGCAGGGGGGTATGAATAAATCAGATATTCGTGCTTAAAGGCTATGTACACCTTTGCCAGATTTATTTTTTGTTTTTTTAAATAAAATTGTGCATCTGTGTGATTTCCTAAATACATTTTTTTTTTAATATTTTACTTTTTGAGATACAGCTGCTTTGTATCCTGCATACAGAGCAGCTGTATTGTGCGCTGTGACCTGAATCAGTCAGGTCCGCGTAAACTGACTGCTTCAGTGACAGCGGGTCCTGCTTGTCTCAGACTTTCTAGGATGCAATTTATATACAGTATGCTCAAGATTAGAAAGGGAAACTCAACAATGTTTGAAATAAATATTTCCCCCATACAAACAATCTGTAAGGATTATGCAGCAGTCTTACCTTGAAAAGTCAACACACCGTTATGAGTTGAATCTAAAACGTAATTTTCAGGCATAGGGGACCACAAAAACGTATAGTAGTCTCGTGCTGTGCTCCATCCAACCTAAAATACAAAAAAGAAAACATTTTAAATATTGTGAGAATTTATTTTATATACATAGGTATATGCACATACGAGTATAGTATCGATTGGTTATCTAAAATCTATACGGCCTAGGCCAAAAGGCACGGACATCAAAATCCAAGAATGCTGCCTATAGTTTCTGGTCAAAGCTGCAAGCGTCATGTTGCTCAATGAGAATATATGGCTGTGAAGAGAAACGATGGCTTCTGATGAGCACCGATGAGCAGAAGAAAGTGTTGTGTAGATACAGTCTAATGCCAGAGGTCCACGGTACATACTGCATGCAATGTGATCATTTGCAAGCCAGCAGGGCAACCTCACATGCAATATGCTACCAGCATTAGTAGTAAGTAGGGGGGGGGGGGGGCTATTCAATTGGTTGGATGAGCAATGAAAATGGCATAACCTTTTTTGCAATCGCAATACTGCATATGCGGAACATCGCCTGCACACAAGCGATGACGTGAAATCCCATAAGAATACATTACATGTGATGTGATATGACAATGCGGATTCCTGAGCACACACATAAGCATTGATCGGGCAAGTAAAATTGCCGTAGAGCAACATTGGCAGCAGTCTTTTACGGCTCACCCACTCACTCCAGAGAGTTTGGGGTTAATGGTGACGGATACTATACATGGCATGGCCAGATAGGGGAGCTAAGATAAGCGCTTCTCCAATTTTATTCTGTTCATCCACGGCGCTCTCTTTGCTTTTCCATTTCTAAACCGATTCTTCTGGTTTTCTACTTTGTCCCTGCTTCGGGACCTCCAACTAGCGGAATTCTGTAGTTAACTTTAGACGTGTGACAAAACCAGAATAGATGTAGAATATCGCAGGTTGTTGTAACAATAAGGCCTCATGCCCACTTCAGTTTTTTCCTTCAGGGTGCTATCCGGTTGTTGTCACGGATAGCACCCTGAACCCATTCATTTCAATGGGGCCATGCACACTTCCATTGTTTTAACGGAACCGTGCGGCCGTTCTGTCAAAAGTAGGGCAGGTCCTGCTCCTGCCCGTTTTGACGGAACAGTCTCAGCCTTCTCATTGAATTTGGATCGTGAAACAACAGGCTGCACACGGAAGCCATCCGTGTGCAGCCCGTTTGTGACTGGACCGTCAATAACGGCCGTTCAAAGGCCGACAGAAGTGTGGATGAGGCCTAATAGGTTCCAAGATTTAAAGTTTGCCATATACTTAAGATTAGGATCGACCACAATGCAGCCGCTCAATGGTAAGTTGGATTCTTTGTATGAACGATCCAACCATCAATATGCCAAAATGAACTAACAGATCCGGAACGTTGTTCTAAAACAAAAATAATAAATCTGCGCTATCCAAAAGTGGCAAACGATCGGCCATAATTGCCCTACCATGCCATACACGCATAGATTTTAGCCGACAACCAGGCGGAAAAAAAAAAGCAAAATGACCAATCACCTTTTCAGCAGACAGCGGTCGGACATAGAATATCGCAAACAAATAATTTAAGGAGATGATTGCCGACCGACTTTTACTTTATGTGTATGGCCAGTTTGAGCGCTGACTGATGTAACAGTGTCATATTCTTCTATATTCTGCTAAAGACACGGGTCATTTAGTTTAAAATTCCCAGTCTCTTCTCTGACCTTACATTTCGTGAATCCCGCACATGCCAAGTGGCAGCAGTGACCATTACATGAGTGCATTTCCCCTTGTGTACAGGTGATTGGCTGCAGCTGTTCACATGACACATACCATCAACCACACCTCTTTACTAGCACTTAATACACAGGGAAAACAAACAGATAACATTTTTCAACAATACAGATATACAATTTCAGCTATCCAAAATATATATGTGGCAGGTCCTCCCTAAAACTTGGTTAGGCTCAAAAGTTTAATTTTTCTCTAAAGGCAACATATATCAGAAAACACCATATTATTTAAAACCAGAATTTTGTTTTAAACTTTTTATTTGGGGGGGGGGGGGGTTTAAACATAAAACAAAACAAATTTTAAATGTCTCCGTTTTCTCACAGGCTAGTAGAGCAGACACAATAGGCTGACTATTCCTGTTTTCTGCAGATCACTTATCAGCTATGCTGTGTAGATTGGGACAAGGTCAGCAGGGGGAGGGGATTTAAAAAATGCTCTATTGTACTGCTGGAGGCCTAGATAAGGAAGGGTAACAGCACTATACATACACAGATAAGGCTCTTTATACATCTTTGTCACTCCCTGATATGTGGGGGATGGGGTTGTATTCCACCTATGACATTTTTCTGTAAATTTACCTCAAGAAATACAGGAAGCGTTTTGCCAATATGGCCGCCCCAATAAGCATTAAAAAAAAAAAAAAAAAAAAGCGCTATATTTGGAACAAAAAAAACAAAACTAAACATTTCTAACACACTTAAACCTAATAAATGAAACTAAAATTAAATATGACATGTCCCCTTTAAGTTAAAAAAAACTGGCTAAACAAAAGGTCTTTACTGGGTGAAAAATACATAGAGTTTCATCCATATATTGTATACCGCGCCCAGCACTCTAGATGGCAACTAAAATATTCGCAAAGGCATCCAAATGTTTTCAAGAGCCACTAGATATTTAGCTGCAGTCACCATTTGGCTTGCTATATACTTATTAACTTTTGTTCTAGGCCGCCAGTGCGGGACTGCTGAGCAACTTCACTCGGCTTCTGCGGTATACAGAACACGCTCAATGGTCCCACTTTGAAGAGTAGTATAGAACACCTTCCTTGGCCTCCCAGGTACAAATCATTGACAGGTAGCTAGGCGGCTCCTGCGCAGCCATTGTGTTGTACTAGAAGTGTGCAGGGTTGGTGAGGAAAGAAGAAAACGCACGTAATATGGAATTAAACATTTCTGTTGGGTTTTAAGGAGTGGAGGTCTTTGTGCAGAGCGTGGAAGCCTTAACCCCCAATACCCACTAATTAAATCTCATAAGCTGGCACGCTGCTTAGTGTTGGCAGTGGAGCGGGGACAGGTGTCACTACCGCTCTATCAATGTGTTTACAGGTAGCAAGCAAAGTAATGGGGTTGTGCTCAGAATTTCGCTTTATATCACAACAGTACCCCCTGATAGAAACGCTGCAACCAGGCATTCCATCACCAGTCAGAGTAGACACTGCGGTCAGTTCACCAGTCTTGTGTAAATGCTAGACCAATACTAATGTTGATTTTTAACCCATACCCGCACGAGTAAGTAACTATACGTCATCGCGGGAGGTAACTTCCCACACGAGGACATATAGGTACTGAGTTATTTCCGGTGCACACGGTCGGCGACAGTGTGCACCGGGAACCGGGAGGTCAGCTGTCGCCGACAGCTGACACTCCACTCTTGCCGGCCAGCGGTCCTTTGCCGCTGATTTCGGCAAATTAACCCCTTAAAAGGGTTGTCCGGGAAAAAAAAAATTGCTAAAAAGTGTCCCCCAGCCTTGATTTGCCTTCCCTAATACCCCCTATTAAGCTTCTAACCAGTTTCTGTTTGATTTACATCACTGCTGCTTTTTCTGTTTGTTTACATCCCTTGCTGTCCGTTTACATCCCTTGCTGTCTGTTTCCTGTCTTGTAACCCACCATACTCATGATCCCCTGCTGCATCTGAGGAGACAGTTGCATCCCCCCCCCCCTTCCTCCAAAGCACGTCAGCTATTTGCATACTGCCACGCCCCTCTATGGTCACATGGTCCTTCCCTGCTCTAATTACAGATTACAGGCAGACGCTCCCTCCCTGCACACTGTCTGAGGCCAGATTTACACCAGCGTGTGCCTTTTGCTTGCGCAAAAACCGTGTCGTTTTGCGCGCGCAAAAGGTACATAACAGCTCCGTGTGTCAGCCCCGTATGATGCGTGGCTGTGTGATTTTCACGCAGCCGCCATCATTATGACATGGTTTGTATGTTTGTAAACAGAAAAGCACGTGGTGCTTTTCTGTTTTCATTCATACTTTTTACTGCTGTTGCGCGAATCAAGCGCGTCCCACAGAAGTGCTTCCGTGTGCTGCGCGTGATTTTCACGCACCCACTGACTTCAATGGTTGCGTGATGCGGGAACAACGCACAAATATCGGACATGTCGTGAGTTTTACGCAGCGGACACACGCTGCATGAAACTCACTGACAGTCTGCACGGCCCCATAGAGTAATATAGGTCCGTACGAGGCACGTGAAAATCACGCGCGTTGCACGGACGTATTACATGTTCGTCTAAATAAGCCCTTACACAGTAATAATCATCATTATCCTTTGTGCCTCCGTCTATCCCCGATCTAAGTACAGGCACCCGTCTCCCTCCCCCGCCCCTTCCACAGCCTGATAAATGTCAGGGTATGTTCACAGGCAAAGACGTCTCAAAATACGGAGCCGTTTTCAAGAGAAAACAGCTCCTGATTTTCAGAAGTTTTTTGTGCCAATCACGATTTTCGCTGCGTTTCTTACGCCCGTTTTTGGAGCTTTTTTCACTACAGTCTATGGAAAACGGCTCCAAAAACATCTCAAGAGGTTTCCTGCACTTCTTTTTCGCGGTCGTTTTTATTTATGCATAAAAAAACACTAAAAACGCTCTTTCTGCTACCGATTTTTCGGGAGTTTACGGCCCGAAAAACGGACGAAAATAGGCCGTGTGAACATGCCCTAAGTCTGCCCACTCCACCTAAGTCAGACATCTTGGTACACACAATCCAGTCAGCACATTTACCTCACCTGCTGCTGGATCTGTTCCAATAGATCCTGTATTAGGCCCTGTTCACACTGAGTTTTTTTGCTGCAAGAAAATTCTGCATCAAAATTCTGTCTTGAATTTGAAGGCAGATTTTGACCTGCCTGCACGCCGTTTGCCACGTTTTTTGCCCGCAGCCATTGAGGGAAAAAGAAGCGGCATGCCCTATCTTCGGGCGTTTACTCCTCTGACATCTATGGGAGGCAGAGAGTGTTTTTCGCAGCGTTTTTGCCCGTTGCGCTCAATGCCCACGGGCGAAAATTGTGGCAAACGGAGTGGAGGCAGATCAAAATCTGCCTGAAAATTCAAGCGAAATTTTGAGACCGAATTTTCTGCCTGCAAATAACTCTGTGTGAACAGGGCCTTACAGTGAAGCAAACTCCAAACAATGGTAAAACGTTTCTTTTTTTTACATAATTTACTATAAATGTATGTAAGGCCCCATACACACTAACGTGCTTTTGTGGGGGCAATTCCCACGAAAATCCACGGGAGAATTGCGGCCCAATTCACTTATATGGGCCCATGCAAAAGACCGTGGTTTCAAAGGTCCGTGCATGGCCCAGGACCCTGGAAAGAACGGACATTTTATTACGGCCGTGTTCTGCGGTCCAGGCTCATAGAAAATAATGGACGCGGCCATGTGCACGGCCTGCGATTTGCGGGCGGCTCGCGGGTGACACTCCGGGGCCGGCCGACCCGAAGATCACGTGTGTGTGTGTGTGTGTGTGTGTGTGTGATTATATATATATATATATATATACACATACACACATATATACACACACAGTGTGCGGGAACTACAAGTGTGAAGACGCTCCGTGTCTTTGCTAAGACAGCACTTTCGACTGTGTAAAGACACGGCGCATCATCAACTACCTTTAGGCTCTATTCACACGAGAGGGTCTGAGTGTCGGCCTATAAAAAACAGCGGTTTTGCTCTGTTTTCTCAACCGTTTTGCATCTGTTGCGGGCCATGCTTCAGTTTTTAACCCGTTTTTTTTCTTGTCCGTTTTAAAAACGGATGAATTTAATTTGTCAATTTTCTGCCACACAGCCCCCCTCTATAGGTAGTGCCACACAGCCAGGCTGTAGGCAATGCCACACAGCCCCGCTTGTAGGTAGTGCCACCCCCCCTACTTTCCTGTAGGGGACGGCTCTGGAGAAATCCCTCACTTCACTGTCCATATATGAACAGTGAAGTGAGGTACTTCTCCTGGAGCGGAATCCCCGGCCACATCGGCGGGGATTCCGCTTCAGAAGTCCCTGACGTCACTGTGTCCATATATGGACACAGTGAAATCAGTGACTTTTCCTGGAGCGGAATCCCCGGCCAATTCGCCGGTGATTCTGCTTCAAAAGTCACTGTGTCCAGGGCTTGGGGATTCTGCTCCTACAGTGAGCAAAAACACACCCTTCTCCTCCTCCTCTTCACATGCGCTTCGGACTGTGAGGAGGAGAAGGAGAGAGCGACGGCAGACACGGCCGTCACAGTACACACCGACACCACATATTAAAATTTGCGCATGCGCAATGTAACACACGGCTGCTGAAGACGCAGCCATATCTTTTAACAGAGCATGCGTGGTAGTGTGTCAACCACGCATGCTCTAAGCAGATGGGGAAACACGTGGTACAGTTATGTCATTTATGACTTAAGATTACAATGTGAAAACCGGAAACCGCAAGTTAGGCGCGAATTGACGGGTATGCACAGGAAGTGCAAATTTTACATGGACAAGCGGTCACGTGACGGAAAACGGGATATGACGATACATTCAGCTAATCAAACGTAAGTACATTCCAAAGTTAAATGTTTTCCATTGTTTAGTTTAATTAAAAGTAATTTTTTGCTTCTGGAAAACCCCTTTAACTTCGGCGATCAGTTGCAATCGCCAAATTTTAGGGGTTCTAGCATATCGGCAGACCCCGGTCCGAAATCGCGGGGTTTGCCGATAGTTAGAATGGCAAACGGAAGCCAAACAACCTTCGGCTGGTCCTGATCAGAGTGGCAGGAAATCACTGTCGTTCCCGATGCACACTGTCGGCGACAAGGTGTGCATCGGGAACTCGGAGACAGCTGACACTCAAGCGTTGCCGATCAGCGGCTCATCGCCGCTGATTTCGGCAATTAGCACATCAGCAGCCCCATGCAATTGTGGGGGTTGCTGATGCTTGTGATGGCATCCGGAGGCCAGGCAACAGCCTCCGGGTCTGCCATGTATGGAAGCCTATGAGGACCAGCCTCTGGCTGGCCCTCGTAGACTATCAGAGTAAGGGTATGTGCACACGCTAGCTGGCTTTTACGTCTGAAATTACAGACTGTTTTCAGGAGAAAACAGCTTCGTCGTTTCAGACGTAAATGCTCCTCCTCGAATTTGCGAGGCGTCATTGACGCCTGTAATCTTGAGCTGCTCTTCATTGAATTCAATGAAGAACGGCTCAAATGATGTTTCAGAGGAGTGTCCTGCATTTCTTTGACGAGGCAGTCATTTTACGCGTCGTCGTTTGACAGCTGTCAAACGACGACACGTAAATGACAGGTCGTCGGCACAATACGTCAGCAAACCCATTCAAATGAATGGGCAGATGTTTGCCGATGTATTGGAGCCCTATTTTCAGGCGTAATTCGAGGCATAATACGCCTCGTTTACGCCTGAAAATAGGTCGTGTGAACCCAGCCTAACACTGACGTCACACTGACAGTTGGAATAACTTACACTACCTAGGTAGTGTAATGTATTCTAGCAGCAACCATAGATACAGTTAAAAAAAGAAAGTGTAAAAAAAAACAGTTAATAAAAATGTTTTATAAAAATGTAATGTTATTTTTTCCACACGGTGAACGCCGCAAACAAAATAAACGGAAAACTATGTCAGCATCGCTATTTTTTGGTCACCACCCCTCCCAAGATATAGAATAAAAAGTGATCAAAAAGTTGCATTTACCCCAAAACAGTACCAATGAAAACTTCAACCTGTCCCGCAAAAAACAAGACCTCCCACAGCTTTGGACTAAAAAATAAAAAAGTTACGGCTCAGAATAGGTCGTCTCAGAAAATTAATTATATAGAAACGTAATTTTATTGTGCAAACGCTGCAAAAAAGTAAAAAACAAACTATACACATATGGTATCGCCGTAATCGTACCGACCCGCAGAATAAAGTAAAACGTAATTTATTGTGCACTGTGAACGCTGTAAGAAATAAAGAATTTAAAGCGCCAAAATCGCTGTTTTTTGTCTCCTTAGCTCTAAAAAAGATCCTGTGCGGTCAAAATGCTCACTATACCCCTAGAAAAATGCCTTCAGGGGTGTAGTTTCCAAAATGGGGTCACTTTTGGGGGGGGGGGGGGTTTCGATTGTTTAGGTACCACAAGACCTCTTCAAACCGGACATGGTGCCTAAAATAAATTCCTAGAAAAAAAGGAGGCCCCAAAAAGCACTAGTTGCTCCTTTGCTTCTGAGGCCTGTGTTTCAGTCCATTAGGACATGTGGGATATTTCTAAAAACTGCAGAATATGGGCAATAAGTATTGAGTTGCATTTCTCACCTCTACTTTGCCTTAATTCCTGTGAAACGCCTAAAGGGTTAAAATACTTTCTGAATGTGGTTTTGAATACCTTGAGGGGTGCGGTTTTCAAAATGGGGCGATTTATGGGGACTTTCTAATATATAAGGCCCTCAAAGCCACTTCAGAACTGAACTGGTCTTGAAAATATGAGAAATTGCTGCTAAAGTTCTAAGCCTTGTAACGTCCTAGAAAAATAAAAGGACGTGAAAAAAAACGATGCAAACATAAAGTAGACATTTGGGGGATGTTAACTAGTAACTATTTTGTGTGGTATTACTATCTGTTTTACAAGCAAATACATTTAAATTTAGAAAAATGAAAAACTTCAAATTTTATCAAAAATGTTCACAAATAAATATTGCATTTATCCAGTAACAAAGTACAATATGTCACGAGAAAACAATCTCAGAATCGCTTGGATAGGTAAAAGAATTCCAGAGTTACCACATAAAGTGACATGTCAGATTTGAAAAAAAATCATCTGTCCACAAGTACAAAACAGGCTGTGTCCTAAACGGGTTAATTTGACGACAAAAAAATATATATATATAATTTAGCTGCTACATTTTTTTTTTATACAAATATCGCCGAAGGCACCCAAGTGGGTTTTGTTTTTTGTTCAGCCTGGAGCCACTTTGGGGGAGATTTATGAAAAACGGTCTAACAGCAAAACTTTTCTTTATTGCCCCTAGCAACCTATTACAGCACAGCTTTTATATATATATATATATATATATATATATATATATATATATATATATATATTATCATTTTTTTCTTTTTTAAACCACAAAGAAATGCTGTGATTAGTTGCTTCAGGCGACAGACAGTTTTGCTGTTACAGTTTTCATAAATCTCCCCCATTGTGTGCCCAAAAAATACTGTCAGAGCCTTTTTTCCCTAGGAAGTATCATTGCATCCAATTTTTGCCGTTATTTCCTTAAAGCAATTTCTTCAAATAGTCAGTTTTTGGCCACTGTACACAGAATGAGGTCACAATTCTCTTCTATTATAATAAATGGAATACACAAGGAAAATGATCAAGTGATAATCCACGACAGGAAACGAGAATCTCGTTTTTCTGATGGATTGTCAGACTGAAGGAAGTAGCATGACCCAGGCAAAACGAGAAACAAATGTTTTAGGACCTAAATGGCTTCTAAGCAGCTATTGTGCATATGTCAAAGCAGGTAACGAGATTAAAAGCCAATAAAAGAACTTTGTAGCCATCATATGTAATGGTAGTAGTTAATAAGCTACAGTACTTCTATAACCTTTTAAGGCTTCGTTCACATCTGCGTCAGGACTCCGTTCTGGCGTTCTGTCTGAGCTTTTTGTCAGAACGGTGCCCTGACTGAAGCCATAGGTTTCCATTTGCATCACCATTGGTTTCAATGGTGACGGATCCGATGCAAATGGTTTCCGTTTGTCTCCGTTGTGCAAGGTTCCCGTCGTTTTGACAAAAGCAATACCGCAGTCGACTGCGCTATTCGGAAACCATTTGCACCAGATCTGTTACCATAGAAATCAATGGTGATGCAAACAGAAAGCTATGTTTTCCATTTGTTTCAGTCAGGATTCCGTTCATGGTTCCCCTGACTGAAAGCGCAGACGGAACGCCTGAACGGAGCCACAGATGTGAACGAAGCCTCAAAAGGAAAACCCCACTTTCAAACCACGCTCGGCTGTTTCCATCAATCCCATAGACTTTGAAGGTAGCAGCAGTGAAAATGCTTGACCTTCACTCCATTCAAACTCCTAGTCACTGTGGTCGTGTGGCGAGGAGGAACCGGGTGACTTGGGACCCCTGTACTAGTGATCAGTGCGGGCCCAGAAATGTGGATAGGTGGTAAGTGTGTTTCGTGGTATAACCCCTTTAAAGTGTAGCTCTAGTTATGTCAAGTGCAGTACTCCTGTTCGAAGTGTATATATGGCAGCCGCTCTCCAATTAATCCAATTTTCAGGAGAGGTTTCAGACGTCATGCTCTTGCCTACAATACAGATCTGCCGCTCTTCCATTTACAGCAGTTTTGCAGGGGGGGGGGGCTTCAGGCATCGTATGGTTGTCCGGCATACAGGATTGCCTATTCTTCCTATTAGGCGGAGCACTTGACATAACTGGAGTTATACTTGAAGTTGAATGGTTGGGGGAATGGCAAATAAAAACATCATATAGCTCAAATTCAGTGCAAGAGAAGTAATGGAAAGAATTTACAAAGTTATTCAGATTGTATTAGAGAAATGCTGTTTAAAAGGGAAGTTTTAAGGTTTGGAATCTGTTGCTAAAGATCAACTGCAATTATTAATTGCACTTTGTTAATCTCAATAAGACTAACCTAAGTTTTAAAAGTAACGTCTCATACGACAGAGGTCTTTCAGTTAGAGCATAATATAGAATATGTTTAATAAAGAGATAGCAGGTGACCCCTAAAGAAAACAATCAGGGGTGTAGCCACAAAACCAGAGAGGGATATATGCTCCTTGCCTACCAGCAATCAGACTGATTTAGAAGACAACATATTAGTTTTACTCAACCTAGCTAACCCCTTGGCAACATGTCCCTTACATGTGCGTCACAGCCGACAAGGGGAAGTATGGGGCGGGCTTACGGGCGGAGCATGCTCCATACTCAGTGGGTGTCGGCTGGAGGAAGTGTTGTCTGGGTCGAATGGAGAATAAAAGGAAAGCTACGACTAGGGAAGACCTAGATCACCTTTGAGTCGCTAGATTTATAGAAGAGCGGTCTCCGGACGTGTCTGTTATAGTAAATCCTTGCATTCCCCATGAGATAACCATTCTGGAGCATCTTTACTTAGAACTTTGTCCTGTATTCTCTTAAATAGTCTGCAGTGTGATAATACTCTGCAGAGCGCCTGTGTAGAACTGGTATCTGACCACTATAGGATCACTGTATGGCTCATTTATTGGTGCTTGTATAGTGGTAGCCTACATTTGTCTCGGACGAAAAAAAAGCATCACCTGTCCCTTACCATGTGATTAGGCGTTTCTATGCTCTACTTTTAGATTCCTTCTTGATGATGTAGCTTAAATATTTAAGGGAGTTTGAGGGTAGTGTCAAAGTAATCCAAAACTTTCCACAGTGCACATTGTGGGCTGCTATTGTTCTGAGATACTGGGGAGGGGTGGGCAACATTGTACATGGGCTCGTGAGGTTTGTGTACCAGGGCTGCTTTTTAGTCCCAGTCCGGCCATGGCGTCAATCCTAGAGACAGACTTAATACTAGATCAGTTTTGCTCTCTTGGACTTTAACCCGTTAGTGACCGCCAATACGCCTTTTAACGGCGGCCACTAACGGGCTTTATTCTGATGCATATGCCTTTTTACGGCACTGCATCAGGATAAAGTAAACAGAGCAGGGAGCCGTCAAATCTCCTTGCTCTCGGCTGCCAGAGGTAGCTGAGGGCTGGGGGTGTCCCTGCTCTGCCGTGTGAGATCGATATTAGTATTGATCTCACCCGTTTAACCCCTCAGATGCGGTGCACAATAGCGTGCACCGCATCTGAGTGGTTTTGGAGAGAGGGAGGGAGCTCCCTCGCTCTCCCACCGACACCCGGCGATACGATCGCCGAGTGTCTGTGTCCCCGAAGGCCCCCAGGTCTGCCTGGAGAGAATGCCTGCTAGATCATGCCGGAGGCATGACCTAGCAGATGCCTGGCCGTTCTAAACGGACAGGCAGTAATACACTGCAATACAAAAGTATTGCAGTGTATTAGAATAGCGATCGGAGAATCGCATATTAAAGTCCCCTAGTGGAACTAGTAAAAAAGTTAAAAAAAGATTAATAAAGTTAATTTAAAAAAAAAATGTGAAAAAAAAGTGAAAAAAAAATTAAAAACCCACTTTTTCCCCTTACAAACTGCTTTAATATTAAGAACCCAAAATAAAGTTAAAAAGTTACACATATTTGGTATCGCCGTGTCCGTAACGACCCCGACTATAAATCTATTACATTATTTAACCCGCACGGTGAACGCCGTAAAAAATGTAATAAAAAACTATGAAAAAATTGCTGTTTTCTGTGAATCCTGACTTAAAAAAAATGTGATAAAAAGTGATCAAAAAGTCGCATCTACTCCAAAATGGTACCAATAAAAACGACAAGTCTTCCCGCAAAAAAAAAGCCGTCATACAACTGCATCGGCGGAACAATAAAAAAAGTTATGGCTCTTCAAACATGGAGACACAAAAACAAATAATTTTGAAAAAAAAGCGTTTTTACTGTGTAAAAGTAGTAAAACATTCAAAAACTATACAAATTTGGTATTGTTGCAATCGTAACAACCCGCTGAATAAAGTTAGTGTTATTTATATCACACGGTAAACAGCGTAGATTTAAGACGCGAAAAAGAGTGGCGAAATTTCAGGTTTTTTTCTATCCTCCCCCCCCCCCCCCCAAAAAAAAAGTTAATAAAAGTTAATCAATAAATATGTACCCCAAAATGGTGCTATTAAAAAGTACAACTTGTCCCGCAAAGAACAAGACCTTATACAGCTATGTCGACGCAAAAATAAAAAAAAGTTATAGCTCTTGGAATGCGACGATGGAAAAACGTAAAAAATGGCTTGGTCATTAAGGTTTAAAATAGGCTGGTCATTAAGGGGTTAAGTAACTTTTTGGAATATCTTTGCAGTAACCATTTAGAAAAACAGACAATGCCAGCAGAGCTGGGGTGTTTTTTTCCAGGCCTAACTCATTTTAACGAATACTGGAGAAAAGACACGCCGTACTAATTACAAGGTATTTCCAGCCATGCAACTCATTTGCCTTACAGTACAAGCTAACAGTCACCTTTCTTCCTGTCATTTATTGTTCCCCTTGGGGCATCTCCCAGCTAAACGCACACATACCTTCTTTCTTTGGCAGGCCCCGCTAAATAACTCCATCAATACCAGTGAAAAAAAAAAAAAAACAGAATCACAATAAACCAAGCGGCTGGTCTGGCATGGGAAGCCCTGCACAAGAACCAGATCTCCAATCCTCTGATATTTTAATAAGTCACAAATATTACAGCAACGAAAGTGACACGCTATCCTATAGTGGACGCTGAAGAATGTGTAATATGCATCTCTACTAAAAGGACGTATTTGAGAGCATGCTGCAGAATTCACAGCATTTATTTTTAATCAGACACAGATTTTCTCTGGATTTTACACATTGTATTGTAAGAAAAAGTCCATGGCAAATTCACACGCAGGATTTTCAAAGTGTGCTGCTGCAGAGAAAGTGTTCGAGGTTTTCCGGGTCATTCATATTGATTACCTATTGATAGGTTAGATCATCAATATCAGATGGTTGGGGGTCCGACTCCTTACGATCAGCTGATTTGAAGGGACTGGGGCGCTTAGCGCATTACTTACCAGGCACAGCATTTGGTAGTGGCTGTGCCTGCTTCTACAGCTCACTCCAATTCACTAGAATCGGACTGAGCTGCAAGATCCGCAGTACCATAACCTAATGTATGGAGCGGTGCCTGGAGGAGTGCAGCCCAATCAGCTGATCGGAAGAGTGTCAGGAGTAATACCCCCACCAAGCTGAAATTGACGATCTTTAGCCGAAAGAAAAAGAACCTTTAACTGTGAACGTTTTTCCAAAGAGATATACATTGTAAGAGACGGTTATAAAAACGGAATATTTAAGACAATAACGGTTACCCCAAGTTATGCAGAATTTCTAAATCATAGAGAAGTGTCAGAATTTTTCATCGGGGGTGGCCAATAATGCTGCTAATGTGCTATAATCTGCCCAAAGACCATAATGGAAGTCATCATCAGCACTTCCACATAAAGGCGGGAGAAGTCAATAGGAGCCAAGGTGGCTTTTCGCTCTATAGGGCGCTTTACCAACATATCTTTATAACGTTTTTTAGAACAGGAAATACAATTTATGCAATAAACGGTCATATAGATTTTTTTACTACTTGTATTAAATTCTGTAAGTCAGCACTAATTACAAAAAGTAAACAAATTGGCAAGACTACAAGAAGTGCCACAGACATACCTTAAAAATGCCAACCCAGTCCTTAGGATGAGGATGGATATACTGAGTCAATGTGTAGTGACACTCGAGAGGAGCGCTGGGAAGGTAACTCTTTGCCACATTCTGAAAGATCACGTGTGCGAAGTTGGACGCCTGCATGGTGCTATTAGATGGGAGGTCTTCTAAAGCGGACATCTTTAACCTGTAATTGGTGAACATATGAGAGTCATATAGATACAGAGACAAAACAATATACCCTCTATACACATAGTTTTTAATTGCTCTACACTGAGTAGAGGACAGATTTCTCATCAACGTTTCTTGTGAACTTAATATAGTTACCTATGACTCAAGACTAGACCAAACATAACAGCCTTCTATCTGCATTTAAAACATCGTGTGTACAGTAGACATGAAAAATTAATCATATTACAACGATCTTATTGACTTCATGCTGTTTATAAACAGTGAACGGCTTTAACGGGCTTCTGTTTAACCAGTTCGTGACCACCAATACGTCTTTTCACAGTGGTCACTAACGGGCCTTAGGCTAGGCCGCTGCTTTTTTACGGCAGCCTAGTCTATGTCCTGCACGGATGTCCCCTGAGGGCTGGAGTGGGTACTTGGCTGTTGAATGACAGCCAGGCTCCTACTCGAACGGTAGCAATCGAAGCTTACTTACTCGCAACCATTTAACCCCTTAGATGCTGTCAGTCAATAGCGACCGCAGTATTTGTGTTTTACAGAGGGAGGGGGCTTCCACGGTCACCCACCAGCGGTCCGCAAATGCGATCGTGGGCCGCCGATGTGTTGCCATGGCAGCCGGGGGCCTAACAAAAGCCCCCAGGAATACCCTGGCTATATTCCTAAGGCCATGCCAGAGGAGTGGCAATAATTAAACTTGTGCTGGATGCGCCTGCTTCAAAGTGTTCCCACCTTCCATTAACCTGTGACTTGGAGAGGAATGTCCAGGAAAACTGAAACGTCCTTATCTTATATTTGTCACTTTGCTTTGTTGATCTTTATGAATACCACATGTTGAATCAAGAGTTCAATAAAGATCACTTTATGCAAGAATTTTCTGAAGAATGTGCTGTGGTTAGCCCTTTAATAGTGCCACTGACCTGACAGACTCAGGTCTCAGCGCTAGATACAGCTGCTCTGTATATAGTATAAAAAACATGTGTATCTCAAAAGGCCAAAAATAAATTTAAAAAAATGTAATTAGAAAATTGGACAAAAAAAATAAAAAATTTCTTAAATGTGTACAATGGCCTTTAACTGTGAGTGGTACTATTGCAAAGTTGAAGGGTTTACGCACCAGAGCTACTCAGCCACAAAGTGGCAGACCATGTAAAGTTACAGAGCGGGGTCGCCGAGTGCTGAGGCGCATATTGTATAAGAGTCGCCAACACTCTGCTGAACCAATAACTGCAGAGTTCCAAAGCTCCTCTGGCATTAACATCTAAGCAAAAACTGTGCCACCGGGAGCTTCATGGCATGGGTTTCCATAGCCAAGCAGCTGCTTGCAAGTCTTGCATCACCAAGCACCATGCCACGAGTCGGATGGAGCAGTGCAAAGCACGCCACCACTGGACTCTGGAGCAGAGGAAATGTGTTCTGTGGAGTGACTAATCCCCCTTCTCTATCTGGCAGTCTGATGGATGAGCCTGGGTTTGGTGAATGCCAGGAGAACGTTACCAGCCTGACTGCATTGTGCCAACTGTAAAGTTTGGTGGAGGAGGGATAATGCTATGGGGTTGTTTTTCAGGGGTTAGCCTAGGCCCCTTAGTTCCAGTGAAGGGAAATTTTAACACTTCAGCATACCAAGACATTTTGGACAATTGTAGCTTCCAACTTTGTGCCAACAGTTTGAGGGAAGGCCCTTTTCTGTTCCAGCATGACTGTGCCCCAGTGCACAAAACAAGATCCATATAGGCATGGTTTGGTAAGTTTGGTGTGGAATAACTTGACTGGCCCTCACTGAGCCCTGACCTCAACCCCATCAAACACCTTCGGGATGAACTAGAATGGAGATTGCAAGCCAGGCCCTCTCATCCAACATCAGTGTCTGACCTCGCAAATGGTCAAAAATTCCCACAGACACTCCAAAATCTTGTGGAAAGCCTTCCTAGAAGTAGAAGCTGTTTTAGCTGCAAGGGAAGGGGGGGGGGGCCTCAATGATTTGAATATTGATTTAAAATGGGATGTCATAAATGCTCCTGTAGGTGTAACGTAACGGTGTCCCAATACTCTACCAGAAGCCATACATGAAAGGTTTATTCAAAAAATAAAAAATTGAAAGGCTATTTAAACATTTGAAAGGCAATTTTTTTTTCTTTTAATAGAAAGGTGCATCAGTGTGTATTGTGTAATTTTAAAAATAGTTTTTACTTTAGATACAGCTGCTCTGTGTTCTCTATACAGAGCAGCTGTACCTAGCGCTATTCACTGAATGCATCAGTCCCGCGTACCTGACTGGTTCAGTGTCGGAGGATGTAATCGATCACATCTAAGTTATGAACTTAGATGTGATTGTTTACAGGTGGATGCTGCGTGTCACAGACACGCAGGACCCGCCAACACTAAACCTGTCAGGTTCACAGGAGAGACTGATGCAGTGAATAGCGCTAGATACAGCTGCTCTGTATAGAGAACAGCTGTATCTAAAAAAGTAAACAGATATTTTTAATAAAGACTAATTACAAAGTAATATCACTGAAATCAATATGTGGGTTCCTCAACGAAACAAGTAATATTACAGAGTGGGAACTCTTCATAAAACATAACCTTTATTCATTATTGAGGTCAAAATACTCTGGGTAATCCTTTAGAATGCAAATACCACTGACACAACCAGGTTTCAATCAAATAAACAATACACAATAATCACCTGTAGTGTGCAGAAAATGATATCAAGATGATTTTCTATCACACAGAAGTAGGCCTTATTCACACGAATGAGTCCGTTTTGCGCGTGCAAAAAACGCTGCGTTTTGCGCACGCAAAAGTTCAGTGTGGCATCTGTATATGGTGCGTGGCTGCGTGATATTCATGCAGTTGGCATCATTATGACACTCGGATGTGATGTTACGACACAGTAAAGAAGGAGAGGCTTTTAGGTTTCCCTTCACTTCTTTACCAACTGTAGCGCGAATCACGCGTGTCACCCGGAAGTGCTTCCGTGTGCTGTGCGCGATTTGCACGCACCCATTGACTTCAATGGGTGCGTGCTGCGCGAAACAATGAATAAAGGTTATGTTTTAGGCCTAATTCACATGAGCGTGCTCGGTCTGTGATATACGGTCCGTATGTCGGCTGCATTTCCCGGACCGAACACAGTGCAGGGAGCCGGGCTCCTAGCATCATAGTTATGTACGACGCTAGGTGTCACTGCCTCTCCGTGGAACTACTGTCCTGTACTGAGAACATGATTACAGTACGGGACAGTTGTCCGGCAACGAGGCAGTGACACCTAGCGTCATACATAACTATGATGCTAGGAGCCCGGCTCCCTGCACTGTGTTCGGTCCGGGAAATGCGGCCGACATACGGACTGTATATCATTAACCGAATTACAAAAGTTACACTAAACACACTGACATTATATATATATATATATATATATATATATATATATATATATATATAATGTCATATTTTTATTTTGAGGCCAGAGTTGGTAAATTTTTACCGACTCTACCCAAAGTGGGCATGGACTTCACATGCGTGGCCACCTCTCCATTTATTCTCTGCTTGCTCTGCCACTTCCATAACTCCCACTGAACAGGCAGGATGGGGCTCCGTTCTGGAGATCGGTGCGAGTCCTAAAAAGGTGAAACCCTCATTTATCAGACATTTATGGCAAATCCCATCCATATTCCATAAATGCTTATGTTGGGAATACCCCTTTAACACGAGCAAATAGAAGCACGGCAGCTGAAGGCTAGAACTTTAGTCACTCAGCAAAAAAAAGGGGACTATTAGAAAAATACTCCCAATACTCATGTACACTAAAGGTTCTCTTATGTAACACTTCCGGTGTTTTTCATTTAAATTTGGATATGGCATTTCTTCAATAAATAGCACCAATACCCTGGGTCTTGGCTGCAGTTCACGTTGCGTCCCTGTTTGTGAATTCAGTTGGCTTTGTGTTATAAACGGGGATCGATGAGACTGGTGCTCTCTCTATGAGCTTGAAATGTTAAGATAAAAAACAGGAGGTGAACCACAAAACTTTGTGCTTTCACTCTCCCAAATACTTATCTCTTATGAACAGAGCAAGTCACATCAACTCTGCTGCAAAAAACAGCTGGATCAGCAATGATTATACAAAGAGAACAGATTAAACCGTCTTATATACACACATCATTCCCTATTGTACAGTACTGCAATTGTTGGGGTCCGGTATTAGTATGAAACCAGATTACGGATATAAAAAACTGAAAATACTAGATTCTGTATGTCAGATGGGATTGATATACTACTGATGCATTAAAGACGATTGTCCCCCATTCACAACCCCCTTCTATTAGCTCAGAGCAACTACAAAAAAAAAAAAAAAGCAGCTGTTCTGTAGGACTCAAGTGTCCCTTGACTTCACTTTAAAGGTGCTGAGCTGCAGTACCATACGAAGCAACCACTCCTCTCTAATACGCAGTACAGCCTTTCCGGTATAATGTTCCTTGAACGCTAAGGCTTTGTTCACATCTGGGCTGGAGGCTCCGTTATTTTTGCTAAGCAAAACAGAGCATAATGTAGCGCTATTTTGTCCGGTAACGATGGAAAGCTATCAGTACCCATTAAAGTAAATGGGCTCCATCTGGCGCTGTTGGTTTTCGTTATGCAACAGGTACAGTTCTTATGTAGGAGCAAAACAATGGAAAACAGAACAAAGATCATGCAGGCTAATGAAACGTCAGCACTCTGCCTGGTCATTTCTAAGCTGTATAAATAGATAAACTAGTTTTTGCTTGTTCTCATGGTAAACTACCTATTAACAGCCAGGTTACTATGTCTCGTAGAACAGTCTGCAATTCGCCATTTTGATTCTTTATCAACCCCCCTCGTATATTTACATCATACATGTAAAGTGATATTAAAAAGCAACACATTAACCCCTTAGTGACCACCAATACACCTTTTCACGTTGGTCACTAAGGGGCCTTAGGCTAGGCCATCGCAATATAGATAGCCGTAAAAAAATAAATAAAACGTTCATACTAACCCAGAACTCCCTGCTTCTTCCTCCAATCACTGGCTGCAGCGGTCACATGGACTGCTGCGTCATCCAGGGAGGTCGGGCTGGATGTTAAGAGAGGGACGGGTCACCAAGACAACGGCCGGGTAAGTATGAATTTCTTTTACTTTTATTACGGAAAGGGCTGTCCCTTCTCTCTATCCTGCACTGATAGAGAGAAGGGCTGCCGATTAGTGCAGTGTAATTTTGCAGCGAAAACGTGCCCGTAAATACTGGTGCAATACGGGTCGAATATATGTGACCAAGGACCCGTATTTACGCCAGTATTTACGGGAGGACAAAAATACGTTTGTGTGCATGAGGCCTAAGTCCTGCACGGGTCTCCCGTGCAGGCTGGAGCTGGGGCTCTGCTGTCTGATGACAGCTGGGCTCCTGCTCCAACACCCGCGATCGAAGTTTACTTCGATCGCGGCCGTTCAACCTGTTAAATGCCGCCGACAATGGCATTTAACTTGTTTACAGAGGGAGTGAGCTCCCTCTGTCACCCATCGGCGGCCCGCAAATACAATCGCGGGTCTCCGATGGGGTGTCATGGCAGCCGGGGGCTTGATAAAAGCCCCCAGGTTTGCCCTGGACATATGCCTGTTAGGACGTGCTGGAGGCACGTCCTAACAGATTGCCTGTCAGATTTACACTGACAGGTAATAATGCTCTGGTATATGAAGTATACCAAAGCATTATAGCAGCGATCTGAAGATCGCACAGTAAAGTCCCCTAGTGGGACTAATAAAATAAGTCATAAATGTGAAATAAAGATTCATAAAAATTACAGTAAAAAAAATAAATCCATTTTTTCCATAAAAAGTGGTTTTATTTAGTAAAAGTGTAAAAAATAAATAAAAGCACACATATATGGTTTCGCCGCGACCGTAATGACTCAATAAAGTTAATGTAATTTAAACCGCAAGGTTAACACCGTAAAAAAAACCGCAAAAAACTATGGCGAAATAGCAATTTTTTTCCATTGCCCCCCAAAAACGTCATAATAAAAATGTATCAATAAGTCCCATGCACCCCAAAACAGTACCAATCAAAACTACGTCTCGTCCCGCAAAAAACAAGCCCAAAAAAATCACTGCATTGATGGAAGAATAAAAAAAAAAAAACGGCTCTTGGAAAGAGATGATGCAAAAACAAATAATTTTAATTCAAAAGTGTTTTTATTGTGCAAAAGTCGTAAAACATAAAAATCCTCTACATATGTGGTATCGCCGTTATCGTACCGACCCATAGAATAAAGTTAACGTGTTATTTACGCTGCACAGTGAACAGCGACAATTTAAAATGCATAGAATAATGGTGGAATTTCAGGTTTTTGTTTTTTTTATAATCCCCCCCCAAAAAAAAGTTAATAAAATTATACCCTAAAATGGTGCTATTAAAAAGTACAACTAATCCCGCAAAAAACAAGACCTCATACAGCTATGTAGACTAAAAAATAAAAAAAAAAGGTTATAGCTCTTTGAATGCGACTATAGAAAAACGAATAAAATAGCTTGGTCATTAGGGCCTAAAATGGGCTGGTCACTAAGGGGTTAAAAGAGCATCCGCCCCACTCAAAAAATTTAACTATAGGTCCCCAAGTTGTTGTTCTCTTCACAGATCCTTTAAATATTAAGCCACTATGGAAATCAGATGACTAATAGACCTATTAAGCCATGTTCACACAGTTTTTTTGCAGGCAGAAAAATCTGCCTTTTTGACCTGCCTGCAAATTACCCTGCCTGCGGCCATCAAATTACCTGGATTTCTGCATTGATTACTAATAAAATGTGGTCTGGTTGTGTTATCCAAGTCACAATTAAAGATAAACACAATTAACTAAACTAATACCACACAAACAGTTGCACTGTGCATTACTTTTATGGCACACATTAAAGAGGCTCGGTCACCAGATTATAAGTGCCCTATCTCCTATATAATGTGATCAGCGCTGTAATGTAGATAACAGCAGTGGTGTTTATTTTGAAAAACAGTCATTTTTGAGCAAGTTATGAGCAATTTTAGATTTATGCTAATTTGTTTCTTATTAGACAACTGGGCGTTTTTTTACCAACTGGGCGTTGT
The DNA here is from genome assembly GCF_050947455.1 of Rhinoderma darwinii. NCBI lineage: Eukaryota > Metazoa > Chordata > Amphibia > Anura > Rhinodermatidae > Rhinoderma > Rhinoderma darwinii. Next base: position 288,458,016 of record NC_134691.1, read on the forward strand.
ACAGAGGAGTCTATGACGCTGACCAATCAGCGTCATACACTTCTCTCAATTCATGTGCATCCGTATTCACAGCACAGCGTGATCTCGCTGTGCTGTCACATACACCCACATTAACGTTACTGAAGTTTCTTGAGAGTGAATAGACATTGCCTTCAGCCAGGACGCGATGTCTAGTCCCAATCCCGACACTTCAGTAAAGTTACTGTTGGGTATGTGACAGCACAGCGTGATCTCGCGAGATCACGCTATGAATGACAGCAGTAGCGTGATCTCGCGAGATCACGCTGTGCAGCGATTAAGTCCTACACAAACTTTACCGAAGAGTCGGGAGTGTGAATAGACATCACGTCCTGGCTGGAGGTGATGTCTATTCACGGTCAAGACACTTCAGTAAAGTTAATGTGGGTGTATGTGACAGCACAGTATGATCTCACTAGATCACACTGTGCTGAGTACAAAAGGACATGAATGGAGAGAAGTGTATGACGCTGATTGGTCACTGATTGGTCAGCGTCATACACTTCTCTTTACAACGCCCACTTGGTCAAAAGTTAAAAAATGCCCAGTTAGGCATTAAGAAACTAATTAGCATAAATGTAAAATTCATAACTTGCTCAAATTTTCATTTTTCAAAATAAATACCACTGTTGTCTACATTACAGTGCCGATCAGATTATGTAGGAGATAGGGCACTTATAATGTGGTGACAGAGCCTCTTTAACCAGTTCAGGACCGGGCTATTTTGAGCCTTCAGGACCAAACACCGTTTAGGCAGGATTCACACGACCGGGTCGTTCCCGAGCCCGGGTGTCGGCCGGTAAAATCGGCCATTTTGCCCGGCCGGTTTGCATAAATTTATGCATCCGTGCCGGGCCGGGCAGATCCGGACAGTGACATCAGCGGCAACTCCTGAAGGGGAATCCCCATGTGTTCGGGGATTCCGCTTCAGGAGTTTCCCCTGATGTCACTGCCCAGATATGGACAGAGACATCAAGCGCTCTGTCCAGGAGCGGAATCCCCGAAAACACGGGGATTCCGCTCCTTCAAGGAGCTAAAGTGCGACTAGCACATAGCAGAGCGGGGAGATACCTCCCTGCTCTGCTATAGTGGCGTCGCTGCAGCCGCAGCTGCTGCTACTAGCGGCGCCATCGAAGGTGTCGCCGAGCCAGGGTGCTTTTAACAAGCAGGGGAAGGGAGCCAGCGCAGCGCTCCCTCCACCTGCTGTACACCCCGGCCCTGCCACACAGTGTACAGCGATGCCATTCGTCAGAATGGCATCAACTCCTCCTCCTCACATGCACTCTGCGCTGTGAGGAGGAGGAGATAGAGCGCAAGCGCCGGGAAACCCGGCCATCACTCGGAACACATTCCGGTGATGGCCGTGTAATACCCGGCCCCATAGACTTCTATGGGAGCCAGGCGGCCGGGTGCCCGGGCAAAGATAGAGCATGTCCTATTTTTTGACGGCCGGATTTCCCGGCCGTCAAATAATCGGACGTGTGAATAGCCCCATTAGGGGTCTATCATTCCTAATGCAGCCGGGTGCCGGCCGATTTATGAACGGCCGGCACCCGGCCGGAAAGCCCTGCCGTGTGAATGAGGCCTTAGCCCTTTTTAGCACGTGTTAGTTAAATGGCTATAACTTTTTTATTTGTTGGGCTAACTACGTGATTTTTGCGACGTTTTTTCCGTAGACCATGCAGGTTTCTTTTTTTTTATCGTTTTTATACACATCCTTTTTGCTGTTTTAGAATTTTTATTCATAAAGTTTGAAAATAATAGTAAAAAAAAGCTTTTTTACATTTCAGCTTTTTTTTTTGGTAATAACATATTTTTACCCTAAAATAGAACTTTTATTTGTGATCGTCATTGTCTAACGGAAATTTTAATATATTACATGTCTATATTAGGGTAATTGGGTCAGCGTTACAACAATGATTGGCGGGAGGGGTGTTTTATGTGTATTTATTATTATTATTTTTTGCACTTTACCTTATTATTTTTTTATTACTATGGTCTGTCCCTCAAAGGCCAAAGACCTTTGGGGAACTTTATATATTTTTTTTCTTTTTTTTTTACACTATCTTTTCCACTGTAACTGGAGTTGTACAGCAGCCCCAGTTACAGGGGAAATCAGCCCTCTCAAAGTGACGATTGTCATTAATAGGGCTGTGCTGGGTCTAGTAAGACCCAGCAGCAGTCTGTCACTAACGGCACCCGGCGATCATGTGACCAGTCACATAATCACCGGGAGGAATAGAGACAGCGCCGCTGCCTCTATTCCTATACACAGCGTTCATTGAGCGCTGTGTACAAGTGATCAGACAAGACAGAAGCAGCGAAAGCTGCTTCTATCTTCTCCTCAGGGTCCCCGGCAATCACTGACAGCCGGAGACCCGACATTCAGCTGCCCGATTGCGCGGGCAGCAAGTTAAAACCTGAGCCGTAAAAAGTCTATGGCTCTGGTTTTAAGGACCCTGACCGCTGGCCGTAACAACACAGCCAGCGGTCGGGAACCAGTTAAGTAAACATCCACAATACAGGGAGAAAAAGTAAGTGAACCCTTGAATTGCATAACCTGTAGACTTTGGACCATTCCTCCCTGAAAATGTGTGTTTCAGTTCATCAATATTTCTGGGATGCCCTGTGTGCACAGTGCTCTTCAGGTCATGCCACAGCATCAGGATAGACTGACTTGGCCATTCTAAAACACAAATCTTTGTTTTCAGCTATTCTTTAGTTGGTTTACTTGTGTGCTTTGGGTCAACAACTCATTAGCTTGAGGTCATGGAACGCTGCCCTTATGTTCTCCAGTAAAATTTGATAAACCTCTGAGTTTATTGTTCCCTCAATGATCATAAGGTCTCATGCCCACTTCAGTGTTTTTCTTCAGGGTGCTAGCAGTTTTTCTTCAGGGTGCTAGCAGTTTTTCTGACGGCTAGCACCCTGACCCATTCATTTCAGTGGGGCCATGCACACTTCAGTATTTTTTGACGGTCCCGTTGCTCCGTTCCGATCCAAAGTAGAGCATGTCCTACTTGGGTCCGAGATTCCGTGACCGTGAGGCCCATGCAAGTCAATGGGACCGTCAAAAAAACTGAATGCATACGGAAGGCATCCGTGTGTCGTCCGTGTGTGATGGAGCCGTTGCCTAGCAATGGCCGGGCGTGCAGAAATACATTACAAATATATTACACTAATCGGCAGCCACTTGTCTCTATCAATCACGGATAGAGAAAAGAGGCTGATTAAAAATAAAATAAAAAGCAGTTCATACGTACCCGGTCGTTGTCTTGGTGACGAGTCCCTCTTCTTCCTCCAGTCCGACCTTCCTGTATGACGTGGCAGCCTGTGATTGGCTGCAGAGGCCGCTGCAGCCTGTGATTGGCTGCAGAGGCGGTCACGTGGGATGAAGCGTCATCCTGACGTGCGTGACCGCCACTACAGCCTGTGATTGGCTGCAGCGGTGACATGGATGAAACGTCATCCCTGGAGGCCGGACAGGAGGAAAGTAAGTATGAACTTATTTTATTTTTTTATTTCATTTAAATTGTATTTTCCGAGCGCCAAGCATGGTACTGTCCAGGGTGCTGAAAGAGTTACAGCCGATCAGTGCAGCCCATTAACTCTTTCAGCACCCTGGACAGTACCATGCTCGGCGCTCGGAAACACGGAGTGCACACGGCCGCTAAAACGGGCACACGGATCCGTCAAAAACAGCCGTGAAAACGGTGTCTGAAGTTTGCACGATGCCTTAAGCATCCAGGCCATGAGGCAGCAAAGCAGCCCCCAACCATGACTCTCCCTCCACCATGCTTCACAATAGGGATGAGGTTTTGGTGTTCGTGTGCAGTGTTCTTTATCCACTAAACATAGTGTTGTGCACTTGTGCTAAAAAGTTCCACTTCTGTCTCATCTGTCCATAGAACATTTCCTCAGAAGCATTGTGGAACATCCAGGTGGTCCCAGGAAACTTGACACTGACCACAATGTATTTTTTGGACAGTAGCGGCTTCCTTTGTGGTGTCCTTCCATGAACACCATTCTTGTTCAGTGGTTTTCTAATAGTGGACACATGAACAGAGGTTTTTGCAGTTTGTAGAGTCTTCAGTAGGTCTTTTGCCATCTCCATGTGGGGACATGCCGCTTTGACAAGGTGCATTCTAACACTCAGTTGTCAATTTCTTCCAGTAGGAATAACAGAGGAACAATACAACAGTTCTCAGACTTGTTATTTTATAGGAAAAACAAGTATTTACTAAAATAGACATGTCAGGAGTGCTAACAGGTGCTCTCCATGGCTTACATACATGCTTTCCATATTTAACAATCATGTTTCTCAACTACCTAGGTAAGGGACCTAAAACTCTGAATTTCTCCTTATAGATCCAATTATAATGTAACCTATGTATTGGCTGTGCACAAATTACTTTGAGAGAGAACAGACTTTATGTAAAAGTGAACAAAAGTAGATTTCCATACCAGAGCTAGTTTTGCACAGGACATTGAGGTGTAGCCTACAGAAACTATTCATTTTTATATTAGTATGGAAGGCATGTAATACTATGTGTGTATGCTTCAGGGGGAATGTATGGCCTAACCAAAACCGCCCCCCCCCCCTCCCTACCTCGCACAACAACATCTGATCGCCATGGCTTGCAAAAGTCGTTATCATTATGATCTTAGCAGCAAAAAATTATATTTGACCATACAGTGGAACAAACATTCACATGCTGTGGGCAGATGCAAGGGGGAAAAAAAGTTAAATTGAAAAAAAAAATCATATATACGCGCTCTGGTAATAAAGGGGGTTATCCCACAAATCAATCTGTAATTAAAAAAACATGCTGCGTAGTTGTGCAACTTTACTTCTTATAGCGCCCTCTAGTGCTAGCGCTTATCCCCTTCCACGCTTTTCGCTTTTTCGCAGTGATCTCCATGAATACAATGGACTCAGAACTACAAGTCCAATGTATTTTTTGATCTCCCCTATTAGCCAAACAGCACAATATATTTTGAGGACCATTTTGACTATTAGGAGAACAACCTTGTCCCTACCTCGGGCAGCATATTTAGCTGTCAGATCCGTTTTTATAGGGTGTCAATGTCAAAATGGCTGATTATTGCGTGTTCTCATATCTAAATACAACTAGCTTTGTGGGATAACCCCTTTAAAAGAGTCTCCGTCACCAGATTATAAGTGCCCTATCTCCTACATAATCGGCCCAGTAATGTAGATAACTGTGGTTTTTATTTTGAGCAAGTTATGAACAATTTTAGGGCGTTGTAAAGAGAAGTGTATGACGCTGACCAATCAGTGACCAATCTACGTCATACACTTCTCTCCATTCATGTCCATTTGTACTCAGCACAGTGTGATCTAGCGAGATCATTAACTTTACTGAAGTGTCTTGACAGTGAATAGAAATTGCCTCCAGCCAAGACGCGATGTCTATTCACACTCGACACTTCGGTAAAGTTTGCGTAGGCCTTAATCGCTGCACAGTGTGATTTCGCGAGATCACGCTACTACCGTCATTCATAGTGTGATCTTGCGAGATCACGCCGTGCAGCGATTAAGTCCTACGCAAACGTTACCAGAGTGTCGGGAGTGTGAATAGACATCACGTCCTGGCTGGAGGCAATGTCTATTCACTCTCAAGACACTTCAGTAAAGTTAATGATCTCGCAAGATCACGCTGTGCTGAGTACAAATGGACATGAATGGAGAGAAGTGTATGACGCTGATTGGTCACTGATTGGTCAGCGTCATACACTTCTCTTTACAGCGCCCACTTGGTCAAAAGTTCAAACACGCAAAGTTGGGCATTAAGAAAGTAATTAGCATAAATCTAAAATTGCTCATAACTTGCTAAAAAAATGATAGTTTTTCAAAATAAAAACCACTGTTATCTACATTACCGCGCCGATCAGATTATGTAGGAGATAGGGCACTTATAATCTGGTGACAGAACCTCTTTAAGCCACCCATGTAGACTTTGATGTCCTCTGTACCATGTGAATACAATTTCATCGTAATATCAAGGAATTGCAACATGTAAACACGTCATTTTCTTTCTTTCTTTCTTTCCTCTCAGACTAGTAATGTAAGTTGCACGAGCGTGTGAGAAATCACTGAATAAGGCCTCATGCACACGAACGTATTTTTTCCCTCCCGTAAATACTGGCGTAAATACGGGTCCGGTGTCACCCGTATTTACGGGCACGTATTCTCTGCAAAATTGCACTGCACTAATCGGCAGCCCCTTCTCTCTATCAGCGCAGGATAGAGAGAAGGGGCAGCCCTTTCCGAGGTAAGAAATTCATACTTACCCGGCCGTTGCCTTGGTGACGCGTCCCTCTCTTGACATCCAGCCCGACATCCCTGGATAACGCGCAGTCCATGTGACCGCTGCAGCGGTCACATGGGCTGAAACGTCATCCAGGGACGTTGGGCCGGATGTCGAGAGGGAAGCGTCACCAAGACAACGGCCAGGAGGCCGGACTGGAGGAAGAAGCAGGAAGTTCTCGGTAAGTATGAACATCTTTTTTTTTTTACAGGTTGATGTATCTTGTGATCGGAAGTCACTGTCCAGGGTGCTGAAACAGTTACTGCCGATCAGTTAACTCTTTCAGCACCCTGGACAGTGATTATTTACTGAAGCCGTCTAGCAACGCTGCCGTAATGACGGGTGCACACACGTAGTCACCCGTCATTACGGGAGCTCCATAGACTTCTATGGGCTGCCGTGCCGTTATTACGGCCTGAAATAGGACATGCTCTATCTTTTTCAACGGCACGGGCACCTTCTCGTAAGCAAACGGGGAGGTACCCGTGGCCAATAGAAGTCTATGGGTCCGTTATTTCGGGTCGTAATCACGGGAGTTTTTACGGTCATGTGCATGAGGCCTAAATCAAAAGATTTACCAGTGCGTGTAAAGCCACCCTTACACTGCTAACATCTTATTACAGGGGTAAGCGCAGTCTTAAGGCCCTATTACGCGACATGCTGTGGGGTTCTTTTATAATGCCAGTCTGACAAAAATAAACAACCGAAAGCATTCTTCCTAAAAAGGCCCCAATGACCACTACTACCTCCCACGTCCTTCTGCTACATATACATGAATGACATCAGCAGTACTTTCATTAGCGTAGTATTTCGGTTCACTGCTCCTGTAAGTAATGGATGCCTGTGCCTCGTCAGAAGTGTCCGCCACTGAGATCGTGACGTCACAGGCCACTAGTCAGCAGATACCTCACCTGTGCCATCTCTGCAGTCCCCTTCATAGAGCATGTTCAAGAGATGGAGAAGGGGCCCAGAGTGACGCAGTGATAACCACGCCCCCAACTGTCTTAACTACGCCAGAGAGGCCTGTATGCGCGGCGACCTTTATGTAACGGACAGGAAGGTCCGTACACGTACCGGGCAGCGATTTGAGCCCATCGCTTACGTATCACCTACCAGCCGTGCCCCTAACCTGCATTCACACCACATTGCCCAAACATTCACACCGAGGGCCCAGTCCTACCTACACCGTGCTGCCGGGAGACTTGTCGGACGCCTGTGCGGACACGGAGGAGCAGGGAGAAACGCAGCCCAAGCCGGCGGCTGTTGTTGAGAAGGCAGGCACCCGGGCGCTTCCGCGTGTCAGCTTCTCTGCTTGTTTTCGTTCCCCTGCTCGTCAGGCTGCGTCACTTCCGGTTCCAGTGGTGACGGGAGGGGAATGTCAGCTGACGGTGGAATTCCTGGAGGCAGCGGCATAGCTCAGAGATGACTGGGAGGAGGAGGCGGCGGCGGCGGGCACGCGGGCGCGTACACAAACCAGGGCTCACTGCCATGGAGACGGAAAAACAAACCTATACTCTGCACCTGCTCATTTCTAGGGACACTTTATTACTACGTCAGAGTCTGGTGATGACCGCGGCTGGAGTATTCCCTTATGTCTCATGTTATCGCTCTTTATGTTTATAGAGCTCCAACATATCCCACAGCGCTGTACAGAGATTGCCGCCATTCACACCAGTCACTGTTCACAATGGGTACACGCACACTCGCCTCAATGTCTCTACAGAAGAAATCCGCAATACCACAGAGAGACCATTCAAACATGCGGATGTGGCAAAGCACTGAGCCACGCTGCTGCCCAAAAAAACGTTCCCTGCAGCACTGGGCTCCTGAGTTAATTTCTCATGGACGATAGCTGCATGGAATTTGTACACTATATGGACAAAAGTATTGGGTCAGGCAGTCGCCTTTACAAACATTTGTGAAAGAATGGGTCATTCTAAAGAGAATTCCAGCGTGGTCCTGTAATAGGACGCCAGCGTTGTAACATGTCAGTTACATTTCTGTCCTAGATATTCCACGATCACCTGTGAGTGATATCATTACAAAGTGGAAGCGTTTAGGAACCTCAGCCACGAAGTGTCAGACCACGTAAAGTTACAGCGCAGGGTCGCCAGGTGCTGAGGCGCATAGTGTATAAAAGTCACCAACACTGCAGACTCAATAACTGCCGAGTTCCAAACCTCCTCTGGCAGTAACAGCCACGCAAAAACTGTGCGCCAGGAGCTTCATGGCGTGGTTGGGCAGCTGCATGCCATCATTACATCACTAAGCACAATGCCAAGTGTCGGATAGAGTGGTGTAAAGCTGAAACTTGGCGCAGTGATGAATCACGCTTCTCTATCTGGCAGTCTGATGGACAAGTCTGGGTTCAGAGAACGTTACCTGCCTGACTGCATTGTGCCAACTGTAAAGTTTGGTGGAGGAGGGATAATGCTATGAGGTTGTTTTTCGGGGGTTAGCCTAGGCCCATTAGTTCCAGTGAAGGGAAATCTTAATGATTTAGCATATCAAGACATTTTGGACAATTATCTCCCCTTGCTTCTATAGCACCAACATGTTCTACAATTCTATCACCATACCCATCAGTCCTCAATGGGGCTCACAATCTCATTTCCTACCTCTCATTATAGCTTCTAACAGTGTGGGCTAGTTGGGGGAAGACCCTTTTCTGTTCCAGCATGACTATGCCCAGTGCATAAGGCAAGGTCCATAAAGACATGGTTGGGTGAGTTTGGTGTGGAAGAACTTGACTGGCCCTCACTGAGCCCTGACCTCAACTCCATCCAACACCCTTGGGATGAACTAGAATGGTGATTGTGAACCAGTGCCGGGCGTCCAACATCAGTGTCTGACCTCACAAATGGTCTTCTGCATGAATGGGAAAAAATTCCCACAGACACACTCCAAAATCTTGTAGAAAGCCTTCGCTGAGGAGTGGAAGCTGTTTTAGCTGCAAAGAGGGGGGGGGGGGCAACGTCATATTAACACCTATGGATTAAGAATGGGACATTATAAATGCTCCTGTAGGTGTAATGTGTAGGTGTCCCAATACTTTTGTCCCCATGTTTGTGTAGGTTTCCTCCGACACTCCAAAAACATACTGATAGATTAATTAGCTTCCTATAAAATTGGTGTGCGTGAGATAGGGAAATGAGATTGTGAGCCCCATTGAGGACTGATGGGTATGGTGATAGAATTGCAGAATATGTTGGTGCTATAGAAGCAAGGGCAGATAATGTAATACTCAGTATCTTTGTCGTCTGCAATTTTCTGTCTGTAGACTGACATATTCTGGGAGCACCTTACTGCAAAACTGATTAAAAAACGCATTCAAATACAGATTGCCATTTTCTTAAAGGGCAACAAAACTTTTGACATGTCATAGTGAGACGTCACAAGTATGATCGATGGGGGTCCGAGCACTGAGACCCCCACAATCGCTAAAACGAAGTGGGGGTCTCTTATTATTCAATGGAATTGGTGTGCGCAAATCACACACCCATTGACTTCAATGAGCACGTAGGTGCGTGAAAACGCACCAATAAGGGACATGCAGCGAGTTTCACACAACGGGCTCTCGCTGCATGTGGGAATAGCCCCATTGAAATCGATGGGGCCATGTGCTGTGCGTTGTTTCAACGCACAGCACAAGGACGAGATTCACGTTCGTGTGAATGGGCCCTAAAGGACTGAAACGACTTCTAAGTGGAGAACCCGTTTCGGTCCTTTATACTTGAATCCACTTCTGGTTTTGGCTTCAAAAACTGCATTAAAAAACGTAATAAAAAAAATGGCCAAAATCGCCTCCCATTGATTTCAATGGGAGTTGGAGGCGTTTTTTTCCCGCCAGCGGAAAAAAACGCTCAAGGAAATCAATGGGAGGCAGAGAAAGCGTTTTTCACTGCGTTTTCTGCTTGAGGAACTCAATAGCCACGACCAAAAAATGCAGCGAAAAACGCGGCAAAGAAAGTCCAGGCAGGTAAAAAAAACTGCAAAAAACCCTGTGTGAACATACCCTTAGGGGACTTTTGCATGCTATAGAGTGGAGCGAAAGGGCAGATACTGTGAGGCCTCATGCACACGACCGTAGTGGTGTGCACGGCTCGTGATTTGCGGCTCGGACGGCCGTAGAGTGTCATTCGCGGGCTGCCCGCAAATCACGGGCTGTGTAGATTCATTTCAATGAGCCCGGACCGCAAAATGCAGCCGTAATAAGACATGTCCTATCTTTTTGCGGTCCAGTCTCCCGGGCAATGCACGGACCGTGGGAACCACGTTCGTGTGCATGGGCCCGTAGAAATGAATGGGACTACAATTCACCTGCAGATTTGCGGGTGAGTTGCGGCCGCAAAAACACGTTTGTGTGCATGAGGCCTAAAGGGAAGTCACCTGCTGTGCCTGCCCTATTCACTTGAGGGGCCTTTACACGCATTGATATCGCATACGATTTGACTAATTTGGATTGTCGCTTATGTGTCAACGTGTAAATACTTGCAACCAACTGACGACCAATTTTAATAGTCAAGATTGCGATCGCAGATCTTCAGGTATGTTAACAATTTAGATTATAAAAACCACAAATCACTGTGTGAAAATGCAATTGATTGATGGTCTGGCAGTTAGGGTATGTTCACACAGCAACGCCAATTACGTCTGAAATTACGGAGCTGTTTTCAAGTGAAAACAGCTCCTGAATTTCAGACGTTTTGACAAGTGCACGCGTTTTTCGCGGCGTCTTTTACGGACGTAATTGGAGCTGGTTTTCATTGGAGTCAATGAAAAACGGCTCCAATTACGTCCCAAGAAGTGACATGCACTTCTTTGAGGCGGTCGTCTTTTTATGCGCCGTCTTTTGACAGCGGCGCGTAAAAAAAAGCCCGTCTGCACAGAACACCGTAAGACCCATTGCATTCAGTGGGCAGAGGTTTGCAGACGGTTTGGAGCCGTTTTTTCGGCCGTAATTCGAGGCGTAAAATGCCTGAATTCCGTCCGTAAATAGGGCGTGTGAACATACCCTTATGCCACCCATGTAGACTTTGATGTCCACCTCTGTACCATGTGAATACAATTTCATCGTAATATCAAGGAATTGCAACATGTAAACACGTCATTTTCTTTCTTTCTTTCCTCCCAGGCTAGTAATGTAAGTTGCACGAGCGTGTGAGAAATCACTGAATAAATCAAAAGATTTATCAGTGCATGTAAAGACACCCTAAGGCCTGATTCACATGAGCGCTGTGCATCTCGGACGTGAAAAACTACGTCCGAGGTGCATCCGTGCTCAGCGCTGCGGGACGCGATGTCACGCATCCACCATAGTTTAGAGTCTATGGACATAGTTTAGAGTCTATGGAGGGATGCATGAAAAGAACGGACATGTCCTATTTTCGCACGAACCCTTCACACGGTCCGTTGAAACAACGGCTGTGTGAACGGCCACATTGAATTACATAGGTCCGTGGGGCGGCCGCTGTTTCAACGGCCGACCCACGGACGTTTAACACGTTCGTGTGAATCAGGCCTTAAGGCCCTATTACTCAATGATTGGCGCTCATTTGCTCCTTTCACACGGAGCTATGGATGGGGACGAGCGGTCATTACTCCGATCGCTCGTCCCCATCCATTATCATGTCAGCAGCGCGTCTCCCTGTTTACACAGGCAGATGGGCTGCCGACAACGATAATATTTCACTTTTTTAAAATTATACGATTAGCAGATGATTGAGCGTTTGCTCGTTCATCTGCTGATCGCTGCCCTGTTTACACAGGGCAATTATCGCAACGAGCGTGCTATGAGCGATCGTTTGCCCGATAATTGCCCAGTGTAAAACCCCCATTTACACTACGACTAATCATATTGCCACTGGAGATAAGCGGTAGACAAAATCATGGTGACATCTGTCGCCTTGTCTAGCATAATCTTATAGAAAAAATGACGTTGGGATTGAATATGGCTATTAAGCCCTGAAATAATATTGTCCCACCTGATAGTTGCCTTAGGCCTTATTCACACGACAGTGAAAAAAAATGTCCATTAAAAACTGATCAACTGTCAGTTTTTCATGGCTGTTTTGCATCAGTGTCTCCAAATTTTCTTCCATTTCCAGTCCGTTTGACATCCATTTTACATCAGTTTTTCATGGCCGTTAAAAAAACTGATGAATTTCATTGGTCAGGTTTTTTTTGTCCCATCCCCCTGAAAACACCCAAAGGAAGGTCACATGTTCACCTAGACACGATTTACAGCCTCCCTGTTTATGATGCCACACAGCTCCCAGTATGTGATGCCACACCAGCCTCCCTGTATATGATGCCACACACCTCCCTGTATATGATGCCACACACCTCCCTGCATATGATGCCACACACCTGCCTATATATGATGCCACACACCTCCCTGTATATGATGCCACACAGCTGCCCTGTAGATCATGCCACATACCTCACTGTATATGATGCCACACAGCCTCCCTTTAGACTATGCCACACAGCCTCCCTGTAGATAATGCCACACACCTCACTGTATATGATGCCACACACCTCCCTGTATATGATGCCACACACCTCCCTGTATATGATGCCACACACCTCCCTGTAGATCATGCCATACAGCCTCCCTGTATATGCCACACAGCCTCCCTGTATATGCCACACCCTCCCTGTATATGCCACACAGCCTCCCTTAGATCATGCCACACAGACCCCCTTTAATTGATGCCACACAGCCTCCCTTAGATCATGCCACACAGACCTCCTGTAGTTGATGCCACACTGACCCCCTGTATATATGACACAGACCCCCTATATATAATGCCACACTGCCCACTGTAGATTATACCACACAGACCCCCTGTATAAGCGACACAGACCCCCTGTAGTTGCTGCCACACACACCTCCCTGTATATGATTGCCTACCTACTCAATACAACAATGCCATAAATACTCACGGGTGCAGCACCGTCTCTCGTCTTCTTCAGGTGTGGTCACTCGTCTGCACGGGTTCTGGCAAGGCAGCGCAACGGCGCGATGACGTCATTTTTTTAATATTAGATCCTCAAAAAGAAATGTATACAGTTTTCTTTGATCCAATCCTTGTTAACTAAGAATAACTTAGGCTGCTAAGTAATCAATACAGCAAAAAATAAATAAAGCGATATTATAGTATGTGTGTTTTATTGTTACAATGAAAGTCAATGGCAGCCACTGTATATAGTTTGGCAGGTATGGTTTTGCATACAGTTAGGTATATGATGTGTGTTTTTTTGTTGTTGTTTTTTTAAAGACAGTGCGAGGAGCCTAACTTTTGGTGAGACAACTGCATTTGTTGCCATTGCTTCCACATCAGTTACCAGCTTTAACTGTTCTGATAAATATGTTTCTGTCTTTTTTATTAACGGTAGTAATCAAACAAAGTGTATCAACAGCATTATGCAGCTACAGCTACCCTCTTCTGTTACCCATTATTCCCTAGTTTAGTGTAACCTACTTAACATACCTCTCCACATCTGCTGCACTGTTCTGCAAATCTCTTCACTGGTTCTCAATATCCTCTAGAATAAAATATAATGGTCTAGCTCTAAGCTTTTAATGCTCTTTTAATGTATTTTCCTCTTATATGTCTGCAGTATTCCATTGCTTCTGCCCTCATCATTTCGTGAGGCTAACTTTTAGTGTCTAACAAAAGTTAGGCCAGTTTTACATGAGCGTAACATGGGCACATTTCTGCACTCGTATTAGGGCCACAAGTCTTGGCCCAACCGTGGTTCTGATTACCCAAACTATAAGAGCATCATTCAGTAAGTCACTATGATGCGGTTAGTTCGGTTCATTAGTTCCGCCATCAGGCCAGGATTTTCAGCCCTAATACAGGCGCATCTGTCTTAATATCACATTAAACTACAGAAGATTTTCAAGCTCATTCTAATTAGATATTAGATTAAACTTCACTTTTGAATAACATTTGGTATGTAGTTGGACTAGTAGAGGGATGCAAAACCTTTTTTGGTGTGAGGGTCGCATATTGTTCTACTTCGGGTGGCCGCAATAAATCTCAAGCTGCTATAAGGGCTAATAGTGCAGTCATATTATGTTATTTAATAGCACCATTTTGGGGCACACACACTCCTCAACATTGAAATTGCAACACCAAGAAGGAACAGTTTTAGAATTCTGGAAATCACAGGATCGATAGACATGTTAATGACATACAAATCATTAAAAAAAAATGGAAACCAAATATTCCAGACATCTTGATTTATTCACTATCAAGCATAAATAAGCATAAAGCAGAAATTCACGCACTTACACGTCTTGGCATGCTATGATTGAGGTTAGTAATGGTTGTCTGAGGAATGTTATGCCACGCTGAATTCACTTGGCCATGCAAATCATCAAGATTGTCTGCTCGCAGTTCCCTTTGCAATTGCCGGCCAATGATGTTCCAGATGTGCTCGATGGGAGATGCTGCAGGCCAGGGTAGCACGTTTAGGCCATGCAGGCTCCTCACAGTAGCACGAGCAACATGCGGCCTGGCATTGTCCTGTTGAAAAACGGCTTCTGGTACACTTTGGAGAAATGGCCATACCATGGTTCCACAACCAAATCAATGTAATGCTGAGCTGTTAGTGTACCTGAAATGAAGACTGGAGAAGTCCGGCTACCATACATTATGCCACCACAGACCATAATCCCAGGAGTCGGACTGGTGTGAGTCACCGTGTGACGTTCCCTTGTGAAGGCCTCTTCATGGCATTGCCCACTCTCCAGCTATCATTGCGTCCGAGACAAAAGCGGGACTCAGCGCCGAAGAGGATAGACCTCCTTCCATTGTCGTTTTGCTGTGCACTATGATAGCCTTTCAGAACGGTGGCGTGTGCTCAATTGGACACCTGTAGCTGGACATCTGGCTCGTAGCCCAATGTCGTGCAAACGTATTCTGATGGTTTATGCCGACACTGGTTGCCGCCCTAGGCTTTGGATGTGACGTCCAATTTTACTTACAGTACAGAATGGATCACTACGCCCCATTCTTCCAATCAGACGATCCGTCCATGCAGAGGTTTGCCTCCGCGCATCTCTTGCTGTCATTCCCGGGGATTGTTCTCCCAACCTCTGGGACACTCAACGTGGAACAATGCTGACATCTCGGCCTAAGTGCGTAACCATCTGCCGGAGAGACAAAACCAAGGTCTCTCAGTTCAAAGATTCTGTCCCTCTCAGTTTGCAACAAGTGGCGATAACTAGCACGTCGACGAACAGAAGGAATCACACACCACTTCATCCAATTTCTGAGGTTTCATGTGGCCAAAAAACTTTGCTTTCATTCTGGCTTTTATGCCTCTCCCACATGCCACAGATTGGAGCTAGGTGCTTGAAAATTGGATCATTTGCAGATCTTAGCGACACCTGCTACTTCATAGATTTGCAAACCCTTACGGCTTGCCCTTCTTGGTGTTGCAATTTCAATGTTGAGGAGTGTATATCTTGGCGTTCAACTTTTATTTAAAAAAAACTTGAGAGTAATGCAACAAAAAAATAAATTACACCTTTGTTTATATGCAGGTTTTTTTATGCAATCAACAGCAGGTCGGCGATGGAAACCCTTGTTTTGATCACTTAGATGCTGCGGTCACTCTAGACAAAGGTATCTAAGGTGGTAAACGGTAGAGATTTGAGTTCTCTGATATCAGCTATTAACATAGGAGGCTGGCTGTCCACATTACAATGGCGTACATTTTCAGCACGGGTCCTTAAAGGCAGGGACAGTCCTTTGGCATTAATAATGTGGGGCATACTGCTGGCACTATTAATATCTGAGGGGCACTCTTCTGGCAGAATCTGGGTCACTCTGCCGTCACTACTTGTAATGGGGCCAACACGAATAATAAAATGTACTTTAACTGGTTCAGGATTGCCCACTGTGTATTTACGGCGGGTGGTCCTGGTACTTAAAGCCTGAACCATAGTATATATACGGCGTGGATATAAGCTGGCTGCAGCTGAAAGTCAGGTGCCCGCTAGTCTGAGAATACTGGGAACCCTGAAGAGAAGACAGAAGTGGTTTTCACCGCTTTTGTCTTCTCTTGTTTCACACATACGGTACCTTGTATAGAATAAATGCAGCACCGCTGCCTCTATTGGTCCCGGCGATAATGTGACTGGTCTAACTATATTCGCTATAGCAGAGCTGATTTTCCCTGTAACGGGCTGCTGTGCAGCCCCAGTTACAGTAGAAAAATCTAGTGTAAAACAATAAAACAGAGAAAATTAAATGATAAAGTCCCGTAATGGTCTTTTCTGACCTTTGAGGGACAGACCATAATAATAAAAAAATAAAAGTTAAAAAAAAAAGCAAAAATAAATTTAATAAATAATACAAATAAAATACCCCCCAGAAAAAAAAAATGTTCCTCCTTGCCAATCATGCAACAGGCTTGGATAGTTAAACGTACAAGCTGAGGTCAATCACAGGAAATCCAACAAAGTATAACACAGGGTATCACTAGACTAACTAGGAATAACCTAATTGCTCAGGCAATGGTGGACAGGGGGAGGTTCCTTATATTCTCTGGGAAAGCTTGGTAGTTGACACGCGCTAACTCCTTAGGTCTTAAAGGGCCAGTGTGATCCAACTACTCAGTTTTCCCTGAGTATATAGGAAGTGCACAAGACACAGGAGAGTGGCGGTGAGGGAGGCCGCGAACAGAAGAGTGGGTGACAGGATTGTGGTTTCGGCCAGGAGCTGTAGATAAGAAAAAAGGGTTTCCAAAAGTAAGACCATACAAAAACTCGTCCTTTCATAAACCCGATCCTCTGCCTAGAGATAACAGAGCTAAAGGGATAAACTGGGAGATGGAATTATCCCAAGGGTGGCATCCTCAATCCAAATACCACCTTAGGAAAACAATGAAGCCATAACCGTTGGGGGAAGGCTTCTTCAATTCTATTCCACTTGGACAGAAATAACCCAGAATAGGTGGGTTCTGCAAATTATTTATTCTGGATACAAAATAGAGTTTGAGTCTACTACAATCTGCTACTACTATTACTACTACAATCAAGCGATCTTCCGGAAAAATAAGAAGGCATAGACAACCTTCTTCAAATACAGACCATCATCATTGTTGCAGATTCAAAGGCCATTACTTTTTGGTCAGAAAACTACCCTAAGAAAGCAGATTCCCTGGAGACTCTCTACCTACATTCTGATCACAATAGATGCAAGCCTCTCAGGATGGGGAGCTCAAGTACAATAATAATAGGGGATTTTGTTGCCAGAAAAGGTCCTTTATTTACAGAGGACTGAGGACCTTATGGGAGACGTTAAAAGCTGCTCATCTCCTACTGGGGAAATCTCATTTGAGGATTCTCTTAAACAATGTGACGACAGTGTAGTTTCTGTGCCATCAAGATCTTCAGTCTCTAATTTTCAGAGATCTTCAGCTGGGTGAAGCTCTCAGTTATATTTGGCTCAGCAATTCACCTGAAAGGCTCATAGAATCAAACAGCAGACAAAAGCTAGACCAGGGGAATGGGCTTTAAATTGAGGCATTTTTCAAATACTCTCAAGAAAGTGTGTATTATATTAAGTCCAGAGTCAACGCAGCCATCTACCAGGAAATTTTCGAGCACTTCATGCTTCCCTCTGCTGACAAGCTTTATGGAGATGCTGATTTCATTTTCCAGCAGAACTTGGCACCTGCCCACACTGCCAAAAGTACCAATACCCGGTTTAATAACCACAGTATCACTGTGCTTGATTGGCCAGCAAACTCGCCTAACCTAAACCCCATAGAGAATCGATGGGGTATTGCCAAGAGGAAGATGAGAGACACCAGACTGTCACAATGCAGGGTGTGGACCCACTGGGCCGTACCGCGTAGTGGGATGGCAGCTGGCCAAACAGGTATAGTACAGAGTCTATAGTCCGGAAAGTGTACCTGTGGCAACTTGGACAGTAGCAAGGCAGGCTCGCCTGGGACCAGGCAGCGGGTAGACGTCAGGCATGGAGTAGCAGAACAGGCGTGGAATACAGCACAACACGACAACAGCTCAGCACGGCACTTGACCAGGATAGCACGGGATACAGGTACAAGGAACACTTGGGAACTGGAAGACACTAGGAGACCATTTGCGAGACAAACTTTGGGTAACGAACAACGCTCAGGCAAACAACAAGAGGCAGAGCCCTACTTATAGTCCAGTAGCATTCTGGGCTTGAGTGCAGACTTCCTGCAATTATGCGCGCACTGGCCCTTTAAGACCGTGCATGCCGGTGCTTCACAGGGGGACGACGCTGCAGGGAACTCACATGTCCATGGCCGCGGTCGTCGAGGGGTAAGTCAGAATGACGGGCCGCGGCCATAGACGTTACAGTATCCCCCCACTTACGCCCCCTCTTCTTGGGACCAGAGCGGGAGAGAAACTTCCTCACAAGGACAGGGGCATCGATGTTCTCCTTTGGCTCCCAAGATCTCTCTTCTGGACCTAATCCCCTCCAATCCACCAAATAAAACGTCCTTCCTCCCATCTTCTTGGTGGCCAGAATCTCCCTTACTTCGAAAGTCCCTGACAAGCCGCCAGGAGCCACTGCGGAACTAGGAGTCCTGGAGTAGCGGTTCAGGACCACGGGCTTCAGCAAGAAGACATGGAAGGAGTTAGGGATCTTGAGGGTAGGAGGCAGCCGCAGCTTGTAAAACACCGGGTTAATCTGTAGCAGGATCTCGAAGGGTCCGAGAAACCTAGGAGCAAATTTGCACCCTCAGCCGGATATTCTTTGAAGACAATCAGACCTTCGTACCTGAAAGAAACTGAGGAGGATCCCGTCTTCTAGTATCTGCCTTTCTCTTCATGCGGTCCACCGCCAGCAGGATAGAAGATCAGGTCTGTTGCCATATTTGCAGAAAGTCCCTGAAGGTGGAGTCAGCTGCAGGCACTTGGGACATAGTAGAGACAGGAAGAGGTATACGAGGGTGTTGGCCGTAGATGATGAAGAACGGACTGGAGGTGGTGGACTCACTAGTGTGGTTATTATAGAAGAACTCTGCCTACGGGAGCAGCTGCACCCAGTCATCATGCCGTCTGGAAACAAAGTGACGCAGATAGTTCGCCATAATCTGGTTAACCCTCTCGACTTGCCCATTGGATTGGGGATGATAGGCCGAAGAGAAGTCCAACTTTACACCGAGGAGACCGCAGAGTGCTCTCCAAAACTTTGAGGTGAACTGGACCCCTCGAGACAATATGCAGTGGCAAGCCGTGCAGACGGAAGATGTGTTGAATGAAGAGGTCGGCCAATCGAGCAGCAGAAGGCAGACCAGTCAAGGGAACAAAATGAGCCATTTTAGAAAATCGATCCACCACCACCTAGATCACATTGCAACACGCAGAGAGAAGGAGATCCGTGACAAAGACCATTGCAACATGCTGCCACGGAGCAACGGGCACAAGCAGTGGTTGGAGCAGATCAGCTGGTCTGGTGTGGGCAACTTTATTTGCTGTGCATACCGTATATGAGGAGACAAAGTCCATGACGTCTTTGGGCAGCGTGGGCCACCAGAAGTGACGGGCGATTAGATCTTGGGTCTTACGAGCACCCGCGTGACCTGCCAGCTCACAGGAGTTCATTCTGATGTCAATAGAATACCTGTTGAGTCACAATTTTTTCAGTTTTGACAATGAATTTTTCATTCAAATTGAAGGCGCCCCTATGGGCTCTAAATTTTCTGCTTCCCTAGCCAATCTTTTTCTGTCTTGGTTGGAAGAAAAATATATTTTCTCTGAAATTAACCCATATAGCAAAGCTATTATGTGGTATGGCCGTTATATTGACGACCTGCTCTTGGTTTGGGATGGAAATCCAATTTTAATACCACATTTCATACATTTCATTAATGATCATTTGAATTAAAAATTTACCTATAATACTTCAAGTTCTGAAACTCCATTTTTGGATTTACTTCTAAGTGGGGATCGCCAAAATAAATGTGTTTCTACGTCTTCATACCGTAAACCCTTGGCAGGTAATACTATTTTGCATGCATCCAGCTGTCACCCTAGTCACACTGTGAAAGCGATACCGCAAGGTGAACTAATCAGAACTAGAAGAGCGTGTTCAGATAATCAGTCTTTTTCTATACAATGTAAGGATCTAGAACAGAGACTATCACACAGAGGCTATAAAAAGTGGATGTGGAGAAAAGGGTGGAATCTTGTTAAAAATAAATCTCAACAATCCCTTTTGGATATCAATAGGAAAATAGATCCCTCACCAATACACTGCATTCCAAATTATTATGCAAATGTTATTTTTCGCTGATTTTCCTAAATAGTCGATGCAAATGACAGTCAGTATAATCTTCAAGCCATCAACTATTGGAGTATAATGCAAATTTTATTGAACAAATCTAATGATAGCTGATTTTTTTTAGAAGTAAAAAACTCAAAATGCACTGTTTCAAATTATTATTCACAACAGAGATCAAAACATTTTAAAGGTTGTAAAGAGAACTAAAATGGTAATTTGTTGAATTTGCAGCATCAGGAGGTCGTATTTACAGAAATAAAAAGCTCTTTCAATCAAAAAAAATTAACAGGCCAAGTTACATGTTAACATAGGACCCCTTCATTGATATCACCTTCACAATTCTTGCATCCATTGAATTTGTGAGTATTTTGACAGTTTCTGCTTGAATATCTTTGCAGGGTGTCAGAATAACCTCCCAGAGCTTCAGTTTTGATGTGAACTGCCTCCCACCCTCATAGATATTTTGCTTGAGGATGCTCCAAAGGTTCTCAATAGGGTTGAGGTCAGGGGAACATGGGGGCCACACCATGAGTTTCTCTCCTTTTATGCCCAGAGCAGCCAATGACACAGAGCTATTCTTTGCAGCATGAGATGGTGCATTGTCATGCATGAAGATAATTTTGCTACGGAAGGCACGGTTCTTTTTTTTGTACCACGGAAGAAAGTGGTCCGTCATAAACTCTACGTACTTTGCAGAGGTGATTTTGACACTGTCAGGGAACCTAAAGGGGCCTACCAGCTCTCTCCCCATGATTCCAGCCCAAAACATGACTCCGTCACCTCCTTGCTGACGTCGCAGCCTTGTTGGGACATCATGGCCATTCACCAACCATCCACTACTCCATCCATCTGGACCATCCAGGGTTGCACGGCACTCATCAGTAAAAAACACGGTTTTAAAATTAGTCTTCATGTATTTCTGAGCCAACTGCAACCGTTTCTGCTTGTAAGCATTGTTTAGGGGTGGCCGAATAATAGCTTTATGCACACTTGCAAACCTCTGGAGGATCCTACACCTTGAGGTTCGCGGGACTCCAGAGGCACCAGCGGCTTCAAATAACTGTTTGCTGCTTTGCAATGTCATTTTAGCAGCTGCTCTCCTAATCCTATTAATTTGTCTGGCAGAAACCTTCCTCATTATGCCTTTATCTGATCAAACCCGTCTGTGCTCTGAATCAGCCACAAATCTTTTCACAGTACGATAATCACGCTTACGTTTTCTTGAAATATCCAATGTTTTCATACCTTGTCCAAGGTATTGCACTATTTCACGCTCTTCAGCAGGAGAGAGATCCTTTTTCTTTCCCATATTGCTTGAAACCTGTGGCCTGCTTAATAATGTGGAACGTCCTTCTTAAGTAGTTTTCCTTTGATTGGGCACACCTGGCAAACTAATTATCACAGGTGTCTGAGACTGATTACAATGATCCAAAGAGCCCTAAGACACAATACCATCCATGAGTTTAACCCCTTCCCGCACCTTGACGTAACTGTACGTCGAGGTGTGCTGTAAGTTCGCGCACCTTGACGTGCAGTTACGTCTGTGCTTTGACAGTTAACCGCCGCGCGGCGCTACACCGCAGCGGCGGTTAACTGTGCAGGGCGTCTGCCCTGCATTCCCCGTTGCCGATCAGCGGCCTATCGCCGTTGATTTCGGCAGTTAACTCCTTAATTGCGGCGTTCGATTTGAACGCCACAATTAAGGTGTTTAGCGCCGATCGGCAGCCCCCATGTGAAATCACCGGGGCTGGCGATCGTACCCATGGCAACCGGACGCCAGACAATGGCTTCCGGGTTGCCATGTACAGAAGCCTATGAGGACCACCCGGAGGGTGGTCATCGTAGGCTTCCTGTCAGTGTGACTGTCACGTCACAATGACAGTTGGAATGCATTACACTACGTGTGTAGGGTAATGTGTTCCAGCAGCGATCAGAGCTGCAAGTCTAAGTGTCCCCTAGTGGGACAAGTGAAAAAAGTAAAAAAAAGAATAAAAATGTTTTAAAAAAAGTGTAAAAATAAAAGTTATAAGTGACATAAACAAGAACTGCTTTTTTTCCTATAATAAGTCTTTTATTATAGGAAAAAAAATGAACACGTAAAAAAAAAAGTACACATATTTGGTATCACCGCGTTCATAACGACCCCAACTATAAAACTATAATATTATTTTTCCTGCACGGTGAACACCGCAAAAAAAATAAATGAAAAACAAAGCGAGAATCACTATTTTTTGGTCACCACCCCTCCCAAAATATGTAATAAAAAGTGATAAAAAAGTCGCACGTACGCCAAAATAGTACCGATACAAACTACAACCCGTCCAGCAAAAAACAAGCCCTTACATAGCTTTTTTGACTGAAAAATAAAAAAGTTACGGCTCTCAGAATATTGTGACACAAAAAATAATGTATTTTCTAAATAAGTTATTTTATTGCGCAAACGCTGCAAAACATAAAAAAAACTTGATACATCTGGTATCACTGTAATTGTACCGACCCGCAGAATAAAATATAACGGTCATTTATATCCCAGGGTGAACGCTGTAAAAAATAAATAAAAATCATTGTCAGAATTGATGGTTTTTGGTCACCTGGCTTGCCGAAAAATGGAATAAAAAGTGATCAACAAAATCGCGTGTACCCCAAAATGGTACCAATGAAAATTACAGATTGTCCCGCAACAAATAAGCCCTCACACAGCTCTGGTGGTGAAAAAATAAAAAAAGTTGCGGCTCCCAGATTATGGCGATGCAAAATGTGCAGAGCGTTCCAAAAGCGGATAAGATCAGGCGCCATTTATAATATAAGTGCAACACTGGCCACATATCTGCGGATTATTATTTATTTACCCCATTATTATACCCTCTTATTATGCCCTGATATACTCTGCCCAGCCTACATTTGCCCCCACATTATAAACTGAAATACCAGCAAAACGCCAGAGCTTCTACCAAGCAAATCTGCGCTCCAAAAGCCAAATAGCGTCCCTCCCTTCTGAGCTCTACAGTCTGCCCAAACAGCCGTTTATGTCCACCGATATGGCATCGCCATACCCGGGAGAACCCTGTTAATATTTTATTTGTGGTATTTGTGGCACAAACTGGGCACAACATATAGTGCACTAAAATGGCACATCAGTGGAAAATTTTAATTTTCACTTTCCACCATCGGCTGCGAATTAAACCTTCGCGCACCATGACTTAATAGCATCTCGTGCTGTGGGATATATGGAGCGTCTCACGCACTGAGTCCGTGCCATAAGCTGCGGGTGTCGGCTGTGTATTACAGCTGATACCCGGGACTAACGGACAGAAACAGCGATCGCGCTGTTACAGGAGCCTGTAAAAATCACAATAAACTGTAATACATTAGTATTGAAGTGTATTCTACCAGTGATCTAACGATTGCTGGTTCAAGTCTCCTATGGGGACTAATAAAATATGTAAAAACAAAAGTAAATAGTTATTATTAGTGGAAAATTTTTTATAAATATTTAAAGTCCAAAAAGAAACCCTTTTCATATTTTTTCTCTAAAGTAATGTAAAAAAATACACAAAATTGGTATCGCTGCGTCCGTAAAAGTCCAAGCTATTACAATATACCATTATTGAACTCGCACGGTGAACGCCGTGAAAAATAAAGAATTTTAAATGGCAAAATCACAGTTTTTTGGTCACCTTCGCTCTACCAAAATGTTTTATAAAAAGTGTTGAAAAAGTCTTATGTACCAAAAAATGGTACCAATAAAAACTACAGCTCGTCACGCAAAAAATAAGCCCCCACACTGCTCTATTGACGGAAAAATAAAGACGTTGTGGCTCTCGGAAAGCGGGGAGGAAAAACGAAAAAGAAAAAGCAAAACATGGATCAGTCCGGAAAGGGTTAATTTATTTTCGAATGAAAAAACATTTATGACCACATGTGGGATATTGCCGTACTCGGGAGAAATTGCTTTAAAAAATGTCGGGGTGCATTTTCTCCTTTATCCTTTGTGAAATTGAAAAAAATCAACATTTTAGTGGAAATAATGTTGATATTAATTTTCACGGCCTAATTCTAATAAATTCTGCAAAAGACGTGTGGGCCCTAATTGCTCAGTATACCCCTAGATAGATTCCTTAAGTGGTGTAGTTTCCCAAATGGGGTTACTTTTGAGAGGTTTCCACTGTTTTAGTACCTCAGGGGCTTTGCAAATTCGACATGACACCCAAAAACTATTCCAGCTAAATTTGAGCTCCAAAAGCCAAATGCTGCCCCTTCCCTTCTAAGCCCCGGTGTGGGTCCAAACAGCAGTTTATTACCACATATGAGGTATTTACGTAATCAGGAGAATTTTTTTTTACAAATGTTGGGGTGCTTTTTCTCCTTTATTTCTTGTAAAAATTAAACATTTCTAAGTTCTTACAGAAAAAAAGTAGATTTTTACCTTTACAGACTAATTCCAATGACTTCAGCAAAACAACTGTGGGGTCAAAATGCTAACTTTACCCCTAGAAAAATTCCTTGAGGGGTGTAGTTTCCAAAATGGGGTCACTATTGGGGGGTTTCCATGGTTTTCATCCCTCCAGTGCATTGCAAACGCGACACGGCACTGAAAACTATTCCAGCAAAATCAGAAATCCAAAATACAAATGGTGCTCCTTCCCTTCTGAGGCCTGCTGTGGGTCCAAACAGCAGTTTATTACCACATATGGGGTATTGCTATAATCGTAAGAAATTGCTTTACATATGTTGGGGTGTTTTTCTACTTTATTCCTTGTAAATATTTAAAATTTTTACGTTTTTTCACAAAAAAAGTAGATTTTCATCTTCACATACTAATTCAAATAAATTTAGCAAAAAAACTGTGGGTTCAAAATGCTAACTATACCCATAGATAAATTCCTTGAGGGGTATAGTTTCCAAAATGGGGTCACTTTTTGGGGGTCTTTACTGTTTTGGTACCACAAGACCTATTCAAACCTGACATGGTGACTAAAATAGATTCTAAAAAAAGGAGGCCCCAAAATCCACTAGTTGCTCCTTTGCTTCTGAGGCTGGTGCCTCAATCCATTACCGCACTATTACCACATGTGGGATATTTCTAAAAACTGCAGAATCTGGGCAATAAATATTGAGTTGCGTTTCTCTGGTAAAACCTTCTGTGGTACAGAAAAAATGTATTAAAAATAAATTTTCGAAAAAAAAAATGAAATTTGAAAATTTCACCTCTACTTTGCTTTAATTCCTGTGAAACGCCTAAAGGGTTAAAACACTTTCTGAATGCTGTTTTGAATACTTTGAGGGGTGCAGTTTTCAAAATGGGGTGATTTATGGGGACTTTCTATTATATAAGGCCCTCAAAGCCACTTCAGAACTGAACTGGTCCCTGAAAAAATAGGCTTTTGAAATTTTCTTGAAAAGATGAGAAATTGCTACTAAAGTTCTAAGCCTTGTAACGTCCTAGAAAAATAAAAGAATGTTCAAAAAACGATGCAAACATAAAGTAGACATATGGGAGATATAAAATAGTAAGTATTTTGTGTGGTATCACTATCTGTTTTACAAGTAGATGCATTTAAATTTAGAAAAATGCAAATTTTTGCAAATTTTCTCTAAATCTTGGTGTTTTTTACAAATAAATATTGATTTATCGAACAAATTTTTTCCCTAACATAAAGTACAATATGTCACGAGAAAACAATCTCAGAATCACTTGGATAGGCAAAAGCATTCCGGAGTTATTACCACATAAAGTGACACATGTCCGATTTGAAAAATCGGCTTCGTCCTGAAGGCCAAAACAGGCTCACTCCTGAAGGGGTTAATTGAAAAACGAATAATTAAATGTTTATGACACTTGAATCCAATGTGCATAATAATTTGGAACACGGTGTATCTCCTATTGTTTTCTCTACTGCACACAGCTCTAACTATACCCAGATAACCAATATTATTAAAAAATACATCCCTATGCTAAAATCAAGATAATATATTGTCTGAAAGGTTGAACCAGGGATGCAAATATGTGGCTAAAACAAAAGGCAAAAGTCTGGGTGATATGCTTTCACCAAGCCTTTTCACATCCAATACTACCAATAAGATATGGCTATCCCCAAAAAAAAATTCAAATGCGGTGGTAAAAGATGTAATGTATGCAAATATAGTATTTGTAAACTGCCTGAAGAAGGAGCCGTTGTGCTCTGAAAGCTTGCATATAGAACTTTTATGGTTAGCCAATAAAGTTATGATACCTACTATACTTTTGTCTTTCTTGACACAAAAGTATTTAAAATTGCATATTGTTTCTGGCTAACACGGTACTACACTATTTTTTACTGTACTTCGCAAATATAGTATAAAAATTAAAGAATTTAACTTACCCAATAACAAAATTCAGCATATAAACTCTTTTATAAACTGTGACACACATCATGTAATTTACATTATTACATGCGTCTTGTGCAACCTCAAATATATAGGCTGTACTCAGTGGCGTAACTACCGCCGTAGCAGCCGTAGCAGCTGCTAGGGGGCCCGCGGCAAGAGGGGGCCCGTGTCGCCCGCCGGCACGGCCCCCACCTTGGCCGAAGGCTCCGCTAGTAGCCGCTATGGCTGCTACAGCGCGACGCCACTGAACACTACGGCAGAGCAGGGAGGTATCTCCCCGCTCTGCCATTAAACAAAAGACATGTATCCCCTATGCACAGGATAGGGGATACATGTGTGATCGCTGGCATTGATAGGGAGAACGGGGGACGGAAAGTCCCCTGAAGTTCTCCATCACAAACCTCGGACTTCCGGGGTCTGTGTCGGCAGCTCCGTAGAAATGAATGGAGCGCCGGTCGCACTTGTGCGCATGCGTGACCAGCGCTCCTTTCATTTTCATTGAGCTGCGCAGACGCCGGAAGTCAGAGGTTAGTCATGGAGAACTTGGGGGGGGCTTTCTGTCCCCCGTTCTCCCTATCGCTGCCAGTGATCACACATGTATCCCCTATCCTGTGGATAGGGGATACATGTCTTTTGTAGAACACACTGGAGGTCGCATTTTTTTGGGGGGTTGGGGACGCTGTATGGCGTTCCCTACAGGGGGGCGGCTGTATGGCGTTCCCTACAGGGGGGGCTGTATGGCGTTCCCTACAGAGGGGTGCTGTATGGTGTTCCCTACAGAGGGGGGCTGTATGGCGTTCCCTACAGGGGGGGCTGTATAGTGTTCCCTACAGGGGGGAGCTGTTTGGCGTTCCCTACAGGGGGGGCTGTATGGCGTTCCCTACAGGGGGCGCTGTATGGCGTTCCCTACAGGGGAGGGCGCTGTATGGCGTTCCCTACAGGGGGGGCGCTGTATGGTGTTCCCTACAGGGGGGGGCGCTGTATGGCGTTCCCTACAGGGGGGGCTGTATGGCGTTCCCTACAGGGGGGGCTGTATGGCGTTCCCTACAGGGGGCTGTATGGCGTTCCCTACAGGGGGTGCTGTATGGCGTTCCCAAAAGGAGGGGGCTGTATGGCGTTCTCTACAGTGGGGGCTGTATGGCGTTCTCTACAGTGGGGGCTGTATGGCGTTCTCTACAGTGGGGGCTGTATGGCGTTCTCTACAGTGCCATACAGCCCCCTCTGTAGATAACGCCATACAGTCCCCCCTGTAGATAACGCAATACAGTCCACCCTGTAGATAACGCCATACAGTCCGACCTGTAGATAACGCCATACAGCCCCCTCTGTAAATATCTACAAAGGGGTCTGTATGGAGTTATCTACAGGGCGGGCTGTATGGCGCTATCTACAGAGGGGGCTGTATGGTTCTATCTACAGAGGGGGCTGTATGGCGCTATCTACAGGGGGGGCTGTATGGCGTTATCTACAAGGGGGGCTGCATGGCGTTATCTACAGGGGGGCTGTATGGCGTTATCTACAGGGGGGGCTGTATGGCGTTATCTACAGAGGGGGCTGTATGGCGTTATCTACAGAGGGGGCTGTATGGCATTATCTACAGAGGGGGCTGTATGGCGCTATCTACAGGGGGGCTGTATGGCGTTATCTACAGGGGGGGCTGTATGGCGTTATCTACAGAGGGGGCTGTATGGCGCTATCTACAGGGAGGTTGTATGGCGTTATCTACAGGGCGGGCTGTATGGCGTTATCTACAGAGGGGGCTGTATGGCGCTATCTACAGAGGGGGCTGTATGGCGTCATCTACAGGGTGGGGCTGTATGGCGTTATCTACAGGGGGGCTGTATGGCGCTATCTAGAGGGGGGGCTGTATGGCGTTATCTACAGTGGGGCTGTATGGCGTTATCTACAGGGGGGCTGTATGGCGTTATCTACAGGGGGGGCTGTAAAAAAGGCACTATCTACAAGGGGGGGGGTTGTTCTGTCACACTTAGGAGAGGGGGGCCCCAGTCAAAAGTTTGCTATGGGGCCCAGTCTTTCCTAGTTACGCCCCTGGCTGTACTACTAGAAAACTGAAAACACGTATTGCAGAACACATATCAGATGTTTTAAACATTTCTGTCAAAACATCTGGAGCAGCGAAACACTTTATTGATGCACATAGCAGTTCTTTGGAATACTTTAGATTCTATGGTATAGAACAAGTGAAAAAGCCCGTCCGAGGAGGTGATTGGAAAAATCATCTCCATAAATAGGGAAGCATTTTGGATTCTTCAATTGGAAACATGTTATCCAAAGGGATTAAACTGGAGGAGAGATCTTCTATATTTATATTAGGCCACTCTGTCTTTTAGCTAGATTCTTCCTCTATTTATTTTTGTCGAGTTCGTCCCTTTGTTTCAAGACATGTAGATAATAATTCTCAAATATATTATGAGCAAATGCATATACACATTCAGTGCACATAATTTCTGCTTTAAATTATGCAAAGAAAATAATATTACTGCATTTGTTCAACTGTACTATACTGAATACACATATGGTTTGAAGCGCTACTGTACGCATAATGCGCTGTCCAAGATTTCACCATGTCTACCGGCTGTTTAAATCCACAATCTTTTTTTCTTTTTACGAGTAATTCAACTACAGCAACTAACTCCGTCTTTTTCGTTTAATACAATTTTTGTAAACTAAAAATAGGGTGGAATTAGTGGATTTAACACATTCAATAGTAGAAATTCCATACCCTTGCATGTGTTTTTTCACTATATAACCATTTATATTGTATACATATATTCTTTGTTATTTTTCGTTATGTTTGACATCCTTTATTCAATTTGATTCATATGTACTATGGGTTTCTTCCTATAAGCCTGTGCAATACCGCATGTTTTTTCATCGAACTAGTGTGAACTAGCTTCTATGTATAAGTGTGGCTGCCGCAAACCTGCAGCTTAATTCATTTGCTTCTCAAAAGGTGGTAGTTCCTTTCTGACCTCAAATGTTACAGGATTGGTCGATGTTGATTTTAAAACACATGCCCTAACTGTGTTACGGTATGCTATGAGTAAGAACACTCCGTTCGAAACGCGTTAGCAGTAACACGTCCCACCTGTGTCCCATGGACTTTTATTCTATGCCGAAATAAAGCTCTTTTTATATCTTTCTAAATGTGGATGTGCTGAGGATTTTCTTCAAAAACTCTTCTATTTATTGGATCCTTGCCTGCCTGCAAGCCCGTCTTCCGACTGCACTCCAACTGAGGAACTACAGATCCCCGGACAACCTATTGGGTGAGCACACCTGCAGCTTCCATTTCTGCCATTTGTTTTTGTTCATAGGGGCATTATACTGTATGAGGGCAACTATGAGCTGCATTATATTATATGGGGCAGCTATAGGGCATTTTACTGTATGGGGCAGCTATGGGGGCATTATAATTTATGTGGGCAGCTATGGGGCATTATAAAGTATGTGGGCAGCTATGGGGCATTATACTGTGTGGGGGTAGCAATGGGGGCATTATACTGTGTGGGGGTAGCAATGGGGGCATTACACTGTGTGGGAAAAAAAAATACAAATAACGATTGGCATAACATGCGAATGCCGTACAAAAAGAGAAAGTCAAAAAACTATAAGTTACACTAATATGATATCCTTAGAATCTTTTTGCTTATTTAATAACAAGCAGACTATATATATGTAATATTGAAGTTACTATGTGAGATGAGAAGACCTAACTATCAAATTATTAATTGTTTTTGCTAAACACATTCAAGTACGGGATATAACTGTTAAGGATCTGCCAGGCACAGCTTCTGTGTCTACGCCCATAGGTAATCAGTCTGCACCTGCTTCTATGTCTGTGAGACTGACTCCATCTTCCACCACTCAGGATGGCAGGCTTAGGAGTGGGAGAGCCTATCACAGCCTGGCCAGACGGAGCTATTTCCCGCCCTCTGTCTATTTATACCCGCCTTTCCTGTTCCTCCTTGCTTGTGATTCTTCTCGTTTGGTTTCCTAGCCCTGCTGCAGCTTCTGTACTATTTGACCCTGCTTCATATGACCCTGGCTTACTGACTACTCTCCTGCTCTGCGTTTGGTACCTCGTACACTCCTGGTTTGACTCGGCTTGTTCACTACTCTCCTGCTCTGCGTTTTGTACCTCGTACACTCCTGGTTTTACTCGGCTCGTTCACCACTCTTGTTGTTCACGGTGTTGCCGTGGGCAACTGCCCCATTTCCCCTTGCTTCTGTGTACCCTTGTCTGTTTGTCTGTCGTGCACTTATTGAGCGTAGGGACCGTCGCCCAGTTGTACCCCGTCGCCTAGGGCGGGTCGTTGCAAGTAGGCAGGGACTGAGTGGCGGGTAGATTAGGGCTCACTTGTCTGTTTCCCTACCCCCATCATTACAATAACCTGTTGGAAATGTCCTGTTACAAATGTAACAAATACTTACCCTATTGTATTCTCAACAAGAGATACGTAATAACAAGTTACCCCTTTATTTGATTGGCTAAACTTAATGCCAGTCAACCTCTGGCCTATAAAAAGCACCAGAAACAAAATGCTCCCGCCCCCGGAAGAAGCTGACTCTGATCAGCGAAACGTACGTCGGGATAATACCGACCAGATAATAGGGAAAGGAATACAGAGGGAGAGATTAGAATAATACAATGCAACTAATCTTACTATATCCAAAGATAGGCTCTCAATCACAGCGGGATCGAGCGAGTGTAGCGGCGACATCAATCGCTCATGCCGCCTAGCCGTCGAGTGCTGATGAAGTCACGGCACCCACGGCTGGCACTCTGAATGCTGCAGGCGCGATACAGCCTGTGATCTCGCTGTTTGGAAGTGTGTGGCTGCGGACTGGGAGCTTTTACAACATACCGTATTTTCCGGACTATAAGGCGCACCGGATTATAAGGCGCACTTTCTATGAGCGCCTTATAAGCAATCATGTTTCATATATAAGGCGCACTGGATTATAAGGCGCAGCACATTACCGTTAAATAAACCATTGCTCAGACTGCAAGTCAAAATTTATTACACTTTTTAACAATAACTTGCAACTGGTTCAGCTGTAATTGCAAATCAAAACGTTTAGGGTATGTGCACACACACTAATTACGTCCGTAATTGACGGACGTATTTCGGCCGCAAGTCCCGGACCGAACACAGTGCAAGGAGCCGGGCTCCTAGCATCATACTTATGTACGACGCTAGGAGTCCCTGCCTTGCTGCAGGACAACTGTCCCGTAGTATAATCATGTTTACAGTACGGGACAGTTGTCCTGCAGCGAGGCAGGGACTTCTAGCATCGTACATAAGTATGATGCTAGGAGCCCGGCTCCTTGCACTGTTCGGTCCGGGACTTGCGGCCGAAATACGTCCGTCAATTACGGACGTAATTAGTGTGTGTGCACATACCCTTACCGTACTTTTTCAGTTCATTCCTCCACCAGAAATCCATCAAATCCGTCATCTTCAGTGTCGGAGTTGAACAGTTGGGCGATTTCGGCATCAAGCATGGGGTCCTCCTCTTCATTATCCGAGTCGGTCTCGTTGCTGCTGCTAGGCTCTTCAGTGGTGATTCCAGCCTTCCTGAAAGCTCGGATGACACTGGAGACTGATACATTCTTCCAGGCATCCACGATCCACTGGCACATAGTGGCATAACTCGCACGGCGTTGCCTCCCTGTTTTGGTGAATGTGTGGTCCCCTTCTGTCATCCAATGCTCCCATGCAGCTCGCAATTTAACTTTAAATGACCTGTTGATGCTGATATCTAGCGGCTGGAGCTCTTTGGTTAATCCACCAGGGATGACAGCAAGCTCCGAATTAGTTTTCTTCACTTGGGCTTTGACAGTATCGGTCAAGTGGGCGCGCATCGAGTCACAGACCAATAGGGATGGGGATTTGTGAAAAAAGCCACCCGGTCTCTTGACGTAGACCTCCCTCAGCCACTCACTCATCTTCTCCTCATCCATCCAGCCCTTTGGGTTAGCCTTAATGATGACACCAGCAGGAAAATTTTCTTTAGGCAAAGTCTTCCTCTTGAAAATTACCATGGGTGGTAGTTTCTGGCCATTAGCCTGACAAGCGAGAACTACAGTGAAAGATGACTTCTCATTTCCTGTGGTACGTATAGATATCGTACTGGTCCCTGTTTTCTCAACAGTACGGTTTACGGGGATATCGAAAGTGAGGGGAACCTCATCCATGTTAATAATGTGTTCTGGCTGGATATTCTTTTCATTTATCTTGGTTATGCAGTAGGTGCGGAAAATGGCCAGCTTCTCTTCATAATCCTTTGGTAATTGCTGGCACACAGTAGTTCTGGTGCGAATGGAGAGATGACGCCTGTTCATGAAACGAAAGCACCATGAAGGACCTCCTCGAAAGTCCTTGATCTCCATGTCACGTGCTAAAGCAGTGGCTTTGAGTCGAATAGAGACAGTGGAGACGCTTCTACCTGCGTTTCTCTGTTCCATAACCCACTGTTCTATTTTGTCCTCCAACTGTGGCCACCTTGCTTTGTTTCCTCGGAAACTCAGTTTGGTCTTCTTTACTTGGCGGAGGGCATCTTCTTGTTTTCTCCACTTACGCACCATGGATTCATTAATGTTGAATTCTCTTGCAGCTGCCCTATTTCCATGCTCTACTGCATAACTTATAGCTTTAAGCTTGAAACCTGCATCATAAGCATGTCTCTTAACAGGAGGCATTTTTTGGGGTAGTGGGTATAGTTAACGCTAAAGCAAAGATATATTGCAAGGATCCTACAGAGCTGTAAGTATCACTCAGTGTGGCTCCTGACTACGGTGGCCGTAATGCTCAATCCATTTATGGATACTGTAAAAACCCAAGTGAAGAATAAATTCATAGGCGCACGGGGGGGAGGAGCATGGTGTGTGCTGTGGTATGCCGCCGCCGACCCCTGCCGCCCACGATAGAGGTAAAGGATCCTGTATGAACCCCTCTCTTTACTGTCGGGTTCATATATAAGGCGCACCGGATTATAAGGCGCACTTTCTATTTCTGAGAAATTCTCAGCATTTTATGTGCGCCTTATAGTCCGGAAAATACGGTAAGCTTTTGGAGTACTCCCTCCTTTTTCCCATGGATGGAGGATAGCCATATAATGGCTTCTTAATCAATGGGATTTGAAATTCATAAAAACACTTACAACAAATGAAGTAATAAAAATACCAAATTAGAAAATAATAAAAAAACAAAACAAATTACCAAAAATAGTTTGTTGTTCAATAAGGGAAAAGGGGACATTGCACAATAAATTCCATCCCTATAACAGCCGGTATCAATAAAAATAATTGAAGGCGACACTGACCAATCTTGCTCTATTTTGCTCTCTCCCCATACCTACAATTTCTATGATTCAAATAGGTGGTGTACACCAGAGCAGGAATGGTCACTATAATGTTAAACTTAAAATAAAGAAATAAAATAGGAGGTTCATCCTTTATAACTTAGGCTGGGTTCACACCACCTATTTTCAGACGTAAACGAGGCGTATTATGCCTCGTTTTACGTCTGAAAATACAGCTACAATACGTCGGCAAACATCTGCCCATTCATTTGAATGGGTTTGCTGACGTACTGTGCCGACGACCTGTCATTTACGCGTCGTAGTTTGACAGCTGTCAAACGACAACACGTAAATTGACTGCCTCGGCAAAGAAGTGCAGGACACTTCTTTGCAACCTAATTTGAGCCGTTCTTCATTGCATTCAATGAAGAGCAGCTCAAGATTACGGGCGTCAAAGACGCCTCGCATAATACGAGGAGCAGCATTTACGTCTGAAACGACGCAGCTGTTTTCTCCTGAAAACAGTCTGTCTTTTCAGACGTAAAAGCCACTCATCGTGTGCACATTGAGGACATTATACTGTGTAAGGGCAGCTATGGGGGTATTATACTATATGGGGCACCTATGGGGCATTTTACTGTATGGGGCAGCTATGGGGGCATTATACTTTATGTGGGCAGGTATGGGGAGTTATACTGTATGCGGGCATCTATGGGGCATTATACTGTGAGAGGGCCACTAAGGGGTCATTATACTATGTGGGGGCAATATTGGAGAATTATTCTGTGTGGGGGCAGATATTGGGGTATTATACTATGTGGGGGCCACTAAGGGATCATTACACTGTGTGTGGGGCCCACTCAGATTTGGTCTTTTTTATCCTCCCTGTGTTCCTGTTCCTACAGAGGTCAAGGGGACAAACTCCTGTAGTGCAGTCAGGGCCGGCCTTAGGATGAATGACGCCCCGTGGAAAATGTTCTTTTGGCGCCTTACGCCCCATCATTAAGAAAAATGCCCGATAAAAAAGTATAATGCCTCCCCACAGTATAATGCCCATTTTAGTGCCCCCCCACAGTATAATGTCCATTTTAGTGCCCCCACACAGTATATTGCCCCCTGAAGTGCCCCTACACAGTCTAATGTCCCCCCTCCCTTGGGTGCCACACAGCCCCCCATTGTATATAGTGCCCCCCAGTAGATTCTACCATACAGCCCCCCTGTAGTTTCTTCCATAAAGCCCCCCTGTAGATTCTGCCATACTGTTTTAGATACAGCTGCTTTGTATCCTGTATACAGAGCAGCTGTATCTAGTGCTGAAACCTGTATCTGTCAGGTCAGCGGCACTGACGGGTACAGTGATAGCGGGTCCTTCGTGTCTCTGATACGCAGGATCGAGCTGTTACTGATCACATCTAAGTTCATAATGTATGGCCTCCACGTGCCTGTATGAACTCCTGACAATGTCTGAGCATACTCTTGATGAGACGGCTGGATCAGTGAGCTCCTGGACAGTCTGTGGCGCTACTTGGCATCATCGGATGCACTGATTCATAATGTCATCAAAGTCTTCATAATCCATGAAGAGCTACATGAGGCCGGGCATTATCCTGCACCAGAAGGATTCCCGGGGCCCACTGAACCAGCGTAAGGTTTAATAATGGCTCTGAGAATTTCATCCCAGTACCTAACAGCAGTCAGGGTACCGTTGACTATCACGTGCAGGTTTGTGCAACAATCCAAGAATATGTCTCCCCAGATCATCACTGACCCACCGCCAAATCAATGATGCTAGATAATGTTGCAGGCAGGATAACGTTCACCATGGCATCTCCAGACTCTTTCAAGTCTGTCACATGTGCTCAGTGTGAAACTGCTCTCAACTGTGCGGAGAACGGGGTGCCAATGCAATGGCGAACCTGCCAATTCTGGTGTTCTCTGACGAATGCCAATCGAGCTGCATGGTGCTGGGCTGTGAGCACAGGTCCAACTGCAGGATCTCGGTCTCTCATGCCACCCTCATGGAGTCTGTTTGCGTCAGTTTGGTCAGAAGCATGCATAACAGTAGCCGACTGAAGGTCATTTTGCGGGGCTCTGGCAGTGCGCCTCTTGTTTTTGCTTGCACAAAGGAGCAGTAACCGATCCTGCTAATGGCTTGATGGCCTTCTAAGGCCCAGTTCTGCTCTCCACGTGTAATGGCCCGTGTCCTGGTATCTGCTCTATGCTCTTGTGATTATGCTGGGAGACACAGCAAAGCTTCTTGTGACGGCATGTATCGATGTGCCGTCCTGGAGGAGTTGGACTGCCTGTGCAACCTGAATGGGCTGCAGGTACCGCGTCATGCTGCCAGTAGTGACAAGGACACTACCAAAATACAAAACTAGGGAAGAATGAGTCAGGAACGATAGGGAGAGAGGAATTGTCTGTGGTCACCACCTTCAAGACCATTTTCTTTTTGGGGGTCATCTTGCTGATGCCTCTCCAGTGCACCTGTTGTCACTTTCATTTGCACCACAGCAGGAGAAATTGATTCACAATCGCTTTTGCGTCCTAACGAGACCGATTGATATTCCTGAAGTTTAATTGACTTGGGGTTATACTGTGATGCTTAAAGGGTAACTAAACGTTTGACAAACTTCAGACATGTCATAGTGACATGTCAGAAGTTTTGATTGGTGGGGTCCGGGCACTGAGACCCCCCACTAATCGCTCAAATTAAGTGGCAGAAGAGTTCATGTGAGCACTCAGCCGCTTCATATTTGTTCAGCTTTTTCCGGAAATCAATGTATCGGAGTACGGGCTCAATTGAAAGTCTATGGGCACATACTCCGATACATCGGCTTTCCGGAGAAAGCCGAAAAGACACGAAGCGGCTGAGCTCTCACACGAGCGCTTTGTTTGAGCGATTGGTGGGGGTCTCAGTGCTCGGACCCCCACCAATCAAAACTAATCTCTGACATGTCAGATGTTTGTCAAACGTTTAGTTAAACTTTAAGTGTTGCATTCATTTTTTTGAGCATTGTATAATCAATAGTCCAATTTTGTAACAGTTCAAAGCAGAAACATCGCACTTGGGTGACAAATTAAAAGGACTTTTGATTGTATATGTGGATGCTGCAGTCTTCTCTTCTATTGTGATTGTATATTGAGGAAGAGGTCGCCCTTCTAACGGCTTTGCATTGTGGAACTTCAGTTGAGTGCTCACATCCCTATTGTTGAATTTCAGATTTACCCGTTTCTTTTGTACGCTGTGGGAAATACCTTGTTGGTTTGTTTCACCTTTGTGCTTAGAATATATATATTGTGTGTAAGTGTGTATATATATATTTATATACACAAATATAAAAACACACATGCGCACACACTGTGTGTGTGTGTGTGTGTGTGTGCGTGTGTGTGTGTGTGTGTGTGTGTGTGTATATATATATATTTATATTAAAGCAAATACCAGAAACACCAACTCTATTAACTTTTAATTGAGATTGCTGCTTAATCTTAAGACACTTTATAAAGGTTCTCAATGAGACATATAAGGTGATGGTAGAAAACAAGTCTGCAAGATTGCCTACTAGAAAATATGTCTTTGTATGTGATCTTTGGATTTCAATTGCAACACTTAATTATAAATGATGAGGAAAGCTGCTCAGTGGCTGACATGGCTGCCAAGTCTTCTAAGCCTCTGTGAGGGAGATTGATGGAATTCTGAGCTTTTCAGTGGAATGTCTCAGACCATAGGTGAGATGAGACACAGTGTGTATGCATATGTGTGAGACACACAACGCTCTCAAGGTGTTAGACTTGGCAAGCGTGCTATACAATGGCACAAAGAAAACATGCAACTTTTTTAGGACCATTTCAGTTTGCTGCTCTTTCACTGTTGGATGACTGAACTAATACATACATGGTAATAACTGGTTTCTGAACATAAATATCATTATTCAAGGTTACCCTAGTGTTTGTAAGGATATATATTATAGTTGACCTTTGTAAAGAGGTTTAGTAGTTTTCAGGCTTGTTACCACTGTTAGTAGCTACTGTGACGATCACTGCAGAAATGCTACACTCTATGGGCAAAACTATTGGGACACCTACACATTATACCTACAAGAGCTTTTATGACATCCCATTCTGAATCCATAGGCATTAATATGGAGTCGTCCAGCTCTCCGTTTGTAGCTAAAACAGCTTCCACTCATCTGGCAAGGCTTTCTACAAGATTTTGGAGTGTGTCTGTGGGAATTTTGGCCCATTCAGCCAGAGGAGCATTTGTGAGGTCAGACACTGATGTTGGGCGAGAGGGCCTGGCCCACAATCTTCGTTCTAGTTCGTCCCAAAGGTGTTGGATGCAGTGGAGGTCAGGGCTTCGTGCGGGCCAGTCAAGTTCTTCCACACTAAACTCACCAACCATGCCTTTATGGACGTTGCTTTGTGCACTGGGGCACAGTCATGCTGGAACAGAAAAGGGCCTTCCCCAAACTGTTCCCACAAAGTTGTAAGCTACAATTGTCCAAAATGTCTTGGTATGCTGAAGCATTAAGATTTCCTTTCCCTGGAAAAAAGGGGTTTAGGGCAACGCCTGAAAAACAACCCTATAGCATTATCCCTCTTCCACCGAACTTTACAGTTGGCACAATCCAGTCAGGCAGGTAACGTTCTCCTGGCATTCACCAAACCCAGGCTCATCCATCAGACTGCCAGATAGAGAAGGGTGATCAGTCACTCCACATAACACTTTACCACTGCTCCAGAGTCCAGTGGCGGCGGCTTTACGTCACTCCATCCGACGCTTGGCATTGTGCTTGGTGATGTAAGACTTGCATTCAGCTGCTCGACCATGGAAACCAGTGCTATGAAGCTCCCGGCGTACAGTTTTTGTGCGCATGTTAATTCCAGAGGAGGTTTGGAGCTCTGCAGTTATTGAGTCAGCAGAGTGTTGGCAACAGTTGGCAACTTTTATGCACTATGTGCCTCAGAAGTAGGCGACCCGGCTCTGTAACTTTACGTGGTTCTTAAACGCTTCAACTTTACAATAATACCGCTCACAGTTGATCATAGAATATCTATTACAGTACCATGCTCGAATTCAGTGGGCTCTGTAGAACGACCCATTATTTCACACATTTTTCTAAAGGCAGACTGACTGGCTAGGTGCCTAAATTTAATACACCTGTGGTAATGAAACTGAACGAAACACTGAATTCTGTGATTAAAAGTTGTGTATTTACCTATTGGTATACTATTATTTACCATATCTATAAGTTACCCTATAAAATTTAATCGCATTTCATATGTGTAATAAACGTACCTGTCCAGGCTCCAATGTCGCAGCTCCCCCCTCAGTTGGAAAAGGGGTATCGTATAGGTGGATTGTGCTGTACAGATTGGTTCTTTCCCTGAGTATCACAGAAACCAGATCCTTACAATATGGTTGTGTGTAAGTAACAAAAACCAGGGAATATAAATGATTATATAGTATAATTTTATGTTACAGTTTATATAGTCTTCATAATATATACAATTTAAACATAATTGGTCCATAGCTTAGAACTGTAGATTATATTGTCTGAAATTCTTGATCAGAATATATTCTCTTTTTGTAGAGAGCAGTCTAACTTTTTTGTTGCCGGAGGCGGAAAATTAAATGGTGCCCACCGCTCTCCAAATTAGAGATGGCCTTATAGTTATGCTGATAAAGTCAGAATCCACAGTAGTCCTGGGAATGTCAAACTCTTTGTAATGTCCACAGTGGCAGCCTCATAGTAAATCGCAACACACTCCTTTTTTTAAAGGAGTTGTCTTACCAGGCATATGGATGCCATAAAGGACGGTCCCCGCTCTTAGTCCCCTCTATGAGCCTCTCTGGTTGACCTGTCCTGTCCATGTATTTCAAGGTCAGCTGTTGAATTAAATGGCTGGCATCTTACATTGCATGTACCCTGTAGCGAAATGTATGCCAGATGCAGCATTCCCCCGAAATAACAGAAGTCAGAGGTTTATAAGACAACCCCTTTAACCTGACGCTGGTTGTTGTAACATTTTCTCCTGGTGTGGAGTTACATTACATATTGGCAAAAGTGGACTTTTTAAAACGTTACAGCCTCTATTCTGCACTTCCCAGATGCAGGAAATTAATGGAACATTTCATAATACAGCATTGTTCGCAAACTGTGTTGTTGATTACATGATTTTCGGGTGTTTCATTGTTTTATGTTTATTTGTGTAATGTTTATGTTAATGTTAATGTTTATGGAGCATTTAAAGGCTTTCTATGTACAGTATATATAAATGCGTATCAGTGCGTCTTTTTATTAAAAAATATTTTTACTTTTTGAGATACTTCTGCTTTGTATCCTGTGTACAGGGCAGCTGTATCTAGTGTTGAAACCTGTATCTGTCAGGTGAGCTGGACTGACGGGTTCAGTGTCAGCGGGTCCTGCGTTCATAACTTAGATGTGATCGATAACAGGTGGATCCTGCGTGTCAGAGACACGCAGGACCCGCTGTCACGGAACACGTTAGTCCCGCTGACCTGACGGATTCAGGTCTCAGCGCTGGATACAGCTCCTCTGTATACAGGATACAAAGCAGCTGTATCTCAAAGTAAAAATATTTTTTAATAAAAAGTAATTAGAAAGTTGTACCAATCACATTGATAGATATTTTTATTTAGAAATTTTTTTTTAAATGCGTTGTTCGGTTTCAATAAATGAATGTTATTTTTTTAAATAATTCAAAGTTATACAATTTTCCAGGATACTTTCTATATTAATTCCTTATGGTTTTCAAGATCTCTGCTTGTTGTTATTCAGTAGGTACATTCATTGTTTACTTCCAGTGGATAAAATTCTGTCCATGGTCATGTGATGGTCACTTCAATGGGAGAAGTTTGTAATACTGTGAATCGCCGCTACTGCTGTATGTGTGATTCACAATACGAGCAGTGACATTAATGAAGGGCTGGACGCAGCAACACAGAGATCTGGGTAAGTATAATATTTTTTTTTCGGAGTTGCAATTTTTGCGCCAGAATTACAGCTTATCTGCCGCAAAAATCACAACATCTGCTATTTGTTATGGCTTTTACAAAACCCCCAATAGAAAAGCAGCGATTCCAAAGCATAAATTGACATGCTATGGATTAAAAAACCGCACCGCTGGCTAATTTATGAACGTTTTTTCTGCATATTTTATATGCAGCATGTGGATGAGATTTGTTCAAATCTCATACACTCTGCTGCTACTGTATTATGCTGCAGATTTTCCGCAATGAAATCCGTTGCGGAAAATCCGCAGTGTTCACGCTATGTGTGGACATACCCTTGTTGTTAACCTTTTTATGCACCAGGTACAGCAGCGTTCCAATTTCCAATCTGAATTTTCTATTTTCCCGTAATTAAATTCTTGGTAACAGAAAAAAAATTATAAAACATAATCCCAAATACAGGTGGATTGAAATCTAATACTATTCCATTGCACTTTTTATTTGTCTTTAGGGTGTTTTCACGTGTTGCAGTCAAATTGCGGTTTATTGCCGAGATTATAAAAAAATAGTGAGAAAATGCAGCGGCAATAAACCGCAATTTGATCGCATCATGTGAATATACCCTTAGGCTGAGTCCACACTCTGCAGTCTATTTCTGCACCGGATTTTACAGCAAAACCACAAAGAATCCGCAACGAAATTCACATGCAAATTTTGACACCGATTTTGGTGCAGATTTCACACTATACGTTGCAAAGGGTTAAATCCGCTATGAAAATCCGCTACAAATCCACGTCAAAACTGATATGCTGTAGATTAGAAAATTTGCAGCATGAGCTCAATTTCGTGTTGTATTTTTCTGTTACATGTGGATGGGGTTTTGCTGAAAATCCCATTGGTGCATGCTAAAAATCCCATTCCCATGTATTGCTTGTGCAAATTGCTGAATATTTTAAGTGTGGAATCTACAATCAAAAGCTGCAGCAATTTTGCAGCGTGTGAATTCACCCGTATAATTTAGTGAAGAAAAAACCCAGGTATGAATCATTGTTTGTAATCACAAGGGAAAGAAAATACTTTTTTAATGAAGTCCAGAGAACTGTCATCCCCTCGTGATCACTAGTTTATATTATTTATCTTCATTTGTGAGAAACTCCAGAAACATTTACATACCTACATATGAATGACATCAGCAGCTCTTTTCATAAACCTTGTAAATTGTGTAGCGCTAAGGCTACATTCACACGACAGTTAAAAACGGCAGACTTCTTTTAACGGCCTCTGAATATTGGCTCTCAAAAAATAGGACAAGTCCTATTTTTGGCCGCTTTCACGACCAGACGGAACCCAAAGAAATCAATGGATCAGTTTTTAACGGCCGTCAATACATGTAAGGGTATGTTCACACGGCTTATTTTCAGTGGTTTGTTGGGCCGTAAACACCCCGAAAAACGGCTGAAAAAATTGAAGCTAAACCCTCCAAAGATCTGCCCATTGATTTCAATGGGAAAAATGGCGTTTCATTCCGACGGAGCGTTTTATACGCGGTTATTTGAAAAAAACGGCGCGTAAAAAACATCCTGTAAAAAGAAGTGCATGTCACTTCTTGAGCTGTTTTTCAAGCCGTTTTTCATTGTGTCAATAGAAAAACAGCACAAAAACCGGCAGCATAAAATTCCGCAAAAAACGTTTGTGGTTTCAAAAACTGCTGAAAATCAGAAGCTGTTTTCCCTTGAAAATAGCTCCGTATTTTACAGCCGTTTTTACTTTAGCGTGTGAACATACCCTAACAACCGTTAAAAACGGATCTTTGACATGGGGATTCCCTTGCTGGCTATCGGCAGCGCAATGACGTTGAATGCCCTACACACTCACCGATGCAGCTCCGTCTTCAGGTGTGGTCTCTAGTCTTC
This sequence comes from Rhinoderma darwinii, assembly GCF_050947455.1. Lineage (NCBI taxonomy): Eukaryota > Metazoa > Chordata > Amphibia > Anura > Rhinodermatidae > Rhinoderma > Rhinoderma darwinii. Next base: position 288,501,262 of record NC_134691.1, read on the forward strand.
ACGGGTTCTACGAAGGCGACGCAATGACGTCATCATGCCGCCTCTGAACGACCCGTGAAGACTAGAGACCACACATGAAGAAGACGGCGCTGCATCGGTGAGTGTGTAGGGCATTCAGCCGGGAAGTTTATTAATAAATGTTGGATATTATTGTGCTCACTACAAGGGCAGTGTGGAGCTAGTCATTGTACATAGTTGTCAACTGTAGCAAATTTTCCGGGAGGGGCGGTGTGGTTCTTTCTCCGGAGAGGTGTGTGTGGCATCATCTACAGGGCAGCTGTGTGGTATCATCTACAGGGGGCTGTGTGGCATAATGTACTGATGCAAAATGGATGTCAAACGGCCATTAAAAATGAACAGATTTACTGGAAATGGATGAAAATTTGATGCAAAATGGCCATGAAAACCTGAAAGTTGATCAGTTTTTAATGGCCATTTTATTTATTACTGTCGTGTGAATGTAGCCTTAGTGCAGTGCTTTCCATCCTTTTTACCAGAGGGGGACCTCAGGCATAAAATTTCCAGGGAGCCTATCGCAACGGATGGAAAAAAGAAGGGCTGGCTATCACAAACTTGGCGGTCTTTATTGGAAAGATAACAAGGCCCTGCATCATACATACACTATGAATACATGCAAGTATCACACGATTATAGCAACCCTCATCTCGCAGCCTTAGGCTGAGTTCACACGTTGCAGATTTCACGCAGATTTTCAGCGCAGATTTTACACTTTGCAATGCAAAAGGGTGAGATCTGCGTCAAAACCGCAACAAAATCTGCGACAAATCCGCAACGTGTGAACTCAGCCTTAGGCTGGCTTCACACTGTTTTTGTTGCGCTTTTAGCATGCGTTTTTTTTAATGGACTCTCATAGACAGACATGGGAGTTTTTCTATAGTTACATAGTTAGTACGGATGAAAAAAGACACATGTCCATCAGGTTCAACCAGCCTATCAAATAAAATAATAAAATGCATGCTGAAAGCAAAAAAGAAACACACAGCCTTAGGCCTGATTTACACGAGCGTGTGCGTTTTGCGCGCGCAAAAAACGCTGCGTTTTGCGCGCGCAAAAGGCATTTGACAGCTCCGTGTGTCATCCGTGTATGATGCGCGGCTGCGTGATTTTCGCGCAGCCGCCATCATAGAGATGAGGCTAGTCGACGCCCGTCACTGTCCAAGGTGCTGAAAGAGCTAACTGATCGGCAGTAACTCTTTCAGCACCCTCGACAGTGAATGCCGATCACAATATACAGCAACCTGTGAATAAAAAAAGACGTTCAAACTTACCAGGAACTGCCTGCTTCCTCCAGTCCGGTCTCCCGGCCGTTGCCTTGGTGACGCGTCCCTCTCTTGTCATCCAGCCCCACCTCCCAGGATGACGCGGCAGTCCATGAGACCGCTGCAGCCTGTGATTGGATGCAGCCTGTGCTTGGCCTGTGATTGGCTGCAGCTGTCACTTGGCCTGAATTGTCATCCCGGGAGGTCGGACTGGAGGAAGGAGCCGGGACTTATCGGTAAGTCCGAACTTCTGTTTTTTTACACGTATATGTATATGGCGATCGAAAGTCACTGTCCATGGTGCTGAAACAGTTTAAGTCTTTCAGCACCGTGGGCAGTGACTGTCTCCTGACGTCGCGTACCCGAACATTTTTTGCCGGGTTCGGTCAAAACGAGTTCGGCCGAACCCGGTGAAGTTCGGTGCGCTCATCTCTAATTTGACACTCCGTTTGGATGTTTGTAAACAGAAAAGCACGTGGTGCTTTTCTGTTTACATTCATCCTTTTGACAGCTCTTGCGTGATTTTCGCGCATGCAACGCAGTAGCGTCCGTGTGGCATGCGTTGTTTTCACGCACCCATTGACTTCAATGGGTGCGTGTTGCGTGAAAAACGCACGATTATAGAACATGTCGTGAGTTTTACGCAACGCACTCACGCTGCGCAAAATTCACGCATCGTCTAAACTGCCCCATAGAGTAATATAGGTGCGTACGACACGCGTGAAAAGCACGCGCGTCGCACGCGCGTATATTACGCTCGTGTAAATGAGGCCTCACTCTTGGGGCAACAGAATTATGCATTAGATATTTAGAACTTTGGGAAATGCATGCAGGCTCCTGCAATTTTTTATTTATTTTTTTGCTATATAGTGCAGAATAGGTTATTATTAAAAAATAATGTAAAGGCTTTTTGTGTTTGCATAGTTTATACCTATTTTAGCTGACGTGCCATATACGGGCATCTTGGCTCCTTCTTCACCAATGATGTGGTTCTCCTAATGCAGTCTCATCTGCAGCCTACAATTCTCATTATGCCTCTGAATCTTCAGAGGCAGTGGGGGCGAAGTCTCATCCCACTGCACCTGCTGTGCTTTAAATCCTATCTAAAGGTAGCAAGTGAAAGATCAGTGACATAGATATCTGTTCACTTAAAGGTAATGTGTCGCTAGAAATTTTTCTTATTTTTTTTTAGTTAAACAGTTATTATATACATGATTAGACATTGTTCTAATTTTTTTAATTTTTTCACAAGTCAGGAAATATTATAAATTAGATTCTAATTTATAACATTTCCCTGTGCTGGTCACTAGAGGGAGCAATTCCCAAAATTACAGCATTGGCATGTGGTAAAGCAACCACATTGCTTTATGCTGCAAAATTTGAGAAGACACACTCGCTCTAGCGTCCTCAAACAATCCCCCCTCCTTTATCCTGGCTAGTGCCAGGAGAAAGGAGGGGATTGAATGTTCAAACCTTCTACACTGTGTGCCGCCATTTTGAGTGAATACACAGTGTAGCAGGCTTACATACAGTGGTAATCACACACTAAAACACGAACATACACAAACATAACTTACCTGCTCCAGCCGTCGCCGCTGCCGCCGCTCCCTCCGGTACGTCCGCTCCTAGTGCTTGCTTCTAATCACATGTCCGGAAGCCGCGACCGGAAGTAGTCATCTTACTGTCCGGCCGCGGCTTCCGGTCCACAAGAAAATGGCGCCGGATGTTGCTCGGCCGAAGACCTTCCATTTGGACTGTGTGGGAGCGGCGCATGCGCCGTTCCCACACAGACAGCGTACACCATAGTGAATGGAACGGCTCCCGTTTGCATTCTCTATGGGGATGTATGTGCCGTATTCCATCTCTGTATGTGTCGTTAATCGACACATACAGAGATGAAAAAAAAAATGGCAGCCCCCATAGTGAAGAAAAAGTTAGAAAAAAAAAAAAGTAAAACACAAACACACAAATAAATAAAATTTATTTGAATAAAACACTAAAAGCAAATTGATATTTAAATATTTTTTTTCTCGACACCCTTCCTTTAAAAATGCACAGTCTCAGCGTATCCTGTGGGATGCAGCTTCAGCCTGTCTCCCCTGCCTCCTGCTTGTGATAGATTTCTCCCTGTCAGCTCTTGCAAACAGGAGGCAGGGAAGAGCAGTGTGTGAAGCTGCATCTCATAGAAATACACTGGACTCTGCACACAGCACTCACAGATAGTATAGACTGTTAAGGCCATTTTACACAGGCCAATGATCAGGTGAACGAGCTGTCGTACGAATGCTCGTTCCCTACCATAGCCCTGTGTAAGAATAAGGCACCACGGGTGTAATTGACAAGAGCTAGATGTATCCGAAAATAGTGCCGGTGCGGTGTTCAAATCGCTTATTATTGGCCACACCGTGTTTCGAAAATGTGCAGCCATAAGTGTCTATTCATTAATGGCCGCACCATTCTGCATGTAAATAGTCATTTTACTTGCCATATCACGCGGCCATTAACAAGCAATTTGACAACTGTGCCAAACAGCATGGCAGTTCAGTTTTTAGCTGTATCACGGCCCAGTCAATGCAGCCCCATCGCCTTACATTAAACAGGGAAAACACTACTTATTTGGATCTTTTGTGCAGCCCGAAAAATGTCTGCTTGTCGGCAGCACATCTTGCTTTGTAAACATGGGATTTTGCTGCTGACAAGATGCAAATGTTCAATATGGGGACAAACGATCGTATCAATCTTTTGGCCCCATACATTCCAATTATTGCTTCGTTTAAATGGAGCAAACGAGTGCCGATCGTCATGCTGCATTAAAGGGCCTTTTGTGTGAGTTTGGGGAATTTTATAACTTTGCAGCTAATCATTGTGTCACGAACTGTGGGTATGTGGACCCACTGGGCCGTACCGCCGTAGTGGGATAGCAGCTGGCCAACAGAGTACCAAGTCAATGTATAAATAGTCCAAGCACAAGGGTACCTCTAGTGGTTTAGACAGTAGCAATGGCTAGGCACAGATGGGACTTTGACAGCAGACACCAGATGTGGTGTAATATAGCAGGTGGAACTGGTGGCACAACACGACTCCACAGGTCTAAGGCACAGGAACAATTAGCACGGGATACAGGATACAGGTAACAGGGCATGGGGAACAACAGGAACAGGATAACGCTAAGGGACCATTTGCAAGACTAACATAGGAAAACACAACGCTCAGGCAATGAGCAAGGGGGCAGGGCCCTTTTTATAGTCCAGGGTGATCTGGGAGTAATTCGTTAATTCTTAACATGCGTGCACGCTGGCCCTTTAAGGCCGGGAATGAGCTCGCGCGTGCACCCTTGTGGTCACTGCAGGACAGGATGGCCGCATGTGCTGACATCTTCGGGGATGAAGACGTCGGCAGGATGAAATGGGTCTGTGGTCTGCGACCGCGGCCGTTACACATTGTATGTACTCCCCTATTAAATCACTGCACTCCTGGTTCCTTAGATAGGGTAGAAATAATCTTTTCATACATTTTAAAAACTTAGGCCACAAAATAAAACTATTGCACCACCATATAACAGGCTGGATAGTTCTGAGTTAGGTTACATTTCATGGACTGAGTTTTGAATTCAGTGCTTCTAGAGGAGAACTTGGTCCCATATATATGGCATGTGATGGAGCATGCTGTAATTTTTTTTTTGTTTTATGTGGACTCTGCATGTGTTTTCCAATGTATTTTGATATGGTGGTATGCTTGGTCCCATGGAAATGCCGTAACTTCATATTTATTTGCAATCTATGTGATATGGATCCTAAAATGCATTTGTGTACAAAAGTCCTTACACAGCAAGAAAGTGCTAGACTGGAGGTAGGATGCTAAACTAAACTGCAGCAGAACCTCAATGGGAGTGGGACTAGTGCACATCCAGCTATTGTCCAACTTCGGAGACCTGGACGGATTTTTTAGGCTGTTCAAAAGGTCGCCCACATTAAGGTTGCAATAATGTGGCGATTTTAGGTTCCTGATTCTTTTAAAATTCCAGGGTTATCTTGATCTTGTGGTAGGCCATTATTTTTATAACATACCTGATACGTTTTTGATCAACTGCTTGCAATTGTATCTCCTTCTGTTATACTTTCAAGATACACGTACCTGGAAGAATTTATTTTACAAGCTCTGGGAAAAAGGGTTGTATCTCACACTTTCACTGGTATAAATTCGCTTTAATTTGCTGGAATCATAATTAAATATTAATATAGAATCCTTAGTTACTAATAGGTAGCTAAACTACAGAAATGAACAAGAGAACAGAGCATGGCTCACTTTATCATGTGTCATAACATACACATTATTTTTGCTTACTTTAATTTATGACTATCACACTTTTAGGGTATGTTCACACGGCCTATTTACGGACGTAAATCGGGCGGTTTTGCCCCGAATTACGCCCGAAAATAGCGCCTCAATAGCGCTGACAAACATCTGCCCATTGAAAGCAATGGGCAGACGTTTGTCTGTTCACACGAGGCGTATATTTACGCGCCGCTGTCAAATGACGGCGCGTAAATAGACGCCCGCGTAGAAGAAGTGACCTGTCACTTCTTTGGCCGTAATTAGAGCCGTTATTCATTGACTCCAATGAATAGCAGCGCTAAATACGGCCGTAATTGACGCGGCGTTCAAGCGCCTGCACATGCCGGTACGGCTGAAATTACGGGGATGTTTCAGCCTGAAAACATCCCCGTAATTTCAGCCGTACCGGCATGTGCAGGCGCTTGAACGCCGCGTCAATTACGGCCGTATTTAGCGCTGCTATTCATTGGAGTCAATGAATAGCGGCTCCAATTACGGCCAAAGAAGTGACAGGTCACTTCTTCTACGCGGGCGTCTATTTACGCGCCGTCATTTGACAGCGGCGCGTAAATATACGCCTCGTGTGAACAGACAAACGTCTGCCCATTGCTTTCAATGGGCAGATGTTTGTCAGCGCTATTGAGGCGCTATTTTCGGGCGTAATTCGGGGCAAAAACGCCCGATTTACGTCCGTAGATAGGCCGTGTGAACATACCCTTACTGCCACTTAATCTGGAAACCGTTGAACTCTGTTTTCCTGGTGAAAAGTAGGTGAAATGTCTGGAAACTTAAACTGAGGTCTGAACAGTCTACCAGGTACACATTTCTGTCCGGTCAAATTCCATTTGCATTTCAAGTAGTTTTACAAAGATTACATTTTTTTCTTTATTCTTATAAACAGAATGTCACTAAGAAGCACCTTAGTTGATGCCAATATGAAACAACGTCTTTCTTTTGGGTGCATTTTACTCTATAGTAGTGTTTTATCTGCTTTGTAACATATTTATTAACAATTTGCGCCAGAATTAAGAGCCATTTGTGCCATGCACGTCAGTTTGCATAAGTGAAGTGAAAAGCAGGTGTGTCTTACTGCTTGGCCAGGATTTAGACATAATTATTAAATGCAGCTTTTTTAAAAAAAAAAAAGTTGTGGAAAATTTCATAAATGAGAAAAAAGTTGCATCTCTACTCCACACGGACCCTGGTGTAGAAAAGGTGCCATCATTTCAGCCAGTGGGAAAGTTAATAGCAATAATGTATGTTGTGACAGATCAAAGCGGGCAGGTGCAGTCATAATTTTATCGCAACATAAGGGAATAAAACAGTTAGGGGGATATATTAAAGGCTTTACGCTACTTTGTGGCATTAGAAAGTGGCAAATTTTGGTGATAAATATGCAACTTTTTACTCCTCTCGCCATTTACAAACTATAATTTACTATAATTTAGTATATTTTACGCTATAGAAGATAAAGATTTGAATTTATGGCGCACAGGCAGTCAACGATGTGCCAAATTTGTTAAGAGACGTGCATCTCTTAATAAATTTAGCGCATTCCACCCCGATGTAGTTTAGTTTAAAGAGGCTCTGTCACCAGATTATAAATGCCCTATCTCCCACATAATCTGATTGGCGCTGTAATGTAGATAACAGCAGTGGTTTTTATTTTGAAAAACGATCATTTTTGAGCAAGTTATGAACAATTTTAGATTTATGCTAATTAGTTTCTAAATGGCCAACTAGGTGTTTTTTAACTTTTTACCAAGTGGGTGTTGTAAAGAGAAGTGTATGACGCTAACCAATCAGTGACCAATCAGCGTCATACACTTCTCATTGTTCCAGCGTGATCTTGCTGTGCTGTCACATACACCCACATTAACTTTACTGAAGTATCTTGAGAGTGAATAGACATCACCTCCAGCCAGGACGCGATGTCTATTCACACTCCGGACACTTCGGTAAAGTTAATGTGGGTGTATGTGACAGCATAGCGTGATCTTGCGAGATGAAGCTGTGCAGTGAGTACAGCTAAACATGAATGGAGAGAAGTGTATGACGCTGATTGGTCACTGATTGGTCAGCGTCATACACTTCTCTTGACAACGCCCACTTGGTAAAAAGTTAAAAAACGCCCAGTTGGACATTAAGAAACTAATTAGCATAAATCTAAAATTGCTCATAACTTGCTCAAAAATTATCGTTTTTCAAAATAAAAACCACTGTTGTTATGTACATTACAGCGCCGATCAGATTATGTAGGAGATAGGGCACTTATAATCTGGTGACAGAGCCTCTTTAAGACTAGCGTATAAAATGCTAGTTTTAATAAATTCCCCCCTCTAGCTTTTACTTAAACATTGGCTAAAATAACACCCCTTTTGATAAATATGGGCCAATATGTGTATGAAAATACAACAAATCACAGAAATCCATAATCTTGTTCACTAGGGTAGGCTGTATCCTCAACAGTCGTCTATTATGTTGGGGAATACACACACAAATGCCACTTCTGTAGACTGGTGTACCGCCCAGTATGCCATGAACGTCTTCATATATTACCACTATACATCTTAGATAAAATACTGCAGAATATTGTTGTGATGTGTCAATTTTAGGACGGATTTGCTAAAGATTTTTCCATAGCAAATTTGCACGTGTGAACGTAACTTTATGATGCATCACACGATGTATATAAGGGATGAAAAGTATGAATTTATTTTTATTTGTCTTTACACTTATAAATTGAAATAAATGTAATTTATTATTGACTATTGATAATAGATATATGAATTACAGCAAAAGCTCAAAATGTTTAATTTATTAATAAAACTACGCCAGTTTTCTGCCCGTAAATGGTGAGGTTTTTATTTTTTTCCCGCACCCCCACAAGATATGGGGCCAGGCACATCTACTGGCAAAATCGACAGCAGCTTATAACTAGTGTAGATTCTCCTTTCTGGCACATAGACAGCCGAAGCGATACATATATTAAAGCGATATGCGATACATATATTAAGAGGCGCCTTTTAATAAATTTATCCCATCTTACTCCAGCATCCTTCATTCTTAGACTGGCATATAAAACGCCAGTCTAAGTAAATCTCCCCCAAAGGTTTTAACTGAAAATAAAATCTATGAGGTGGTCCTGTACATTGATCAGCCTATGCTACGCCATGATGCTTTGCTGTAGAATGTCTACAAAGTCTGCCAAGGGAACCTGTTAGGGTATGTTCACACGAGGGCGTCCGTTACGGCTGAAATTACGGGGATGTTTCAGCCTGAAAACATCCCCGTAATTTCAGCCGTACCGGCATGTGCAGGCGCTTGAACGCCGCGTCAATTACGGCCGTAATTAGCGCTGCTATTCATTGGAGTCAATGAATAACGGCTCCAATTACGGCCAAAGAAGTGACAGGTCACTTCTTTGACGCGGGCGTCTATTTACGCGCCGTCATTTGACAGCGGCGCGTAAATATACGCCTCGTGTGAACAGACAAACGTCTGCCCATTGCTTTCAATGGGCAGATGTTTGTCAGCGCTATTGAGGCGCTATTTTCAGACGTAATTCGGGGCAAAAACGCCCGAATTACGTCCGTAAATAGGCCGTGTGAACATACCCTAAGAAATAGCTCCCAGCATAAGAATGGCACCTGCTTCACTCCAAAAAAATAAATGATGTTTTCTATACTGCTTTTTGTCCAGTTAAACTAAAGCAATAAACTGCTCATAAGTCTGTCACATGTTATTGCCTTCTTCAGACTGATGTGAATGTTCAGGTTTAACTATTCCAGGAGCGGATGTCAGGACAAGTATATTGTGCAGAAAGACCATAAAGCCTAATGCTAATCAGCACTCCGCAGACAGAACTTAGACTGTGCTCTGTAGAAGCAGCCAGATGATTAGATCACAGTACGCAGGACCACAAGGACTGATTCAATCCTGTTACATTTATAAACTATAGGGATGAGACAAAAAATTCAGCGATTACATTAAAACCACCCGCCTAATATTGTGTAGGTATCCCTCGTGCCACTAAAACAGTTCTGACCGGCTGAGGCATGGGCTCGACAAAACCTCTGAAGGTGTCCTATGGTATCTGGCACCAAGATGTTAGCAGCAGATCCTTTAAGTCCTATAAGTTACGAGGTGGGACTCCATAGATCGGACTTGTTTTTCCAACACATCCCACAGATGCTCGATTGTTTTGAGATCTGGGGAATTGGAGTTAAAGTCAACTCTATTTGTCATGTGCCTCAAACCGTTCCTGAATAATTTTCACAGTGTGGCAGGGCGCATTATTCAGCTGAAAGAGGCCTCTGCATATGGCAATACTATTGACGTGAAATGGTGAACTTGGTCTGCAACAATGTTTAGGAAGGTGGTACGTGTCAAAGTAACATTCACGCGAATGCCAGGACCCAAGGTTTCCCAGAGCATCACACTGCCTCCGCCAGTTTGTCTTCTTCCATAGTGCATCCTGGTGCCATCTCTTCCCTAGGTAAGCAATGCATACGTACCACATGATATAAAAAAAAAACATGATTCATCACACCAGACCGCCTTCTTCCATTGCTCCATGGTCCAGTTCTGATGCTCACGTGCCATTGTAGGAACATCTGGCGGTGGACAGGGGTCATCATGGGCACCCTAGCTGGTCATTTGCCATTGCAAATGATCCAGGCTTCGGCCAAACGTGGACGCCGCTTTCTGGGACCGTACCCTTATGTGTCCCAACAAATGTCACTTGTCGGCAGCACATCTCCCCACGTAAATGGGCGATGTGCTGCTGTCAAGATGAAACTGTATGTGAACGAGCGATTGTATTAACAATCATTCATCCCCATACATTCCAATCATTGCTCCGTTTAAATGAAGCAAACGAGCGAATTTCCACATGTGTTATCGATGATCATCCCATGTAAAACCACCCTTAGGGCTTATTTAGACTAACGTGATATACGTCCGTGCAACGCGCGTGATTCTCATGCGCCTCGCACGGACCTATGTTAGTCCATGGAGCCGCGCAGACTGTCCGTGAGTTTCACGCAGCCTGTGTCCGCTGCGTAAAACTCACGACATGTCCGATATTTGTGCATTGTTCGCGCATCACGCACCCATTGAAGTTAATGGGTGCGTGAATATCATGCGCAGCACACGGAAGCACTTCCGTGTGATGCGCGTGATTCGCGCAACAGCAGTAAAAACTATGTATGAAAACAGAAAAGCACCACGTGCTTTTCTGTTTACTAACATACAAACAGAGTGTCATAATGATGGCGGCTGCGCGAAAATCACGCAGCCACGCATCATATGCTCATGACACACAGAGCTGTTAAATGCCTTTTGCACGCGCAAAACGCCGCAATTTTTGCGCGCGCAAAACGCACACGCTCGTGTAAATCCGGCCTTAGTCTGTGAAGCTATTGACACCTTTTTAAATGTCTGTATTTCTAAACCAAATTTTCAATCTGAATTTCTAAATGACAGCTGTATTATCCCAATAGAAGTAAAAAAAATAGTTAAAATAGTCATGAAAACACTGTTAATCTCCAAATGTGTCAGAGTTGCTTATAGCAACCAAACAGATCACTTATTACATTTCCAACCGTGCCCTGAAGAAAGAAACTTGGAATCTGATAATGTGCTATGGGTAATAATTTCACTTTTTGTTAGATTAGATTTATACACAAGGGCTTCTGAGACAAAATACATCAGGACAGTATATACAAGCAAATACTATTGGGGAGATAAAAGATTTATTACAATTAGTGCAAAGGAAACATGCAGCAGTTGCCCATAGCAACCAATCTGGTGAAGTCTTTTATTTAAAAAAGGGCCTCTAAAAAATAATAGCTAGCATCCTATGGGTTACTATAAGCAGCTGCTCCATTTTTCCTTTGCACCAGTTGTGAGTTATCTTGCCTTTTATGGGTATGTGCACACGATAACTGCATTTACGCCTGAAATTACGGAGCGGTTTTCAGGAGAAAACAGCTCCTGAATTTCAGACGTAATTGCTCGTACTCGCGTTTTGCGGGGCGTCCATTACGGACGTAATTTGGAGCTGTTCTTCATTGGCTTCAATGAAAAAAGGCTCCAATTACGTCCAAAGAAGTGTCCTGCACTTCTTAGATGAGGCTGTTATTTTACGGGCCGTCTTTTGACAGCGACGCGTAAAATTACAGGTCGTCGGCACAGTACATCGGCAAACCCATTGAAATGAATGGGCAGATGTTTGCCGACGTATTGGAGCCGTGTTTTCAGACGTAATTCGAGGCGTAAAACGCCTCCATTACGCCTGAAAATAGGTTGTGTGAACCCATCCTATGTGTCTGTATTAGGCACCATATAAAGTTAAGCTTCATTTTTATGGAGCTTCTCAAGACTAAGCATAGCACCAATAAAACATAAAAATTTAAAATGGTGGTGAGAAATGGTTGCAGACTGACGTTATAGGGCAACGATGTGCTTTTACTTGTCTTTTACACAACAGAAATTCCAAAAAGTCTACCAGAATCTGCAATGTAGTTTAGCGATGGTAATGTGAACCACAGATACTAGCACTACCTAGGATTCTTCACATGGGAATAGGAGTTGTCAGATATACCATCAATCACTATAGCATACCTCCTAACATCCCAGATCCAGCAAGATAATCCCGGATTCTGTGTGGTGTCCCGTGCGTATGTTTTGGTTTCAACTGTATCTACGTTCTCAGGTCAGCTCCCTGCTCCAGCATTCACTGGGTAAGGCCGGCTGTAAGTGGCGTGGCGCAGAGAGGCGCAGTGCAGTGACATCATCGTGCCTGTCTGTGCCGAGCCACTTATAGCGCACCCAGGAGGAGCACAGGGGTCTCCTCCACTTGTGTTAACGGGGTTAGGTGAGCACTTATCTTATTAATTTTTTTAGGCACTATGGGATTCTGCTGGGTATGGGGGGCAGCTATGGGGGCATTATACTGTGTGTGTGGGGCAGTTATGGGGGCATTATACTGTGTGTGTGGTGGGGGGCAGCTATAGCCGCATTATACTGTATGGGGCAGCTATGGAATATTATACTGTGTGTGAGCAGCTACGGGGCATTAAACAGTGTGGGGGGCTCTATGGGGGCATTATACTGTGTGGGCTGAACTGGATGTGTATGGGCAGGGATTTGTTGGGGTCAGAGGCGTGGCTTAACAGGGGAAAAATTTGCTGCACCAGTTGCACCAGTTGTTCCTCTATGCAATACTGGAAAGTTGGGAGGTATGCTCTAGGTGTGTGAGGGCCTTTACGCCAGGTTCGGAGAACCAGGGTGAAGCAGGAACCCGGAACCGGTCCCCTGCACTCAATTGTATCCGCGGATCCCTGATCCAGCAAGATAATCCCGGATTCTGTGTGGTGTCCCGCTTTCCCGGTCGGCCGGTGGCATGTTCTGGTTTCAACTGGATCTGCGTCCTCAGGTGAGCTGGGTAACGCCGGCCGTGATGTCATTGCGCCGATGCGTGGTTCCGCTGGATGAGGCATGGCATCGCTGCAGGACAGCAGTGGAACGTGGACTTGTGAGAATATAATGTTTTTTTTTCCTTTTCAATGTGTAGTGTTCTGTGCACTATGTACAGGGGACTCTATAGGGGACCCTATCTACAGGGGGCTCTACAGGGGCACGATCTACAGGGGACACTACAGGGGGAACTATCTACAGGGGACTCCTTTGGGGCCCTATCTACAGGGGATGCTACAGGGGGCACTATCTACAGGGGACTCTATAAGGGGCCCTAACTACTGAGGATGCTACAGAGGGCCCTATCTACAGGGGATGCTACAGGGGGCACTATCTACAGGTGACACTACAGGGGACTTTATCGGGGGCCCTATCTACAGGGGACGCTACACGGGCACTATCTACAGGGGACCCTATAGGGGGCCCTATCTACAGGGGAAGCTACAGGGGGCACTATTTACAAGTGACTCGACAGGGGGCACTATCTACAAGGGGCACTGCCAAGGCCACTATACAGGGGCCACTATCTACAAGGGGCACTATCTAGAGGGGGCTCTATTTGGGCACAATCTACAGGGGGAATTGTGAGTGGCACTATCTACAGGGAGCACTGTGTGTGCGTGTGTGTGTGTATGTGTGTGGTGCATTACTTTACAGTGACACAATTTTATTCAAGGGCACAGTGTATGGTACTATTATATTCAGGGGCACAGTGTATAGTATTATTATTTTTAGGGGCACAGTGTGTAGCATTATTATATTCAGGGGCACAGTGTATGATACTATGATATTCAGGGGCATAGAGTGTGGCACCATGAGAATTTTATCTTTGATTATAGGTGCGAAAATGTGTTGCAAAGTGAGTAACCGAAGACATCTGAGCGGAAAACTCTGCAGAAATGGGTCGTGGCCAGGAGGTATCATCAAAGAGGTCTGGACCGGATAGAAAAGAAAAGAGAAAAATAACTACTCCAATCTGAGAAGACGTCACCTGTGAGTCACCAAATGTAAATGTTTATTCTTCCTGTGACTGATCAGTACTGTAGTCACTGTATGATCTGCAGCGAGATGATGGGTCATAGTCAGAACGACGGGCCGTGGCCATAGACGTTACACTAAATTTGGTTCTGGCATTGTATTTATGTAATGAGTTTGTTCTGGCGCTGTATATATGTACTGCGCTTGGGTCTGGTGTTGTATTTATGTACTGAGCTTTGTTCTGGTGCTGTATATATGTAATGATCTTTGTTCTGGTGTTGTATATATGTACTGAGCTTGGTTCGGGTGCTGTATATATGTATGAGCTTGGTTCTGGTGCTGTGTTTATGTACTGAGCTTTGTTCTGGTGCTGTATATATGTACGGAGCTTGGTTCTGGTGTTGTATATATGTACTGAGCTTTGTTCTGGTGCCGTATATATGTACTGAGCTTTGTCCTGGAACTATATATATGTACGGAGCTTTGTTCTGGCACCGTATCTGTGCATTACTCGGGAGATTTGTCGCGGATTACTATGCACTGTCTTCTACCCTTCTCACAGTGCACAGCCTAACTAAATGGGCTTAGCACGCTAAGGATATAGAATGTGCGCATATAGGTCTATACGTAATGGATGAGCTTAATATAAGTGTTGGTAGGTAGGTATGTACGCTTATGTAACTATATACATAGTGTGGAAATCCAGTTAAATATTCTAGACCGGGAATTCCTTTATTTAGAGTGCACTTATAATATAGGGTGTATTTGGAATATTGTATTTGTTTTATTTGATTATTAGAATCATTTTCCATGGCGCGATACACTGCCCCCCCCCCCCCTGCATATGTTTTTGTCAGGCAAAAAAGAGTACACGTTGTTAAAATTTTTAATCACACCCCTGCCTTAGGCAACAGTTAAAGTAGGCCCCCTGTCTAACATATCATTTGGCTTGACCACAGTAGAGCAGATCTTTTCAGATTGACATGGCCCCCCTGTGCCCACTGGGCTGTCCAGGCTTGCCATAGACGATAACTGATACATCTATGGTACAAAAAACTTCAAACAATTTCAAACAATGGAAACCTGCCCCTACAATCAGATATATATTTCCATTGTTCATGCTTATACATTTTTATCTTCCGAGAAAAATACATGTAGGGCAATGCAAATGCCCAGTATTTCCCATGATATGAACAATTTTGCCTTAGACATATTTTATGTGACCCTTCCATGACAATGTTATGATTGCACAAAATATCAGAATGCAGGTTGTATTGGGGCAAGATCTTTCGGTCTATGGCCAGCTAAGGACTCATGTTCTGTTGGATATACATTATATGAAAGAAAGCAATGGCATTCCCTGGCCAAATGTCACCCACTTCTGCTCTGCCCTACTTTCAGGGAAGCTGATGTATACTTCCCTACTAGTGGCAGAGGTGGCGAGGGTTTGACTTGTACCGATATTCATTTTCAAATGTTGGAGAGTATGGAGTATCAGTCTGTTACACAATACAGTAAAAAAGCAGAAGCCCGATGTTCCATTATTTTTTACCATTAAAGGCGTCATCATGATGTATACCTTGCATACTGAAGCATGGGCACGGCTGCAGTAACCCCGCATGACCAGCATTATTATTGGGGGACGCTCCGGGTCCACAAAGCAAAATCTACTGTTTGCAGCGGCTTCTCTGCTCCAGCTTATTAGAGGGGTCCTCAGTGCGGTCCCCTGTATGTCCTTCAAATGCCCTAGTGGAACATATGGACAAGGGTTGTCCTAATGAGACGAACCCAATCTGCGGTCATCCGTTATAATCAATTACACTTTATGTTTCAATGCAATAAAAATCAGTGTGACACTAGTGTGAACAAAGCCTTGCAGCAAGTGCATACAGAACCTAATATAGATGTATTTCTTTTTATGAGACATATTGCGAAAATCGCCCTGAAGTAGAACTCCCCTTTAAATAAATGCTGGATTCCGTAATAACGAACAGAAGTGGAGTCATAAATCGTCCTATTCGACAGCCGGGCCCTGCAGTAGCACAATAGTCCATTCCTGGCTGTATGCAGCACATGAGACCGCATCTCTCCAATCCCCGGCCCCTATTCTTCCAGTTTAGCCAATCAAGCACAGTACATCGCGGCCAACCACACTGCACAGTGAAGCGGGCGTGGCACTTTCCCTGTCCCTCAATTGGACGTGTATAGTGAAGCTTAATAGCGATTGGCTGTAAGAGGTGTCAGTCATAAGGTCCTCTGACGTCACCGCGGGTGTTTAATCCAGGATCCTAGAAGTGGAGGTCAGCTGGGAGGAAGAAGCATGGCAGCTTTGCTAAGGAGGTCTGGCAGTGCCCTGCACAGCTCTATCAGCAGGCATGCACGCCTTGCAGTGGGTAAGCCTCAGCTGTGCAAGACTTTGTCTACAATCCCTTGTACTTTGCATTACACAGCACCATAAACAATGGTTGTGTATAGTGTGCCAGTGTGTATACCCGTCCCGTCCTGCACACCTGTCACTAGTAAGTACCAGGATGAGGGGGCACTGTCCTTACCTTGTTCTGTCTGCACCTTCCGTACATCTGTAGTGAGACTTCCTGTAACTTCAAGCGTTGGGCATTTCTTCATTATTTCTTATCCAGTCCTAATCTTCCAAGGTCACCATTGATTAACGCTTGTTATTTGCAGGTGTATTGTATTTTTTTTAGTTCTATAACCTTTATATATTTTCTGGATTACTGTATAGAGAATGTGCCCACATCAGTTACTGTATCTAAACATCCCCACAACATTCTGAAATCAAAAATACATATACCCCCCTGCTAAGCAAGAAGATGTGCCCCCCTAGCTCTGCCCCTTGCCAAAACACTTTTTTGTACCATGCAAGCCCAATCCTGTCTTATTGCCCACATAAGCATGGTCTCTGTGCCCACCTTTAGTGACCCATAAACATACTCCAGCATTTCTCTTCTGTGGGTTTACATGTTTGTATTTCCATACAAATGCAGCATGGGCGCATGTCATAATGGCTATAAGCTCCATACAGAAGTGAATGGAGCCTGATAAAAGGGAGCTGTAAGGTTCTGTTCACACTAGCGTCATGGCTTCATTTTATAACGTCTCCTATGCAGCTCCTCCCATCCTGGTCTAAGGACTCATTTGCATCTGTGTTAGAGGCTCCGTAACGGGCCTCTGCTGCAGATAAGGCTGACACCAGAAACAATAGCTCGGCATGCTGCGCTAATGTTTCCGGTAAAACCACAGACACCCTGACGGAACCCATTAAAGTTAACGGGTCCCATCAGCTGCCGGTGGTGTCCGTCGTGCATGGGAAGTGGCGTATCAGGTATTTCCGTTGAGCTGCTTCTCTGACGGATAGAAGAGCGGAAAGCCAAACACAGGTGTCGAGCCAGTCTTAAAGAGACACACAGGCCACATTACACAGTAAAAGCAGCACATGTGATATATACTGCAACCAATCTGCCACATCTGAATTTGGCCTTCTGGTTCTTTGTGTAAATTTCCCCGTTTTTTCCTTGCATGTCTATACTTTTTATAAAGTTTTTGATTTGCACATCAGCATAATGATCTAGATATAGACCTTTTGTAAAGTTCACATTTTATCAAACCATGAAACATACATGTTGGGGTCTAATGTGCAGCTGTGTTCAGCTTTTTTCTAATTTAACCTAGAAAAATAGGTAGAGTAACCGCACTTTCATTAAACTTTTGATCTGTCTTAGGGCCGTATAAAAAGTTTGGATCTGTGTGGGTCTAAAACGAAGGTGCAGAAGTGCTCAGCTGAGTGCCCTGCACCATCGTCTGTGATCAGTGCTCCCTGTCATGTTGAAGACGGCTTACATAGAGATTCCATGTGAGCCTTCTTCAGTCTGACAATAAGCGCTGATCGCAGCCGGAGGAGCAAAGCGCTCAGCTGAGCGGTTCTGCACCTTGATTTTATCAATGATGGGGGTCTTAGTACCCGGACCCCGGCCAATCCAAACTTTTGATATGTGTCTATGACATATCAAAAGTTTGAAAGTGTTGTTCCTATTTAATGTCCGTGTTGGATTAGTTCCCCTTTGGTCCCTGCTTTGTTGCACCGATGTAACTGCCCCCACTCTTCTTTGAAGGCCCAGACTCTGAACATGAGCCCATGCATCCTTTTTTTTTCAGTCCGCTCCTTCTGTTGGACAATAATGCCTGGCTTGAGACTGGCATTAGTTTTCTTTCCTAAGGAATTCATTGGGTTGAATGCCGGGCTCGCCAAACTTGTCATTCTATGGTGTTATTCACACAAACATGTCCGATTTGTGTCCACGAAAAACGTTTCACCAATTTGAATGTTCGTGAGGTTTCTATGTCATTTGTTTTTCTCGTCCAGGTGTCACTTTTTTTTTTTTAACCTTTTAACAATTGTTACGTGAATAGCGGACAGCACATGGATGTCCCTCTGCTGTCCAATTTCTTTCACGCATCCATTTACGTCAAAGGCAGAGCCTAGTCTCCAAAAACGGTCCAGAATATGGCATGCTATGGTTTTATCGCAATGGACACATTCTCCATGAGAAAAACGAATCTGTGAATAGCCTGATTTGAATTTCATGGCTCAGTGTGCAGTCCGATGTTAAAATGCAAAGCACATTGATGAGAAATACGTTAGTGTGAATAATGCTTTAAGCAGGAATGGACCTTCCTCAAACTGTTGCCACAAAGTTGAAAGAACACAATTTTCCTACAATGCCATTGTATGTGGTTGCGTTATGTTTCCATGTTAAGGAACTAGGGGGTCCAACTTAAACTATGTAGCACAGTCCTAGAGCTATTATTCATCTAGCGCCAATCTTTAGAAGTCTCAGTTGATGCCTTTTCCTGGTTAAACTCAGGCACTTCTGTCATATAACCATGAGCATTACCACTGCTCCAGAGTAACTGTACTGTCACATCACTTTTTATATGTTCTAAAAACATGTTTTGATCGGTGGGGTCTGGGGGCTGAGACCCCTACCGTCGCTGAAACGGCAGGAATGCTCATCAACTTTGGCTGTGATTTGCGCTTCTTGCTAGGCTGAAGACGGGTTCATGGACGTTCTATGTGAGCCATCTTCAGCCTAAGGCTACGTTCACACGAGCGTATCAGATTCACGCGTGTGAATCTGGTCCGTGTGTGTTGCGTTATGCATCGGTGTGCTTTGCGAGAGGTATGCGTTATTCATGCACTCGCAAAGCAGTTTTTTATTTTTTATTCTTTTCAATCGAATTGATGCGCAAATCACGCACCGCATACGGATGTGCATTCGTGTGCGGTGCGTGGTTTTCACGCACCCATTGATTCAATGGGTGCGTAGGTGCATGAAAACACACCAATGTAGGACATGCAATGAGTGTCACGCAGTAGACTCTCGCTGCATGAAAACTCACGCATGTGTGAACGGCCCCATTGAAATCAATCGGTCCGTCTGCTGCGCGTGATTTCCATTCGCAGCACACGGATGTTATTCACGTTCGTGTGAATGGGCCCTTACAAGGAGCGCTGATCACAGCGATGGTGGGGGTCTTTCAATAACTTGTTTTTGGGAGGGAATTTAAAAAAAAACAAACAGCTATTCCAGCAGTGTTTTAAATTTACACCGTTTATTATGGAGCGTAAATAACATGTTACCTTTTATTCTATGTGTTGATTTGATTACAACAATAATTATGTAGGTTTTTTTTTTTTTGTTTTTTTTTACATTTTAGGCCTCGTTCGCATCTGCGTTGGGGTATTTGTTCTGACGCTCCGTCAGAACGGGACCCTGAGCAGACACAAACGGAAACCACAGTTCTTGTGGTGATGTCACTTCCAGAGGTAGTTTTTGAACTCTAGTGGTGATGTAACAGAGGAGAGGTGATTATTACTTGCGTCAGCGCTCAACGGCCCAACTCTGTGAGGTTACGTGGTCTACTCAATCATGGCTTAGCTGTTGTTGTTCCTAGACTCTTCCACTTCACAATAATAGAATTTAAAGTTGACTGGAGCAGATCCAGAAGATCAGAAATTTTAGGAACTAACTTGTGCCATTTTATGACCGTGCCACATTGAAGGTCACTGAGCTCTTCAGTATGACTACCAATGTTTCTCTGGAGGTTACATGGCTGTGTGCTTGATTTTATGCTCCAGTTTTCAATGTGTGTGTCTGAAACACCTGCACTTAATAATTAGAAGGGGTGGCCACAAACTTTTCGCCATATTGTGTCGTCCTGCTTTAAAGAGGCTCTGTCACCAGATTTTGCAACCCCTATCTGCTATTGCAGCAGATCGGCGCTGCAATGTAGATAAGAGTAACGTTTTTTTTTTTTAAAAACTATCATTTTTGGCCAAGTTATGACCATTTTTATATTTATGTAAATGAGGCTTTCTAAAGTACAACTGGGCGTGTTTAAAGTTAAAGAGGCTCTGTCACCAGATTTTGCAACCCCTATCTGCTATTGCAGCAGATCAGCGCTGCAATGTAGATTACCGTAACGTTTTTATTTTTAAAAAACGAGCATTTTTGGCCAAGTTATGACCATTTTTGTATTTATGCAAATGAGGCTTGCAAAAGTCCAAGTGGGCGTGTATTATGTGCGTACATCGGGGCGTTTTTACTACTTTTACTAGCTGGGCGTTCTGACGAGAAGTATCATCCACTTCTCTTCAGAACGCCCAGCTTCTGGCAGCGCAGATCTGTGACGTCACTCACAGGTCCTGCATCGTGTCGGCCACATCGGCTTCAGTTGATTCTGCAGCAGCATCAGCGTTTGCAGGTAAGTAGCTACATCGATTTACCTGCAAACACTGATGCTGCTGCAGAATCAACTGTAGCCTCTGGTGCCGATGTGGCCGACACGATGCAGGACCTGTGAGTGACGTCACAGATCTGCACTGCCAGAAGCTGGGCGTTCTGAAGAGAAGTGGATGATACTTCTCGTCAGAACGCCCAGCTAGTAAAAGTAGTAAAAACGCCCCGATGTACGCACATAATACACGCCCACTTGGACTTTTACTTTAAACACGCCCACTTGGACTTTTGCAAGCCTCATTTGCATAAATACAAAAATGGTCATAACTTGGCCAAAAATGCTCATTTTTTAAAAATAAAAACGTTACTGTAATCTACATTGCAGCGCCTATCTGCTGCAATAGCAGATAGGGCTTGCAAAATCTGGTGACAGAGCCTCTTTAACTGGTTCCCGACCGCTGGCTGTATATTTACGGCCTGCGGTCAGGGTCCTTAAAACCCGAGCCATAGACTTTTTACGGCTCGGGTTTTAACTTGCTGCCCGCGCGATCGGGCAGCTGAATGTCGGGTCTCCGGCTGTCAGTGACTGCCGGGGACCCTGAGGAGAGGATAGAAGCAGCTTTCACTGCTTCTGTCTTCTCCGATGTGTTTTTACACAGCGTTCAATAAACGCTGTGTATAGGAATAGAGACAGCAGCAGCGGCGCTGTCTCTATTCCTCCCGGTGATCATGTGACAGGTCACATGATCGCCGGGTGCCGTTAGTGACAGACTGCTGCTGGGTCTTACAAGACCCAGCACAGCCCTATTAGTGACAATCGTCACTATGAGAGGGCTGATTTCCCCTGTAACTGGGGCTGCTGTGCAGCTCCAGTTACAGTGGAAAAGATGGTGTAAAAGAAAGAAAAAAAATATATAAAGTTCCCCAAAGGTCTTTTTTGACCATTGGGGGACAGACCATAGTAATAAAAAAATAATAAAGTAAAGTGCAAAAAAAATGTAATAATAAATACACATAAAATACCCACCCCAAAAAAAAAACCGTTCCCCCCCCCCGCCAATCATTGTTGTAACGCTAGCGCTGACCCAATTACCCTAATATAGACATGTAATATATTAAAATTTACGATAGACAATGACGATCACAAATAAAAGGTCTATTTTAGGTTAAAACTATGTTATTACCCAAAAAAAATAGCTGAAACGTAAAAAAGCTTATTTTTTTACTATTTTCAAACTTTATGAATAAAAATTCTAAAATAGCAAAAAAGGTGTGTATAAAAACGATAAAAAATGAAACCTGCATTGTCTACGGAAAAAACGTCGCAAAAATCACGTCGTTAGCCCAACAAATAAAAACGTTATAGCCATTTAACTAACACGTGCTAAAAATGGCTAAACGGTGTCTGGTCCTGAAGGCGCAAAATAGCCCGGTCCTGAACTGGTTAAAGTACAACTGGGCATGTATTATGTGCGTACATCTGGACTTCTTTAATTAGCTGGGTGTTGTGTATAGAAGTATCATCCACTTCTCTTCAGAACGCCCAGCTTCTGGCAGTGCAGACACAGCCGTGTTCTCGATAGATCACGCTGTGACGTCACTCACTTCCTGCCCCAGGTCCTGCATCGTGTCGGACGAGCGAGGACACATCGGCACCAGAGGCTACAGTTGATTCTGCAGCAGCATCAGCAGGTAAGTAGCT
This sequence comes from Rhinoderma darwinii, assembly GCF_050947455.1. Classification (NCBI taxonomy): domain Eukaryota; kingdom Metazoa; phylum Chordata; class Amphibia; order Anura; family Rhinodermatidae; genus Rhinoderma; species Rhinoderma darwinii. The sequence goes on from NC_134691.1 coordinate 288,523,797, forward strand.
ACATCGACTTACCTGCAAACACTGATGCTGCTGCAGAATCAACTGTAGCCTCTGGTGCCGATGTGTCCTCGCTCGTCCGACACGATGCAGGACCTGGGGCAGGAAGTGACGTCACAGCGTGATCTCTGGAGAACACGGCTGTGTCTGCACTGCCAGAAGCTGGGCGTTGTGTAGAGAAGTGGATGATACTTCTATACACAACGCCCAGTTAGTAAAAGAAGTAAAAACGCCCAGATGTACATACACAGTACATGCCCAGTTGTACTTTAGAAAGCCTCATTTACATAAATATAAAAATGCTCGTTTTAAAAAAAACAAAAAAAAACGTTACTCTTATCTACATTGCAGCGCCGATCTGCTGCAATAGGAGATAGGGGTTGCAAAATCTGGTGACAGAGCCTCTTTAACCTGTAATAATTTAAGGCACCGCAGCAGAGAAATAATTTCCTAATGACCTATAGTTTACCAGGGAATAGACCATCTGTAAAGCTCTGTTCACATCTGCGTTAGTATTTCCGAACAGTATAACAATAAGGGTATGTGCACATGATAACTGCAATTACGTCTGAAAATACAGATCTGTTTTCAGCAGAAAACCGCTCCTGAATTTCAGACGTAATTGCATGTACTCGCGTTTTTCGCCGCGTCTTTTACGGACGTAATTTGGAGCTGTTCTTCATTGGAGTCAATGAAAAACGGCTCCAATTACGTCCCAAGAAGTGTCCTGCACTTCTTTTGACGAGGCTGTAATTTTACGAGCCGTCTTTTGACAGCGACGCGTAAAATGACAGGTCGTCTGCACAGAACATCGTAAAGCCCATTAAAAGTAATGGGCAGATGTTTGCCGACGTATTGGAGCCGTTTTTTCAGACGTAATTCGAGGCGTAAAACTCCTCCGTTACGTCTGAAAATGGGTCGTGTGAACCCAGCCTTACAACGAACGTGCCGGATCTATCAAATGATGGACACCAACCGCGCTCGACAGAGCCCAATGAGTTAATGGGTTTTGTCGGGTTTCTGTAATTTTGTCGGACAAAATATTGCTGCATGCTGCCTGACAGCAAATATGACGGAATCTGTGACTGAGGCTCCTAACAGAATGTCCAACGCAGATGTGACGAAAGCCTAACCAGTTCTTGGGCTGAAAGTAGAACTGCAGGGAGTTTGATTTCTCTGTAGCTTCCCTGTCCTGGGCCAAGACCATTTTTGCATGTAGCCCTTTCTTTTCTTTATTGTTAAAAAGCCCCAAATCATAAAGAAGGTCATACCGATAGTATATTAGGCAATTGCCGATGATTGATAATTTCTGTAATATAAATGTAACTGGATTCTTTTTGGTGTTTTTTCTTCTTACTTTAAATCAAGATTTTTTTTTTTTGCTTGGCGCATGTTATATTTACTTCAGTTAATGTTTTATGTACCATTGGTCTTGAGACGAGCATATGACTTGGATTTTTGCATGTTCATCTGTCACCTTTGTACACTAGTGCTGTGCAGTATGTGAAGCCCTGAAGACATTGGCATTTTACAATTTCACATTCTTTTCTCACTACTTCTGCAGGGGCCTCTGTTGGATGTGTCAATTGTGGTTTATTACAACAGTTGCTCTATATTTGTGTTTGCGGGATTACAGACCCCAAGAAAGCTACATGGGTCCTTAATTTTAACAATTTTGTGTTTATTCTGCTTTTAATGTTAGTATAATTATACTTTGCAAATTTGGGGCTAAATAAAAGGTTTTACCATAATGAAAATGTTGACATGTGCAATGCCCACACAGTTCACTGCTACTCTTGCGTTGATTTTGAATGGGACCAAGGCAGTTGTGCAGCTTTTTCTATGCTATTCTATTGAATAGCCACTCCAGGTGAGAAAAGGCATGTTGACTTATTTGAAGGTCGGATCATGTGATTCAAATTGAGCCACTGCCTTTTACCTGGGATTACGTGGCCAAAATCTTTCTAGCATAAACCCTGAATACAAAAAGATTACATTTTAAAAAAAAAGCGTGTAGAAATGTGCATTATAAAGACTTTGTTCCCGGCAATTGTTTCCGGTACTAGCCTTAGTACAGAGGGGCCGATCTTTGTACCGTTGTAAGCCATATATTCAAATGACTGAACTTATCAGTCCCGCTGGCTTTCAGGACTTTTAGGGCTTGTTTACGCATAATGGAATTGCTGCGTATTTTCCATCCGGAATTGCGGACAGAAAATACGCAGCAGAATACATTAGCAGCAAAGCGGATGTGATTGAGCAAATGTCATCCACGTGCTCTGTAAAATTTCAGTCCTGAAATTCACCTGCGGTGCGTATGTTTTTTGTTCCGCAGCACGTCCATTTTTGCTGCGAAAAGTGGACTTAATTCCTGCGTTTTTCAGTGGAGATATCACCATCTCACAGACTTGACAAAAACGCCGCAAAATACGCATGATTATCTGCACATAAAAAATGCAGGAAATGGTGCTGTTTTTCGACAGCCGATTGTCTGCTAGTTTAAGAGGAAATGCTGCAGAATTTTTCTGCGGCAATTCCGTTACGTGTGGATAAGCCCTTACTGTCTACAGACCTTTATGTGCAATTGAGTGTTTCTCCAGTTTTTAAACATTGTAGGGACACGCCATAAGATTTTTCATCAGTGGGGTCCGTGAGCTGGGATTGGAGATCTCTAAGGTGAAGATTTATTCTAGTCATTGGTGGAGTTCCCAGCTTATGGACCCCACTGCTGAAAACTTTCAAAAGTTTATCTAAATGAGGGGTTCACTTTAAGTGCACAAAAAAGGTCTGGAGATCCAAATCTGCAGATCAGGATTAGTGTTTGCAGTGGGAGCGCCTCACTCATGGGTGGTCATAATTCATTAAGTTGTGCCCCTGTGACAGAGCCACATTTAACTCCTCACGGAATAACCATTAAGGACTTCTTTCCATCTCCGACATTTATGGCATATCCGCAAGATTATCCATAAATGTCTAATAGATGTGGGTCACCCTACCGCCGTTCTGCCTGGTGAGGCGGCAGTTGTTTATGTAACTCCCTTAGAACAGAATGCAAACAGCCACGTTCATGTATGGCCACCTTTCCACTTAGTCCCCCAACTGGGTTCGGCGGCCAGTGGCAACCTTACGAGGCAGGCTGGTGGTCAGAGAGGGGACCCACATCTCTCAGACATTTATGGCAAAACACATTAACATTTGTACAGGTTAGGACTGTTTCTTATACTGATGACCTATCCGCAGGATAGGTCATCAGCATATGATCGGTGGGGGTCCTCCAGGTGCAGGGAGCTATACAGGGGTCGGTCCCGGTAGCAGAAGGCTCCAATCACTATATAGCAGCCGTACTGCAGCTCTGCTCCTATTAAGGCCTCGTTTACACGAGCATGTGCGTTTTGCGCACGCAAAAATCGCAGCGTTTTGCGTGCACAAAAGGCACTTAACAGCTCCGTGTGGCCTCAGCATATGATGCGCGGCTGCGTGATTTTCGCGCAGCCGCCATCATTATGACACTCCGTTTGGATGTTTGTAAACCGAAAAGCACGTGGTGCTTTTCTGTTTTCATTCATCCTTTTCACTGCTGTTGTGCGAATCACGCTGTTTGCACGGAAGTGCTTCCGTGTGACATGCGTAGTTTTCACGCACCCATTGACTTCAATGGGTGAGTGATGCGCGAACAGCGCACAAATATAGAACAGGTCGTGAGTTTTTTGCAACGGACTCACGTTGCACAAAAATCACGGACTGTCTGCACGGCTCCATAGACTATTATAGGTCTGTACGATACGTGTGAAAATCACGCGCGTCGCACGGACGGATAACACGCTCGTGTAAACGAGGCCTTAAGTGAATAGGAGCAGAGCTGCAGTAACCCAGCACGACAGCTATACAGTGGTTGGAGCCTTCTGCTTCCATCACCAGCCTCTGCATAGCTTCTGGCAGCCGGATCAACTGATCGGTGCGGAGTCCGGCTGTCAAAGACCCCACCGATCGTATATTGATGAGCTATCCTGTGGCCTGTGGATAGGTCATCCGTATAAAACACAGCCGCAACCAGGACAACTCCTTTTAACTAAGGTATGCCCTGGTGCCTTAAATTTTAAAAAGTCAGCCCCAGTAATTGCAATGCAAGGGCTGACAGGCTTGATCCAAAAGGAGTCCTCTGGTTTTGTTTATGCTACTTAGATGCCACGATCAGTATTGAGTGAGGCATCTAAGGAGTTAACGAAACACTGACCTTTTTGTTTTTTTTGTTTTTTTTTTTTGCTCTGCCCTCAGTTGAAAATCTGAAGTGCAATTTAGTGAGGTGTATTGGCTTAATGGGTGCTTTTATTTTTTTGTGTAGTTGCTTTGTTTCTGGTAGCCATTGGGTCAAGTTATCCCCATTCTGACTAACCAAATCCTACACCGTCAGCAGGTCAGTCACTCAATGCAAGTCCACGAGACTCACATCAAAGCTCTCATAGGCTTGCATTGAGTGACTCCTAGAGAATTCAGGGGGTCAGAATGGCGATCACGTAACCCAACAGCAGCCAAGATCGGAGCTGCTTCCTGTAAGATAAAGTGCCTGGTAAGCCAATACTTGTCACTACATTACACTTCATCACGTTTTCAGATTGGGAGGGAGGTATTGCCGGAGTGGTTCTTTAAGCAGTTGGGATAGTAGGTTAGTCTGACATCTGCACTGTCACTGTGGTGGCTGGGATCAATCACAGCAGTCCACTCACTGAAGTTGTGGGCACATCTGTACGTCATGGAGTCTCTAGGCAAAGCAGAATTGAAGTGCAGTTACGGTACGGTGCGCCAATCTCCGCGTGAAATAGACACTTTTTTGTAACCTTAAAAAATCAACTATTGTGTAAATTTTCTAGCCCAATCCTGTGTTCTGGTTCCCATCTCAAGGGACCTTGAACATGAAGTAGCAGGTCTAGCAGTGTTCTTGTAGAATTATTATTGTATGTATATGCAGCAATTCTCTTGAGTGAGAACCATCTATGTAAATCGGTCCCTGCAAGACCATGTACAGAATACAGGCCACTCTTTACATTAGACTGTATTGTGAAAGGCGCAGCAGACACATGATATCAGACCTTGATTTTCCTGCTCTTACCTGAACAACTGAGATATGAATCTGGTATCCATTTTATAGTCTCTCCCTTTTATAAATGATAGGTGAATATTAAACCTTTTCACTGCATTAAAGATTATTATTATACTTTTTTTTATTTTTTTTTGTTCATTTTATTATGAGAAAGTTATGTGTTTTATCAAGTACTTTTTTTTTTCTGTCAGTATCCAGGTCCATGGCATCTAAAACTTCTGTTGGATTTATTGGACTTGGAAACATGGGCAATCCAATGGCAAAAAATCTTTTGAAGCATGGTTACCCAGTGATTGCTTTTGATGTCTTTCCAGAAGCCTGCAAAGAATTTCAAGACTCTGGTGCACAGGTATATTAATATATTATTGTTTCTTTTGTTCTTTAGGTAGTCTGTAGGTACATGTTGAACATGGGATCGGCTGTATTAAGTAGTACTTCTGTATGATTATAGAACGTTTTCACCTAAAGTCTTGCCTTTACGCCTAATTGTTAAACAATCTGTTTATGTTTGACTTCTGGTTCCCATCACTTTAGTCTTGCCATTCAGTTGTATGGGAAAGCTGGGCGACAACAAAGCTAAGAAAACAAATGTGACTAAGAAATAGATGACTTGACTAAAGATTTATAACTACAGAATATATACATCTAAAAGTTTTTCTTTATTTTTTTACTTTTATTTTATACTGAAACACTTAAAGGGGTCCCTAAAAATTGATGGCCTATCCTCAGGGTAGGCCATAAATATCTGATCGGGGTCCAACTCCCAGTTCCAACGCCGATCAGCTGTTTTGTACAAGCGCTACTTCCCCTTCATACCTTATCTGCTCGTACTGTGATTCTCCGACATGCTTGTAGCGGTAGTTCACAGTACTACAGCCTTCTCCCATTTAAGTGAATGCGGCCCCCTCAAAACAGCTGATGGGCGGTGGTCCCGGTAGTCTGACTCTGACCGATCTGATATTGATGGCCTATTCTGAGGATAGGCCATAAATTTTTAGGGACTGGACTACTTGTGTCGTTTATGCTGCAAGAATTCTTATCGTTGGCCGCATATCTCCCTGTATAAACAGGTAGAAGTGCTCCTGTCATAATAGAAATGTATGGGGCCGAGCGATCGTAGTAACGAGTGCTCATCCCCATACATAGCTCCTTGTGAAAGAAGCAATCGAGCGCCTATCAACAAGCTGTCTCGTTGATGGGCGCTGGTTTACATGGCCCATGTCGGGCCGTGTAAGAGGACCCTTAGTTTGATTGCCCTTTTAAACTGTTTAATCCATGCATTGTAACTATTACAATTTCTTATCCTGTAGAATGGTAATTAGATCATGTGATCTAAATGATGAATCCTATCCAGTGTTTCAGACTAGTCTGTGGGAGAGCCTTGCTCTGATTTTGTATTTTTCGAATTCTTCCCTCTGAAGGGTAAATTCATACGTACTTTTACATGGCACGACTTGGGCCGTGGCTACGAATGACGATCGATGAGGTAGCTCGTCGATTGAGGACCGTTTGCACCTTTCACAAGGAGCAATGATCAGTTATGTATGTGGACGAGGGATCGTTACTAAAGTTGTTCATTCCCATGTGTTTCCATCATGTCAGCAGCACGTGCGAATGACTAGTGGTTATTTTATTGGCCACATAGACTAGCAGTTTAGCCAATGACTGATTGTTGTCCTGATTACACAGGTCAGTGATCGGGAACGAGCGTTCATATAAATGCTCAATTGCCCAACCATTGGTCCGTGTAAAAGGGCCTTAAAGAGGCTCTGTCACTAGATTTTGCAAGCCCTATCTGCTATTGCAGCAGATAGGCGCTGCAATGTAGATTACAGTAACGTTTTTATTTTTAAAAAAAACGAGCATTTTTGGCCAAGTTATGACCATTTTTGTATTTATGCAAATGAGGCTTGCAAAAGTCCAAGTGGGCGTGTATTATGTGCGTACATCGGGGCGTTTTTACTACTTTTACTAGCTGGGCGTTGTGTATAGAAGTATCATCCACTTCTCCTCAGAACGCCCAGCTTCTGGCAGTGCAGACACACAGCGTGTTCTCGAGAGATCACGCTGTGACGTCACTCACTTCCTGCCCCAGGTCCTGCATCGTGTCGGCCACATCGGCACCAGAGGCTACAGTTGATTCTGCAGCAGCATCAGCGTTTGCAGGTAAGTAGCTACATCGATTTACCTGCAAACGCCGATGCAGCTGCAGAATCATCTGTAGCCTCTGGTGCCGATGTGGCCGACACGATGCAGGACCTGTGAGTGACGTCACAGATCTGCGCTGCCAGAAGCTGGGCGTTCTGAAGAGAAGTGGATGATACTTCTCCTCAGAACGCCCAGCTAGTAAAAGTAGTAAAAACGCCCCGATGTACGCACATAATACACGCCCACTTGGACTTTTGCAAGCCTCATTTGCATAAATACAAAAATGGTCATAACTTGGCCAAAAATGCTAGTTTTTAAAAAATAAAAACGTTACTGTAATCTACATTGCAGCGCCTATCTGCTGCAATAGCAGATAGGGCTTGCAAAATCTGGTGACAGAGCCTCTTTAAGGGTTTATTCACATGTGCACGTCCGTTACGGCTGAAATTCCGGTGCTATTTTCAGGCGAACAGCTCCTGAATTTCAGACGTAATGGCATGTGCAGGCGTTTTTCGCAGCGTCCATTACGGACGTAATTGGAGCGTTTTTTTAATGGAGTCAATGGAAAACTGCTCCAATTACGTCCCAAGAAGTGACAGGCATTTCTTTGACCCGGGCATCTTTTTTACGTACCGTCTTTTGACAGCGGCGTGTAAATAAAATGACCGTCTGCACAGTACATCGTAAAACCCATTCAAATGAATGGGCAGATGTTTGCCGACGCTTTCAAGCAGTATTTTCGGCCGTAATTCCAGGCGTAAAACGCCTGAATTACGTCCGTAAATAGTGCGTGTGAACATACCCTAATTGTTGTGAGTTTTACCTGCGGCTCTATGCTGGTAAAATCCACAGTGGATTACAGTACCAGGTAGGGCTGAGCGATTTAATCAAATTTTAATTCGCCCTGGAGGCCTGTGACGATTCTGTTTTTAGACAGACTTGTTGAATCGATTTTTCATAATGACCCCTCTGAGCTGAGCTACAGGAGGAAGCTCCGCCCCGCCGTTTGTTACTGCCCCGCCGCATCATCACCTGTGACTAAAATAGAATTTCTCGTTTACCACTGTTGCTCCCCTGCGCTGACGCTTGCCACCATTCCATCTGTTCAGTGAGGAGAGAGGAGACCGTGTACAGGACGCAACAATGCTGTCTCCTCCTCCTGTAGCTGTCCGACATAATACTCCGCAGTACTAGCACGGCATGTCAGTACTCAATCGGTTAGTCTTCTATTGGCTGGCAGGTTATAAAGTAATTTGTTGCCAGCCAATGGCAGGAGGGCATGCAGAAAAGGGATGGGGGGGATGTAAACGGAGATTGGTGCTATGCGCTAGATGAGTGAGTGGCTATATCAGCTATTCCTCAGAGACCCAGGTAAGCTAAAATGTCGGCCTTTTTAGCATTTGTTTGTGCCCCCAACACACACGTAAACCAGTACCTTCACTGTACCCCTGCTGCACCCCACCACATTATACTTTGCTCTTCTTGCTACCAGCATAGCCTCCGGTTAGCTTGTAGGCTATGTACACCTTTGACTGTGTGTGTGTGTATGTATATATGTGTATATATATATATGTGTGTGTTTTGTGTAACTTTCAAAATACTTTATATTAAAAATGATTTTTACTTTTACAGCTGTTTTGTATCCTGTATACATAGCCGCTGAGACCTGCATCCGTCAGGTCAACGATACAGAGGAGTTTAGTGTCAGCGGATCCTGCAGGATCGAGCTGTTAAAGATCACATCTAAGTTCATAACTAAGATGTGGTCAATTAAAGTTGGTCCTGCATGACCTGCGGTCACTTAACCCCGTCAGTCCCGTGGACCAGATGGATTCAGGTCTTAGCGAATGATACATCTGCTCTGTATACAGTATACAAAGCAGTTGTATCTCAAAAAGTAAAAATTATTTTTAAAGTTGCACCAATCACACTGATGGGCATTTTTATAAAAGAGAAATAAATTTGTATTTCTGATAGAAAACAGTATTTGCAGAGGTTAAAAGTTGTGAAATCACGTACAATTATTATGGAAATATATGTTAGTTATTTCTACAAAGAAAATAATTGATTAAAAAAAAAAACACTCCCATGAATATTGTTGTTGCTTTGATCTCTAAACTGACTCGCCAATTCACACAGCATCTTATTTGTGGACCGGAACCCAGTTTTTCTATGTAAGTCTATGAGACTCCCATTCAAGTCTAATAGATTTATGCTTCAGGTCCACACGAGTTGATGTGTGAATTGGCGAGTCAGTTTAGAGATCACGTGACTGCACGGGGGAGCCCAACGGAGTGTATGTATTGAAAGCTAGACGCTTGGTGAGGAAATAAATACGTGTACTAGATGCCCATTACAAACGGGCAAAGTAAAAAAAGTCTTCATGGGAGGAGTTCTTTAAATTCTCTTGGTATTTTTTTCAATTTATTTAATAGTAATAAGAAAATCGAGATTCGAATCGAAAATCTTCCATAGGGTTATTTTTTGGCAAAACCGCCCAGCCCTAGTACCAGGCAAGTGGATTTGATTTGACAAACCTTATTCTAATGCGGCAGACTAAAGCTAAAATGGACTATAGCCTAAGGGAGAAGGATAAAGTGTTTTTGTGTTGTTCTTTTCTTTGTTCATTTGTCGTGAAACCTCCCAGGAGTAAAGGAGATCCGCTCATTCTGAAGTCATCTTGTTTCCATATCTGGTCTGTCATTTGCAGATTTATGAGGTTCATAAATAGTAAGGAGTTGACCAGGATTTTGTTCCAGAAACAACGTCCCTCTTCTCTGTGGGCTGTCTGGTATTGCAGTACGGCGCCTAGTCACTTGCATAGGGAGGAGCTGCAGTACTATACAAAGCTAATAGACAAAAGTTGTACTTTTTCCAGGGACAACCCATTCAAGATTTTTATTCCCATTGCATTAGCTAATTTTCTCCTTAGCCCGAAAATTCTGGATTTGTTAACATTTCACCATTTTCCATACAATGAGTGAAATCTGCTGCTTTTCCGCGGGTAATCCACAACAGAAATGTGCACACGTTGTGTAATTTGGTGCAGAAAATCTGCATTTATCAAAATCACAGGTAAACGGAGGTAATTCTGCAAGTAAAATACGCACCTAATAAGGTGGCGTGTTTTTTATGTTTTTAGGTGCATTTTTTTATTTTTTTTTCCATTTTGATGCCTTTTTTTTTTTTATTTTTTTTTTTTTGTTAAACCTGTCAGCAAAAACTTAACATAAACTCACATGCTGCAGATTTTAAAACACGCTGCAGGTCAATTAACGTGCGAAAAAATTCCGTAACGTGTAGATGAGATTACTTACAATCTCATTAACTTTGCTAGTACTGTATTACGCTGCAGATTTGTTGCAGGAAAATACACACGGCAATTCCGCATGTACTACGCATCTTGTGCATTTGGCCTAAAGCCTGCTGTGAGTTTAAAACGGACGTTAGATCCTCGGCAGCAACTTGTCAAACTATAGTTCCTCAGCGGTTTTAAAAGTTGTTGTGTGCGATGAGTCCTTCAGGCTGGGTTCACACCGGCTTTGAACCATTCCGTTGTTCTGCTCTGTCAGAGAAGCAGAACAAGGGAATAATGTAACCGTTGTACGTTGGAACCTGCCGGTTGTCGACGGAACCCATTGACTTTAATTGGTTCCATCGGCTTTCCGTCGGGGTGCCCCTGATTTTATCAGACTCCATAGCACAGCATGCTGCGCTATTGTCTCAGGTAAACCCTGCTGGATCTGTGACGGAGGCCCCTAACGGAGTCTCCGACGCAGATATGAACAGTACTTTAGACTGACCACTTTAAAATGTAATATTTTCGGGCTATGTTACTGTTGCCTTTTTTTGTTCAATCTCTTTGTTTTAGTATATTTTTATGGCAATGGCTCATTTTGACAGAAAACCAGGAAAGTGTCCTGTTCCTCTAAGAGCAGACTGACCGCATATTATAGGATGAATGAAAAAACGGACTGATAAGTGTATAAAAAATATTGCGTCGTTTGCTGTATGAGGTTCACCTGACAACCATACTGTTGATTTAGGGTGGACACCTGTCTGTGTATTTAATGTGTTTGTTTTTTTTTAGGTTGATGATGTAACTCATCACAAAAATAGGTCCTAGAGATTTTATTGCTGGTCTCCACCTGCTTATTGAGGCCATCTGCCCCGTAAGTCTGGAACGTTGTGGATGTTTTTCAACAGACCTAATTAGCGAGTAAAGATCCCTTTCCCTCTTTCATTGAGCGTTTTGGTGGTAGACAGCAATGTTCCTTTTCAGTCGAAGCAGAAAGGAACTCCCCGCTGAGCTTTTGAAGGCTACTAGGCATTCTTGTTACTTTGGACTGTGACTTCCACACAGTTACTTACTTGGCATAAAAGTGTTAAGGCATTGCCATCTTTTCCCCACAATAAAATGTTTTCCAGGACTCTCTTTTTACAAGTGCATACCTATTTTATGATGGAGTACCCAGGCTGTTAACAAAAAGGAAAGGCACAGGTTTTTGTTTTCTTTGCATTCTTCAAGAATTTAAAACCATTCCTGTCATTTTATCGGCAAAACCACATTTTTTTTTTTTTTGTGTACATAAAATTCTGTATAATTATCTAAAAGATGATAAGCAATTTTTATAAGATTTGTCAATTCAATTACTCTGGTGTAAAAAATTAAATATACAAATTGTCAAACAGCATTTTTATTTATGAAGACCACCTTCCCATGCCACATTTTACCATCTGTATTAAATGGCTATTTTGGTTTGTTGGGCAAACGTGTCACCGGTGAATCTTAATAAATCTCTTACCTTCTAAAAAATTTCTACATAATCCTAAACCTATCATTATTATTAATGTCAAGATCATTAAGTAAATCTGTACATCCACTAGACAATTGTAGGCAGATCAGACATGTCTGTTTTAGGAAATACTTGATGAAATAACAATCCCGTCTTGTGCCGTTCCTCTCTTATTCCTTCTAAAATTATATGAATAAATAGATATTTGGGTGTTACTATTCCACCTGTCAAAGGGGTGTCTTCAGTCTCTCTTTCAGCACTGATTGACCCCCCCCCCCCTCAAATGGTAACACCCAGTTGTCAATTTAGTTAAAAATTATGAGGAAGAGTAATAGAGGAATAGCACAATATAGAGATGTAAGAAAAGATCTGCCAGAATTTATAATTTCATGGGGAATACAAGTATTTGCTAAAACATGTCCGGAGAAGTGACAGGTCCTCTTTAAATAAAAACGCAAGCGAACGTGTTAAATCGTTCCCAGCCTTAGCCCACATTATAAGTGTTCGCTCTATTTAACACCATACGACCTTTTAGGGTGTGTTCACACGCTTACCGAAAAACGTCTGAAAATACGGAGCTGTTTTCAAGGGAAAACAGCCCTTGATTTTCAGACGTTTTTTGAGCAACTCTCGTTTTTCACTGCGTTTTTTACGGCCGTTTTTGGAGCGGTTTTCTTTGGAGTCTATGAGAAAACGGCTCCAAAAACGTCCCAAGAAGTGTCCTGCACTTCTTTTGACGAGGCTGTAATTTTACGAGCCGTCTTTTGACAGCGACGCGTAAAATGACAGTTCGTCGGCGCAGTACATCGTAAGACCCATTGAAAGTAATGGGCAGATGTTTGCCGCCGTATTGGAGCCGTTTTTTCAGACGTAATTCGAGGCGTAAAACGCCTCCATTACGTCTGAAAATAGGTCGTGTGAACCCAGCCTTAAACTGTTTTGTTTTTTTTCTATTCTATCTGATGGCATAGATGTGAGCCCGGAAACCCTGCATATTCCTTTTATCTGCCATATATATCTGTGAGGTACCATATTTTCCCCTAGAAACAAAGTTTCTAGAGGAGTAGAGCTCTGTAATAGGGTATGCCATGATTTTTTCTCACAGATCCATATGGAGTCCATGAGGGGATAACTTCCGTTGTCTCTTTGTATATTTGGAGGGACACGGAGGTACACTATTGGGCCATTAAAGGATATAGGTGCCATGTTACGGATTTGTAAAATGAGAAATACACACAAATGACTGCGGACTGTGTCCTATACAGCAGAATGCACGTCACATCCGGTATATAAACTCCATTCTACTGCAAGAAGAGGCACAGATGATGGTTGGACTAGGAAGGTTTGTGGTGGTCACCCAGTTCTTTGCCATGCAACTGTTCAGGCACATTTTACCTGATCTTTTATTATTCAGAGTCAGCAGTAGCATCAGCCACCATGATAACTTGGAAGAATTCACATGGGAAATAATGATTTTCAACAGTTTACCCTTACAACATTGGAGCAGATGTATCAGTGAGTTGCACCTCGGTTCCCACCAGTGTTGTGTTTTTAGTTTTTTTTACGCATTTTAAATTCATTGCGTTTATTAAATGTTTGTGCCATAACGAACATTAAATTGCAATATTCTGGCCACGTCGGGTCACGCACATAGATTGGTTTTGTGGCAGAAAATGCTGGTCTAAAGTATACCACGCAATAGGTGGTGTAAAGAAGGGAAAGGAGTCCCAACATGCACCAGTATAAGCCAAATTTAGGCTTCATCTACATCCGGGTCTAGTTCTGACGTTCCATCGGAGCTTCCCGTCAGAACGGGACCCTGACTGAAACAAACGGAAACCATAGGGTTCAAAATGACTGAAACATTGCATAACTGAGGCAAACGGAAACCGTTGGCACCGGATCCAACACCATTCAACGGTGATGCAAACGGAAACCTATGGTTTCAGTCAGGGTCCCGTTTTGACAGGAAGATCCGATGGAACGGGACCCTGACGCAGATGTGAACGAAGCCTTATCAAACTGCGTGCGTGTCATAAAAAAAATGTGGCACTTCTTTAGCCTAGATTTGCTACCTTTTTTCTCTCTAACTGCTCTGTTTCTTATTTAACTGAAATAATGAAAGTATGTGTTAAGGTATAAAACAAAAAGTTTAACCGCGTTATGTTGGTTTATTTTAAAGGTAAAAAATAAGTTTTGCCTCTTATTGTTTTTGTACTCTTGAGGTGTAGTGGCCTAATTAGTCTTTTCTGTTAAAATTGTCCTTTTTTTTCATTGTGCATTCAGGCAGAAAACGGGGATGTAATACACGAATATCTTTTTGTTTTCTCAGATTGTAGATTCACCATCTGAAGTAGCAGATAAGGCAGACAGAATTATTACCATGCTACCATCAAGCTTGAATGCAATTGATGTCTACACAGGAGCAAATGGGATCTTGAAGTATGTTTTTCCTAGCAGATTTGAATAATGTCCGTCCATCTCTGTAATGTTTGTGATGTGTCTGTCACAACATATGGGATCTAAACCATTTAAATGGTGTATACACCAGCAATGCAAATGAAAGCTGCTCGTCATTAGGAGTCAGTGTAAGCTTGTCTGGTATATCCAAATTTACATGCAAAGTAATGAAGAGTATCATTACTGGACGGGGAGGTAATGCAGGTAGAGTGCTGATATGGTCCCTACTGCTACAAATGACTAACCTTCCATTCATTTATTTTAATATTTTGAAAGACCTCCCTGTCTAGAAAAAAAAAAATCATACTCCCTTTTTTTTAGTCCCCATGCACACGACAATATTTTCATCCATCCCGAAATAGTGTCTGTAAATACGGATCCGTAGACATCCGTATAGATATATATACAGAAGGGTCTCCGTAAATACAGTCCGTATTGCATCCGTATATACGGATCCGTAAAATAAAGAGGGAGGCTGAAAATGATGTCACCAACATGTTGCCTAGCAACGCTTCCGTAGCTGTCCGTATTTACGGCAGCGCCCATAGGCTTCTATGGGAGAGTCCGTGCCGTAACTACGGACAAGAATAAGACCGGTTCTATAATTTTTTCAAAACGGACACCCATCAGTAAAAATACTGAAAGGTGTCCGTGGCCAATAGAAATGAATGGGTCTGTAATTACGGATGAAATATCGATCGTGTGCATGGGGCCTTAGTGATACAAACATCTACCTGATGCATGGCGTTGTCAGGGGTGTCATTAACAAAGTAATGCTGGATATTATGCAAGGACAATAGTATCTGTAGCGTGCAGTCGCACCAGCATAGTATCCACTAGCCCAATAGGCTCACATTCACGGCAAACATGGGGGGTCTTTGTTAGATCCTCTGCTGCCATGGCAATCCATCGGCACAACATGATCGCATTGCATTGGTGCTAATGGGCTGCCATGTGAGCGTGATACATGTATTGTTCGTGTTTAGGACCCCCCAAAATGTTATGTCATTTGGCTATGGGAACAAATTCTAAATAAAGCGAACTCCTAGTTATAAGCATACAAATACACTGTAGCCCATCAATCACTACTGAGAAGGGGAAGTGGGGGAGCACTCCCCACCTGAATAAAGGCAAATACGCTGTATTCTTTGATCGCTCCTAATATCCAAATGGCAGGATATTTTTTTTGTGTGCCATTTGGGAGAGCAGACCTGTCAGTACATTATACTGCCCTTACATAGGGCAGTGTAGTCTGATGACAGACACGCTTTAAAAGTAATCTGTTTTGACTAAACAATTTTTTCCAAATTGGTAGAATAACTCCAGTCAGAGTGGTAACAATTTCTTTCCTTCAAAAGGAGTCATTCCCTTATACGCATGGCAATTGATGTAGGGAAAAAATTAATTAGTCGGACAACCCCCCCCCCCCTGAAAAAAGAATGTTACATCTACACTAAGGCCTCGTGTACATGGCTGTATTACGGCTCTATACAACTTTTAACTTTTAAAGCCGATATAGGATACCCATAGGTATCTATGGGGCCCTACTGTACCTCTGTATGCTTCCAATTCATATGGAGGACTTTGCTGTCAGATTCAGTATATTTTATGAGACTACTATGAGTACATGATGTAATAAATCTGTGGTATTTACTGGTGTTAGTAAAAATTACTGATTTAAAAAAATAATAATTTTTTTTGAACGTAGGAAAGTGAAAAAGGGCTCTTTACTGATTGATTCAAGCACCATTGACCCAGCGGTGTCAAAAGAATTGGCAATAGCAGTTGAAAAAATGGGAGCAGTGTTCATGGATGCACCTGTGTCCGGCGGTAAGTGTTTGAAAACCGTTCATGTGGAACGCTTTCCTCAACCCAAATTGCCATAAACTCTGGGGTGTCCATTAAAAGCACAGAAGGGAAGTTCCAGTGTATGTCTTTTTTTTTTTTTTTTTCGGAACCTACTCTTCGAAGATGTACTTTCTTTTTTTATGTATGATCTGTACAGTATTCCATTAAGCCCTGCTTGTTCTAAAAATGCTCAACCACCTTAAGTCATAACCCTTTAATGAGAAACTACCCTGGCCATTTAAAGGGTCAGTTTATCACAAAAAGACTTCTTGGTATAATTTTTTGCATGACATTCACAAAGGTAACTGGAGTCACATGCAGTGAATGATATTTTGTCCCGCATACCAAGAAGCATAACCTCAAGTGCACGAGTGTATTATGGCTCCGTACATGAGCCCAAAGACTTCTTGGATTACTAGTATGATGAACATTGTTCACTTTTATTATTTTTTCAGATCCTTTCTGTATTCTGTAAAGTAGCGTTTATTGCATGAATTTCTACGTCTGAATTGCTTTGCGTGTAGCGAATACTTCTTACATGGCGCTAAGATAGAGATCAGACCGGTTCATGTACTGCCACCAGTTGTTGTTGCTCTCGGCTCTGTTTCATTCCAAGCCCAGTTTCTATTCACGTATTAAATGTTTTACACCCTAAAATAGAAATATTAAAATCCCGTATTTGATAGCAGTACTCCAGAATTTTAAATTAACTCTACATATCTAACATGGGAAAATATATTCAACTGGTCATTGAAGACTTCCCAGTTCTCTTGGTTCCTCATGTGCAGTAACGGTGTGAACTCATTCTGTTCAAAGCTCAGCTGTTTGTTATACAGGATTCTCCTAATTCAGAAACAGCCATAGACTAACATGGCTAACCTCGGACGTGACAACTGCACCTGTGCGGGGCGCGTTGTCACGGATCCCCCATAGACTAATCTATAGATGGGTGCGTGACACACCGTAAAATAAGACATTTCCTACTTTTTCACGGACCCTTCACACACTCCGTTGAAACAACGGTCGTGTGAACGGCCCCATTGAAGTACATTAGTCCGTGTGACCGTCGTTGTTTTAACTGCCACCCCACGGATGAGATACACGCTCGTCTGAATGAGCCCTAAGTGTTTGTTTGTTATATTGAACATGTTCATGGAGGAGCTGCTTGGTACCCTGGGCTTAAACAGGCTCTGTCACCACATTAGAAGTTCCCTATCTCCTAAATAATCTGATCGGCGCTGTAATGTAGATAACAGTGGTTTTTATTTTGAAAAACGATAATTTTTGAGCAAGTTATAAACCATTTTAGATTTATGCTAATTAGTTTCTTAATAGACAACTGGGCGTGTTTTGACTTTTTACCAACTGGGCGTTGTACAGAGGAGGGTATGACGCTGACCAATTAGTGACCAATCAGCATCATACACTTCTCATTGTTCCAGCCCATTGTTAGTGTGATTGTCCAGTGAAAGAAGCTGGGCTGGAACAATGAGAAGTGTATGACGCTGATTGGTCAACGTCATATACTTCTCTCCACAACGCCCAGTTGGTAAGAAGTAAAAACACGCAAAGTTGTCTATTAAGAAAGTAATTCGCACAAATCTAAAATTGTTTATAACATGGTCAAAAATTATCGTTTTTCAAAATAAAAACCACTGCTGTTATCTACATTACAACGCCGATCAGGTTATGTAGGCGATAGGGCACTTATAATCTGGTGACAGAGCCTCTTTAACCTTGTTTACCTGGCCCTGTTCCCCCTTTTTGCCAGACAGTCTATTGTTAGTTATTGTCACACCCCGGAGTGAATGAACTGCTAAACTATGACGTTACTGTGTGAAAAGTCCAGGAGGGCTGTAGTGAAGCTTCTCCTAGTACAGTGTCTGCAGAAATGGATGGATCACAGGCCTATGAGCAGCTTCACTCAAATACAGTTAAAGGGCTTTTCTTGTAAAGACAACAGACTTCTCTATCTTCTGACGATCGGCTGTTATCACAGGGGAGGCCGAGCCTGGCAAGACATTTTCCTGCAATTTTTTTATAGTCTCTTCATTCTGGCTCATAGAGCAGGGTCTTGCACATGAAGCCCCCCTCTATGATGTCCATATGACCTATTAAGGCGTTTGGAAAGGGGTTTGTTTTATGAGTCAACTGTTTTAATAAAGCTTATTAGTGGTATCTAGCCATGGAACCTATTATTTTTTATATTTCCTTTTTAAGCCTTTCTTTCTTTTCTCTCCGTTCTCTACCCTATGCAGAAAGTTGAATTTACCAATAAGTTTCCTTCTTCAGTGGATTTCACATCTAGCCAGTGAGCCACTACCAATTTGCTAGCCTGGTATAGAATTATAAGGATAACTGTCTGTTTGTCAGAAGATATAGTATGTAAGCTACAAAACACAAAGCCAACCGTGGTCCGGGTGAAAGCTGTACATTATAGTTCATACTATATAAATCAAAGAGTGCCCGGATTGCGACAGGCGAATGTCATGTGAAGCAGTCCTGCTAATGGTCCTAAGCGCCTACTGAGTGGAGTATTGGGCCTCAGACGTATACACTACATTAATACAGGTGTGAAATATATCCCATGGGGCGGAAACAATTGAGAACAATGACATCTTGGGGTTATCAGCTTTTGTACTTTTGCTTATATATCAGTAAAGGTAGGACCAATGGCTTGTTGACACTTATGTTTCACATGTAAAATAAAATATCCGATTCAATGCAGGATTTTCTCCAAACAGAGTTTTATTATATACTCTGTGGCACATATACTTTTTTTTTTATTTTTTTATTTTTTTTTTATTGACAAAGTATGCTCTAAAGCTCTGGAAAAGCAAATTCACATCTCATATGTAAAATAGTTTACAATATTTTAAAACTTAAAGAACGGTATGCTATTGCTTATCTCACTAAATTGGCCAATAACCTAAGGACAAAATTAACTAAACAAATTATACAAGCTGTGCAGTATGAATAACATTTATAGTCCTTTTTTTTTACTGTTAATTTTTAATACGTATTTGTATTTTGTTACCTCTTTTGGTGCTGTATTTACACTTTCCATAGTATGGTTCCATCCATATATAAAGGTATAATTTATGTTGGGCCAAATTTGGTCTTCTGACAATATTTTTGTATAGGTTTCCCTTTTTTTTTCCATCAACTGTTGGCTCTATGTTTACATGAAATTACTATTCAAATACTATTAAAGACGACCCCCGCCCCCCCCCCAGTGGATTCACAAGTTTTCATCACTTATCCCCCACCTCATTATCTATGAAGGCCTGGATGGACTTCTTTTACGTATATTGTACTCCTTTCCCTGCAACCCAGCCTCCTGTTTTATTCTGATCAGACACAATCTTCATCCTGCTTTCTCTTCCTCTGTGCTATGCGATAGATCACAAATTGCCTCAGTACATTATCACATGAGCAGCTAGACCCTGTAATATCTCTGCTTGCTGGGAGGACAGTGTGATTATCCTTCCATCAGTATTCCCCTAAATAGGCTAAGGCTCTGTTCATATCATGTCTGGTCCTTCAGACAAATACATGGAGTATTGCCTGGTGTATACCTCTGATGGAGGAAGGTTTTGATTTATGCCGCTATAAAGACATACTGTGGCATACGTCGCCCGTAGGCTCCCGTGTTTAAAAAAAATGTAAAAATGTTTTCGTTTTTTTTTCTTCCTGTGTGCGTGTGTGATGCCTCCGCATAGAAAAGCAAAGTAAACCACGTATTTCTATAGAGCAAAAAAGAAATAAAAAAATGGTATATAGAATTATTCCAGCCCGACAGAGGCCAAACGGACTCTCTTTTAAACATCTGTCGGGGGTATAGAACCCTATGGATTAGTTTTGTGTATACACTGGGAGGTTTTCCTGGCGTATATACCAAATGTAGAACTCAACCGTTAAGTGAACAGAGCATAAAAGATTCTAAGCATAGCGCCAGGGAGGCTGAACTGTGATCTTCTCCAATATAACTGAGAGGAGCCTGTCTAATCACTAGCAGAAGCTATGATTGGAGTTTGTGTGTCCCCTGTGGAGAGCCTGTATGGAACAATCCATGTAATTTCATCACACAGGAAGTTCTGGTGCCTATATGAGTGACACAGGCTTACCACCATTGACTTGAGTAGGAAAAGCGTGTCACCAACAACCTCTCCAGTGTGATATTTAGTGATAGAAGAAGCAAGAATAAGAACAGCTAAGAGACTGACAAATGGTGTCCTAACGTAACACATGGCAAACTTTTTGTTTTGGGATTAAAGTACTTTGTGCTTTGTACATTCCCATTAGATATGTATGACTATTTAGAATTTCCACCATACAGTGCACAATGATCATTTATAGCACGGAGGTGGAACACAGCATCTTCTCAGTCTGAATCCTTACTTGAAAATCCCAAACCTAATTACAGATTCGTTTACCTCATCCAGAATAATAAATTAACCCCTTTATAGCCACCTGTTGACATTTGGTGTCAAGTGGTCAGGGTCTTTATTTAGGTTGATATTTACTGGAGTCACCAGAAATGTGGCCACATGAACAGTCTGATACCCGAAGGAGCTCTTAATGAGGGCTATGTATAGAATACACAGCAGTGATCAAGTGACTTATAACATGATTACTGGGTTCCCCACACTGTACTTGAGCTGCTGCGTCTTACTAGACTCAGATTGGTTGTATTTTTGCACACTATAACATTGAAAAAGTAGGACTATTGTATAAAAAGTGCACGTGTATATAAACTCTTCTCTAAAAAAGACATTGGTATAGCGTACAATCATAAACTGCATACATTAAAGAGCACTCTCACTAGGTCATATAAGTTGAATTGGTTTACTGACCTGAATAGCGCTGTCTCCCTGAAATCGGCGCAGTTTTTTGTTTTTTCCTAGACCCTCCCCACCCATTCCAGAGATATGGCCCAAGGTTTTGGTTCCCTATATGCTCATTTGCTGTAATTACAGGGCATGAACTACCCTCAAGCTGCCTTGTGCTGATTGGTCAGCATCAGAGGCAAGGGAGCTAGCTCAACCCTGTTGGCTAAGTACAGCAAATTTTAATATAGGGTGCCGACACAACAGTGGGCCATATCTCTGGAACGGGGTCCAGGAAAAAAACCACAAACCACGCTGGAATCGGGGAGACCGTGGAATTCAGGTGAGTTAACCAGATCAACTTATGACTTTGTGACAGGTCCTCTTTTTAAGCTGAAAAAATGTCCTTTAGGTCCTTAAAGGCTCACGGTATTTGACATCTTGGCACTTCTGAAATTTTTCGTGTGAGTGTGCCCCCCCCCCCCTAAATGTATGCTTAACGTTTTTTTTGCCACAGCTCTAGACCTGTTTGTAGAAAAAAATCTAAAAAAGAAAATTTTATTGTAAAATAAAATGTATATATTTATCATTAGTATTGTAGCCTGTAGTCTTTATTTTTTTCTTTTTTTTGTTTTCTTTACTGATATGTTTAGTTATTAAGCGAGCCAGCAGGCAGTATTGTGTCTGATGGACAAGTTAATTAGTAGGAGACTGCAAATAATTATAAACTTATTTACATATATGTTGAATCTCTTCTAATGAAGCTAATTAGTGTAATTATCTGCTATTTATGTCCTTTTTATGTCATTTTTGGACTACCCCTTTAATCAGATGGAGGTAATCTTTGCCCATTTGTGACCCAAAGAGATAACGATGAGTTTATATTTCTATTTCTGCCACTAAGTGAGGGGGAAAACACAAAAGGCAATAAATACTCTTGACCAGAACCATTAAATAGAAAAGCTGGGATTTCTCCTGGTCTTGACTTGAAGCTGTTTGTTTATCAGCTGGCGCCTAGTCTGGAGCTGAGAGCTGAAGATTTCTATCTGCTTCAGAACTTTGGAGAATTTCGCAAGGCACTTTCATTTTAACTTTAAGGTAACTTGAGTTTATAGCTTTGGCTTTAAAGATTACTAATGATTTACTCATTTCCTTGCCATTTAACCGAAGTGGACTTTTTTCCCAGGAAGGGATCTGTGTTTATTTAGGGCTTTTGTCTGCGGAGGGATTAAAAGCGGCCCACCTACATCGTGAACTTGATGGCAATAAAAACTCACCAAAACACACCATAAAAACATTCTTACCATGGCATTAATTATACAGTGTTGAACTGCTAAGAACCATGTTTTATTCATACCTTCACTGTCGCAGAAGGTTTTTTTTGCTTCAGATGTCCTATTTTATGGAAAAAGTTATTTTGTTGCACCACCATGTTATATCCATTCTTATTTATGGGTTTCCACTTCGTGTATTTGCTTGAACCTTTTTAAGTAAAGTGGAGTTGTAGGTACCACCATGCCCTGTAGGTGTATGTATTATGTATATAACGTTTTTTTATTTGTTTTTTTATTTTTATATATATATATATATATATATATATATATATATATATATATTTTGTGTGTATAATAGAGATGGATAAATATAGATATACATATTAGTTAGTGCTGTATTTAATGACCAGTCTCCGGATATGACAAGTTTCAGCTGAAAGTAGTTTAAATGAATAAAACCAATTTAATTTCTTCTATATACGTTCATGCAAAAAAATAAAATCCCTTCGACAAGAATTCCAAAGCCAGTTTTAACTCCAAGCATTATAAAGTCCTATGCTTTGTGCGTTTTTCCTATGCATGCTTATATACGCAGCCTATGAATATCGGCATAAAAAATATATTATCATGGATGAATAAACATAACTTTTCTTTGTAGTAATATAAAAAATTTATGAATGTTTTAAATAGAAGTCTGACTTGTAGCTGATTTGCCTTAGTCCGTGTGTAAAATATGGAACACACCATGTTTTTTGTTACACCACAAGATGGCAATACATTCTAACATCCTTAGGGTAGTAATAGATGGGAGTAGAATAGATAATTACGTACATATTTAAGTCCCCATGATTTACTGATTTTTTAATTTGCAAGATCACTAGTTCTATCCTTTTCAACATCTCTTTTATCTACTTTACTTACTAGAGTGAAATTTTAAAATGTAAGAATATTAATATATTTTAAGATCAGTTTCCTCAATAAAAATAACTAAATAAAATTCTATTTTTAAAATGGTTTGAACAATTTTATCCACTTTAAACAAATGTAAACATTTTATTTATTTATAATTAAAACCCTATATTGAAGTTTAGTATTTTACCTTGTTTCACGGTGTATATTTTGCCCTTATATTCTTCAATGTTATAGCGTTCTAGGGATATTTAAATTATAAACCACGACAAAATAAAATCGATCGCCTTAATTATACTGTGTTTTTATAATTATTTTGAAAATTATAATCTATAAAAAATCTGTATCTCCATTCTCAACTAAACTCGTTTGTGCCTTTTAGTAAATATTTGATCTTTCTGCCAGCATTGCAGATTTTTGACATTGACTTATAAATTTGTGTTTTGTTAATGACTGAGCTACTCTGCCATTTACGCGGCTGGCAAAAGGAATAAACTACATGATCATAAACATCTATGTTTCATACATTACACTAACATATATTTTCAACTTGTTTGTGTGTGTATATAATTATGATGTGTGACGTTCTAGTGAAGCATGGTAGTGCATTGTACAAAACATCAGACTATAATTTCATACTAATTTTTTTCGTTTGTAGTGTATATTTCTGGATTTGTAAATGATTGCTAATGTAAGTTGTGTTCTATAGCGGGTATAGAAAGTGTTGCAGTCTTTTAGCATTTGTTTTTATTCATTAATGTTTGAAATCTTGCCTTGACTTGCTCCAAGTAAATGGCTGTTCGCAATTTTGCTTCTTAACATGTGTACGGCGCGAGACGTCCAATTTTGCTTATTAAATACAAATCCTGCTGGATTTTGATGTTCATGTAATTAGAAACGTTTGTGACAGGTACCCGGTGAAGATGTAATTTTTTTTTTTTTTAGAAATTACTATTTAACACTTCAAAATTTTATATTTTTTCGTAACGTATACGCTAATGGTAATTTTTCTAATCATTTTTTTTTTTGTCTGATATTTTAATCACAGAGCAGTTGTGTACCGAAATGTGTGTCATGTGTTAATGTATAATGCACTATTGCCAATTTGGTATCTACTGTTCATATAGGCAAGTTACTCTATTGTAATTTGCTAATAAATATACGTTCATGCTTGGAATTTGTTTTTTGTTTTTTTTAATTATGAAAAATAGTGTGGTGTAAATAACGTAGCAAGCATTTAACAATAGTAATGCAGCTTTAGGCCTTTATGCACATGGCATAGACTGTACAGCGGCAAATAGAATGCTTACAGGTCCATACTACGGAGCCATAGGCGTTCCTTATTCTGTCGTGGTGTGCCTGTGTACGGCCTCATATTGCAGAGGTATTCCCTGTTAGAAGTAATGTTAAATAACACCCCACCCCCTATATTACTGAGCCTATTTTGACAGAATGCTTAGTTTTTTTTTTTGTTGTTTTTTTCATTTTTTCCAAACAATTTATAAGTGTTCTTGTTTTTTGCGGGATGAGTTGTTTGTGTTTGTTTTTTTTGTTTACATCATCTACCATGTCTGTTTAAATAACTTGTTAACTCTATTACACGTGTGGCGTATATATGTTGTGTTTTTCACCAACTATAGAAAGAAAATTTATTTTGTATGGAATTAAATGGTTTTATTTATTTTTTGCAGTAAACTTTTTATTAAAATCTTTATTTTGTTTCACAATGCGATCTACTGATCGCTTTGGTATACCAAAGAATTATTGCCTGTCCGTAATAAACTGAAAGGCAATCTATTCGGCCATGCCTCTGGCATGGCCTAATAGGCATATCACTATGGCAGCCTGGGGTCCTCCGTCTGTCTTTTCAACCTATCTGCACCCTGCGATCGCGTTGCGGGTTTGCCAATGGGATGATAGAGGGAGCCCCCTCCCTCTGTCTAGCCAACTAGATGCCATGGCCGTTATTTTCCGCGGCATGTAGCAGGTTAATGGAGTAGCAGTACTCCAGGGTCTTCCCTGTGACCGCAGCTGTATGTGAACAGTGCGGTCACCATGATCTGCATCGCCACTCTGCGCCGGCAGACAGTGAGACAGTTTAAAAATAGTGGCTCCCAGTTAACTGCCTACCACTGCAGCATATAAAGTCGTTCAGCGGTAGGCAAGTGGTTATGCAAGCCTGAAAACCCTTGTCATAAATAAGTTTGCTGTGCTGTGTTCACTCATGAACACCTTGACATCTGTTTAGATTAAAAAAAGATTATGGTTGAGGAGCCTGCAAGTTGCCCTTATCTACTGTAAAGTAAGGCCTATGCTGAAGGAAAGCTTTTCGTTAACCGTCTAATCCAGGGTAGCTCTAATCTATTTTTTTTTTTTATTTTTTTTACTGGGGTCTCTCCAACCAGAGAATGTTGATGCCTGTGCCTCACCACCTGTGATCGAGGTCCATGCCAAAAATCTTGCTCAATTTTATCTTTCATTTGTGTCCTGAACCTATTATCCTAATAAAACCAGAACAAAAGGACTGGGTTTTGCTCCATGGGATAAAATATGCAAATTATCTGTCCTTATCTGTCCTCCGGTAGATGGGTTTTTCTTTTATTTGGAGGAGACTGGGTTGGCTAAAAATCTCTAGTCATGTTTCAAGGCTCTTTTGTCGCTTGGACAGGGAAAATACCTCCAATTGGTATCATTCGAGGGCCACCTTCCCTGGCTCCACTGGCATCCGACAGCTACCATGTAAACCTGGAATGCTTAGACATTTTCTGCCTGGGCTTTCGAGTTCCTTTATAATTGCATCTGCCCTGATTTAATTAGCCTGTCACCACATTATAAGTGCCTGATCTCCTATATAAGGAGATCGGCGCTGTAATGTAGGTGACAGCAGTGCTTTTTATTTAAAAAACAATCTTTTTTCACAACGTTAGGAGCGATTTTGGTTTATGCTAATGAGCTTTCTTAATGCCCAAGTGGGCGTACTTTTACTTTCGACCAAGTGGGCGTTGTACAGAGGAGTGCATGACGCTGACCAATCAGCATCATGCACCCCTCTCCATTCATTTACACTGCACTAGCGATATAGATATATCGCTATGTGCAGCCTCATACACAAACCCTAACATTACTACAGTGTCCTGATAATGAATACACATGAAATCCAGCCTGGACGTCGTGTACTCAGAATCCTGACACTTCTGAATCTTTTCTGTGAGATTCCGGCAAGTGAAACCAAATCTCGCGAGATCACGGAGCTAAACGAGATTTGGTTTCACTTGCCGGAATCTCACAGAAAAGATTCAGAAGTGTCAGGATTCTGAGTACACATGACGTCCAGGCTGGATGGTCATGTGTATTCATTATCAGGACACTGTAGTAATGTTAAGGTTTGTATATGAGGCTGCACATAGCGATATATCTATATCGCTAGTGCAGTGTAAATGAATGGAGAGGAGTGCATGATGCCGATTGGTTAGCGTCATGCACTCCTCTGTACAATGCCCACTTGGTCGAAAGTAAAAATACGCCCACTTGGGCATTAAGAAAGCTCATTAGCATAAACCAAAATCGCTCCTAACGTTGTGAAAAAAGATCGTTTTTTTAAAATAAACATTACTGTCACCTACATTACAGCGCCGAACTCCTTATGTAGGAGATAGGGCACTTATAATGTGGTGACAGAGCCTCTTTAAGGCTACTTTTTTTTTTTTTTTTTTTTTTATTTTTTTTTTTTATTTTTTTTATTCGATTTATTTATAATATTTAGTTACAAATACATAGGCAAAACTGCCAAGCAAGAAACAAACAGTCAATTCAGTATGCATCTTACAATTCAGACATATTAGCACCTTAAATAAACATGAGAAAGTCTCAACAGAAGTACAATAGGCATGTTACACCCGCTCGGTCTCCTAATCAATAGTGTCAGAGATAGCTGCCCAGGAAGCCCATATCTTATCAAATTTGGTAGGACATTTGCGATGGTGGTATAAAACTCTTTCATACGGAAGCGATTTAAGGCTACTTTTACATCTGTGTCAGCTCCTACATCACAGATCCCGTCAGTTTTAATTGAAAGAATAGTGCTACATGCAGCCCTATATATATATATATATATATATATATATATATATATATTTTTTTTATCATCAAAATGAGACCAATCCCTTTTATAAGTCAATGAGGTCCGTCTGACCCTGGTGGTATATGTCGTACAATGGATCCAACACGGTGTCCTGGTTTCCATTATAAACGGGAAAACGGTACACAGATGTCATGAAATCTCCACATTTGTCAAATTCTTGCTTGTCTTTTGGTTCTGTTCAATGATTGTCTTTTGGTTCCCAGTAGAAAGAACAAGGAAAGCCTTCCCAAACCTTTTTTTTATTCTAGGTGTCACGATCTGTAGGTACGTGGACCCACTAGGCTGTACCGCTACAGATAGCAGCTGGTCAAACAGTGTACCAAGTCAATGTCTATATAGTCCAAGCACAAGGGTGCCTGTAGCAGTTCAGACAGTAGTAACGGCTAGCCTCAGATGGGACCTTGGAAGCAGACATCAGGCGTGGTGTAAGACAGCAGGTGTGACTGGTGGCACAACACGACTTCAACTTTCTAAGGCACAGGAACAACGGTAGCACAGGAAACAGGATGCAGGTACGGGGACACTGGGAACAGGATCACACTAAGAGACCATTTGCAAGACTAACACGGGTAAACACAACAACGCTCAGGCAATGAATGAAAGGGCAGAGCCTTCTAGTCAAGGGTGATAATGGGCTAATTACAGATTTTCCTCATATGCGTACTGGCCCTTTAAGGCCAGGCGCGATCGCACACACCCCACGGGAACTAGTGCAGCGATGCAGAAGTGAGCGCCGGTGTCTCTCATGAGGAAGATGCCAACCGGCACTCGTTTAATGGCCGCGGCCATTGGGGGGCAGATAAGCACGACGGTCCGCGGCTGTGGACGTCACACTTGGAATGCTTTAACAAAATCCTCCGCTGTGAAATTATGTTGAAAATGGAATCTGTACCAAATATCAGGAACCTATAGGCAGAAGATGTTAAGCAGCTTAGGCCTCTTCCATTAATAAAGTCACATAAAGATCATACCCTCTATGCAAGTAAACCATGTTCACTTGAAATAAATTGATTGAGCAAGCACGATAAAAGCAGTACAACTATGTAAGTATTTTTGCTTACAACATATATAAGTATTGAAGACAGTAGTGTACTAAATTTGGATCTGTTAATTATTTTATGCTGCCCGGTAGTCTGGGTATTTTGATTGTGTACTTCTGGCGTGCGCCCAGCGATGCAGCTGATAAGTCTAAGTAAGTATTTTCATATATTCATGTGATTTCTCCCTCCCGTCCCCTAGCCACTGGTTGACACTTTTCTCCCTATTACTCTGCATAGGGAAAAAAAAGTGTCAATCAGCGGCTGGAGATCCGGAGGGGGGCATACTTGGATTCAGCGGCTGCATAGCTGGCCGTGCGTACGAAGTAGAAAATCTAAATACCCAGAAACTACCTAACATTACTAAATAAGTGATCGCATGCTAAAATAAGCATGCCTGTCACTTCTTTATGCTGCTCTCAGACGGACAGCATCCCCCCTGCTGTCCCTTTTCTGCACAGTAGGAGGTGGTTTCCTGCCCCCTCGTCAGCATCGCTATTATGGTGCAAGGTGCTGCTATGTGGCCATTGCCATGACACAGCTGACTGTCGTTCTGTGTCCGTGGTGCCCAAAGTGAACGTATTCTAGTCTGCCATTGATTGTAGAAGGCTACTGCACCAACTTCCACTGCATGAACTTTAATTCATCCATGAGCAGGAGCCCTTTCGTGTTGGACCGCCCCAAAGCACAGGCATGTTGTGCTTTATGGGAAATCCAAACCTATATGGAATACAAGCCCAGTGCAAAATTGGGGGGCAGACTCCCAGAATTGTTAGAGCAATACATATCTAACCTATTACAGTAACAGACTTTAAGTTGTGGTAAAACCAATTCCAATCCTAAACCTTTGCCTAAGTTTAACTTCACTATCGGATATAGCCCCACTCCCTTGTATACAGTGCCACACAGCCCCCCCTTAGTAGAAAGTGCAGCACACAAACCCCTGTAGATTGCGCCACACTCGGCCCCCTGTAGATAGAGCCACAGCCCTCCCCCTTGTAAATAGTGCCACACAGCTCCGCCTTGTGTATAGTGCCACACAGCCCCCCCCCTCGTGTATAGTCCCACAAGGCAATGGTGCATCTGAGAAAGTTGTATAAGACAGGGAGATGTCACTCAAACATGGAAAGGTGGGTTTGGAGGCAGGACTATGTGCCTCTTCAGCATAGCGGCACCGCCTTATAACCCTCTAATGAATAATTACCATATAGTGTGAGCTGTTTTAAAAGTGAATTTTTTGGATTTTGCTGCATCTGAAAAAAACATACAAGGGAATGTTTGGAAATATTGTCAGGTCATGTATTACTGCATGGTGGCTGTTCAAGGGGTTAAAACTACCTGACAGATTCCCATTAAATATACAATTAATTGAGAACAATTCCATCTGCCCTGCAATTTTGTTGTTCTGAATATCTCCTATATAATTACAGCAGCAGGACCAAGCTCTGCTATGTATACAGCACCAGAACCAAGCTCATTACATAAATACAGCGCTAGAACCAAGCTCCGTACATAAATACAGCGCTAGAACCAAGCTCTGTACGTAAATACAGCGCTAGAACCAAGCTCAGTACGTAAATACAGCGCTAGAACCAAGCTCCGTACGTAAATACAGCACTAGAACCAAGCTCCGTACATAAATACAGCACTAGAACCAAGCTCTGATATATATATATATACAGCACCAGAACAAAGCTCAGTACATATATACAGCACTACAACCAATCTCACACGTATATACAGCACCAGAACCAAGCTCAGTACTTACATACAGCATCAGAACCAAGATCAGTACATATATACAACACCAGAACAAATGCAGCTCAATTTAGAGTATGTGCACACACACTAATTACGTCCGTAATTGACCGACGTATTTCGGCCGCAAGTTCCGGACCGAACACAGTGCAGGGTGCCGGGCTCCTAGCATCATAGTTATGTACGACGCTAGGAGTCCCTGCCTCGCTGCAGGACAACTGTCCCGTACTGAAAACATGATTACAGTACGGGACAGTTGTCCTGCAGAGAGGCAGCGACTCCTAGCATCGTACATAAGTATGATGCTAGGAGCCCGGCTCCCTGCACTGTGTTCGGTCTGGTACTTGCGGCCGAAATACGTCCGTCAATTACGGACGTAATTAGTGTGTGTGCACATACCCTTAGTGCAATACCTGCCGTGTAGGTTTGTATGGCGTAAAACTACAGCTCCCAGCATGGCCCGAACAGTGTGCTGGGAGATGTTGTTTCACAAAAAAAAAAATCATACCACCCATCACTCTCCAGAGCACACAGTGACTACAATACTGATTAGAGGCAGAATAAACATTTACATTAAGTGACTCACCGGTGACGTCTAGTTCTTTTCTTCTCCCTCCGGTCCAGACATCTATCATGGATTTCTACCGGCCATGACCCATTTCTGCAGTTTTCCGCTCAGATGTCTTCAGCTTCTCACTTTTAAAACATTTCTGCACCTATAAACAAAGTTACATTTCTCAACACCTCTAAATATAATAAAGCACCATACACTGCACCTCTAACTATAATAGCGCCATACACTGTGTCCCGGATTATAATCGTACCATACACTGTCACACACACCGTACCACCTGTAGATAGTGCCCCCATAGAGCCTCTGTAGATAGTGACCTACATAGAAGCCCTGTAGATAGTGTCCTTCATAGAAGCCCCTGTAGATAGTGTCCACATATGGACTGCAGAGCTGCAAGGCAATAGAGCCACCGTGCTGCCCTACGTATAGCTTCCCCTATAGATAGTGCTCCACGTATAGCCCACCTCTGTAGATAGTGTCTCACATATATCTCCCCCTGTAGACTGTGCACTACATATAGCCACCCTGTTGCTAGTGCCCCACAGGTAACCCACCCCTATATATATAGTGTCCCACATATAGTCCACCCCTATAGAAAGTACCCTAAAAAAAATAGCTCCCCTATAGATAGTGGTCTACATATAGCCCACCCCTGTATAGTGTCTTCCATATAGTGGCCCACATATAGAGCCCCCCTGTAGATAGTGGCCCACATATAGAGCCCCCTGTGTATATACTGGCCCACATATAGAGCCTCCCTTGTATATAGTGGCCCACATATAGAGCCCCCCTGTAGACAGTGGCCCACATATAGAGCCCCCTGTCAATATAGTGGCCCACATATAGACGACCCCCTCGTGTAGATAGAGCCCCCACTATAGATAATGTCACTCAAATTTATGAGAATTTTTTATAAACTTGACATACTCGCATGATCCCGTTCCCACTCTGTTCACTGGCGATGCAGACATGCTCTCTTCTGAGCATGTCTGCTGGAGTTGAATGAGCGTCGTCCAATGACACTGATTGGCGGGGCAGAATGACTTGCCCTGTCAATCAGCACCTTCCAAGCTTGGAAGCGGCGCGATGTCATCGCGCCTCTAGCCAATCAGCGTCATTGTAAGGCACTGGATGGTCGGAACATGCCCGACCATTCAGTGCTAATGCATGTATTTGGCTGGCGCTAGCACCGGGGCACCCTCCGGTGCTAGCGACACCTACAGGCATGAGAGGGCCTGTGCGGACCGGCCCATACTTGTTGGAGGCGCGGCAGCGCGGGCCCCATAGTAGCGGCGCTACCGCTGTAGCATCCATGACGGCTGCTAGCGGCGCCACCGCGCATATGGGGGGGCGTGTTGGCTGGCGGCATGGGCTCCCTCAAGCCCCGGACCCTGTAGCAGACGCTACGGCTGCTACCACGGTAGTTACGCCACTGATGTACTGGGAAACTTCTTTTTTTTTTTTTTATTATTTTGTAGGATAGTAAGGAAGAAAACCTGCAGTTCCTCCATTGAGTTTACTGGTGGTAAAATTGACATGTTCACGATATTCTACAGGTCGGTACAATTCCGGTGAATCTATATTGCATTTTTATTTATTTTTTTAAACCCATAATTTTTTTTTTCCCCTTCAATGGAGCTGTGTGGGCTTGTTTTTACAATTTTTCAGGACTTCCGTTCTCCCGATTTTGGTGAGGGCCACCAGGGATTAGACAATTATCACCTATCCTGTGGATATTTGATAATGGTTGATTCTGGGACATCCCCCCCCCCCCCCACCCTAATGGGGTTAGCAAAGATTTTAAAATGGGTGGCCTGTCCTTTTGAGATATTCACTTGAATGGGACAAGCCTGCAATACCATGCACCGCTGCGCCGAAAGTAACGGCTTGTGCAAGTCAGACTGAAAGTAAACAATGAAGAGGAAGCAGCGCTTGCATGAGCTCCCTTCTGTTTACATTTTAGATGCCACAGTCGCTATTTACCATGGTAGCTAAGTGGTTGAACGGCCCTGATCGGATACACCCACAGCGGGTGGAGCAGGCTCAGCCCATGAGCACGCTCTGTTCTTCCCCCTTTTATGACTTTCAAAGTGTGGAAAATGTTGGGGTTAATAACTGTGGGCTAGTAGGTTGTTTTGGCATTCAACCTAGATAAATGTAAACGATCGCTAGAATCTGGGTCCTGACCTCCGTTCCTCACTGCACGATTACAGGGAGGAGGATTCTAAAAAGAGTGGTGGTCACGCAATGTGCGCTGCTACTCCATCCAATGTCTATGGGGCCGACGGAAACAGCTGAGCGCTACACCTGGAATTTTGGATTACCTCTGGCCCACCTTTTTATCCTGTCCCTCTTAATGTTACCTCATCTCCTCCTATCTCTTGGTGTACCTCAACGCTCTGTTCTTAGGGCTTTCCCGTACTTAATCTTTACCAAGTTCCTGACTGTATATCAGCTATGTCATCTGTGTCCTCTCATTTTCTCAAAAGCAACAATATGAATTTATGATCTTTCCACTATCCCAGTGTGCCCTGTCTGTGCTATCATTTATGGTAGATAATTCAATCTTGGCTCCAGTCGTAACATTTGACTTTACATTTTTTTTTAATCTCCTCCCAATTTAAAAATATTTCCCCTGCATTTCCCTTAGGCCTCATTCACACGGCAGGGTTTCCCGGCCGGGTGCCGGCCGTTCATAAATCGGCCGGCACCCGGCTGCATTAGGAATAATAGACCCCTAATGGGGCTATTCACACGACCGATTTTTTGACGGCCGGGAAAACCGGCCGTTAAAAAATAGGACATGCTCTATCTTCGCCCGGGTACCCGGCCGCCCGGCTCCCATAGAAGTCTATGGGGCCGGGTAATACACGGCCATCACCGGGATGTGTCCTGAGTGATAGCCGGGTTTTCCGGCGCTTGCGCTCTATCTCCTCCTCCTCACAGCGCAGAGTGCATGTGAGGAGGAGGAGTTGATGCCATTCTGACGAATGGCATCGCTGTACACTGTGTGGCAGGGCCGGGGTGTACAGCAGGTGGAAGGGAGCGCTGCGCTGGCTCCCTTCCCCTGCTTGTTTTTAAAAGCTCCCTGGCCCGGCGACACCTTCGATGGCCCCGCTAGCAGCTGCTGCGGCTGCTACTACTGTAGCGACGCCACTATAGCAGAGCAGGGAGGTATCTCCCCGCTCTATGTGCTAGCCGCACTTTAGCTCCTTGAAGGAGCGGAATCCCCGTGTGTTCGGGGATTCCGCTCCTGGACAGAGCGCTTGATGTCTCTGTCCATATCTGGGCAGTGACATCAGGGGAAACTCCTGAAGCGGAATCCCCGAACACATGGGGATCCCCCTTCAGGAGTTGCCGCTGATGTCACTGTCCGGATCTGCCCGGCCCGGCACGGATGCAAAACTTAATGCAAACCGGCCGGGCAAAATGGCCGACTTTACCGGCCGACACTCGGGCTCGGGAACGACCCGGTCGTGTGAATCCCGCCTTACGATATAACCAAAATATTTTATATATGCTATTATATTATTATATGGTCTCCTATTCTAGTAATATAATAAAACCCTCTTCTATCCTATCTATCTATCTAATCTATCTAGTGTTTCTTGTATATAAGTATAAGAGTAAAAATATTTCATACTTCAAAAATGTCATCGACTTGCTTGTTTGGGATTGAGCTTGATCTCCACAGCACTGAAACCATGGTTTAATATTATAGGAGTGTGTAAACTTTGACAACGTCCTCCGATAAATGGAGAAGTCTGACGCTCGTGGATGACTAGCTCCCAGGAGTGTCAATTAGATTTGATGTTGGAAATCAGTGGCCTAACCCTGATGCACTCACACTGAGAAGGGAACACTCCCTCCGTAGTACAGATGTGGGTTTTTATCCTTTTTCACAAGTTGGAGGAAGGTTTTAACCCATTAAATGCTAGGTAATGAATAACTGAAAAGTGATGTGTTTTAATAGTTACATATATGCTCTTTAGTGTCAGTTTTTCAGATGCTTATGTGTTTTTGATGCTCTGATCTTATTAAATCTGTATATCAGATAAATCTATAGGACTATTTTTGTTTAACTTTTTTTTTATTAAAGCTTATTACAACTATTTTAGTACCCTTAAGTTTTTATTGGATAAAAATGTACGTGATTGAATATTTATGTAGTAAGAAAAAAACCTAAAACCTATTCCTGACTGCCCAAAGGCTTTAAAAATTTTGGGCGGCTTGTTGACAACTTTTGCTATGTTTAAATGGAGCTGAAGATCTTTAGACTGAAGATAGCTGGCCTTCTGCCTCCCCCATTAAGTACGTGATGCCCAATTATCAAAGTTTATAGACTACAGGAAGCAGCGATTCCATTTCCTGTGTGAGTCCTGGTGTTCAGGAGACCAATCATGTTGGCTCCAGTGCCCAACTATAGGCTAGAGATGTGGGGAATTGTGGAAGGGGTTACTGGGTAAAAACAAAGAGGCCTAGGTTTTCTAAATGCAGTGTTTTATTTCATTGCCTTCATGTGAAGCTCCATCT
Source organism: Rhinoderma darwinii (assembly GCF_050947455.1). Lineage (NCBI taxonomy): Eukaryota > Metazoa > Chordata > Amphibia > Anura > Rhinodermatidae > Rhinoderma > Rhinoderma darwinii. The sequence goes on from NC_134691.1 coordinate 288,559,199, forward strand.
TTAGAACTACCTTATGAATATATTAGGGGATTATGAAAACAGCAACTCTTTAATAGAAAGTTGTTGTTTTTTTTTTTTGTTTGTTTTAATGCTCCTTATTATGCTTGGGAGCCCTCTAATAATAATAATTCTGGTCTGCAGGTGTTTTTACATGGCCCGATGCTTAATGGAAAACGGGTGCCCGATTTGACAATTGGCACTCGTTAGTTCCATTCACAAAGAGAAACTATCGTTAATCTATAGAACGATTTATGCGATTGTTCATCACCATGCATTTGCATTATGTCTGTGGCACATCTGATGTGTTGCTGACTAGCAACCATTTTTTGGCCGCATAAAACCTCTGATCAGCTGATAGTCGCTGCTCTGTTTACACAAGGCAATGATTGGGATTCTTATGAATGCTCATTTGCCTAATCATTAGCCTGTTTTTAAATGGGCTTTTTATCAAAAGGATTGGAAAAAAGGGAAATTATATACACACAAAATTGTGTGTATTTATTTATATATATATATATATCTATATCTATCTTGGAACTGCTCACTGGTTGGCAAGGCTAACATGGAAAACGTGATCTGATATTAAAGCAACACCGTTCTCGCTCTACATTTTAGGCTGGATTTACAAATGCAGTATTTTTAAGTTAAAGCCAAGAATGGATACAAGAGTCTTTCCTGTTAGGGTATGTTCACACGCAGTGTTTTCAGGCGTAATTTGGGCGTTTTACGACTCGTATTACGCCTGAACAAAGTGCTCCATTACGCCCTCAAACATCTGCCCATTGATTTCAATGGGATTTACGATGTTCTGTTCCCACGAGCCTTTATTTTATGCGTTGCTGTCAAAATACGGCGCGTAAAATGACTCGTCAACAGAAGTGCAGGACACTTCTTGGGACTTTTTTGGAGGCGTTTTTCATTGACACCATTGAGAAACTGCTCCAAAACCGGCCACGAAAAAAGCGAGTTGCTACAAAAACGTCTGAAAATCAGGAGCTGTTTTCGCCTGAAAACAGCTCTGTATTTTGCGTTTGCGTGTGAACATACCCTTATACTTTTGTCTGCTATTGTATCCACTTCTGTCCTGGGCTACAAAAACAAAAAAGGGGGGCCCCCTTTGATCGCATCACAGGGATTCCCCATGAAGCGATCGAGGAACATAATTTCTATGGGCAGACCGCCCAGGGCCCATTGAAGGATCCCAGGGCTGTCTGGCAATATTTCCTGTTGCTAGGGCACACTTTATCAGTACACAGGCCAATGTACTGGCATATAGAATGATGCCAGTACATTATAATTTAAAAATAAAAAATAAAATCCCTCGATGGGATTAAAATAAATCATGTTCAATAACCATCATCTGTTAAAAAAAATTACACAAATGAAAATTTTTGTTCACTAAGTAAACTAATAAACATATTTGGTATTGTCACAACTGTAGCAACCTACACAACACATTTATAACCTCATTTATGATCGGTGTATGCTGTTAAAAAAAAATAAAAAAGAAACTTCAAAGGAACTGCTTTTTTCTGTGTTTTTGACAAAATAAAAATTAATATAAATGATTTAAATGTACCAAAAAATTACACCTGCACAAAATGCAACCCGTCCCGCAAAAAATAGTCTCATACAGCTACATTAAAGAAATAAGAAAAAGTTATGAGCGCCAGGATGCAAAGGGAAAAAAAAAAATTGTTCTTGTTCTCACTATTGGCCCTGTGTTTAAAGGGTTAATCATGCCGATCTTGATTAAAGTGAACATTTTTAATGCACTTGCACTTTTGTGAATTTGTGTGATATTATACTTCGTGTTGCTGAACATGCTGCAAATACATTAGATCCTCGGAGTGAAAGAAACCTAGAGCAAAATTCCAGCTAATTATCGGCTTTATTTCCTTATTATTTTTCCTTGTTAGTAGCGATATCTATGTGCTCCGAGGTTACAGCATGATGTACTTATCTGCTCTGCTTTAGTTTTACACGTGAGTTGTTAAGCAGGAATAAATGAGGTTCTTCTGGCGAGTTAAAATGTGAACGGACTGTCACAATGAGATGGCTCTCGGAGCAGTTATCCAGCATTAATAAGGCACACTTGAGTAATTGAATTTGCATAACAAGGGCGCTGAGGAGATCTGACAGGCAGAGATATTTGTCTTGCTGGAGATCTCCAGATGGACATGACCACACAGCAGCTGGGCGGCACAGGGCTCAGCATGGTCAGCAACGCCCAGGCTGTCAGCTGGCCCCTGTGACTGCAGAGCCTTGGCAGGCCAGCTGGTGGCTTCTGACAGCCAGGGTCCACAGTCCAAGAATCTTTTCAGGCTGGCTGTCAGGTTATGCTATCTGCAGGGACCAGCGGTGGGATGGAACGAGTTACCAGTGAGGATTGTTAGCAGGGTTGAGAAATCTGCTTCTGCGAGGTGGATGCTTGTTAGCTGCCGGGGCCTTTTTAGTGGTCTGATCTTCTACAAGGTCAATTTTTTTAAATTCTTTTTTAAGGTATAATTACACTTCATTGCATGAAATATTTGGATTAATATAGGATTATTCTCCCGTTTGGTTAGCAAAGTTAGAAGATTTTTTCGTATTACATGATCTTAATTTTCCAATTCTTTTTGAGCGAAGAGCAGTATTTATGGGATATTATTTTTTGGGTGTTTCAGGAGGCCACAATCCTCGTTGTTCACGCTACTAGACTGTGGTTTTTCAGAGCAACACCCATTATAATGACAAGCGATTTTTAATTTACGCAGTGATTTTCTGATTTTACGAAAATCTTTAAGGATTTGCAATCCTAATTTTGACAATCCTAAGGTACCGCAGTCCTCTGCGAGTACATGTTGAGGTGATCGTATTCGACTAATAAAAATTACTAGTCAATTGTCAAATTAAATGCGTTCTAGAAGTGCATTAAATCACCATTATATTTCCAGGTAATTCTTATTTTTTATTTAGTCCTTGTGTTTTAGTGTAACTTTTTGTAATTAGTCTTTATTAAAAAATAGTTTTACTTTTGGAGATATAGCTGTTCTGTATTCTCTATACAGAGCAGCTGTATCGCTCATTTTTCACTAGCCCTGACTAGTTCAGTGTCGGTGGGTCCTGCGTGTCTGTGACACGCAGGATCCACCTGTAATCGATCACATCTAAGCTACGTTTGTGATCCTGCGTGTCTATGACCCGCCGACATTGAACCTGAACTTTAGATGTGATCGATTACAGGTGGAACCTGCATGTCACGCAGGACCCGCCGACACTGAACCCGTGAGGTCCGCTGGACTGACTGATTCAGTGTAAAACGAGCGATACAGCTGTTCTATATAGAGAATACAGAACAGCTGTTTCTCTAAAAGTAAAACTATTTTTTTAATAAAGACTATTACAAAGTAACACCAAACACACTGGCTAACCTACTTATTAAAAAATAAATTAAAAAAAAAAGGACCTCAAAGGTGTTCATAGCCTTGAGGATATTTTTACTGGAATGCTAATCTTTGATATTTTTTGGTATGGCTCCCATAATTTCTTGATAAAGTTAATATTGATGGCTTTGACTACGTATTTGTTGTTACTTGCTTCATATTTTTCATTGAGAGGTTTTCTTTTCACGGAAGTCGACTTAAGGCTAAAATCACACTGCGTTTGTTCACTACATTCGTATATGTTAGAATTCTCCAAGTGTATTTGTCTAACGTGACCATAGACCTCTGATAACCAGATGTATGCCAAAGTGTCCTATTGGTATACGTATGGCTGGTGGACTTCGGTATACCTTGGGTTCAACTGTATTGAGCCATATAATGTTTTGGCATGGTAAAGATGGCAAAATCTTTACCGTAATGGATAAGCCAACAGATGTTTAGATCCTCTTATGAGGCCATGAACACATTAGCTGTCATACACGCTTATGAGTGCATTTGCAGTGGATATTTAGGGCGAGTCCACACACAGCAGTTTTACCACTGTTTTTTGCCACGATTTAAAAAAAAAACAAAAACTCATCAAAGATCTACAACAAAACTTTAAAGCGTGGCCTCACCCTTAGGACTCCCTCACACGAGCGTGTTCGGTCCGTTATCTATACTGACCGTATGTCGGCAGTATTTCCCGGACCGAACACAGTGTTGTGTTTTTTTTTTTACAGCATTTACGGAAAAAACGCAGCATTTCCACAACAATATGAGCAGGAAAAAAGCACTATCTGGTGTGGGTTTCTGTGACCGATTTGCCACCATTTTTCTCTAGAGATTCTGCTGAAGATTTTCTGTTGCAGAAAATCTGCAGCGTATTCGGAGTGTGGGAACATACCCTAAGGGTGCAATCACATTTTAGCGTTATTATTGTAGCTGAAAAATGTGCTACGGAAATTTTACACCATCTATTCCTTTGGGTGGAAATAAAATCTGCAACACCTACATGGTTTAAATTTCTGTGAGGAACTTTTTCCGCTGCGGAACTGTTTTCTCTGTGTTGCATGTTTTGGATTGGATTATAGACTTTAATTGTATGTGAGAATCCGCACTAAAACCCGCAAAAACATATACGCCACAAAAGCTGCAACCGTAATTTCGCTGCGTAATTACTGTTGTGGAATTCGGCATATTTTTATGCTGTGTGGGACTGCGCCGTGCCAGGTGAGCATGTGCCTTGATCTGCAGGCACTTGGATGACGCCCAAAGGAAGCAGCAGGTGGCTGTGAGAAAATAGATATCGCGGCGCACGGCAGAGTTGCAGTGCAGTGTCGGCTGTAACATACAGCCGACACCTGTTTTTTTTATTTTTTTGTTAACCAAATCGGGGTCATTTGGTAAAGTTCTTGAGTATTCTGCAGAGAGAAATTCTAATAACCATTTAAATCGTAAGCTCTTATGGGCAGGGACTTTTGACTAGTTTGTTTCGATTTTTACTTTTTAATTCCCCCAATTGGAAAGCGCTGCTTAATATGTTGGTGCTATATAAATAAAGATTTATCATCTACATGTTATGTATGTATTAGTATATGCACATAAAGCATTGGAAAGACACTATGTAACGTCATTGTGTTCAAAGTCTTTAGTCCGCTCCTGGAGTGAACGCCTTGTGTGTGGTTTTATATTTTGGTACGATAATTACCATAACATTTTAATTAATTTTGGTAATGAAATTCACAGTTGGTCTCCGGGTGATATGAAACAATTTCTAAGATATATATCTTTTGATGGGCAATGGGGATGTATTTATTCAGTGGACGCGGAGTGGATTGTAATGGTGTTATGGTAAATTTAGGAGAAAATTGTTCATTAGCTATGGTAGTCACATTTCAAAAGCTTAGGAATGCATGGCAGAGCTTGGACAAGTTTGCGGTGATCACATGGGATTAATATACAGCGATGTTCATTTAAATTATGTGGGCAAATGAATTGTGGAAATAAAAAAAATAAAAACAAATCTGGTAGCATGTTTAATAAAATTTTTAAAATTCATATCAAATATTTAAATCCATGTAGACTACAAGTTTTATTAGAAATGTATTTTCATTTTGGACAATATTGTAAGAGGTAAAGATGTTGCACTTTCATGTATTACTTATGTGGCTAGAATACCTTGTTGAATTTATCATACGAATGTAAACAAATTTTGCATTTTACAATTTTATAATGACTTTTTTTTTTTTTTTTCTTCCTTACTCTGTTATTTTCTGTTTATTCTCATACCCACTGTATAGTACAATTTAGCTTTATTAAAAACAAGCCGTTTTGTCAGTTTCTCTGGCTTTTACCCTTCCCGAGGGTGTAGCTATATGGGGTGCAGTGGTGGCAATCACACCCGTGCCCTTGTGTCTGAGGGACCCAATGTGCCTCTCCTGCCATGTAAGAAGACACCAGTATTATAAATTACACATGGAAGACCCTGTTCATTATTTTGCATTGCAGACTTTTTTTTGGGGTAGATCCTTAATAGCCAATTGCTGGGTTCCCAAGTAGCGGACGAGGTGCGGCATAGTTTTAGCTGCAGAACCGCACCGCCATTAACAATCTATTTGATAACCGCGCCGGTTTTCAGTCAGTATGATTTTCCGCTACATCGTGGCTGTACAGTATGAACTCACCCAAAGTGTATAAACTGAAAATAAAATAACAATCAAGGCTATATAACCCACATGTTCCACAATGTATTGCATAAGATAATGAGGTGGTGACTCGATCCGCGATGTCATTTCTCAATCCTAAGAAAAGTTTGATAAGTTGTAGAAATCTATAGTTAAGGTTTAGAGATTAGATGGCACAAATTGTGCTGCACGGTTGGCTGCTCACGTTTACACTTTCATTGGTGGAGATGCATGATGGTTCAGAATAATACCTGTGGATTTGGATGGGCCTGCATAACAATTGGTACAATAAATTAGCATATTTTAAGATTAGATGTTCTTCTGCCTGGGGTGTGACTTTCATTTCAATGTTCGCCTGCTTTGCATTCTTCAAATATAAATACTGCTTCGGTTTTTGTGCGTTCGTTCTTTCACACGATTGGATCATTACAAGCTAAAATATTCTTGACCATGTTTGTTTATTAGTAATAACTATAAAAAATTATAATATTAATGCCGTTGAGAGTAATACAATAAAAATCAGCTTGAGAATGAAAGTTTGTAATAAAATACCTCCGTGACCACCTCAACTACCCTCAGAATGTTAAACAAAAATATATTTGTATCTGCCGAGGTAAACCCTCCTTCCACCTATTTGCTTGATACATGTAGACAAAGCGAATATGTGACCTGTATAGAAAGAAATGCTAATGTGTTAGACTCTGTTCACATCTGCGTCTCTGTTCAGATTATAGCGGAAGCTGCAACGATCTGCCGAATAAGTTGCACAACAGATACCAATGGCGCCTGATGAACCCCATTATTTTACAATGGGGTCCATCAGGGTGCTGTCATGGTGTCTGTCGTTTTTGATGGCATTGTCTGCAAAGTCTCTGTATGGAAATGTCAACAGATCCTAACATGGTTCGCTGCATTGCTGTCTAACGGCAAGTAGCTTAATTAAAGGGTCTCTCCAGTCAAAATCAAAATATTCCACTTTTGGTCAGTCATGAAGCTCTAAAATCCTCAAGTTTAATTTACCTAAAAAATGGTGCTGTTCCAAAGATCCCTTGGTGTTTCTACTAGGCCGTAGCTGAAGCCTGTGCTGCCATAACAATAAAGCAGTGATGTCCTGAGACACATTTATATAGTAAATCTCCCCAAACATAATCACTTTACAGTGTAAAAAAAAGTAAGGCGTACGTGTACTGGCTGATTTCTTTTTTTTCTTTTTTCTCTCCATTTGTGGAAATCCTATCTGATCAGCCGTAAAAATAGAGGATAAAAGTTTTTCTTTTTAATTCCTCTTTTATTTAAATTCCATGAATATTTTAAGATTATATTTTATTGTTCTAGAGATGGCAATTAATTATCGGTCTGATTAACTGTCCCTGTTAATAAAATATATTTTTTTTATTAACGGTTGGGTCCCCAATGGGACACTATTTTGCTGAAGTGCATATATTCACACACCTACACACTGAAAATTACCAGTGTATATATAAATCCTGCATTTTGTTTTCTTCTGTTAAAGAGGCTCTGTCACCACATTATAAGCACCCTATCTCCTATATAAGGAGATCGGCGCTGTAATGTAGGTGACAGCAGTGCTTTTTATTTAGAAAAACGATCTATTTTGAACTGCTTTGAGCGATTTTTAGCTTTATGCTAATCAGTTGGAATAACTATGTGATGGACCAATATGGCAGCCATTACAGCTCCAAATGTAGTTGTTCCTCACCCTATCCTAGAGCCAGAACAGTAAATCTTTTCGTATTCTAGCACTTTGGGTTCGACTTTACATTGAGATCTGTAATTTATAAGCTCATGAATCTGGCGGAGGATAAAATCTACGTTTACATTAGGACCTCTCCGGTTCGGCCCGTAGTTTCCTCCAATTTTAAGCATCATGTCTGCTTGGGTGCGTTGATTGTCTGGCTCCATCTCTACACAGTAGTCTAAAGCTTTTTTCTTTCTCTGCCCCCCTTGTATTGCCTTGGCATAACTTTCTCTACTCTCACGCATTCTGTTTCTGGTCTGTTAATTATGCGCTAGATTCTCATAAAATGTCTGCTTTCTCAGGCTCGCTCAGCAAGTCGCCTCCCCAATTGTTTCAGACGATTTCTCTTGTAAACTCTCTAAACTCCTAGTTTACATTCTTTGTTCCTTTTTTTTTTTTTTTTTGCCTTGTTTCTCTTTTTCTTCCAGTAGAGGTTTCTCATGAAGAATAAAACGTGATGCATATTTTTCGCCTTCAACAAAATGACCATTTCCAAAAGAAAGGGGTAATTTTTACCACATTAAAAGCACTTTTAAGAATTTTCACTGTGCGATTGTGAACCTCTGAGAACTCTCGTCACTGTGTGTGTATCATGAGGAAGATTAAACACAAACTGACCGGTGGCGTCATCAGGAGTTTGACTGGATTTTATCATGCGTCAGTCTTAAAAAAAAAAAAAAAAAAAAAAATTAGGCACATTTTACTCCAGTGCTCTTTATATTAAGAGACGCACGCTTCTTAATTAACTTATATTTTTTTTATTATTTTTTTATTTTTTTAAAGTTACGTCTTTTTTTGTGTTTTAAGTGGCGTAGGTGTTGTAAATATGCAAAAGTTACTATATTTTTGCACAAAAACCTGCGTTTTTAAGCAAAGTGCTTCATAAATTCTAGCCAAAGTGTTGTGAAAGGCAAAATCGCTAAACGAAATGTTTTTTTCTGTGGTATGTCTGTGCTCCTGATCATCTTGGATAAGTGGGCAACTTTGACATATGCAGAAAACGTGAAGTTCTTCACTGTATAGTAAGCCTATAAGAAATAAGTCTATACGCTTTTAAGTGTCACTGATCCCTGTCTAATCTGCGGGGTGTTTTTTTGTCTTTGTTCTTCTCTCTGGCTTTCCTTGAGATGCACCAGAGGAGGTGCCATGTGGGTAACATGGACATCGTATTGCGTGTCTGTGACTGGTCAGATATTAAGTTCTTGGCAGATTGTACCTTACAATCTAATGTCGATGAGGCCTGCCATGACTTTTTTATTTTCAAAGAAGCATAGACAGGTTGAATTTTACTTGTCTGAACCAATTTTTTCCACAAGGATAAGCTACACTAGAGGTGCCTGACACCCGATTATCTCCCCGTAGTATATACCGCAATCTAATGTCTATGGCCACCTGATCCTGTAAAGATCATAATTTGCAAATTTCACCGAAAGGTAACGGTGAATTCTCATTAGTAAAGCTTTAGCCGGCGTGTCAAGTTTTGTTGGTGGCCTTGGGGCAAGTGACAATATTATTTTAATATATACAATGTGCTTTTAACATCACTAGTATTTTGTATGTTATTACTATAATTATTTCTTGATCTTGCACTTCTAGTTGATCATTTACTACAGATTTCAAATTGAGTGGGGCTCATGGTGCAATTACCCTCTTTCGCCCATTGCCAGTACCCCCCCCCACTATGTCATGCTGAACTTGTCTTGCTTTAAGTAATTTTTATTATTAATATTATTCTCACTTACATTAGACTTCTGAATATTTATTTATTTTTTGTCTCCCTGACTTTTTTTTTATACTTTTTTTTTTTTTTTTGTACATGGCAGTGTTTGTTTGTTTGCGTTGTTTTTTTTATGTTCTGCAAGAAAAGAAAATTACTTTATATTAATTTCTGTATTCAATGTGATCTACATGGATTTAAATAATTTTAGTCCTTGCTATGAAAACCAGATATTATTCATCCTCTTCTGCTATCCGGTAGAATTGTACTTCTCTAACAAAAAGCTTTGGCTTGAAGCTATATTTCCAAAAGCTATTAAAATTCCTATGTAGTGACAAAGATTTTTAAAAGTGCAATGAAATTGTCACTTGATTTAATGTGTTAATTACTGTATATCCCATATAGTGCCTAGTACATAAATAGCTATTTTTATATAGCTTTAGGCCTGCATGTAAAATAATAGCCTTTACTTATGAATGAAAAAAATATAAAATGTCTCCCCTTGCTAAAAAAAATTCTAAGTACATTACCAATAGGAGCTGAGCTGGTTAATTCATGCCTGTTTTCTGAATCCATAAAAAGATTGTTCGTTTGTGGTGAGTCATCAGGACACAATGGTAAAACAAAAAAAAGTCAATTCAATTTTTTTTTTTTTTTATATATATCAACAGAAAGTAACTTTAAAATACAAATACAAAGGATTCAAAAAAGCATACAAGAAAAACATAATATCCAGCAAACAGGCAAAGATCCATATTAGTCTCAGTGTATAGACAGTCCAATATAACCATCAGAGGAAAGGAGGTGGGCCGGTCCAATTCGATTTAAATTCAGCTTATCTGCCATAGTATTTACAATATGGCGGCAAATATTTTATAATTTTATTTTTCTGCAAGATCACCCCGGTGAGCATATATAACTATTTTAAGAAATTACATAAGCGGAAAACTACTTACCACTTCCCTGCTTATGACCTCCACAGAGTACCGGTTCTGTTTACGACTTGTATTCTGTGAATGGACCACTCACAAGCGTCGTTATACAGAATGGATCTGAGAACACTCCATTCAAAGAAAGCGGCTGTTGTAGATCTGAATTCCACACGGCTGCCTTTCTCCAAGTACCTGATTCACTCCTGAAAGAGATTACAATAAGAACGTTAGAATATTATATCTTTTTCTCTTCTGCACTTTTTTACTCCTGTCGTTTTTAATACTTTTACTTTTTACCAAATTTTCTATTTGTTTTCTTTTTTTATACTTTGCTTTACAACACAGCGTAGCAAACATTTTAGTCACAAGACTACCTTATATAAGGAATGCCAATTGTTAATAATTTGTTAGTAAATCTAGTTAACCACAAGATATACGGCTTTGTTTCAGCCTAAAATCAAACCACATAATTCAGATTTACAATTGTGGTTCTCCCTTTTATACACTACCACTGTCACTGCGTTTGAAGTGAGTGTGTGCCAGCCAGGGTTGCTAACGTCTGTAAATTCCTGGACAGTCCGTAAAAATAAGTTCTTTTTTTTCCAGTGTCCGTAAAACCAATTTGATGCCTTCGTGATTTATTTATTTTTTTTAAGTTGAATGAGTTTGTGCCAATAATTGGGATTGTAATTATCATTGGTGTAGAGGTCACAGTACATGCTGCTAATATGTTCATATCACTATTCTAGACTATAGACCTAGATTACTGATCTTTGATTTTATTGTAGTTTTCCAAATAGTCTGTAAAAAATGTTTGCGGTCCGTGATTTATGGATAAGGGACTGTTCACATCAGCGTTCCGTTGATGTGTTCCCTCTGATCTTTGTCGGAGGAACCCATCAACGGAAAGGCAAACGGAAACCATAGCTTCCATTTGCATTACCATTGATTTCAGTGGTAATGCTTCCTTTGCTAATGGTTTTCGTTTGTCTCCGTTCCGTAACGGTTTAGTTTTTTTTACAGAATCAATTATGCGGTCGACTGCGCTATTCCACTGGAAAAATGGAGCCATTACGGAACAGAGATAAACGGTAACAATTAGCAAAGGAAGCGTTACCATTGAAATCCATGGTTATGCCTTGAAAGCTATGGTTTCCGTTTGCCTTTTCATTGATGGGTTGCTCCAACGGTACCCATCAACAGAAAGAGAATGCTGATGTGAACACGCATTAAGTTGTCATGAAAAAACAAAAACATATCCGGTTGGCAAACTTGGTGCCAACTCTCTGCAAGGACCTTGTACCTAACTGTTCCTATTGCCGGGCAGTAGCTACTAATAGCCCCCCTTTCCTAGCAGGGTAAAGTCTTTTTAGAAGGTCAGTCGTTTTTGGATTCATCAGGTTGACATTTCATGCTGGTAGGTCAGGAACTGTTGATAATAGCATTAAATAGTGATTCAGTTTTAGCAGGAAGCGCAGCTCATTATGTAGCCACTATTAAATCATCACTGCGAACACTTCCCAACTACACCTATTACAAATGGCAGAGATCAAAACCGACACACGCAATTTATGGAAGAGATTAGACCTATTGTAATTGGAAAATGAATAAATTAAAAATTAGAGAAAGTTTGGTGAAAATAAATAAACGTGTGTGTGTGTATGTGTATGTATGTATGTATATATATATATATATATATATGTGTATATATATATATATATATATATATATATTAATATATATTATAATAAAAAATACACACACTCTCTGCTTCTAGAATCATTTGGTTTTTATCCTCTAGAAAGGTTGGATCTCAATATCAAAATTAGAGAAAAAAATAATAATTTGCTATTTACTCTTTAAACCATAAAATATATTGTTAAAACAATGGTGGAATGAATAAAGAAGTTAAATATTCAACCTCTTAAAACCAAGCTGTATAAACTGTTTTGCCGACATGGTATAGAGATATATATATATATATATATATATATATATATATATATATATATATATATATTATACATATACTACTTATTTGAAGTAAAGTGAAATGCAGCATTTTATAATCTGTTAGAACTTTTTAGAGTTTTTGTTTTTTTTAACTCTTTAAGAAAGCAAGACCTACCCTGTCTTGTCTAGCCGTAATTGTCCCGAGTTTAATACAGCTTCTTAGGAGCCTGAGATTTGAACAGGCAGCATATGCTTTCTTTAATTGTTACACATCCTGCTGTTCCTTTTTAACAAGAGCCAAGATCCTGTGAGCCTGGGGGAGGACCACTAGAGGGCACTATTTGGTAATCAACTTTTAATGAACTAGAACTGTCACCGAGACTAATAAATTACAGTGTGCTTTTCGGTAATTATGAATTCCTAAATAATCACTCAATGACAGGCTTGCAGAGGCAGCAGTATTCTGGAGGTTGCATGCACAGTTATGCTAATGTACCACTGCATTTGTTGGGATGAGGCCCTCCATCATTATATCCATTTATTATCGAAAACTGTGTTCATCTAATCATAATTACTGATGATGAGGAATAATTAACTTCCTTACCCTCAGTCCTGTTCCACATACAGTAAAAAAAAAAGGCAAAAAGGATGAAAGCTATGCCTTTATATTTCTCTCCACACAAAAAGTGCAGAATAAATGACTTGAGAACCTGAAGGATGTACAGCTGAGAATTGGTTTGCTGTAATCAGAATTTGTTTCTCTACATCTACATTTAGTTAAATATGACTTTTTTATAATAAGAATTGGTGACCTTGCAGGCACTGCAGTACTCGAGAGATGTAATTGTGCAATCCACGGCTTTGTACCGATCTGTAGTGCTCATTGATTCTTGCTGTAATCTGAAATGCAGATGATCTCCGTTCACTTAGACTCTAGGGATCCCTCATCCTCCCAAACGTCTTGGTAGTTTCTCTCCTAAAGTTATTTAGCTGATAGACAATGTGATTCCATCCTGATTAGGTTGCAGTTTTCAGTGGCTTTGGCAGCATACCTGTGTTTATGGTGTGCGACGAAAATTGGAAGTATTAATAGTGTGGTACCTCCTCTCATCCAACGACTTGGCATTGAATAAATCGAATAAAGAAAACCGTTTAATGCTCAGTAACATTTTATATAATGTTGAGATAAAGATGTATTCCAGCCTTTTAGCATTTTTCACCTATCCACTGTTCTGACGATTGGTGGGGGTTTCAGCAGTCGGACTCCCACCAATCTATCATTTTACACTTATCCAGTGGTTAGGTGAAAAAATTCTGAAGGCTGGAATACCCCTTTAAGAGATGACAAAAGAAAGCAGGCACAAAAAGCCGGCCCCGTTTTATATTCGAACTACATTTTGGGAGCCATAACAATGGGGAGTTTCCATTCAGATGCCCTAGTCTTGGGAAGATAGAAGTATGTGACACAGCAAATCTTTCAAATGTATACACGCTCTAACCCTGCCCCTTATTATTTTGGCCACACTTCTAGAACTATAGTTTACTAGGTCCTGTGTTCCCAGACCTAGTAACACAATGATGCCCCTACACTGGTCCAAATAGTGGCACTCAAAACAGACTGTCCCCACACTAGGATTATACAGGGTGGGCCATTTATATGGATACACCTAAATAAAATGGGAATGGTTGGTGATATTAACTTCCTGTTTGTGGCACATTAGTATATGGGAGGGGGGAAACTTTTCAAGCTGGGTGTTGACCATGGCGGCTATTTTGAAGTTGGCCATTTTGTATCCAACTTTAGTTTTTTCAATGGGAAGAGGGTCATGTGACACATGAAACTTATCGAGAATTTCACAAGAAAAACAATGGTGTGCTTGGTTTTAACGTTACTTTATTCTTTCATGAGTTATTTACAAGTTTCTGACCACTTATAAAATGTGTTCAAAGTGCTGCCCATTGTGTTGGATTGTCAATGCAACCCTCTTCTTCCACTCTTCACACACTGATAGCAACACCGCAGAAGAAATGCTAGCACAGGCTTCCAGTATCCGTAGTTTCAGTTGCTGCACATCTCGTATCTTCACAGCATAGACAATTGCCTTCAGATGACCCCAAAGATATATGTCTAAGGGGGTCAGATCGGGAGACCTAGGGGGCCATTCAACTGGCCCACGACGACCAATCCACTTTCCAGGAAACTGTTCATCTAGGAATGCTCCCATAATGTGGTGGTGCACCATCTTGCTGGAAAAACTCAGGGAACGTGCCAGCTTCAGTGCATAAAGAGGGAAACACATCATCATGTAGCAATTTCAGATATCCCGTGGCCTTGAGGTTTCCATTGATGAAGAATGGCCCCACTATCTTTGTACCCCATATACCACACCATACCATCAATTTTTGTGTTCCAACAGTCTTGGAGGGATCTATCCAATGTGGGTTAGTGTCAGACCAATAGCGGTGGTTTTGTTTGTTAACTTCACCATTCACATAAAAGTTTGCCTCATCACTGAACAAAATGTTCTGTGTAAACTGAGGGTCCTGTTCCAATTTTTGTTTTGCCCATTCTGCATTTCTTCTGCGATGTTGCTATCAGTGTGTGAAGAGTGGGAGAAGAGGGTTGCATTGACAATCCAACACAATGGGCAGCACTTTGAACACATTTTATAAATGGTCAGAAACTTGTAAATAACTCATGAAAGAATAAAGTAACGTTAAAACCAAGCACACCATTGTTTTTCTTGTGAAATTCTCGATAAGTTTGATGTCACATGACCCTCTTCCCATTGAAAAAACTAAAGTTGGATAAAAAATGGCCGACTTCAAAATGGCCACCATGGTCAACACCCAGCTTGAAAAGTTTCCCCCCTCCCATATAATAATGTGCCACAAACAGGAAGTTAATATCACCAACCATTCCCATTTTATTTAGGTGTATCCATATAAATGGCCCACCCTGTACATTACCTCCAGCCAGGACGTGATGTGTATTCACAATCCTGACCACTTCTGTAGCATCTGTGTGAGACTACAGCACAGCGAGATCTCGCTGTAAATTACCGTTTACAGCGTAATCTCGCGAGACTATGCTTGCTGTGCTGTAAATCGCAGAGAAGTGCCAGGATTCTGAATAAATATCACTTCCTGGCTGGAGGTAATGTATTTTCATTGTCTGGACACTGCCGTGATGTTAGTGTGTGTTTATCTGGCAGCACATAGCGATATAGCTATACCGCTATCTGCAGTGTAAATGACAGGTTACATCGTAATCTCATGAGACCACGCCTGCTATGCTGTAACTCGCAGAGAAGTGGTCAGGATTCTGAATACACATCACGTCCTGGCTGGAGGTAATGTATATTCATTGTCAGGATACTGCAGTAATGTTAGTGTTTGTGTATGAGGCTGCAGATAGCGATATAGCTATCTCGCTAGTGCTGTGTAAATGAATGGAGAGAAGTGTATGACGCTGATTGGTCAGCGTCATGCACTTCTCTCCAACGCCCACTTGGCTATATAGTAAAACACGCCCAGTTGTCCATTGAGAAACTCATTCGCATAAAGCGAATATAGGTCATAACTCCGTCAAAAATGATCGTTTTTCTAAATAAAAAACACTGCTGTAATCTACATTACAGCACCGATCACATCATGTACAAGATAGGCCACTTATAATGTGGTGACAGAGCCTCTTTAAAATGAATAGAAACATTAAAAGGGATTATCCCACGAAGGACATTTATCACCTGTCCACAGGATAGGTGATGAATATCTGATCGCTGGGACCCCCACCAAGAACTAGAATGGGGGTTCCCAAGCCCCCAGTTCCACCTCACTGAGTGGTTAAAAAATAAATACTGATGCATGTATGAATACCAATATACAAACAAAAAGGGCAGGATGGGTGGACCTGTAGGTTCTTTTTTGCCTCCAAATTTTATATTTCATTTCATACTGTATGACCCAAAAGAAAACACAGATCAGACTGCGCAGGTGGTTATTTAAGAGAGATTACGTTTCTGCATTGTGCGCAATGTTCTACATAAGCAGGAGATGATCATACGTGAATGACTTAAATATTTTCAGATTAAATTTGTCCTTGTCATATGAAGTCTCCAGGACCTAGACTGTGTTTATTATGAGAAGGCAGCAGAAAAGTGGATAAAACCAATCCTATGTTTATTAACTTTAATATTTTATGGGTATTTTAATTAAAATAATTTAGTAAATCATTATTACTGTAGTTATGATGTAATTCACATGAAAACGTGATTAGTAAAATGGCAGAAAATGTGGATTACTAAAAGAACAGACTTCCAGGAGGCACAGATGTATTGGGTTGGAGACAGCAGTGTAATAGACTTGCCATGTTCTTTTGTAGATCTATTGTATTCACTCGTCTGTCAGAAGACTTTGTATGAGGTGACGTTCTGAAGAGTCGTGCCTTCAATGATGCACTGACTGGTATCTATTGGGTCCTTACAATGCAGAGACAGGATCCTGCGACAGGTCTTTAGGGATATTAATTTCTGAAAGTGCGTAGGACAAAGGGCCTTGAAGTGGTAGAGTGACCTGAAGCCATCTCTTTATTACACCCCCTGTAGTCCTAATGATGAGGGTCAGCGTGGACGTTCGCTTTCTGCCTGTTTTCACTGCTGGTGGTGGTCAGTTCCCAGACAGCCTGGCTTTCGCATATGTTTTTTTTTGTATAATTTTCTGTATACCGTTTTTCAGATTTGATGTTCTCTAACTTTTCTGCATTTTACTTTGAGTTGTTAATGGGGTTATATAAATAAATCTAATATAAGAAAAGAGGCTAATAGACTTTCTCACACTCATTATGTGATTTTGATTAAGGGACAGGGGCCACGATCATGATCATTAGCACATCGTGGCAGTCTATATTCTGCTGACAGAGTTTACAAGAGTTTTATTTCCCTATACCTGCTCTCATGTATCACCCAAATCCCTCCTACTCGTGGTAGATTCAGCCAAAAGTAGACTAATAGGAATTGCTGTCGATCAGGTGTACGCAACCCTCAAGAGGTGGAGATCTACTCTTGTAACTTGGGAGGGTCTTGAAATCTACTTGGTACCGAGCTGTTGTGTGACCATGGGGGAATGTTGTGAATGTTTACACAGGTTGCTGTATGAAGGTACAGACAACAGGAAAGTCTGACACTGATCCCGAACCATGATTCGTAATTGTGTGAATGTAAAAAAAAAAAAAAATATTTACAAATTTATAGTTTTTAATATTTTTGTTCATTATTGATTTTATTAAAATATGCTTGCTAACTTTTTGTGTTTTTTTTTTTCTTTTTTTTTCTAACTTTTTATAGAAAAAAATGGAATATAAATAAAAAATACAAACAAAATTCTGTTGTGAAGCACCCCTCTACCCTCCTGCTACAGGACTGTAAAGTAAATTTTTTTGGCCCTGTTCACACGTTAAGGATTTGACGCAGAAATCTGCTGGATTACCAAATGTGGATTAACCGCATTCAGTAGGGCTTATTCGCATGTGGATCCCCTGCACATTACACTGCAAAAATCAGAGATAAGACTATGGCAAATCCAACCCGTTTAAGCATAGCATTAGCTATGCAATCCTTTGATTGTAGCGGAGTAGATCGCAGCCAGTCAGCGCTGCCAAATAAAGATTATTCTGTAGTACAGTCTACCTGGCCCCCGTCCGCGATCAGACCTCTACTGTAGACTTAGTTCCTTAATTTTTAAGCTTTAACCCCTTAATGACCAGTCTATTTTAGGCCCTAATGTCCAAGCTATTTTTTACGTTTTTCCATAGACCCATTCAAAGAGCTGTAACTTTTTTGTATTTTTGCGTCGACATAGCTGTGTAAGGTCTTGCTTTTTGGAGTGACAAGTTGTATTTTTTATTAGCACCATTTTGGGGTACATAGAATTTTATTTAACTTTTTTATTACCTTTTTTGGGGGGTAGAATACAGTAATTTCACGTTTTGTTTCAAAATTATTTGGTTTTGTGTCTCTACATTTGAAGAGCCATAACTTTTTTTTTTTTATTTTTTTTTTCTGCCGGTGGAGCTGTATGAGGGCACTTTTTTTTGCAGGACGATTTGTAGTTTTTATTGGTACCATTTTGAAGTACAATCGACATTTTTGGATCACTTTTTATCACTTTTTTTTTTTTAAGGCAGGATTTACAGAAAACAGCAATTTATGCATGGTTCTCCATTTATTTTTTTGCGACGTTCGCCAAGCGGTTTAAATAATTTAATAACGTTATAGTTGGGGACGTTATGGGTGCGGCGATACTAAATATGTGTAACCACTTTTTTTTTTTTTTTATAATAAAGCATTTTGGGAAAATGAGTTTTTTTTATTTATTAACTTTATTAGTCCCACTAGGCGACTTCACTATACGATCATCCTTTTATAATACATGGCAATACTTCTGTATTGCAGTGTATTACTGCCTGTCCGTATAAAACGGACAGGCATCTGCTAGGCCATGCCTCTGTGTGATGGGAAGGGCTTAGTAGCTGCTCTCTATATTGGGTAATCGTTCAAGATATAGAGGTTGTTAGACTATGGACAACCCCTTTAGACATATTTTTTTTTTATTTTTTTATTTAAAACTGCACCAAAAAAATGTCTTCAACTGTAAAATGGGATGTCCTTTAATGTATAGGGGAACATGGAACATTCAAAGTTTTCATTGTAGTCGATGGGCTGTTTCCATAATGCACAGATGTGCTGGGTTATCCACACACTTTGTAGCGACACACTGGGTAATAAATTATACCAAATGTTCGATCTCTAGCCTAGTAACCAGACAACACCTTTTTAAAGAGGTTTTCCAACTATTAACATGAACAAATGTTAGATCCCCTGTTCCGCCTTCTGTTGAGGGCTATGGTTTCTGTTTTATAAAAAGTTGTCATTTTTACGTGTATTTGGTTATCAAATGGATCCTCGAAGATTTCTGAACAGTGAAGGCATATGGGTATGTATGTTCAAATTATGTAATTTCCTATTGCCTGAAAGATTACCTAAAATATGTATCAATAGTGCTGCAAGTGAGTGCTAAAGCATCCTGGGGAAAAAAAAAGTTTTTTATTTTGTATACAACGTGTGACCTCCCCTCTCGTACACATGTATACTTTTTTTTTTTTTGTTTTTTGTTTTTTCACTTTCAAAATTTATTGAATTTCGCAATAAGTAAACAAATGGGGAAGAAGCTGGAACAGTTGCTACTTAATGGTAACCTTGGTCAGCCTCAAAAGATTGTAACATTACAGTAATGTAGTAACTCGCAATAGCGCATTAAGATAGAGAAATTGAAAAAACAACGAAGTAGAGAAATAAAGGAAGGGGGGGGGGGTGTGGAATTCATCCATTAGAAATCAACAGAATTATACAAAGGAGTAATTTTATCATATATAATAAATGGAGATGGGCATGAGAGATTCATGGGCCCCAGAGCTTGAGAAGTTTCGAATGGGAGCGTACTGGTGAGTTGTTAGTTGGTCTAAAAAGTATCCAGTCTGGTTAGAAAGTCTGTTTACCTCCAGACATGTTTGCTTACATTTATCTTCCGATCAGCTAAGCAATCGATATTGTGCTTGGGTGAAGTGTATACTTCTAAATCATCTTCTCTTGATTGTAAGGGTAAGGCAACACATTGCGGTCTAAAGCTTCAGCTCCGTGTGGCTTTAGGGTATGTTCACACGGGCTATTTTCGGCCGTTTTTCGGCCGAACAATCGGAAGCAGAACGCCTCCAAACATCTGCCCATAAATTTCAATGGGAAAAACGGCGTTCTGTTCCAACGGGCCATTTTTTTACGCGGCCGTTTTTAAAAACGTCCCCGAAAAAGTGCAGGTCACTTCTTGGGACGTTTTTGGAGCGGTTTTTCATTGACTCTATTGAAAACCGCTCCAAAAATGGCCGTAAAAAACTCAGCGTAAAACGCTGCGAAATAGCAAGTGGCTTAAAAAAAATCAGGAGCTGTTTTCCCTTGAGAACTGTATTTTCAGACGTTTTTGAGTTTGCGTGTGAACATACCCTTATTGTAATTTGGCTCAGTTTTGCAATGCTTTTTATTGGATGCATGGTTTTTGCAGCTCTTAACTGCAAAAATAAGCATTGCAAAACCAATAACCTCATGCTGTTCCAGTTTGCAGCCTCACCTTAGACGTGACATGTTGAAGTTACGAGACCTGATGATTCTGTATAATTGATGGTGCCAATCCAAGCAGGTCATTCCTATTTCCCATCCTAACTTTATAAGGAGAACTACATGAGGATGGTTTTCTTTTCCTCATGATTGTGTATAAGGCCTCATGCACACGACATGACCATAAAAAACCATGGGTCCGTTGCGGTCCATTTGTCTCGTGCCATCAGGATTCACAGATCCACAACCAAAAAAATATGACTTTTACCAGTTTGTGAAGCCACAAATCAGACCGTAAAATGACTTGTCCTGAGTTTTCGCGGCCCCAGCAGGGAGCAATGAAAACCACAGTCGTGTGTATGAGGCCATAGAAATAAATGGGTGTGTAAAAATGCAGATAAATTGCGGACACAAAAGCACGGCTGTGTAAATAAGGTCTTAGAATTACACTTTTTGTCCAGTCAGTGCATATTTTTCATTTTATTTATCAGATCCAGTAACCAATAATGTGATTTAGGCCTCATGCACATGGTTGTATTACAGATTCATGTTGTACTGCTATGTGGCCCCATGCTGTACTTCCATAAGCTGCGTTTTTCAGAGGAGATATCTACTATCTCCTAACATTGTGAAAAACGCAGCAAAATACGCACCATTTTCTGCTGTAAAAACCGCAGGAAATGGTGCGTTTTTGCCGCAGCAGAATGTCTGCGTTTTTCAACAAAATTGCTGCAGAAATTTTCTGCAGCAATTCCATTGTGTGTGGACAAGCCCTTACTTATCGTGTGAAAAGATGCGGTCTTCATAGCCATTATTATTCCATTCTTTAGTACAGATTATCATTTTTATATATATAATGTATAAAGGTGTCCATCTTTGGCGTGTATACAATTAATCTGTGCACATAGCATCCTCTTTTTAAATAAACGTCTATTCTGCGTCTTACGTCAGCGTAGATGGCACTTTTTTTTCACTCTAAACATAATCAGTCGAAATTTGCAGTGCATTGTGTCTAAGCGTTCGCCTCCCTTTCACACCATGTTTAAAACTAGTGGGAGAATTTTAAAGTGCGTCTCAGTGCCACAGCCTGTGCCTGTATCTTCACATGCAGAGCCTGGTTAAGTGGCATGGTCTGCGTCCTAGCAATCCATCTTTTCTTTGAATGTTTTCACAATGCTTTGCGCTCCAGTGGCAGATAAATCCAGCCCTCGCTGCATTCTGTTGCTTTTTCAGCAGAAGCTCGGCTATTGTGATATTTATCTGAATTCAAACAAGGCTAATTAAAAGGGCTGCTGACAGTTGTTGTGATCTGACTTTGACTGGCGCTTGATGGTCATTATGGGTAAATAATGAACCAGGTCTGCAAATGCAGCAGCTGCCAACTTGGGACAGAAGAACGACTATTGCTTCCAATTTAAGGATCTATCGACCGCTTCCCTGCTCCCTGCAGATCTTCTGCGGAAAACTAATGTTTTCTGCTGCTGTGTATTGAGGTTTCAGCTGTTTTTTGTATACAGCCCATAATTTCCTTCTTTAAAATTTAACTTAACTCATTATTAGGCTTTCAGTATTAACAGCAGTAATATCTGGAGTGCTGTTATTTATAGTGTGTGTATATGTGTATATATGTATATATATATATATATATATATATATATATATATATATATATATATACACACACACACACATATACAACAATTTTTATTCCAATAGCATTGAGGTTTATGGGTATGTTCACTTATAGCATTTCTGCAGTTCTGTATTTTATTTAGCATTTTTTTGCACATGCAAGAAAAAAAACCTCACCATAAACATGTGCCAAAAAAGTGACGCATGCGCATACAATTTTTTAAATATTTTTTTTTTGGGGGGGGGGGGTGGTATACATCAAGTTTACGTTTTGCCATACTCTTGTTTTTATTGCAAGGCAGAATCTGTCTGGTTTTTTTTAAAATTCTAACGACTTTTTATTTTAACTAAGATTTTCAGAATGTATATCACACAATAGGGAGAGAGGTGTCAAGGAAGGACCCCAAGTATCTCAGGGTCTGCTATCCAACTGGGAGCCGAACATGCAGTTTCTAGAAATTATCAGATTGTTCTCACTGCTCTACTGTTACCTTGACATTTTTGTAAAGTGTAGGCGAAAAGGAGAGAGAGAAGATGCGAGAGAAAAAAAAACCTTCTGCCACAACTACTATCCCCCACACGCCTCACAAATAAACCCATACAGGGCGAAAAGAGAGGAGAAGGAAGGCAATATCAATGCGGAAATATCAAACTATAATGGCTGAAAGTCCTGGTACACTATCCGGGGATGCCCGGTACAAAGAAAGGTTTCATGCCAATTTAATGTTCTGAGAAGTAAGGTCTTTTGAAAACTAGAGTTTAAGAGGAGGGGGCTCCAAACGTTTCCACAAGGCTGGGATGCAGGCCCCTACAGCATTGACCAAATGTCTCAGGATATGTCGCTGTGAAGGAAGAAGGCTGGGGAAAATTGACTAGAGTAATCTGAGAAACTGGGGGTGATTCTCCAGACTTCTCGCCAGCATGGATGAAGAATTGAGCAGTACCAGAAGGTATAGAGTATAGTACTGTTGGCAATGCCAGCAATGCGGCTGGATGATGGGTGTCATGGCTTGTAATTTGTCAGGTATGCAGTACTATCTAGAGTGGATTTTGTAACTTTTCTCCTGGATATGACTAGAAGTAGAGGAGTCATGAGCTAGGCGATATAGACAGTCCATTTGCGTCTCCAAGGACCGGTTGAGATCCTCCTCCCATTTGCTTAGGAGGGGAGGTGGAGGATTGGACGAAATCCCCAAGTGTAGGTAGGAACGCAGGGTTATGAATGATCGGAAACCAAGGAGAAGGACGGGACGAAATATGGCCACTAGTGTTTTTAATCACCGCAAGCGTGGAAGGGTTGGTGGGATAAGGAGATGTATCAAGCCAGAGGGCCGCGCAAAGTGGGGTGGGACAAAAGTGTGAGTCAATAGAGACCCAAAGTTTGATGTCCGCATGACCTGTTCCAATCCATCAACTCTGTCAAGATGAGATGCTACGAAACACGCATGGCTATTTGGCAAACCAATGCCACTGGATTCCTTGGGCCTGTATAGAATAGCTTTCGAAATTCTAGTGGGTTAATTCTAGTGACCTTTTAAACATTCTGCAACTTTAAACTGGAGGGATACAAAAATACGTGGACACTTCTCCTAACCACCTATTTGTAAACCGGTGCATAAAATCAAGCATACAGCCATGCAATCTTTAAAACTCTGTTTATTGAAGGAGGCATATAAACACAAAAGCACAATAAACTGCAGGGCCCCCACACAGCGGACGTGCCCAGTAATAATACAAAAATAGACGTGTTTACACTGATCATGAAATAACAATACATAACACGATGCATCTCTCAACGAAATTAACATATTGTCAGGTAACTACCATTATTAGAATAAACTCCATAAGAAGATATCGTGGGAAAACGGCATCCTAGGAGAACAGAGCATATGCACAATATACAGTAATCAGGCATAAAATATGAAGGGGGAGTTCCATCTACCATCCCCAGATTCCCAGCGGGTGCAGATGCAATGTATCTTCAATTATGAATTGCTCCAATAGCCGCTGAGAGCTCAGGACCAGAATAAGACGTAAGTTCAGAATTACACCAGCGGTCCCACACCAGTGAAATTTTTCAGGACGGTTTCTGTGAATATATACTATACGTTCTTAAGGTATGACTGAATTCACTAGTTGAAGCCAGATAGATAGATCTGGTTGGGGAGCGATTACTCATCCATCTAATGGCTATCGTCTTCCTAGCCATAAACAGCGTGTCTCTAAGGCACGTACTAATGTGTGGAAAACCCATCTCTTCACCAAAGAGTCCAAACAAACATACACCTGGATCCAACATCACCGGTACATTCAGCATCTGTGAAAGCAAAGTAGTAACGTCAGTCCAAAAGTCTTGGATCACTGGGCAATCCCATATCCTATGTTGGAATCCTGCAGGGCTAAAAGAACATCTGACATTGTGGATTGGATCTTCTACCCAATTTATGAAGGCGAATTGGTGTGAGATAACTCTGATGTATAACTGTATAAGTTTATTATTTATAGCAGGAGAAACATATCCATGTGATTCCAGAAGGCTTGTTCTAGATTCCACATCCAGGGATGGAATCTGCTCCTGCCATCTATCTAGTGCTGGGAACCATGCAAACTTAGAGGCTCTGTCACCAGATTTTGCAACCCCTATCTCCTATTGCAGCAGATCGGCGCTGCAATGTAGATAAGAGTAACGTGTTGTGTTTTTTTTAAAAACGAGCATTTTTGGCCAAGTTATGACCGTTTTTATATTTATGTAAATGAGGCTTTCTAAAGTAAAACTGGGCGTGTATTGTGTTCGTTACATCTGGGCGTTTTTACTTCTTTTGCAAGCTGGGCGTTGTGTATAGAAGTATCATCCACTTCTCTTCACAACGCCCAGCTTCTGGCAGTGCAGACACCGCGTGTTCTCGAAGAGATCACGCTGTGATGTCACTCACTTCCTTCCCCAGGTCCTGCATCGTGTCGGACGAGCGAGGACACATCGGCCCCAGAGGCTACAGTTGATTCTGCAGCAGCATCAGCGTTTGCAGGTAAGTAGCTACATCGACTTACCTGCAAACGCCTATGCTGCTGCAGAATCATATGTAGCCTCTGGTGCCGATGTGTCCTCGCTGGTCCGACACGATGCAGGACCTGGGGCAGGAAGTGAGTGACGACACAGCGTGATCTCTCGAGAACACGCTGTGTCTTTGCACTGCCAGAAGCTGGGCGTTCTGAAGAGAAGTGGATGATACTTCTATACACAACGCCCAGCTAGTAAAAGTAGTAAAAACGCCCAGATGTAACGAACACAATACACGCCCAGTTGTACTTTAGAAAGCCTCATTTACATAAATATAAAAACGGTCATAACTTGGCCAAAAATGCTCGTTTTTAAAAAAAACAAAAACTTTACTCTTATCTCCATTGCAGCGCCGATCTGCTGCAATAGGAGATAGGGGTTGCAAAATCTGGTGACAGAGCCTCTTTAAGTGGTAGTCTTGATGATACTGAAGGGCTCTGTGGCTTTAAATGCCGCACTGTCATAGGATGCCCAAGTCCGTTCAGGAAATTTCTGATCTGCCAGATCTTTCTGGTCAGCTGTAAGGGCTATTATTGTTGAGTGAAGGTGTCTAGGAGTTTCGACCGCTCTACCACAAAGCGGTGGACCAAGCAAACTCTGAGGATGTGACGAATGAGAATTGCCTATCCTCTGTTGCGTCATTCACTACAGAGTTCCAAACTGACAGAATTGACATCGGCACAAAAACTGTGCATCAGGCGCTTCATGAAATGGGCATCCATGTTTGAGCATCTGCGCCAAAAGCTAAGATGCGCTACGCCAAGCGTTGGCTGGAGTGGTGTACAGCACGCTGCCACTGGGCACTGGAGCAAGGAAAATGTGTTCTCTGGATGAATCACGTTTTACGATCTTTGTCTGATGCCCGTATCTGGGTTTAGCATATACCTGCCGAATTGCATAGTTCCTACTGTAGATTTTAGTGGAGAATTATTAATGGTCTGGGCCGGTTTTTCAGGGCTTGGGCTAGGCCTATTATTTCCAGTTATGGTTAATTCTACATCAGACGATTTAGACTATTGTAGCCATCCAACTTTGTGGCAACGGTTTTGGGAAAGTTCTTTCCAGCATGACTATGCTCAAAGTGAAGTCCTTAAAGACATGGTTTGGGGTGGAGAAACTTAAGGGCCTGCACAAAGACCTGACTTCAGCCCCATCAAACACTTTTGTGATTAATTGAGCCATAGCTTCCCATTCAACATCCGTGCCCGACCTCACAAATTCTTGTTTGGCTGATAAACACAAATTCCCACAGACACACTGCAAGATCTTGTGGAAAGCTTTCCCAGTCTCTTCCTGGGTAAGCTTTACACAAGAAGGGTTGGTACTGCCATAAAAGGTGGTCCAACTCTATATTAACGCTCATGGTTTTAGAATGGGATGTTCAACAAGCTCATATATACGTTTAAGGTTCAGGTGTCCACATACTTATGGCCATATATTGTATAGAGCGAGATAGATATATAAAATATTTCTTTGGACACAAGTGGTGTGATGTGTTGAAACAACATTCAAGTTAACCCCTTTGTGCGCCTGGATATGCCATTACGGGGGTGATGTTTGGAGCGAGCTCACGCGCTGAGTGCGCTCCATATGCTGTGGGTGTCGGCTGTATTTTACAGAGGACACCCGGGACGAACAATCGGGAGCAGCGATTGCTGTTTAACCCCTCAAGTGCTGCCGTCAATCGTGACCGCAGCATCTGAGTCGTTGAAAACCGGGGCGGGCCCCTCCAACAGCTCATCGCCCCCCCCCGCAGTGAGATCGGGGGATGACTGTTGTTATGGCAGCCCAGGGGCCTTCACTCTGCCTCTGTTAAGGTATGTTCACACGCAGTGTTTTCAGACGTAATTCGGGCGTTTCTACGCCTCGAAGTACGCCTGAAAAGATGTCTCCATTATGCCTACAAACATCTGCCCATTGCTTGCAATGGGTTTTACGGTGTTCTGTTCCCACGAGGTGTAATTTTACGCGTCACTGTCAAAATACGGCGCGTAAAAAGACGCCCACGAAAAAGTTCATGTCACTTCTTGGGACGTTTTTGGAGCTGTTTTTCGTTGACACCATTGAAAAACCTCTCCAATAACGTCCGTAAAATACGCCGCGAAAAACGCGAATTGCTACAAAAACGTTTGAAAATCCAGAGCTGTTTTCGCCTGTGGCAGGGCTTAACAGAAGCCTGTAAAAATTTACGATCTACTGCAATATGTAAACGATCGCTGGTTCAAGTCCCCTAGGGCGGATAATAAAGTATGTAAAAGTTAAAAAAAAATCAATGTTTTTAGAAGTGAAAAAAAATACAAAATATTAAGTTAAAAAAACTCCCATTTTCCCCCTAAAGTAATGTAAACCATCAAAAATGTACACAAAATTGGTATCGCGGTGTCCGGAAAAGTCTGAACTTTTACAATAAAGCGTTCTTTAGTGCGCACGGTGAACGCCGTAAAAAATAAAAATGTAAAATGCCAAAATCGCTGTTTTTTGGTCACAAAAAATGTGATCAAAAAGTTCTACGTACCAAAAAATGGTACCGATAAAAACGACAGGTCGTCCCACAAAAAATAAGCCCCCTCACCACGCAATCGGTGAAAAAATAAAGTTATGGCTCTCAGAATGTGGCGACGCAAAACATTTTTTTTTAAACAAAAAGTTTATCAATAAAAGTAGTAAAATATTTGAAAAAACTATGTAAATTTGGTATCACCGTAATCGTATAGAGCCACGAAATAAAGATACGTTGTCGTTTTTACCGCATGGTGACAGCTGTAAAAACGAAACCCAAAAAACAATTGAGTAATCAGTTTTTTTCCAACTTGCATAGTTACATAGTTAGTACGGCTGAAAAAAGACAATGTCCATCAAGTTCAACCAAGGGAAGGGAAAAGGGAAGGAAAAATTTCTACACATAGGAGCTAATATTTTTTTGTTCTAGGAAATTATCTAACCCTTTTTTAAAGCCATCTACTGTCCCTGCTGTGACCAGCTCCTGCGGTAGGCTATTCCATAGATTGACAGTTCTCACGGTAAAGAAGCCTTGTCGCCTCTGCAGCTTGAACCTTTTTTTCTCCAGACGGAGGGAGTGCCCCCTTGTTTTTTGAGGGGGTTTTACAAGGAACAGGATTTCACCATATTTTTTGTATGTGCCATTAATATATTTATATAAGTTAATCATGTCCCCCCTTAGTCGTCTTTTTTTCAAGGCTAAATAGGTTTAATTCTTTCAATCTTTCCTCATAACTTAAATTCTCCATGCCCCTAATTAGCTTCGTTGCTCTTCTTTGTATTTTTTCCAACTCCAGGGCATCCTTTCTATGAACTGGAGCCCAGAACTGGACTGCATATTCTAGATGAGGCCTCACTAATGCTTTGTAAAGTGGTAATATTACATCCCTGTCCCGCGAGTCCATGCCTCTTTTAATACACGACAATATCCTGCTGGCCTTTGAAGCAGCTGATTGACACTGCATGCTGTTATTGAGTTTATGATTTACAAGTACACCCAGATCCTTCTCAACAAGTGAATCCGCCAGTGTAGCTCCCCCTAGGACATATGATGCATGCAGGTTGTTGGTACCCAGATGCATAACTTTACATTTATCTACATTAAACTTCATCTGCCAAGTGGACGCCCAAACACTTAGTTTGTTTAAATCTACCTGCAATTCATGAACATCTTCCATAGACTGAACTATATTACATAGCTTGGTGTCATCTGCAAAAATAGAAATAGTGCTATTAATCCCATCCTCTATATCATTAATAAATAAGTTGAATAATAGTGGTCCCAGCACTGAACCCTGGGGTACACCACTTATAACCGGTGACCATTCAGAGAAGGAATCATTGACCACAACTCTCTGGATACGGTCCTTGAGCCAATTCTCAATCCAATTACAAACTATATTTTCTAAACCTATAGTCCTTAATTTACCCATTAGGCGTCTATGGGGGACAGTGTCAAATGCCTTTGCAAAGTCCAAAAACACTAAATCCACAGCGGCCCCTCTGTCTAGACTTCTGCTCACCTCTTCATAAAAACAGATTAGGTTAGTTTGACAACTTCTGTCCTTAGTAAAACCGTGCTGGCTGTCACTTATAATGCTATTTATTGTCACATAATCCTGTATATAGTCCCTCAATAGCCCCTCAAACATTTTCCCCACGATGGATGTTAAGCTTACTGGTCTATAATTACCCGGGGAAGACCTAGAGCCCTTTTTGAAAATAGGCACCACATTTGCGCTGCGCCAGTCCCTTGGCACTATACCAGTCACTAGAGATTCTCTGAATATTATGAAAAGGGGGACAGAAATAACTGAACTAAGCTCTTTAAGAATTCTAGGGTGTAACCCATCTGGTCCCGGGGCCTTGTGCACATTTTATTTAATTTAGCTTGGACCATCTCTACATTCATCCAATTCAGTATATCAACTGATATATTAACAGCACTGGCACCGGCTACATCAGCTGCTCTTTCTTCAGTTGTATATACAGAGCTAAAGAACGCATTTAGTAACTCTGCCTTCTCTTGATCCCCTGTGATCAACTCCCCATTACCATTATCTAGGGGTCCTACATGTTCAGACCTTGGCTTTTTAGCATTTATATACTTGAAGAATTTTTTGGGATTTGTTTTACTATCCTTGGCCACCTGCCTTTCATTTTGTATTTTTGCTAATTTTATTACATTTTTACAGATTTTATTAAGCTCTTTATATTTTACAAAGGCTACAGCTGTACCCTCAGATTTGTATTTTTTAAATGCCCTTTTTTTGTCATGTATTGCCCCTTTCACAGAAGGTGTAAGCCATGTGGGGTTTAATTTGAGTCGTTTATACTTGTTACCTATAGGAATAAATTTTGCACTATAATTACCCAAAGTAGATTTGAAAATCTCCCATTTATCATTTGTCCCATTATTTGACATTAGTTCTTCCCAGTCCATATCCTGAATTGCAGCCCTCATCCTGGGAAAATTGGCTTTCTTAAAATTAAATGTTTTTGCCCTCCCAGCCTGCGTTTGTTTTTTACAGTATAGGTAAAATGTAACTATATTATGATCACTGTTACCGAGGTTTTCACGAACATTGACATTCCCAACAAGATCTGCATTATTAGAAATGACCAGATCCAACAGAGCTTCACCTCTAGTCGGGTCTTCCACAAACTGGCCCATAAAATTTTCCTGCAACAGGTTGAGGAAATGTCTCCCCTTTGCAGTTGAATCTGAACCATGACACCAATTAATATCACGGAAATTAAAATCTCCCATTATCACTACAGTACCCGCCTGTGCAGCCCGCTCCATCTGTTTATATAGCTGAACATCCATCTCCTCAGTTATATTGGGGGGTCTATAGATTACACCAAAAGTAATTTTTTCAGTGTTTACCTCCCTTTCTAGTTCCACCCACAAGGTTTCAACCTCCTCACAGTCTTCACCCACTATTGTCTCTTTCACACTCGCCTTCATATAATTTCTCACATACAGACATACACCACCACCTTTCCTATTTGTCCTGTCTTTCCGAAAAAGTGTAAAACCCTGTAGATTTACAGCCCAGTCATGTGAAGAGTCAAGCCATGTTTCAGCAACACCAACTATATCTATATTTTCTTCCAGTATCAAGGCCTCCAGCTCCCCCATTTTGCTTGCTAGACTTCTGGCATTTGTGAACATACACTTTAACTTGCCTGTCAGTTTTTCACTTTTATTATCAGAAATGTGATTTGACATTAATCGGGCCTTTTTATTTACACTGATGTTTTGTAACGAAAGGATCTCCTTATCTTCTTGCCTAGTCCTCTCCCCACATTCTGTTTCTCCCCCCACCAATATAGTCTGACCCCTCTCTAACCTGGCTACCCCTTTTTTTTCTACATTGACCTCCCTCCTCAGCCTTAGTTTAAATACTCCGCCACACCCAGCTAGAATTCTCTCCCCCAGCACAGCGGACCCCCTTCCATTTAGGTGCAAATCATCTGCAGAATACAGTTTGTACCCCAATGAAAAGTCAGCCCAGTGCTCTAGGAACCCAAATCCGCAAAGAATTTTTTTTCAGTTTCCCAGTACATTATATGGAACTATAAATGGTACCAAAAGAAACTACAACCCTTCCCGCAAAATATAAGGCCTCATACCACTATTGACGGGAAAAAGTTATGGCTTTTGGAATACGGGGAGTGAAAATCGAAAATCAAAAATCAAAAAAATGGCTTCGTCCCGAAGGGATTAAAGGGTACCTATACACATAGCGGATACTCTGCAGGAATATATTGCTGCGGATTTTACCTCTTATACATTGAAAACCGTTTAATCTGGAGTAAACCCCCCGAGAACAGAATGGGCATTATGCAGGTTTTAAAATCCTGCCTGTAAATCCGGGCGGAAAATCTTCAACAAATCGGCTACGTGTACAGGGGGCCAGGGGTTGTCTCAATATAGACATTGATGGATATTAATATGCCATCAATGTCAGACGGGTTGGGGTCCCACAAATTTATCTACCCCCTTTCCTCCTGATACAAAAGCTGCTATTCTAAATTAAAAAACAGGTTCTTTAAGTAATATGGAATTCCATAGAAGTTGGTAGGTTGAACTGGATTACATTGTATTGACCTCTCACCATTGCGAAATCATAGAAGCGAAGTGTAGTTGGCATTATCAATGTTTGTTGGCAGTTCACTTCTTGTTCATATTCTGCATAGACATTGGATATTCTAGATTTCATTGTATTGGATTATGATTTGAACATACAAATTATCCATGCAGTATAATAAGGTTTGCATTCAGTTATTATCCATAATATTATTGGACAGTCTTGTTATTACTATGTTGCTTATGTCCTAAAGTTTTAGGCTATGTTCACACGGAGTATTTTGTGGGAGGAATATCTGCCTCAAAGCTCCAAACGGAATTTTGAGGCAGATATTCCTCCCCCAAAATACTCCGTGTGAATAGCAATTATCGCGCCGTTTTTCGCCCGCGGCCATTGAGCGCCGCGGGCATAAAACACGCTTTCTCCTGCCTCCCATTGAAGTCAATGGGAGGTCGGACGCGGAAGCGCCCGAAGATAGGGCATGTCGCTTCTTTTTCCCGCGAGGCAGTTTTACTGCTCGCGGGAAAAAGACGCCGACGCCTCCCATTGAAATCAATGGGAGGCGTTCTCGGGCCGTTTCTGCCGAGTTTTGCGACGCGGTTTCCGCGTCAAAAAACTCGGCAAAAGACCCCGTGTGAACATAGCCTTAGAATAGTTGTCAAAATATTTGTCTAGAAATTCTGAGAATTAAAAAAAACAAAAAAAAACAACAAACCCCCGATTACTGGTGCTGTTATTGATTTCCTATACTGGCCATTGACCAGCATGTGTTAACAAGGGTTTATGTTATGGTGGTTTATATTAAACCAGATCATCCCATTGCTGAGCATGTGTGCAAGTCCTTCATCTGTGTCACCAAAACCCAAGAGAACATCTGACATGGAGTGTACAGCTAAAACAGGGATCACTTACAAATCAAACATGGCACGCTCTAAACCGATTGGGCACGGCAATCGCTGCTAAAAAAGACAACTAATGGAACATGATAAAGTGCTAAGTTAATTAACACCCTTAAATTTGTTGATTGCTTTCACGGGATTATATTGTTCCTTGAGTAGCAGCTTTCAGTCCCAGCTGTCGCCTGGTTAGCGAATGTCGCTGGTAAACAATAGAGACACCATAATACGTTGTAAATGGTCCCTGTGACAGCAGCCCCTTGTGAGAATGCATCTGTAGCAAATGATTAGAACAATTGCATTTTAAAGATGGTTTAGACGCTTTGCTTGGTCCCATTGGCACCCTCTTTTTGAGTCTGGTAAAAGCAGATTGGCTCTTTTCAGGAAACCTTGTGATTTAATGTTTATGGTGGCACAGGGTTAAATGTATTTTTCTTTTCATTGTGATTTATTCGATACCTTTCTGGATATCAAGCATATACCTTTCCTTCTACTGCAGAAGATCCGTATGTATATGAGATATAGAAAGTTCTTCATTGACTACATGTTTATTCCTAATGGAATTGTAGATTTTTTTTTTTCATTTGATTTGAACTGAAATTAAGGTGAGATTGACCTTTTTATACAACTTTGTTGTTGTGTGTTTTTTGTTTGCCCTGTTTCATTTTTGTCAAATCTTGAGACTGGTGTATATATTTTAATTTGGACAGTCCACTCTGGGACACATTTTGTAAAGGGTCTTTAACAAATTTGCAGTATAAAGATGGCACGAGGTTTACCGTATGTGTGATAAATTCTCATAATTGTTGCATCCAGCATGGTCATTATGAGAACCTC
Organism: Rhinoderma darwinii; assembly: GCF_050947455.1. NCBI lineage: Eukaryota > Metazoa > Chordata > Amphibia > Anura > Rhinodermatidae > Rhinoderma > Rhinoderma darwinii. The sequence goes on from NC_134691.1 coordinate 288,592,835, forward strand.
TTTAATATAGTTTTGTATGGACTTCTTTTGGAGCATACCGCTTTTTCTCCTTTTTAAATTCCTTTTGTAAAACCTTTAGTGTCTGTGTATGTGTTCTCAAAAATAAGAAAAAGGGTACATTTAGGATAAATGGTTCCTAATCTACTCTAAACCCATAGCCATCAAATACTTCTCACCAACTGAAAAAGTGAGACAGATGTGCTCCGCTTTTGTAAGGCAAAATGTCTTATTTGTCATAAGCAAATATGTCTCAGCTGCAATATGGCACATGCTACCTGAACCCCCTTTTACAACAATTTTACAGCTCTGACCGTTTTATTTGTTTTATTGAAACACTGTTTTTTGTTGTCATAAGTTTATATACCATAGAGGCAGTCTGCTATAAATCCTGTGAAGAGGTGGGAAGCCCCATCTCAGGTTGGTCTGTTTCATTTCCCATTTTCATAGGTGTGAATCTGCAATGGACCCCCTCCCATCTTCACCGGCAGAGAAGTGTTGTCAAGGGGGAGGGGGGCTATGGGGGTTCTCTCCTACAAGGGATGGAAAAACAGGAGCCCAGCGCACTGTATCTTAAAGAAAGTAGGGGGTTTGTGGCCACGTCTACTAAGTAAATACCATACAACAGAAACTCCTGTGTGCATTATAATATATTGAATACAGTGAAACCTCTTTGAGATGACCACTCAATCACATTAAAGAATTTTCTTCGAGATGGGTGATCCTCTAAAAGAAGATGGACTGTATTCCTAGGATATGAGGGCATTAAAAATTTGTCACCGCAAATCTGTTCTTCTCAAAGTGGTCGTCTATTGAAAAGGTTTCACTGTATATTTTATTGACGTCTTCGTGAAAACTCATGTTCTTGTTAGTGTAGCAGTGTAATTGAAAATGGAAGATATGAGTCTGTTTAACATAGTCATTAATTATTGTGATATCACAAAAGATTATTTGTGCTGAACATTTATTATTATTATCATCGGTCTTTGAACCTGCTTCAGATCTGCTATGTCGTTCTTGTACGCTAGTGTCCAAAACGCTACACAATACTCTGGTGCAGTCTAACTAGTGGTTTGTATAGAGGTAAAACTTTGCCTTCTTCATGTGCATTTATGCTCCTTTTGAAGCATCACCTGATATTTTTTTGCCTTTGCAGCAGCAGCCTGGCACTGTGCTACAGATCCGTTTATTATACACCAATATCCCCAAGTCATTTTGCATGTCAGATTTGTAGAAATTGGAGGGTAAAACGATCTGTAAAGTAATTAACACAGAAAAGTATTAAATTAAAAAGTTTAGTATCTTCAATAAATATGGGGATTTATTCTGAAAGCCGTCTACAAGGTCATTAATAAATTAAATAGATATTTAAAAAAAAACAAAGAACGGGATCATACTGACTCTTATGTTACCCACTAGTATAGGTGAACCAATCTGAATGTGGTTTACAAACCCTCTGGGTAAATAACTTGCCTAACCTATAAAACCAATTACACACATTTCCCCCAGTTTCCTCATTCTCATTTTATGTACCAAACTTTTGTGGAACAGTATCAAATGCTTTGAAACCATTCTATATATACAACACCCACCGCTTCCTCTCCGTTCATTCTACAATTTACCACCTCAAAATTGTGAGCAAATTCCTGACTGGTTGCTGGGCTACTGATTCATATATTGCACCTAACTCTGGTGTTTTGTAAATAAGTACTTTTGGGCATCCGGCAAATGATACATTTAGTTCATCGTTACAATACCCATCTTATATACATAATTGCAAACACAACAACTTGTCCAGATGGTAGAAGTGTGCTACAGTCAATTCACACTTCCTTTTGGCCCAATTGTGGATATTGAATTTCAGTCAATAATCCTCCCATTTGGGATTACAGTACAAAAAAGTTCTCTCTGTAGAGCAGTATATTCCATTTGTTCTACAAGCTGTACACTAAAATGTATTCACAATAGTGTTTGTCCATGGCAATATATAGTAGTTGACCCGAACACCAAAAGAAATTGACTTCCATTACTGGAGCCACTGAGAATATTTACAATTCTATTCTTGTCCGAATATTTTAACTTGTACAATATACAAATTTCTTCTTCTGTATTGATATCCGGTGTATGTGAGTCTTAATGGCTATTCTTAAAATATTCTCTCATGAGAACTTTTAGTTTTAAATCTGTTAAATTACATAGAACATTAGCTGCCATATTTATAACATGTGCAACCCACATTTCTGCTAGTGATCTTGTACGAAATATAAAATCCTCATTACCACAATAAATAATATCATCATTGATGCATCAGTTATTAACGATCTAGCCGGTTTTTTATGATGATGAAGTATCTTTTTCCCTCCTCTCTCTAATATTTATATATACAGATTTAGGCCTCATGCACACATCCGTGACTTTTTTTTTATATGGCCGCAAAACACTGACTGCACACGGATGGCTTCTGTGCGCGGAAAAAAATGGAAACTGTAGGCAGCACTCTTTTAAGGTGTAGATGAATCACCAGTGGTTTATTCCAGAATTCAGCGACGTTTCAGCTTGTGTAAGCTTTTGTGTCCGGTCTGTTTTTTTTTTTTTTTTTAGAGGACCATTGAGTAGAATGGGTGAGACTGGTTCTCAAACACTGCGGGGGAACTCACGGCGGCAGTAACAAGGCAGAAAACGTCACTTTATACCCCCATATAGAAGTTAGGCCCCCAGTTTGTACCACCATAAATTTAGTGCCCTCTGTAGATGGGGCCACAAAGCCCCCCTCCAAGGTAGGGCCACACAGCCCCCACTCCCAGGTAGGACCATGCATCCCGCCCGCTCCCAGGTAGTGCCACACAGACAACCTCCCTGTTGGTAGCGCCTTTGGGGTTCCCTCTAGGAGTGGAATCCCCAGCCAGAGCATTGCCAACGCTCTGGCTGGGGATTCCGCTTCAGGAGAAGCCCCTGACGTCACTGTCCATATATGGACAGTGTTGTCAGGGGCAACCCCAGAGACATAGTCCCGGGCAGAGCACTACTAGCACCCAGCCACGGACTCCTGCTCTGCTCCTTACATCACTGTCTATATATGGATAGTGATTTACGGAGCAGAGCTGAAGTCCCGGGCAGAGCGCTTGTAAAGGCTCTGCTCCGGGACTCTGTCTCTGGGAAAGCCTCTGACATCACTGTCCATATATGGATAGTGATTTCAGGGGCAACCCCAGATCCAAAGTCCCGGGCAGAGCGCTGCTAGCACTCTACCTGCGACACTGCTCTGCTTCTGACATCACTGTCCATATATGGACAGTGATGTCAGGGGCTTCCCCACAGATGGAGTCCCGGAGTAGAGCCACTTCTAGCGCTCTGTCTGGGACTCCTTCACTACGACTGACGTCACTGTCCATATATGGACTGTGATGCCGTCACAACGGTGGCAGAGTGGGCTGCGGCACTTGCCTGGGTACGCCGGGTGCCTACACTGGCCCTGGATGTGTGCATGGTCCCATAGAAATGAATGGGTCAGTGTGCCATCAGTTAAAAAAAAAAAAATTGATAGCACACTGAAGAAAATCTCATGTGTTCATGAGCCCTTATGTATTGCGAAGATATTACAAGTTACATTTAATGATCCTTACTATCCGTTAAATATGCGTATATTGATGCACTCGGCATCTCTGTTCACTTAGCTTTAGGGCTAATTTAAAAAAATAATTGGCCAAAATGTATTTTTGGTGGTCCATATGCTATGCACTTTTTAACTGATATTAGATGTAAATTTGTGAGCATTACATGGGAATGGGACTGAGCTATAATGCCAGGCACAGGCACCACCGTATGTACAATATATAGGATATGGGAGGCACTCGAGAAATAGAGGTGAGGTTCTTGACGAACGGGTTTCCCACTCCAATAGTAGTCTTAATAAATGTTCTCTGGACTTGATCCTTTTGACGATGTAGTTTCCAGAAATCCCTGGTGGAAACCAAATTGAAGATTACGTCAATTAAGGCACAACTATCCTCCTCCCTACCTACTGAAATATGGAACAGCTTGAAGACTAAAATCGTGAACATCTTATTCATCTTCATCGTTTTTTTTAAGTGTCGGACCAGAACTATAATTTAGCCTTACTATAAATGCAAATAAGATCTGTTACTTGGACACCCTCTTACAAATCGACATTAACAATACCCTTGTCACAGGTTTCTACTTAAAGCCTACTGACAGAAATGTTCTACTACATTACAACAGTTGTCACCCAAGAGCCACCATAAACTTTCATGCTCACAGTACAAGAGAGTTACTCACATTGTTTCTGACCCTAACAAAGTAGACTAACGTCCACAAGAGGTGACAAAGAAATTTGAAGATGGGGGCTATCTTCCCGCTTTACTCAAAAAAAGAATATACACTGTGCCAGTCAACTATCGACCAAGACCAATCTCAAGTCTCCTCCAATATAATTCCCTTTGTACATACCTACCATCCCATTATTTAAAAAATAAAACAAATCGTCAGGAAACACTGGCCTCTACTACACAGATCACACCCTGAAATTCCGCAGTTCACCTATCAGGCAATGATGTGTCTCAAAAGACCTAGGAACATTCGAGATCATCTAATCCGGGTAGATAAAGGCAGCCAAGTCCGATTACCCAGACAACCGTTCGTTAAGAGCAAACGCAATAGCATGTTTCCCTGCCTACATTGCTTCTGTTGCAACAATAAAATAAAAAACGACCCCATTTCCCTTCCCCACACTGGGAAAGCTTTCCCTGTCCAGGGTTTCTTTACATGCGACACTAGGAACGTAGTGTACCTCAAGTGCCCCTGTGGGCTAGCCTATGTACGTGAAACCACACCATGCATTAGGGATAGGATTTCCTCCCACAAATCAACCATTCAATGCAATAAAACATGGCTCCCCATTCCGGACCACTTCTGCAAAATGGGTCATAAAGTTTCACAACGGAGTTTCCAAATTATTGAACAGGTTCTGCCACCTAGGTGTGGTGGTAACCACATCAAGAAATTGAAAGAACGAGTGTCATTTCTTGATCCATACGCTACGGACCCTCTGAATCCTAAAGGATTCAACTGTGAATGTGACGTCTTATCTTGATGTCTTACCTCTTACTTTTGAATATGAATGTACTTCAACTCTTATATAATTCAATTATCTAATGCCATATATGTTCTCTCCTAGGCTCTCTGACTATATATTACACGTCCGTGCATGCTACGGGTAGTATGCAGCCCATCTGTCATTTTACTTCCATCTTTGTTTCCCACCTTGTCGTCGTCCCCTCCCTTTCAAACTCCCTGACCTTCCCACTCTTTAGCCTGTCTATCCCATGTTTCTCACATACCTAGTCCTCGATCAGTAGCCTATATACCTTCGTCACCATCCGTGACTTTTTCCTTCCGTCCTACATTTACATCACCCATGGTATCTTACTTCCCCTGACCTTAGCGAGATTATCCTGATACAGAGTAATTATCTTCCTTACGGCTGCTTACTAAATATCCCATGTCCCCATGTACAGGAGAGACATGTTGCCCTGGTGACCCACGTCACTTCCGGCTAACTAATCAAATCCTGCTTATCCACCATATACCACCTATAATATGGACACTCTAGTGTAGTTGCCATCTTGCACGTATTACCTTCGGTGACGTTGCGGGGGATCACTTCTGGTTACACTGGATACATCACCACGCTATCGCCCCCTTCTCTCCCGAAAATGGCTTGCGCACACTCGAGCTCATACGACACCACTTCTGAAGGACATCAATGCTGACGTCCCTTCTGGGGATTCCGGAGAGCGTCACGATCACTCCTCTGCCCCTCCACTGCCATTGGATGGCGCTCTACAGCGCACAATATTTAAACCAACAAGTCTCACCTCTAGTGACAGACGTTTATTTACCCAGCGCAAGGATGCGCCTGTTTAGATTCCTCCAGCCTTCATATACCTGGTGAGTACACTCATATGGCTTTATCCATATTACCTCCTCCTTCCCACTTTTATTCCCTCCACCTGCTCAAACCCTTCACTTCACATCATTCCCCCATTCTTCTGTGATGGTACTGCCACCACCAATTAGAGAGTTTTTTTATATATATATATATATATATATATATATATATATATATAAAATACGCAGTAATGTATATAAGGGAGACTCCGAAGGTAGGCATGTCGAACTGAAACTTGCTCAAAGGAATAGCGGCAATTTGGATAGAAAAGAAGCTCAGTTAAATAAATATATATATATATATATATATATATATTTATATATATTTATATATATATATATATATTTATATATTTAACTGAGCTTCTTTTCTATCCAAATTGCCACTATTCCTTTGAGCAAGTTTCAGTTCGACATGCCTACCTTCGGAGTCTCCCTTATATACATTACTGCGTATTTTTGACTTAGAGCAATCTTTGCACATCTCTAGTTTAATTGCAAGTAGCATAGTACTTTCCACGACACAAATTCTGGATTTTTTATCCTTTTTACCTTCTTGATTCTTTAATTTCTTTCTTTGACTTATTTATTTCTTCGTGATTTGTTTGATGTTTTATGTATATGCCCTTATGGTTTTTCTCCTATCATGTCCTATCCTATCCCCCATCACCTCTGCTAGTTCTACAATGTGTACTTGTAGTACTTGGTTAGTTCGTTTGCAGCGACTTGGAGAGTAAGGTCCGGGAGGACCGAAACGTCTGTATCTTGTATTTGTCGCTATAAGTAAATACTACCAATTTTTGACCTCTATAAATTCCAAATGTTTTATCAAGAGTTCGATAAATATCTCTTTATGCATGAACTTTCTGAAGAGTGTGCAGTGTTTATCTATCTACAACCGTATGTACAGCGGTGTGCCTATGTAAATAATGAAGTGAAGAACAAGGCACTGGTTGGCATGCTGTGGCCCTTTCATTCTGTTGATCGGTGTGTGTCCGAGGAGGCCGACCTTACGATTAAAAATTAGTCTATCCTTAGGATAGGCCTTCAATATTTGAAGTCCAAGAAAACCCTTTAAGGCACTTTGTACTGATATGAGAAGTCATGTTCATCCAGTGACAGATATCTGGTTACCATTTATGATATTAGAAAATACAGAGATGGGCATTGCAACAGGAGAGACTGGATTACTTTTGTCAGTTGGGGATATGGTCACAATTTACACAAACTTAAAGGGGTTTTTACACTGGGCAATTATCTGGCAAACGATTGCTCATAGAACGTGTAAACAGGGCAGCGATTCATCTGCTGATCGTATCGTTCTAACAAAGTAAAATAGCGCTTTCGGCAGCACATCTCCCTGTCTAAACAGGGAGACGCGCTGCCGACATAACGTATGGGGACGAACGATTGGAGTAACGACCACTCGTCCCCATGCATAGCTCCCTGTGACGGGCATACGAGTACTGATCAACGAGCTGTCTCGTTGATCGGCGTTCGCTCCAAGGGCCAAAATCGGCCAGTGTAATGGGGCCTTGAGTTTCTTACATTTGTTGTAATAGTGATTGGGTTTATTATGCGAGAACAAACGTTTGGGGCTAAAACGTGAGTTTACTGATCAAGATAACTTTGCCTACAAAATAGAGGCATACCTCGCTTGTAAGTACGGGTTGCTGCAAAGCTAGTACTGCAGTTGTAGCAACCGTGTGACAAAACACTAAAAATAAGGGACTTGTCTGCTCCCCTGACATGTCTGTTTTAGTAAATACTTGTATTCCCCATGAAATAATAATTCTGGAGCATTCTTTTCTTGGAACTTTGCAATGTGGCACTCCTCTGTTGTTCATCTGGAAATGTATGAATACATTGACAACTGGCTGTTACCATTCCTCTTGGCCATAGGGTGTGTCCACAGACCCACGGTGCCAACCCTGCAGAGTTCCAATCCTCTCCTTTTCCATACAATTGCTTAATTGTAAAGCGCTTCTTTCCGATTCAAGAACCGTGTATGACCATCTAAAGTAAAAGATGCTGAGGACCAACTGATTGGTGTCATCTAAAGCTGGTCATACATGTAAGATTAGAATCTGCAGCAATCCGATCCGAAGTCAGAACGTTCATATGAAGGATCTAACCCTAAACATGCCAGACTAAACTGGCAGATCAGAGCAATTGTTTAAAAAACTGAACATTGATGCCATTCACGCATGTTTCAAGCCAACAAATGGCCCACAGAAAAAATCCAACCAACTGATAGCTTTTAGGCAGCCATCAGTCGGTTGTTGGCCATTGCGAACAATTATTTTCATAACATTTTAAGATTAGGATTCGCTGAAATGGTAGAAATCGTCCATTTCAGATTTATTTTATTTTATGCGTTTGGCTTCTGTTATCTTCCACGTTGCTACTATTTGTATTTATGTGGGTAACCATTGCACTACTTGCCATTATACCCTAATGGGCCAGTATGTGGCTTTATGGCCAATTAGTGGGGGGTCCACTTTTGGGTAATGTGTATCTAATATGCTTTTTCATAAATGTGGTACTTTTTTAATCATGCATTTAATGACTTAATAAAGATTTGTTAAATGTTAACTAGGTTTTTTTTTTTTGTGCTATTCTTTTGGTAAATTATTTCTATTTATTATTTTTTTTCACTTCACACAACAGTGGTTTCGGATATAGATAGATATATAGATAAATATAATTTGTACCTAGCCTAATATCACTCCTTGGTGGTGTTATCTTCAACTTTGGTTAAACTTAGTTTTTGGGTCCTTTTTCAATGGTTTTTAATGAAAAGGCAGAATTACATTACTTTTTAGAAATCTCAAAGGACTTATTAATTTGGTTTTTCAGACTATGTACTGAAACTTGCCAGTTAGGAACAGTGGTAATATCTAAATACAATTTACTGTAGAAGAAAGTATCAATTTCCTTGTTCTCCAGACTTTAAAATGATTAATTGTTCTTGATACTGCAGTTTTCTCTGAATTCATTTATTTTTTGCTATTTACAACCTAAGTGTTTGTACAACTGAGAGAGTGCAGCTGTCAAAAATTAACCAGCTGAGGGCCGTTGTCAGCATTAATTTTGGTCTAATAAATGGCTCTCTGTAGCCATTTAGCGGACTGTAATCTAGATAAAAAGCTGTTGACCTATGATGGATAATACCGGGTTTTGTTTGTAAGATCTGGCTTGAATTGTCATCTTAATTTGTTTCAGGTCATATCACAGGATTACCTGAATTCATTATTATGCCTTATGGATAAACACAGCTAAAGGATCAGTAAAGTATCATTGCCGGTAATTAATGGGCTGTTTTTCCCAGTCTAGTAGTGGGAACAAAGGAAACCGAGAACTGGAAAAGCGCATTTCAAATACCTTCTCCATGAACTATAGCATTCAGTAATCCCTTACTATGTAAACATTCATCTCTGAACATATATATCAGGCATTAACGTTTTTTTAATCTGTCTGCTTCATCTTCTCTTGTACTGTAATGGATATAAAAGATTAGGACAGTAACAGACTATCTTAGAATAATTATTTGATGTACACCAGGGTCGATTTTGTCAACTTTGGGGCCTGGTTGGTGCTCAAGCTATGGCCCTTTTATGGCGCACCCTTTTTTCATTCCTAATCACCCATTGTATTCTATGGTATCCTATGGTATTTATCAGCCGTATAGAACATTTTTATATCCAGTAATTATTATATTTTTTTTTTACTTTTTTTCGAAACCACAAATATGCCCTATTTTTATGTAAATCTAAATGGAGAGGAAACCATTTTAGTACTTTTAAAAAGTATGCCTGAGATTGTATGTATGAAGTTAGGGTGGACTCCTGTACTGCCCTAGTCTAAAATCATTATTAAAATTAGAATAATTGATATTAATAAAAGTTTATACTTTATGAAAGTTTGTCCTTTAGTACTTATCTCTGGGATCATCATGGCTAAAGGGGGCAGGTGTTTATGTATGGCATGTACGTGTAGAAGGTAGAGTGACAAATACAGGTAAAGGTTGGACTGACTCAATTTTTTGGTAGATTAAAGAGGACCTGTCACCTCTCCTGGCATGTCTATTTTAGTAAATACTTGTAGTCCTCAATTAATAACTATTCTGGAACATCTTTATCAGAACTCTACGTTGTGCCGTTCCTCAGGTATTTCTCCTAGACATTTATGAACAAATGGACAACTGGGTGTTACCAGTTGGGGGGGGGGGGGGGGAGGTTGTTATCCAGAATTATTATTTAATGGGGAATACAAAAATGTACTGAAATGAACATGTCCACTTTAATTGAAGAGGACCTTTCAACTCTCCTGGGTGGGACAACAATAAAATAATGGGAATGGATCCATCATGTAAGATCTGATTCCAACTGTCTGGACAATTGAAGTCGATTTGACTTTAGAATGTGCTGTGATCTTTTCCATTGTCTTCTACTTCCAGGTGTTGGTGCAGCCAGATCTGGGAACCTCACATTTATGGTTGGTGGCGTTGAACAAGAATTTGATGCAGCTAAAGAGCTTTTGATCTGTATGGGAGCCAACGTGATCTACTGTGGAGAGGTTGGAACTGGACAGGTATGATTTGCTCACTGATAACACACTGAGTTTTGTAGTTACGTGATATGGTACGTTTGTGTTTTCCTTACTAATGACTTGTTAATTGTTCTTTTAGGCAGCAAAAATTTGCAACAACATGCTTTTAGCTATTAGCATGATTGGTACGTCCGAAACTATGAATCTTGGCATCAGGTATGTACAATACCATTGCATTTTTGAGTTTATTAAAAAAACAAAAACATATATATTTTTTAGAAGCCTTAAAGGTATATTCACACCGAGTTTTTTGACGCGGAAACCGTGCCAAAAAACTCGTCAAAAATGGCCCGAAAATACCTCGGGCCATTGATTTCAATGGGAGGCGTGGACGGCTTTCTCCCGCGAGCGGTAAAACCGTCTCGAGGGAGAAAGAAGCGACATGCCCTATCTTCGGGCGTTTCCGCCTCTGACCTCCCATTGACTTCAATGGGAGGCAGAGAAAGCGTATTTCGCAGCGTTTTATGCCCGCTCAATGGCCGCGGGCGAAAAATGCAGCGAAAATCGGCGTGCAGGGAGAGGAAAATCTGTCTCAAACTTCCAAATGGAATTTTGAGGCAGAAATTCCGCCTGCAATAACTCCCCAAAACATAAACTAATTACAGGATATTCTGCTGTTTGTCCCCCAGCGATTTGCTGTAATCTGCGGGGAAAACGGTCAGCAAGTGTTCAATTTCCCTACAGCGCCACCACCAGAGAAATTAAGCATTACACGGTTCTCATTTAAATTAATGGGCAATCGGTGTAATGCACAGATATGCCAGGTCCCCCAGGCTGTGAGATTCTATTTTTAACCATTCTCTACTCTGGATAATAGACGATGGTTCTTTACAGGAACCACTGGTAACTAGAAAATGTAGTCTATTTGATGAGATTGTAACTATTAGCCTATTAAGATGTCTAACAATGTTTCAAACAATGCCATGGCAGGATATCCAGCCATCAATTATTCCTTTGTAGATCTAAGCAAAGCCATAGCCATCCTTCTCCTCACCTTAATAAATACTTGGATTTCCTCAAGTGCTGGAACAACCGCATGCAAAATAAGTCTTGATCCCCAAATTTTTTACCTAAGACAGGGGGAAACAGTGGCTAGTTGGGGTAAAAGCTGCTTACAAGAGAACCACAGTTGGTGTGTATTAATTTTATGACCTTTTGGTCTATAAAATGAACGTATTCTAGACCGATGTTTAGAAAAGATGGCTTACCCTAGTGTCCTCTTGAGGAGAACCTATCCCGTTGAACATGCTATTCTATGTGCAAGCAGCATGTAATGCCGCAGGAGTAGCTTACCAGATTGATATACAGTTTTATGACAAAATTTGTAACTTGTAGTATATGCTCCCGACACTTTTCGAAACCGTGCAAGGAGCTTAGCAGGAGCGGCAGGGCCCTCCTTGGCCTGACCGATTTACTGTCATTTATGCCAGAAATTGTGGCGTACGAACAGCCCAAGATGATACCGTTTTATTGAGGGGTGCACCATTTAATAAATTTATCACCTCTCTCTCAGCAAGCTTTTATTTAAGACTAGCATATGAAACCCGTGTCTTAGTAAATCTAGGCCACTGTTTATATGGAGGGCAGAGTAGATCACGATCCAATGTTGGATGTCATAATTTGTAGGAAGCAAGTCGTACCCCCGTTTTTATAAAGGTTTTAAGGGATAAGCGATTGTCCCCCAAGTGGGAAAATAATATGTTTAGTTAAAGCCTTTTTTTCTTCATATTGCCCTGAAAGGAAGAAATATATAGATTTTTTTAAATGAGGGCTTTTCTGGTAGATCTTGATATTAGAAGTATATGTACTTATATGTACTAGGATTGCATCTTCAGTTTGCACCCTTGTAAACACACAGAGTTACTGAATGTATTTAAAAGACATATGTCAGATTCCCCCCCCCCCCCCCCAACATGTTTCACAGAGACACCGTGTCTTCGGGGATAAACTGGGTAGCCCCTTATTGGCAAAGTGTCTTTGTATATTATTACCTGCCGCATTCTGGAACCACTTTTCAAATTGTGGATTTATTGTCTTTTTGGTTTCAAGCAAATTTAGAGGGTGTATAAGTATAAATCCGGCTAAGACCTGATTCACACGTACGTATTAAACGTCCTTGGGCCAGCCATTGAAATAGCGGCCGTCCCACGGACCTATGTAATTCAATGTGGCCGTTCACACAGCCGTTGTTTCAACGGACCGTGTGAAGGGTCCGTGGGAAAATAGGACATGTCCTATCTTTTCACACATCCCTCCATAGACTCTCAACTATGGTGGATGCGTGACATCGCGTCCCGCAGCGCTGAGCACGGATGTACCTCGGACGTGAAAAACTGCAGTTTTTCATGTCCGAGATACGCAGCGCTCATGTGAATCAGGCCTAAGGCTGTGTTCACATCAGCGTTGCCCTTCCGTTGAGGGTTCCATCGGAGGTTTCCATCGGGTTAACCGCTCAACGGAAAGGGAAACTGAAACCTTCGCTTCCGCTTCCCTCACCATTGAACTGAATGATGACGGAAACGTTGCTAAAGGTTTCAGTTTGTCACAGTTCTGACAGTTCCATTGTTTTGACTGAATCAATAGCGCAGTCGACTGCTATTGGCTCCGTCAAGAACAACGAAACCCTGTCACAATGGAAGGGCAACCCCCGATGTGAACAGGCCCTTATTATTATCCGAGTCTTTCTAATTGTAGCGGACTCATAAAATTTTTCTTTGAACATTGATTTGTACTGTAAATGACTAAAACCTACTGACGATTGTTTATATTTCATACTTAGACTGTATTAATTACCATACTGGAGATTGAGTTTTTATTGAAGTGTGTAGTTATTAAATTATCTAGCCCTATTTCCTTGTCAAAGAGTAATTGAGATAAAGTAGAAATTTGTTTTGCATCAGTGATAATTGGTTTATCAATATCCTTCACATTGTAAAATTAAGTGGGAACAAGTTGTGGGAATATATCTAAAAATCATGTGAGGAAAGTGAGAAAGCTGATCTAATCCTGGCTAGGATATGTTTTTATGTCCGTACATTTATGGTAATTGTCCACCCGGAAAAAAAAATTGTATGATTTTTAGATGTTTCTTTTAACCCCTTAAAGGGGTTGTCCACTTTTGAAAAACAATCAAGAAATACAGCTTTTTTTTTTTTTTTTTTTAAATATTTATTAAAGTAATTTTTAAATATACTTACGGTCTCAAAGTTGTAGATGTCTTCTAATCCCATCTAGCGTCACGTGACTCTGCCACTGTCGGAAGTTTTCTCTTCCGCTGACGTCTCGTTCGGTCTTCTTCAATCCTGACATCCGGATGAGCTCCTCTTCTGGCCCTCTTGCTGCTGCTTCTCTTCCGAATTATGTCTTCTTCCCCTTGCGCCTACGCATGCGCAGTAACCTACGATATTTTGCTCATGCGCATTGAAAGCAATTCCATTGCACATGCACATTAACGGTATGTTCACTGCGCCTGTGTTCGAAGCATCCTAAGCCTCCTCAATATCCGCCCTGTTCTTTCTTTTGATTACGCCTCAATGCGAGCACGGTTTTATTTTTATTCATGTTATACCTCACATAATGTGAATTCATGTTATTGCTCAGTGCCATTATTACAGTAGATACCATCTTCGCGGGGCGCACGAGCACAGAGGAATAACATGAATGAAAATAAAATAAAATAGTGCTCGCGTTGAGACGTAATCAAAGAAAGAACGTGGTGGGTATTGACGTGGCTTTAGACTAATAGGATGCCTCGAACACAGGCGCAATGAACAGGCTTTTAGTGCGACTTGCGCAATGAAATTGCTTTCATTGCGCATGTGCAATATATTGTAAACCAACCACAATATAAACAATACAGCGTATAGCTAATTTAAATATATAAGATTATTTAAATGATGGTCAGGGGGACAATAAAATCACAAGGCCGTAGCGTTGCATTGATTTAAAAAAAAAATAAAGTAGTGGAAAACCCCTTTTTAAGGCCTCATGCACACGACCGTAAAAACACCCGTTATTGCGGGTCGTAATTAATACCCGCAATAACGGGCTCATATACTTCTGTTAGCCACGGGTACCTTCCCGTTTTCTCACGGGAAGGTGCCCGTGCCGTTAAAAAAATAGAACATTTTCTATTTTACGGGCCATGCTGCTATACTTTATAATGACAGCACGGCTCGCAAAAGCGGCCGGCTGCCCGCGGCCGGCCGTGCCCGCCCGTGCAAGTAATTACGAGTCGTAATTACGAGCACGGTCGTGTGCATGATATGTTCACACTGAGTTTTTTTAAGTGGTTTTGCACCACACGCGATTTTTTACGTGTTTTTTTTCTAGGTTTTTTTTAGCGATCTCTTCAACAGAAAGATGGAATAACCGATAGCGTTTTTTGATGAAAAACGCGGCAAAAATCGGGACAAATAAACACGTCAAAAAAGGCGTTTATTTCCGTCTCCCATTGATTTGATTGGGGTTATTTTAGGCGGAAAACGCCTCAATATAGGGCATGTCGCTTCTTTAAAATTTGCCATTTCTCTTTCCACTTGCCACATTTGAAAGCGGCAAGGAAAAGTTGGCAGGTGTTAGCCAGAGGGGGTGGGGCCCGCAAGTGTACGTCAAATGTATGATATCTAAAGGCAGCAAATGGCGCAAATTGTAACACCAATCTATGCCTGCTCATAGAAGTCCTAGATTTCGTCATCTGCCCAAGATGCACTAAACTTTATTAAGAGGCGCCTCTTAATTATTTTGGCGCATTTTACTCGTATGAAACACCATTCTTAATAAATTCCCTTCATAATATAACAAGTTCTGCTCGTGATCACAAAAAGTAGGGTAATGTTCCAAATTGGAGCAGGATAGAGCACCCCACATAAGATTTGGGTCCTAGAGAGTATGACCTCTTTTGAGTGACTTTTTAATAACAAAATCTTTCTACTGGAAATTGTTAGTTGTCGCAGGATTTTAAGAATCTCTATTACGATTACTGCTTTTATGTTTGTATGTGTTTTCAGTCCTTCTTTATTCTGATACATATTCTGAGTATAAGCCCATGCATAATATTAGAATTAAAGCGAGAGATTTTTTTTTTAACGTTTTAACTCTTCTACATTTGCTATTCCGTTTTTCCTCATTGAAATTGTGACAAGCGATTCAGTATTTTATTTCATATTTTGTAACAATAATGGCTTTCTTTTATGTTATTTTTATTACTGCCGGGAGAATGTTCCCAATTGTAAACAGTAGCGCTCACACAGCAAAGCCATTGGCAGCCTATTATGGGGACTGACAGACTGTCATCATTTTGATAGCTTCAGCAGTATATCTCTAGAACAGCAATGGGCCTCTTATGCAGAAAGTATCATATGTTCCCAGCCAATTTACAGGGGAACAGCAATAACATTTTATCATGGTTGAGAGCCCAGTAGCTGCTTCCTATTAAACTTGCCCTTTCAGATACCTGTCTCGGATTAATTTGTTGATTTCAAATGGAAACTCAGTCTTCTCCAATGAAGCATGACTTTCTAGGAAAGGCTCGTACTGAATGACAATTATATTCCAGCCGGCTTTAGACCATTACATGCTTTGGTCTTAGAGGAAGACAGAGGACTTCAGTAACTGATTTTAATACCATGTCTAATTTTCACTGTCAGTTATGTGGAAACCAGTAGGAAGAATACAGAAAAAGATGAAATGCAAAATGCTTCCTGCTTGCTCTTTTAATGGTACACTTGCTTTCAAAAAAGGGCTTAACGCTGTACAGGTTTTTAGAAGAAAATAAGCATTTAGCGGGGATATGTCATACTGAAAACTTGCAAGTATAAGCTGACGTGCTTTATTGGAGTCTATTCAGTGGCATCCGGTAAATTTTCATCTCCGTAATTAATTGGTAAAACTCTGAGTCGGATTTGTATGTTATTTTTCGTTCCGGCATCATCTCATTCAACGCTAACAATTTATTTTGCTTGTGGTATTTATTTGATGTTGATGAAGCTGTGCCGGTATTGCAGGATCTTCAAATGTAATGGGTTCTCTGGCTGACGGCAAACAAAATTAAAATGAACTGATCCTTAGGCTTGTTAAGTTGAAAATGCACCAAATGTCAATGGATAAGGAAATTTAGAGAAGGCAGAAATGGCTTTGTCATTGTGCTTTACCCAATGTTTCTCGTTGTAAACCGTGAAACAAGACGTAATTGAATAATAAGTAGTATGTTCTCTATGCTTTGTTAGTTGCACAATTTTTTCGTGTGGGTCTTGATTTGCTGCTAGTGGCTTTGGTATAGCTGGCGTCGCCCTACTCTTCTATCAATTTCCCATTCCAGAAAGTAGTATAGATATAAATAAAACTTCGGCCTAAAAAAAAATAATTCTATTTAGCATTACTATAGAACGAAGGAGATTCGCAATGCGACGGTCTGAAAAAGCCAAGTGGTGACTATTTTGGGAGCATTAATAGTGGACGTTGTGGTTCTCCAGAAACTAATATAAATAAGAAACACATAATATTTTTAGTAACTAGGTAGAGGACACCTTATAGAGTTTTGTCTCATCAGACGTTGGTGGCAGTTTGCTAGGATATGTTCAGCCTGCAATGATCTGATCACTATGACCCCTGCTGATTGCTAGAACGAAGAAGCATCGGTCCTAGGGAAATGCAGCTGCCAAGTGAAATCCATTCGGAGCAGACAGGAAATTAAGTGGCACGGCATTTTATTTTTATTATTATTGGGCGATATAGCACCATGGATATAGGCTCCTGCCACTAGAAGGCGACACTAGGCAGGAAAAAGGTCTTTGCTCCGCCCATACAGGCTTTACCCTTCCCATAGAAATTGGCTAATTCAGCTCGTAGCCTATTGTCGTAGGAGTCTGCTACTAATTTTTTTTATTTTTATTTATTTCTATTCTTTCCTTAGTTGCAGGTGGATTGTCAGCCTATTGACAGCCTAGTCAGCCCCTCGTGGGTGTCGGGGAAAGCAAGCTATCCTCTTCACTAAATTTCCTTTATTGCCAGCACGGGTGTAACTAGCAAATACTGGGACCCATAGAATAGTTTTTACTGGGCCCCCCTCCACTGGGTGCCCTTTTAGATAGTGCCCCCCTGTATACAGTGCCAAACAGCCCCCCCTGTATACAGTGCCAAACAGCCCCCCCCTGTATGCAGTGCCAAACAGCCCCCCCTGTATGCAGTGTCAAACAGCCCCCCCTGTATGCAGTGTCAAACAGCCCCCCCCTGTATGCAGTGCCAAACAGCCCCCCCCTGTATGCAGTGCCAAACAGCCCCCCCCTGTATGCAGTGCCAAACAGCCCCCCCCCCCTGTATGCAGTGCCAAACAGCCCCCCCCCCCTGTATGCAGTGCCAAACAGCCCCCCCCCCCTGTATGCAGTGCCAAACAGCCCCCCCTGTATGCAGTGCCAAACAGCCCCCCCTGTATGCAGTGCCAAACAGCCCCCCCTGTATACAGTGCCAAACAGCCCCCCCTGTATACAGTGCCAAACAGCCCCCCCCTGTATACAGTGCTCTGCTTTCAAGTATCACAAAGAGGGACAACCGATGTGACGCACAATGCATCACAGAATTTTTTTTCTTTTAAGCCACGTGTGTAATCCCAATCAATCCCTGCCCATTCACATCTGGTTCAGCCCATGCAGTATTATGTTCCCATAGTGCCTCCCACACAGTATAATGCCCACATAGATGCCCCCATGTAGTATAATGCCCAGACAAATTCCCCCATACAGCATGCTGCCCCTACTGCCAGCGCACTTGTAGATAGTGACACAGTGCCCATGTAGATAGTGCCCTATATAGTGCCACGGTGTCTATGTAGATAGTGCCACACTCCCCTTGAAGATAGCACCCCCCCTGTAGATAGCGCCATTGGGACTCCCTCTAGGAGCAGAATCCCCAGCCAGAGCATAGGCCGCTAGGAGATTCCGCTCCTAGAGGGAAGCCCTGATGTCACTGTCCATATATGGACAGTGACGTCAGTGGCTGCACCTTGTGCGAAATCCCTGTGCCGACTCTGGCCGGGGATTCTGTTCCAGGAGGAGCCCCTGACATCAATGTCCATATATGGACAGTGACCTTAGGGGTTTCCTCTAGGAGCAGAAACCCTGGCCAGATCGGCAATGGGGATTCCGCTCTAGGAGTAGCCACTGACGTCATTGTCCATATATGGACCGGGACATCAGGGCTTCCCCGAGTACAGCGCTTAAAGTAGTGCTGTGCCTGGAGAGTCCCTCCCTCTGCTCCTCCGCTTTAAACTAACTCAATTCTGAAGCAGGGAACCATCAGCTCCCTGCTTCAGAATTAGACAGCGGGACATACCCCTGGCCGCCCAGGACACCGGGACACTGCCCGGACGGCTGGGAGCTATGTGTAGCCTATGGCAGAGCAGGGAGATTCCTCCCTGCTCGGTTATAGCGTTCAATAGGACATTTTTGAATGTGGAGTCGCTATTGCTGTATCAGCCATAACGGCTGCTAGCAAAACTTCCTGGCACGGGGGGGGGGGGCGTTTCGGCTGGTGGCAAGGGCCCCCTCATGCCCCCTAGCATCCACTATGGTCAGTGGTTGCATTGCTGTAACTGGGATGATTAATCTCTTCCATCAACATTAATGATGCATACCTCCATATCCCCATCACAAGAACCCACCAGCGTTTCCTTAATTTTGCAGTTGGATTCTCTACATTTCCAATTTGTCGCCCTCCCTTTTGGGCTCTGCACGTCTTCACCAAGGTCCTGGCAACACTCTTGGCTCTACTTCACACCACGGGAGTCGTCCCTTATCTGGCCGACCGCTTCTAGGGGCTGTGATCGGGGAGACCTCGTCTACCTTTTGGCCTTCACGCGGTTGACAGCACTGGGTTGCCGGAGGAGACGTAGTTACAGCTCAACCTCTATGAATTTAAGGAAATTTTCCAGGTTGTCCCTCGTGACAGCACCACAGAAGGTTGACCTCTATAGGGACAGGAAGAAAGAGAGGTTTAAAGGCCGCTCCCTCCACCCACTTGCCAGTGTTCTTCCTGTCCCTACAGAGGACAGGTGCAGAGAGAAAATTCCGCTACCTGGAAGAAGACAAGTAGGCAAGGGGCGAGATTGGGGTCCCAAGTACTTATCCTTCCCTTCCCCTAACGTTGTCTTTAGCTAACAGAGGTCTCTAGCTTCCCTACTCTGGGTGCTATCCTGAGGATGAAGATCCTAAACTGGATCCCAGAGCAGTCCGGGGTTCGAGGGATCCGATGGTCACATAGCGGTACTCCGGCGGCATGGCTTTGGTGTGCGTGGGCGTTTTGGGGAAAACCAAATAGCAGGTCTTCCCCTCTGAGTGGAGGAGGCAACCGCGTCATACCGGGAGTAGCGTCTGATGCAGATGCCTTTCAGAATGAGGCAGCTGCGTCACCAGAAGTGATATTACGCTACTTCCGATCCGCGGCCATCTTGGGGGGGGGGGGGGAGTGGGAAATTTCAAACTTCCCAGCAATAAAAGGGATCCGCACAGGTAAGCAAACTGAGAATGTATTCGTAGTATACTACGAATACATTATCTACTAAAACTTGATTGGAGATTATCCGCGTATTGGATTATATTCACCTGTGCGGTATGGCACCTTCTCGCTCTGACGGTATGCAGGACGTGTCCCAGGGCCATGTGAGTCCCTCCCTGTAAAACTTAGGGTTCCACTCACGTACTCAAGAACAGGTATTTTACTTAATGCCCCCCCCCTTTTTTTTTTTTTTTTTTTGTAGGAAAAAAAAAACCTTTTCTGAGACAGACCTGAAAAAGATTTAAAAATGTTCTAACTGTTGGAATACAGTTATGCAGGATACGCATAAAAAGCAAGTGTCAGGATTGCATCACAGTTATTGAAGGAGGAACAACCTTCATTTATGTACGAACTAAGGGCTATTATTCGAGAGAAAGTGAAACAGTGGGTAGCCTCCCTCGTCCCACCTCAAGAAACTCCATCAGTATCCCAGGCAACAAAACCTTCAGATTGAAGTGGATTAAAAGTGGTGCACCCCTTCTCAGGGATCAGACTCAAAGCAGGAATGCTACTATTTATCATAAGGAAATTTGGAAGTAGGAGCCGATACCTTCATCAACATCCACACGAGAAGTAATTTTATTTCTCTTCAGAGATGTTAGATACCCTAATTCAAGCAAATAGTCCCATACCATCCAAGACAAGATGTTTGGTGGTCTCTTACTGAAAAGAATAACCTGAAGTTTTTCCTGTAAATGAAAACCTAATGAAAATGATTTTTGTGGAGTGGGTGGATTCAGAAAGGAGGTTTTATTTCACAGAAATTCAAGAATAGACTTCTTTGGACTCCGAAGACACAAAACCTTGGGTTGAAGTCCCAAAGGTAGACATCCTAGTGGCAAGAGTGGCTAAGAAGACCGCAATCCCGTTTAAAGATTCCTCGCAGTTAAAGGATCATATGGGACCCCAAGGCAGACGGACTGCTAAAATTCTTAATTTCTAATAAATCAAGATATGGTTCTCATCCCATAACTAGACTACTTTCTTCTGGTGGCAGATACCCCATCTATCTTAAAGAACCATCAAACCCAGGTCCTTGCCCTGTTACAAGATTTGGGTTGGATAATAAACTTTAAAAAAGTCAAATCTTCCTCTACTAAATCAGAAAATGCCCCACAGGAAGCCAGAAGGGCGAAACCCAGAATTCGGGCTGCAGAATTTGTTGTGCCGCAAGAGATTGTTATATGATTTTATTCTGCGTTTGTCTTGCAGGTATGGAATAAATACGTGGAGTTTGCATTTTTCCAAAGGTGGTGCACTATCTCTCTTTTTTTTTTTTTTTTTTCTCCCTTGTTGGAGATTTAGACCATCGATCGCAAGTATTTATACAGCACGCTGTTATATTACTTTGTGGAACTACAAGAACCAGCAATACAGAGATACACACAGGAGGAAATTGGGATTTTCTCTTTTGCATGCAGGCTGCTGGAAAGGAAAACCCTTGATGGACACTTTAGGTTTGCAACCGTCTGAGCGGTAAAAATTTATTGCTTTATTTGTGACTTATGGTGTTGAGGATTTCACCCTATTTTTACCTGCTCTGGTTGGTTTTCTCTCCTATGAGAATTTTTAGTGAGCGGAGAGCTGAGTTTCTCGTACTAAATTGCCGTAACTAGACTACTGGTGGCAGATACCCCGTCTATCTTAAAGAACCATCAAACCCAGGTCCTTGCCCTGTTACAAGATTTGGGTTGGATAATAAACTTCAAAAGAGTAAAATCTTCCTCCCCAAAATCAGAACATCTTCCTAGGAGTACTATTAGACACCTTCAATATTCCATCTTCCCAAGAGAAAAACAACTTCACCTACAGAGCGATGTGAGAAAATTTTTGGGGCAAAGGGAGCTGTTCAATAAGAGATGAGATGCGGATTTTAAGATTGACGTCCTGCATCCAGTCCATTCCGTGGAGCCAATTCCACATTCGACCTTTACAGAATCTTATCCTATCCCAGTGGGATCACAAACAAGATTCCTTAAATTCAAAAATATTGATTCCCGAGAAAGTTAAGCAAAGGAGTTCCATGGAAACCTTCTCCATACGTGGTAATTACCACAGATGTGAGCAAACAAAGTTGGGGGTCTATAGTTCAAGACCGACATTTCCAAGACACCTGCTCTCCTCAGATGAAGCGAATGTCTTCAAACTACAGGGAACTGAGAGCTGTTTGGGAAATTTTCACTTCACTTTCACTCCACTAAAATGGATGCATGTAAGAATCCTATCGAACAATACCACAGCAATATACTTTCTTTGCCATCAAGGGGGAACAAGACATGCTTATCTTCAAGCCCTTTCCGTTAAATTTTTTGGTTGGGCAAAAGAAAATGTTCTGTCAGTATCAGCCGTCCACTTAAAAGGCACAGAAAATATTTCAGTCGGCTTTTTGAGCCGGAAGAAGATGGTTCCAGGGGAGTGGACCCTGAATAAAGACGTTTTTTAGTCCTTAACCCAAAAAATGGGATTATCCTCAAGTGGATCTAATACCACAAAATGAAATTCCCAATTAGATGCATTTTTTCAAGGATAATCCAATGGGAGTAGATGTGTTGTCCCAACATTGGGACGTTAATTTGGCTAATCATTCCCACGAATTCCAGTGGTGCTAAGGAAAGTCCAGGAAGAGTTAACAAACGTGATCATAATTCTACCATATTGGCCAAAGACGTTGGTTTTCAATCCTAAAACATCTGGCTTTGGAAGACTCAATGATGCTTCCAGTAAAAGAGGACCTTTTCTCCCAAGGTCCCCTATTTTATCAGGAAGTGGAGACTCCATGGTCTTTCAACCATTTTATTAAGCCATGAAGAGGTCACTTCAAAGATCTATCGAAAGATCTGGAAAAAAATCTGTTCCTGGTACGGTGATCCAGGACCAGACACCCTTTCACCAAATATTGTAGAGATCCTGGATTTCTTGCAAGCAGGATTCAAAAAAGGGCTTAGCCCTAGTTCCCTAAAGGTGCAAATTTCAGCTCTATGTAATTTCTTAAACACTACCCTTGCTGAACACCGGTGGATCAAGAGATGTACGCAGGCAATTTTAAAATTAAATCCATCCCTAAAGAAATTGGTGTCTTCCTGGTACTTCAATATAGTTCTGATGGCTTCTTGTGCCCTCCCACCGCCATTCGTGCCCATCCATTCTATTGATAGAAGGTCTTTGCCTCTTTAAACATAAACAAAGCATACTTAGTCGCTATCACAACTCATCAAGAAGGATTGAAGAGATCCAATCTCTTTCAATCCTAGAATTTTTAGGTAAGGTTCTATAAGACAAAATCATCCTAAAGCTAGACCCTTCTTTTATTCCAAAAGTGGCTACTGCCTTTCATAGAAACCAGGAAATAATTTTGCCTGCCTATTTTTTATCCAGATCCAAAAGATCAGCAAGAACAGAGATATATCATTCCTTGGATGTTAGGCATATGGTACTCCTTTACCTGGAAAAAACATTCCCTTGGAGACAGGATAAAAACCTATTTATCTTATATGTGGGAATGAATAAAGGAAAGAAAGCTTCCAAAAGCGCTCTAGCAAGATCGATAAAAATTAACCTATAGGACGCCTACAGCTCCCAAGGACTTTCTGTTCCCCTGGGCGATATAAGCTCACTTAACAAGAGCAGTTTCTTCATCTTGGGCAGAAAGAAGAGAAGCCTCGATGGACCAGATCTGCAAAGCTGCCACGTGGTCGAACTACCATACCTTTTGCAGACATTATAGGTTAGATTTTTTTTCTAATACGGATCTAAGTTTTGGAGTCGACCTAATCTGTAGTCCCTCCCTAAGCATTATAATTTGGTACTGCTCCTGTGGTACTGACATGAGGGACATACTGGAAAGTAGGAATTAGTCCTACCGGTAATTGTTTTTCCAGCAGTCCATCATGACCGCACCCTTGCATTCCCTCCTTTTTTATTAAAATTCTGATTTGTGCGGTAAACATGTCCGTTATTATCCCTAAAAATATAATGGGGTTGCATCTATCCTGGTGTAGTCATTGAAAAACACTGTCAAGTGGGTGGAGGAAGGGGCCTTTAAACCTCTCTTCCTGTCTCTAGAGAGGTCAAGAGGGTAATCTCCTGTGGTGCTGTCATGATGGACTCCTGGAAAAACAATTACCGGTATATCTAATTACTACTTTCCTAGTCCTCTTCCATTGGAATCTTCTTCAGGGACGGCCGGTCAGGATCCAGACTGACAACTCCACGGCAGTTTCTTATCTGAATTACCAGGGTAGCACCAGATTGGGATGCAGATTTTCTCAGCTGAGACTAGATCCACGAGAGTGGTCTTCAACAAAAAGTATTCCATCAACTGTGCCTCACTCTTTAATTTTTAAGGGCAGGCAGAGTCTTATCTGACTAAGTCGAAATTCTTTTTTGTTATTCCTGAAGGGCCATGCAATGGTTTCACAGCATCCAAGACCACCATTGTGTGTTGGAACTGGTCTTTGATTTTGTGAACCTATCAGTCCAAGGGTAAAGTTCCTTCCCTTTGGGTCACTGGCCATTCTTCAAGGGCAGATGACCCTCCTGGGCAGTCGAGTATCAATTTTCAGTTGGTCTGGTATGCAAGGCTGCTACCTGGGCTGCTGTGCAAGCCTTCACTAAACTAAATTTTATCAAGTTCATTCTTTGGCTTCTACTAATGCCAGTCTGGGTCGCAGGGTGCTGCAGTCAGCGGTGTTAGGTGGGTTCTACTTTTACTTTGTTCTTTCCACCCTCTGAAACGGTTTTAGGATGCCACATGGTGCAGTTTCCCCCAATGATCTTAACGAGAAATCAAGATTTTTGTACTCGCAATTTCTCATTGAATTAATTTGGGGACAATTTATATTGTCCTCCTTTTTTTTCTTCTTTTTTTTTGATCCTTCTCCGAGGACTGCTCTGAACATTTTTCTCCAGGGACCGTGGACATGCTTGTGTTTTTTTTTTGTTTTTTTTCTCACTGCTTCTGTACAAAATGAATTTGCTGCCTCCTCGCGGGCCCATACTCTTCCCACAGGCAATGGCAAAGACTCTTTCCAATCTAGTGTCACCTCCTAGTGGCAGGGGCCTATACCCATGGTGCGGTGTCCCCCAATGAATTCAATGAGAAATAGATATTACGGTGAGTACATAAATCTTGGTTTTTCTTGCTCTACTGCCTCTTCGTTCTAGTAACTGCTGTGGCCCCCACCGATTGGACATTGGTGGCATATAGCCTAATGAAAATCCTGTCATTTTAAAAACAGGCATGTGTATAAACACATATGCATCACTTTCTACGACAAAATGAAGGTACACATGTAGAACAGGCTTGACTGTCATCCCTTTCATATTTAAACAAATATGCAGATTTAGGGGCATCAGTATTAAAGCCTAAAGTTTTGTACAAAAAACATTACTGATAAATGACCCCTATTGTTTTCTTGAAGTTCTCAAAAAAGTGATGCAAATGTGAAAAATATGATATCCGATTCAGAACTACAGCGATATCCTGGAATGCATTGTAGAAGGTTCTGTGAATCTTCTGTGAGGCTTAAAACACCCAGTTAACGGTGACATTTATGAATTTTTCTAGTCTAGATTTAGCAGTCAATATTTTTTTTGTTGTATTGATCGGAGTTCCTTATTAGCCAGATGCTTAGTTGTTCAGCACATAGAATCCTATTTATAATAGCTGTTTGTATTTATTTACAGGGATGAAAGATGCCACACCGTTTCTTTGACAGTTTTAAATTAAATACATGTCACAGGCTTAAATAGAGGAATGGAAACCGGAAAGTTATTTAGTCTTCAGAAAACAATATTTTGTCACAAGTCCGTTGTACAATCATAGGCAGGTAGTGCAGCATGTATTGGGAAATAAACATATAAAGAAAAATATATAATTCAATTCACTTCAGGTGTACCTGGGGTTTCAGGTGACTTTTTTTAGAATAGGCTGTAGTATGAGTGTACATGAGGAATAACGTGATTTATGGCCGTTATGTGATTTTGTATTCTGCATTTGTTAGCAGTTTTCCCCTCTGTAGGCTCGATCTCTAATTCTCCGATTTCCCCGAGCTAGTGGGTGGAGCTTAACTGACATGTCTTCTATATACTGCATATAGAGAAGAGGAGAATCCTGCTCGCCTATCTCTAGTGTGTGTGTATATATGTGTGTGTGTGTGTGTGTGTATGTATATATATATATATATATATATATATATATATGTATGTATATATATATATGTTTGCATGCTTGATAAAGGTCCTATAGCAGGACGGAAACGTTGCAGCTTGTGCTGGCTTAATAAACCACCATTTTTTTTCACTAACACTGAGTGCTGTGGGACTTTCTTCAATATTAATCCCGATCCAGGGGATATAGATGATCTGCTTGCACCGAAGACCATCTTGGAATTGCATTGTGAGTGCTGCTGCTTTTCCATTGTATATGTATGTATGTGTGTGTATGTATATGTGTGTATATATATATATATATATATATATATGTATGTGTGTATATATATATATATATATATATATGCAGCAATTTTTTGTGAAATCGTTCTGCAGGAAGATCGGTGCATGCGGGCATGATAGCTTTTCGCAGTTAGCACTAAAGTGTCCTTTTGCCATAGAGTAAACAGCTGCCATGAAGGGATGAACGTACTGTTCGGTAGCGGGATGAAATCCTAAGAGCCGTTATCAGAACTTGCGTTGGTGCAGTGAGTTTTGGATTCCTCCTGGTGCAAGACAATGCCCGGCCTCTTGTGGCCTGAGTGTGTAGGCAATTCATGGATGACGAAGGTATTCATTTTATTGAATGGCCTTGATGAAAGGCACGCAAATTGGATCCGCCCTTGATTGCAATTATTTACTTTGATTTTCGGGATGATTTGGAATCCAGCCCTCAATTGGTTGATGATTTTGGTTTTTGACCGTTGATACATCATTTATTCTCAATGAATTACACAATTTACCAGTAATGATTTTCAACTGAAATGTTTCGTTCATCGAGATCCAATGTGTGATTTATGTGTTCCCTTTGTTTTTTTTTTTTATATATAATATATATTTATATAAATGTGTCACCAGAAGTGGTCTTTATGGAAGCATTGCTGCCAAAAAGCCATACCTTTTGATGGGAAAACAAAGCCAAGAGACTCAACTATGTACAAAAACATAGGAACTGGGGTACTGAAAAATGGCAGCAGGTGCTCTGGACTGATAAGTCAAAATGTGAAATACTTGGCTGTAACCAAAGGTAGTTTGTTCGTCAAAGGACTGGAGAGCAGTGCAATAATGAGTGTGTGCAGGCAACAGCGAAGCATGGTGGAGGCTCCTTGCAAGTTTGGGGCTGCATTTCCGCAAAAGGAGTTGCAGATTTGGTCAGAACTAATAGTGTCCACAATGCTGAGAAATACAGGCAGATACTTATCCATCATGCAATAGCATCAGGGTGGAGTATGGCTCGAAATTTATTCTGCAGCAGGATAAGGAACCCAAATATACAGCCCATGTCATTAAGAACTATCTTCAGCGTAAAGAAGAACAAGGAGCCCTGGAAGTGATATGGCCCCCACAGAGCCTGATCTCAACATCATTGAGTCTGTCTGGGATTCCATAAAGAGGCATAAGGATTTGCAGAAGCCTACATTCACAGAAGATCTGTGGCTAGTTCTCCAAGATGTTTGGAACAACTTACCTGCCGCGTTCCTTCAAAAACTATGTGCAAGTGTACCTAGAAGAATTGATGCTGTTTTGAAGGCAAAGGGTGGTCACACCAAATATTGATTTTGATTTCTCTTCTGTTCATTCACTTTGCATTTTGTTAATTGATTAAAAAAAAACTTCACATTTCTATTTTTAAAAGCATTCTTAATTTGCAGCGTTTTTCCATAACTACCTAAAAGATTTGCAAAACGGGGTAATAGTGGGGAGGCTCCTGCCGCAGCCAGTTGTTCTACAGTAAGATGCAGGACTGTGAAGAGGAGAAAGTGGAAATAGCTGATCTCCTTTGACACATATAGAAACATTCTTTATATATTTCTCAGCATTAATTGCAATATGAGACAAAATAGGACCAAAGGAAAGGAGAAAAATGAAGGGAGGGATTGCTGGGATATTTTATGTTTTTGTTTTTTTTGCGTGTGAGTTTTGTATGTTTTAGTATTCCTTTTAAAGGATCCAGAGACCAGGTATGCAATCACAAGCCTTCAAGTGGTGAATGTACAAAAACTAATATCGTATTGGTAATTTTATTGATACGCTAGTTTTATGCCTAAAACTGAGGTATTTTAAAATAATCAGATTGTTCACTTCTTTATTTAAAAAAAAAAAAAAAAAAAAAAGATGGTCTATAGATGTCACTCTTTACTCCCCTTATGACGGCTTGTGTCTGCACTCTTCTAATGGTCACCATATCCTACTAAACTTTTGAACATGACCCTGTAAGAGAGAACTCTCTCCAAATCCTTCTCTTTGAGGTAGTGGCAAGATATGTCAGAGACCACAGAAAAAAATCTCGCTAAACATGTCATTGGTAGAAGGAAACTAACGTTTTTCTGCGATGGTACTTGGTGCCGGTTGGCGTGGATTTTTTTTTACCCTTTTCACCATTGTCCTAAGATATGTGGAAGTGTGGGGACTCTTTTACATATATGGTGAGGCTTTCATGAAGTACGCCACTTTTGGCAATGTATATGTTAAGCTCTATAACGTTAATTAATTTGAGATTGTCCCCTACCCAAGTTTTGTTAACTAAAACCGTTCCAGGCGTGCCCAAAAAAGAACACACATTTATCTTTATTACTTCTGACAGCCAAAATTGAAATAGCCTCCTCATGGAATAAAGTTACTGTCTCCTAAGACTTGAGGCCCTTTTACAGCGGCCAATTATCGGGCAAACGAGTGTTCACAGAACACTCGTTTTTGATAATTCCCTCTGTAAACAGGGCAAGGGTCAGCCGATGAACGAGCAAGGGCTGGTTTCATTGTTTTAAACGCCTAAACTATTATAGTTTCCGGCAACACATCCAACACATCTCTCTGTGTAAACAGGGAGATGTGCTGCCGACATGACCAAAACGTATGGGGACGAGCGATCAGAGTGACTAGCGCTCCTTCCCATACTAGTTCCTTATGAAAGGCGCAAATGAGCGACTATCAACAAGCTGTCTCGTTGATCTGCACTCGTTTACACGACCCACGTCGGGCTGTGTAAGAGGACCTTTAGTGAAATCCAGACTAAATTGGATTACTGTGAACTACAGTTCACATAGTATGGTAACTGATAAATGGGAATTGTTTTGTAAACTATGGCAGTCTTGGTCAAACCCCCCCCCCCCTCCTTTTTTTTTTTTTTTTTTTTTCCTTCTCTCCTTTTTAGTATTTTCCTGATTACTACATGTCTATAACTGATGGTATATACAGGCTTCTATCATACAGTGTTTAACATTTTTACTTGTTCTTTATTGAAAAAACTTAATAGACCTTATTATAAATAAAGGATCCTGATAAAACAGACATATATCCTGTAAAGAGAGCCATATAAATACAACATAACATAACCCTGTCAATTAATGTGAAGCACAGAGAAGAATAATCAAAAACTCCTAAAAAATAATCTGTGACAATCTTTTCAAAACTTATTAGTAGAAATGTCTTGAAACTATTGAATTTCAAAATTTTGTTAAGGTTATTTGTAAAAAAAATGTCTTGCTTTAACTATTTTTGTAAAGCTTTTAATGCCTGTATCCAGTTTAAATCGGCATTGGCCAGATACTGATAGTTTCACACACTATAAACAATTTTAGGGAATTCCAGTTAATTTAGGAATGGTTTTGAGATTGGACTAAAGGGTGTTTTACACTGGGCAATTATCGGGTAGATAAGCGTTCATAGAACGCACGTTGCTGATAATTGCCCTGTGTATACAGGGCAACGATCTGCAGATGAACGAGCAAACGCTTGATCATCTGATCGTATAGTTTTAGAAAAGTTAAATGTTATCGTTGTCGGCAGCACATCTCCCAGTGTAAACCGGAAGACACGCTGCCGACATGATGATAATGTATGGAGACGAGCGATCGGAGTAACGACCGCTCATCCTCATCCATAGCTCCGTGTGACAGGAGCAAACGAGCGCCGATCAACGTTGTCTCGTTGATCGGTGCACGCTTAATTGGCCGGTGTAATAGGGCCTTAAAACTTATTTAAACACTTTGCATAAAGTGGCTTGACTGCTTTCCCTCACATGATCACTGCGCTTCTGTCCCACAGTGCTAGCCTCCTCTCAAAATTTAGATGTTGGTACTAAAATTGCCAAAATTATCTTCTTTGCTTTAGCAGAGAATACATTCTGGAAGGTAATTTCTTGGCTGCAATGAACATGATTTTATGCCATAATCCTAGTGGTAGAACAAATTATGTTTCTGCATGGCCAAGCTTTGTTTTATTAGGATCAGTAACCTTATCAGCAGTTGACCCAGAACTCTAGTGCATGTCTGCAAATAGAAAGGGACCATATGTCACATCTCCATGTAGACTGCTTCCTGGGCAGCACAGTTTAATGAAGATTTAATAATGAGCATATGCAAGAACAGTAAAAGGAGCGTGTAATCTGGATAGGATCTTGTAAACCGTTAACTGGCAGTTTTACTTTTCCAGTTCTGTTTGTGTATAGGAAGTACTTCCATTTGGGAAATGGTTTTCCTTTCCTTTTTGGAATTTTTTAAAATTCATTGTAAATGAATGCCACATACAATAAAATATGTTCTATTAATACATTGGCGAAGTATGGCACCTCTACCACTCTCATAAATACCACTCTCTCCATCTTGCCCAATACCGGACAACCAATGAAGAAGATTGGTGTGGTTTCAGGGTGGGGGAGCAGATAATTTTTTTTCTAATTGTACACTGTGGATTGAAACCCCACCTCATCCAGTTAAATCTTTGTTACCTTTCTGGGTAAAAGAAATATATTTCCATTTGTTTTTTTTATATGTAATGTAAAGTAATAACATTTTCCAATATAGTTTCTGTATAAATTCCTCACGGTTTTCAATATCTCTGCTGGCTGTCATTCAAGAGGAACCTTAAGGGTATGTGCACACGAGAAGTGCCTTTTAAGTCTGAAATGACAGACTGTTTTCAGGAGAAAACGGCTGCCTCGTTTCAGTCGTAAAAGCTCCTCCTCGTATTATGCGAGGCGTCTTTGACGCTCGTAAATCTTGAGCTGCTCTTCATTGACTTCAATGAAGAACGGCTCAAATTACGTTGCAAAGAAGTGTCCTGCACTTCTTTGCCGAGGCAGTCATTTTACACGTCGTCGTTTGACAGCTGTCAAACGACGACGCGTAAATGACAGGTCGTCTGCACAGTACGTCGGCAAACCCATTCAAATTAATGGGCAGATGTTTGCCGACGTATTGTAACCCTATTTTCAGACGTGAAACGAGGCATAATATGCCTCGTTTACGTCTGAAAATAGGTCGTGTGAACCCAGCCTTATGGTTTAGGATCATTTCTGTCTTGGTCCTTGATGATCACACAGGTGCAGGACTGATTACAGTACAGTTAGGCCCCATGCACACGACAGCAAAAAACCTCCGTTTTTGCGGACCGCAATTGCGGTCTGCAAAAACGGAGCCATTCACTTTCATTTAACACTGACACCTTTCCGTAGCACTACGGAAGGGTGTCAGTGCCGTGGAAATGTTCCATAATTCCCGGAACATGTCCGTTCTTTCGCATTTTGCGGGCCGTGCTCCCATACTTTGTATGGGAGCACGGCCCGAAAATGCGGCTGTCAGTCAGCGGCCGGACGTGCCCGCAATCGCGGGCCGTGATTGCGGGCACGGTCGTGTGCATGGGGCCTTAGAGTTCTGTCTTGTAACGAGTCAGGCACCTGTGTGTCAATCAAATTACCTTTGACAGATTGTCATTTCTAAGCAAAGTTCCTAGTGCATGAAAGCAAGCCGAGATCTTGAAAACCGTAAGAAATTGATGCAGAAAGTATCTTGTAAAGTTGCATCATTTTTCAATATACCTGAAAATCGCACTTTAGTTTTTTTGAAACTGGATTACTTTTAAGAACGCATGCATGTGAGCATTCTACCGCCACCTACAACCTCTGATATGATGAGACCTAGAGTTTTTTTTGTTTTTTTACAGAATCGGACAACAAAAATTGGTACGTTCCATCAGATGCTGTATTATGGAGCTAAACTCTTCTAGAAGCATGCTTCTTTGGTAGAATTTCTGTAACAATGTGCTGGTCAGCACTATAGGGCGGTACATAGAGTGCCTATGGCTATAAAGCTGCAGGGACTCAATGTGCTGCTCTACAAACCCCTGCACATGGAATGTACATAGGACCTTAGTTTAATAAGCGGTTATTCAACAATAGGTAAAGATTATTTTATATAATCTTTACTTTTTTTTTCTTTTTCTTTTTTTGCTTCTACATATATTTATATTTTTAGTTTTTCAGCTGCATACTTCTAGTGCAATATCTGAATGTGTTTTTTGTTTGTTTTTTTTCTTCATAAATAGAAGAAACCCTAGCAAATGTGCAAAGGGTTATTTAGCTATATTATGAAACCACTCGGGTCATTGAGTAGCATATGTGCTAAATCTCTAAATAGAAGTTGTAAACAAAGAAGCATAACATGATGATGGATTTATGCCTTTTAATTTATATTGGCTAGTCTATCTTTCATATCAATGTTCTACCATTTTTGGACACCTAATAAAGAGTGAAAAATGACATTGTATATCTTGTGTGTAAAACAATTCATCCGTGTCTGGATGCATTTGAACATTAATATGCTTTCCTTGACCCTTTATAGATTAGGGCTTGACCCAAAGCTGTTGGCCAAAATCCTGAACATGAGCTCTGGACGTTGCTGGTCAAGCGATACCTATAATCCTGTTCCTGGGGTGATGGAAGGCGTTCCCTCGGCCAATAATTACCAGGGTGGATTTGGAACAACTCTTATGGCAAAGGTAGATTATTATGCAAATTTATATAATACATGTGTATACAAGCTTATTAAATAGGCTATACTAGGTTTATTATGTTTAGAGAATAATAAAGTGCTTAATCAATTGAGTTATTTTAGGTGACCTTTCTATAGAGCGAGTCCTCCCCCGAGAGAATAGGTTATTCTTATGAATTGTACAATCCATCAAATTTGAATGTGAATTAAACCACTTTTCCAGTTCTGCTAGAATTCATAACGCTCTAGTTTCTTGTATATGCATAGTAGTAATGAGTTGGTCATATAATCTGTCCATGTGTTTCTTTTCGCTTTCTAATGAATAAATTAACAATAAATAGAGGTTTTTTTTCCATCTTGGACATTTATGACAACCACAGGATATGCCATAATGTCGAATAGGTGCATGTCCCACCTCTGGGATCCGCACCGATCTCTAGAACTGGGCCCCCTGCTGCTCTCCGGCCACTGACTGACGTGGTAGTCCATGAACCATGGACCATTATTCGGCAGTATATTTCCAGTTAATTTTTTTCAGTTCATTGAGGTCGTTAAGTCATCTGCGCTCTCCAACCTTGGTTAACTTAGAGCTACCATGCCACCAATTCTCTTTGTTTAGCAGAATGAGAGGAGACTTCCTGAGCACCACTGAAATAACTAAGTATTATATGTATTAAGCTTATCACGTGGGGCGTAATTCTAGTGGATTTTGGGTGCTGCATTCTATACGGAATATCCGCAATGATGCAGTGAATGGGGTATTACAAAACCCCATGTACGTTCTGTGGAATAAATATACGCGCATTTTAGCACTTGCTGTGGATTTTCAAATTCGTGCTGCGCAAGTCCTCAAAATAACTTGCTTTGTGATCTTCAAGAGTTTCATTGCCGTTTCTTTAATCAAAATGTCTCCACGTAAATATTTATTAGGGGTACAGTCCTCTTGCAATACGTAATTTTGCAACTCCCTCTACGTGCTGACAGCTGACTGGTTGCCTGTGCTGTGATCTCACATCCACTGGTGAACATAATTATGATTACTTATAAAGCATTAGGTGGCATTTAATTGAATGTCCACCAGAGAATTTTATCCGCTAATGCTGAAATCTAGGTACATGCTATTAACAGTGAATTTTGCAAGGATAATAATAATTGATGTAAGTTACTGTATAGGTTGTACATGATCTAACATTGTCTATTTTTATGACAGGATCTGGGCTTAGCTCAAGACTCTGCCACAAACACTAAAAGTCCAACTCCACTGGGATCCCTTTCACATCAGGTGTACAGACTAATGTGTGCCAAGGGCTATGCCCAGAAGGACTTCTCCTCCGTCTTCCAATTTTTACGTGAAGAAGAAAATTTGTGAGCATAGCTATTGAAGATACGTTTTTGTGAGGAAAATAACTGGTAAAGTTTAAAGGTACACAGCAAAACCATAAGCATTTAAATGAGGATGTTGCAGAAGAGATGTCTTGAGAGCACAGCAATCCCATTGTTGAATACGATTTCAATGGTTAAAGCGCATAGGCAATTTTTTAAAATTGCTGTGCAGTAAGGTTCCAAAATCTGCCCTAATGTTTACTCCGCACTTAGCGTACTGACCCGTCACAGTGGAATTCTTCATCTTTTTATACAGCTGTCAACGTGTCATGTTGTATTTAGGAAAAGAAGTGTGTGTTTTTGATCTAATATACGTCTGTTACTATGTGTTTTATCAAGTGTTGTACTAAGGATTTTTTTTTCTGGACTTTTCTGAAAAAAATATGGTCTTTAATAAAAATCTAAAAATCGGTTTATGTTGTCTTTCATCTCAAACTGCTGTGTTCAGTTCTGGAGCAAAGTAAGAGGTTGGAGAAAAATTATTATTTCCATGTATATTCTTAATAAACATTACCTCTTAAACCTGCTTCCCAATGAATGTGCGTTTTGTTAGAACATGTTTTATGAAGGATCTGGTGTATTTAGTGCTCTTACAAACTAAACAATAACTTTTAATATCTCTTCACTTGTAAATGAGAACATTTAAAGGTATTTTATAACCTATATTTTTCTGCTAAAAATATATACCAACGCATTTTTTTAATTTTTTTCTGATCTGGTTTTTTATTTCCTAATTGTATTTTTTTTTGTCGTTTCTATACATGATTATGGTGGCGGCCATTTTTCCTGAGTTTCTGCTCTGTGAACAGAAGTATAGATATTTGCTTTATCAGAAGCCACGTGGAAATCGGAAAAGTCAGTCTGAAAACGACTTTTTGACTTCTATAGGAGAGTGGTGTGGGTAGTCTCTGTGACCTGTGCAGAGGTCACTGTATAAGGAGGGGGTAGAAGGTGAGCTGTCCCCATCACCTAATGTCAATGGTGTGATCCTATGTTATATACATCTAGTCACCTTTCGTTATGCGCCTGTGGTGATGATGAAGAGATGACTGCTCATAAGTACAAAAGGCAATTGATCACAGCACTGGACAAAAATATGGGTGTAGGTCTCAATAGGACTTGGTCCAAAGTCCCTTGGACTAGGCAAAAACAAGAAAGCGAGGCAGCACTTCCAAAATACAAATGAGCGCTTTATTCACCCAATGTGACCTTTCAGTCCAGCAGGACCTTTCTCATGCTTGAGAAACATGTGAGTGATCAGTGTTCACACACTGCAGATTTTGCATGCATGTTTTCTACGCCAAAACCAGAAGTGGATTCGGGAGAACCAACCTATGACCTCTCTTTTTATATATTTGGTCTGTTTAGTCTCAATTCCTGGTTTTGGCTTAAAAAATACATGCAAAATCTGCACTTTGTGAACGAGACCTAAAGGAACACTAAACATTTGTCTCCTATTACAATTAAAGAGCCTCTGTCACCAGATTATAAGTGCCCTATCTCCTACATAATGTGATCGGCGCTGTAATGTAGATAACACTGGTTTTTATTTTGAAAAACTATAATTTTTGAGCAAGTTATGAGCAATTTTAGATTTATGCTAATTAGTTTCTTAATAGACAACTGGGCGTTTTTTTACCTTTTTACCAAGTGGGCGTTGTAAAGAGAAGTGTGTGACGCTGACCAATCAGCGTCATACACTGGAGAAGCCCCTGGTGTCACTATCCATATATGGACAATGACGTCAGCGGCGCTCTCTAGGAGCGGAATCCCCGGTGTCGGATCGCTCTGTCGGGGATTCCGCTACTGGAGAAGCCCCTAATAGAGCATTTTGTAAGAGGAAAAAGTGGGCTTTTCTTTTTTTCACTTTGGATTTTTATTTATTATTAACTTTATTAAACTTGTTTTTTCCTAGTCCCACTAGGGGACTTCACTATGCGATCATTTGATCGCTTTTATAATACACTGCAATACTTCTGTATTGCAGTGTATTAATGACTGTCAATTTAAAGCAGACAGGCATCTGCTAGGCCATGCCTCTGGCATGACCTAGCAGGCATTAACTAGTGGCAGACCTGGGAGCCTTTATTAGCAGGTCTTTCGAGCAGGTCTGCCCCCAGCCCTTAGATACCGGAGGTAGCTGAGAGCAGGGAGATTTAACTGCTCATGTCGGCGTTTATTCTGATGCAGCACCATAAAAAGGCTACTGCATCGGAATAAATCCCGTTAGTGGCCGCCATAAAAACACTAATGGGCGGTCACTAATGGGCCAATATAGAGACATTTAAAAAAAAACAAACGCCAAAAATGTTTGAAAAATATGTTTAACCTTAAAGCTTGATTTGAACAATAGGTAATTTTCTCCTGATTTGTCTTTTAAAGGGAATGTATTGCTTAAGTTTTCTTTTTTTACTAGTTTAAAACTTTTTTTTTTTTTTTTTTTAAACTTCTAATCTCGAACTCCATGCTTAAACGGAAGACTGCTTGGGCCTTAGTTAGACGGCAAAGCCATGTGCAAAGAGAATGCATAAGAGATACACCAAATGCCTGTAGTTCCGTATTACAAAACTGTAAGAAGTCTATGTGCTGCAGTCTGGAGCCTTGTATTTCTTCTAAGGTCGAAAATATTCTTATTACAGCCCAGTGTTTTTTTGAATGTTTCTAATAACTGATATTAGACAATAATGTACTTTAGCTAGAAATGCAAATGTGATACTTAAAACATATGAATCTTATGAACTATTGTAATACAAAAAACATTAAAAGTGTCCCATTGGGGGGGGGGGCGTGGCTGGAGAGCAGACGTGACTAGGCACAGACCGGCAAATAATGGGGAAAACCCGCTCAAAAAGGTCCTGAGGGGTACACACTCACAAGGGGGTTCGGATATCCCGATTTCCAATTTTTTTTCAGTCGCTTGGCGCCAGCGATTCGGGGTCGGTGGGGGCCGCGGCTCCGCCATTGTTGGTAGCGCCTGCACTGTCTGCAGAGTGCGACCCTGAACGGCTCGACAGGAGAGTGGAGAGGCTGATGTCCCTGGAGGCCGGTGAGCCAGCAGCACGATGCCTTCCTGGTCAGGCGAGTACCGGGGGACGTGAGAGGCAGGGAGGACACTTACCTTCTCCTGCCGGCACCTCGTGGCAGGCCCAAGATGACAGCGGCCGGGGTCGGAGTGCTGCAGAGGAAGTGGAGGAGGAAGCCATGGAGGTGAGACACCCAGCTGCAGCCCATACCCCTGGAAAAGATCCTGATGAGGGCCTAGGAACTGATGATCCGGTCACAGTGCCGGGATGCTGTTTAGGCAGATGCCCGCTCAGACTCATGGAGAGTCATGTGATGTGGAGGGTGATGAGTCCTCAGAAGATGGGGGGATCGGCTGCAGAGATCTAGAGGGGTTATAGGAGGGATGCCCTCCTCATTATCCCCTGGCAGAGGGAGCCTGATGGGAGACCTGCCGCCGCCGGAACTTGCGGCCCAGACGCTCCGCGGTCATCTGGAGCTGCAGGCCTTTCTGGCTCTTCTCCCTTCCAAAAGGGACATGGATGTGTTGGCGGCCGACCTGAAAGTGGCTTGGTGCCGCGATCTACACGTGGTGCAATCTGAAGTGTCTCCCCTGCGATCTAAAGTGGGGGACCTGGAATCATGGAAGGACTCTTTTGTCTGCATCTATCCAACAGCTTAAGGATGCGCAGAGTGTTTCTGTCTTACAGCAGCGCCAACTGCAAGGGCAGCTGGATGACCTGGAAAACAGGAGCAGACGGAACAACATACGCCTGAGAGGTTTGCCGGAAGCGACAAGAACCACTTATTTAATTCCAATGTTGACAGGTATCTTTAACACCTTGCTTAATCGCCCAGTGGATACTCATATTGAGATCGATCGAGCACACAGGGCTTTGCGGCCGAAGAGCGCTGAATCTGCGAGACCGCGCGATGTCCTCTGTTGTATCCATTATTATGGCTTAAAGGAGAAGATTATGCAAAAGG
Source organism: Rhinoderma darwinii (assembly GCF_050947455.1). Lineage (NCBI taxonomy): Eukaryota > Metazoa > Chordata > Amphibia > Anura > Rhinodermatidae > Rhinoderma > Rhinoderma darwinii. The sequence continues at coordinate 288,631,306 of NC_134691.1, forward strand.
CGAGGCTGAAAAACGAGAGACTTTGATGGGGCAAAGTTACTTTTGTTTCCAGATTTAGCGAGACGTACGATGCGGCAGCGTGCGTTGATGCATCCTATGTTGTCCGTTTTACAACAACGAGGGATACCGTAAAGATGGGCATTTCCCTTTGCCCTACATGTGCGAGCAGAGGATAAGACTGTCTCACTGTCTACACACACTGATCTCCGAGAATTTCTGAGGACCCTGGGACTGCCTGTCATTTCCTTGCCGGACTGGAAGACTTTCCAAGTGGACAGTTTGCTGGGGCCAAGTGCTGCACCCCTTGGGGGGCCCAGAGCTGGAAGGAGGGAGAGAGCTAGATCACCGTTGCCGCAGAGACCGCGGTGGAGACAAAGAGCCTCCCCATCAGGGTATCGGGAGCGTTGAATCTGTATGCTTTCCTCTTAACCCCATTATGTTGCAGGTATTCGTCCAGACGGGGACTCTAGATTTCCATTCCCGCGAGTTTGTAATACAATAACTTGTCGATCCATGTTGGGATTGTGTATAGATACTGTTATGTGCAATGCTGGGGGTTTTATCTATGGTAGACTGTGAGGATCCGTAGTGGGCTTTTGCTAGGCACTTTTGTTCCCCGTAACTTGTTGAAGTCCGCATACTGTAGGTATGTTCCTAAAAAGTTTGTATATTCTTTTTTCTAGAAGGAGGTGATAACATAGGCTGAGGAGTGTAGGCCAATACATGTACTTCCTGTTATAGGTAGAGTTTTATTGTTTGAAGGTAGTCTTCCGTGTCCCCCACATAGGAATATCGCTGAGACTTGGTCGGTTCTCTCCAGTGATACAGGTGCTTAGTGGCACGACATAGTAGAATTGTCTTGACATGATGCTTTACTTGTCATTTGTGTGCTTTTTCTTTTTTGTCTTGTTTTCTTTCATTCTATTTATGTACTTCTATAGAAAAGCAATGTACGCATGGAGTGTTTGGGATATAGTTTATGTCATTGAAATGTTGATGGGCATGGCGGCATCTGCTGTGAATCTAATTTTATTTTGAGATTAGTGGCATCATGGATCTCCTTGCGTTCATGGATAATGGCTGATTTTACCTCTCATCCCTGAATGTGAAGGGATTTAATGTTCCGGAGAAGAGGTCGCAGATCTTGTATGCTTCGCACAAGAGGAGGACCAATGTACTTTGTGTACCCATTTTCAGAGGGATCATGTTCCGATAATTTAAAAATAAATATTACCCGGTAGGGTATCATTGCAGTAAGCCGAATGGTAAGACTAGAGGGGTTTCTATATTCCTGCATAAATCCTTTCAGGGTAGGGTGGTAGATTCCTATCTGGACTCTGAGGCACGGTTTATTTTTCTGAAATGTGAATTGGGGGATCGCACAGTCACGGTAGCCAATATTTATGCTCCTAACACTAACCAAGTCCCTTTTTTCCTTAAAATGTTAGATGATCTGCGCTCTTTCTCGTCAGGCACACCTATACTATGTGGGGATTTTAATTTGGCCATTAACCCTTTGATTGATACGTCCTCTGGGCGGAATTCCCTGGCATATAATAAGTTGAATAAATTGAGGAAGAGGCTCAGAGATATGCAACTTTGTGATGCGTGGCGTTTAGCTCATCCGGATGATAGAGATTTAACTTTTTATTCCTTTGCCCATAACTCCTACAGCAGGATAGACTATATCCTGGTATCTTTTGTGGTGTATACTTCCATAGGCAGTGTGTTTCTCTCTGACCACGTTCCGGTGTCTTGTGCACTGCGCTTTTCACCGCCGCGATGCAGAGAATTTACCTGGCGGCTCAACGAGTCTTTGCTGAAGGATTCCTTGTGTATGCTAGAGCTGAAAAAAACAGTGGAGAATTTCCATGAGGATCCTGCTCGAGACGCAACTGCTCCGGCGGTGAAATGAGAGGCCCTCAAATGTGTGCTTAGGGGGGTCCTTATCAAGCATGGTTCTTATCAAGCAGCTTTAAGAGGGAGCAGGGTGCGAAGCTGAATGCGCTACTAGTCCCAGTTGCAGTCTCTAGAATCCCAGCATAAGACGTTGCAAGAACGTACACTTCGGGAACTTATTAGGACACGCCATGACATTCAACTTATGTTGGACAAGAATAGCGCTCGGCTCCATCAGGTTTGCTCCCACTATTATTATGAGTGGGGTAATAAGGCGGGGAGGGCATTGGCGAGAGCGATGTGTGGGGCGTCTTCTTTTATACCCTCTAAGATTGGAGTCGGGGGAGCTGGCGTAAAAGACAGAGGATATAGCATCGTTCTTTTGTGCGTACTACTCATCGCTTTATAATCTGCCCTCTCCAACTTCGGGTAATATTCCTCCCGAGCTGCTGCCCTCTCTTTCGGAGTATATTAGGGAAACAGCGTTGCCACGGTTGTCCCGAGATGAGGCTCTGAGTCTAGATTTACCGTTCACTAAAGAGGAGATAATGCAGGTTATTAAAGCTTTACCAGTCGGGAAGAGTCTGGGGCCAGATGGGTACACGGCGGGTTTCTACAAGTCATTAGCGGATGAATTGGTAGCGTCGTTGCAGGAGTCGTTTAATTCCATATCTGTCCAGGCTAAATTCCCGGATTCATTTTTGCAGGCACATATCACGGTCATCCCAAAAGAGGGTAGGGATCCGCAACACTGTATGAGCTATAGGCCGATCTCTCTCATCAATACAGACGCTAAGATGTATGCGAAGCTGAAGGCAAATAGACTGGCCGGGTTCCTGGGATCGCTGTTTAACCCGGATCAAGTGGGTTTTGTCCCAAGGCGCGAAGCCAGTGATAATACGCTTAAGGCCTCATTTACACGAGCGTAATATACGCGCGTGCTTTTCACGCGTGTCGTACGCACCTATATTACTCTATGGGGCAGTGCAGACGATGCGTGAATTTTGCGCAGCGCGAGTGCGTTGCGTAAGACTCCCGACATGTTCTATAATCGTGCGTTTTTCGCGCATCACGCACCTATTGAAGTCAATGGGTGCGTGAAAACCACGGTCGTCGCACGGAAGCACTTCCGTGCGAACTGCGTGATTCGCGCAAGAGTGTCTTAGACATGAGCGAACCGAACTTTACCGGGTTCGGCCGAACTCGTTTTGACCGAACCCGGCAGGAGACAGTCACTGTGCAGGGTGCTGAAAGAGTTAAACTGTTTCAGCACCCTGGACAGTGACTTCCGATTCAAATATACCTGAACGTGTAAAAAAAAAAAAGTTCTGACTTACCGGTAACTCCCGGCTTCTTCCTCCAGTCTGACCTCCCGGGATGACAATTCAGTCCAAGTGACAGCTGCAGCGGTCACATGGACTGCCGCGTCATCCAGGGAGGTGGGGCCAGATGTCAAGAGAGGCGCGTCACCAAGGACGCGTCACCAAGGACGCGTCACCAAGGCAACGGCCGGGAAGTTCTCGGTAAGTACGAACCTCTTTTTTTTTTAAACAGGTTACTCGATATTGTGATCGGAATGCACTGTCGAGGGTGCCGAAAGAGTTACTGCCGACCAGTTAACTCTTTCAGCACCATGGACAGTGACTGATGTGGACTAGCCTCATCTCTATGATGGCGGCTGCGCGAAAATCACGCAGCCGCGCATCATACACGGATGACACACGGAGCTTTCAAGTGCATTTTGCGCACGCAAAACGCGGCGTTTTTTGCGCGCGCAAAACGCACACGCTCGTGTAAATGAGGCCTAAGACCTTCTCCCTGATTCATCCATCACGTGAAGGAGAGTAGCATTCCATGTATGCTCTTGTTGCTGGATGCGGAGAAGGCCTTTGATCGGGTGGATTGGGGATTCCTGGAGGCGGCTTTAAGTCAGATGGGAGTGGGTCAGTTAATGCTGACGCGTATATTGTCCCTCTACAATAATCACCAGGCGAGAATTAGGATTAATGCTTCTCTATCTGCTCCAGTTAGGGTTGGGAATAGTACTAGACAGGGCTGCCCGTTTTCACCCCTGTTGTTCGTGGTGGTTATGGAACATCTTTTGGTAGCGGTGAGGAAAAATACTGACATAAGGGGTGTTCAGGTAGGAGATATGCACTTTAAGGTATCTGCGTTTGATGACTTACTATTTTATATTACACAACCACACCTCACATTAACGCCTCTGATGAAATCCATACGGACGTATAGTTATTTTAGTAATTATAAGATGAATATCTCTAAGAGCGAGGCCATGAACATTTCATTGCCGGCTTCTGAAGCTCATCAGGTGCGTAGTAATTCTTTCTCATGGAAGACTGGCTCTCTGAAGTATCTAGGGGTGCGGATACCTGTTGCTCTTGCGGATTCCTACTCTCTCAATTTCTTGCCTATTCTCCAAACTCTTAGAGCTGATTTGGCCAAGTGGGAAGCCAAGAATTTTTATTGGCTGGGAAGAATAAGTGCTGTAAAAATGAATGTCCTTCCTCGATTGATGTATCTCAGACGGTTCCGTGTGTACTTCCTAGGGGTTTTTTCCTTCAGTTAAATAAAGCACTGAACAGGTTTAATTGGCGAGGTAGACCACCTAGGATTGCGAAAGCTACTCTTTTAAAGAGAAAGCGGTGTGGGGGATTGGGATTGCCTGACTGTCTGGTCTATTACTTTGCGGCAGTGAGTGTTCGAGTATTAGACTGGTTCCACCATGCGAACTCTAAGCTATGGGTGAGGTTGGAGGACTTTTTGTCGCCGGTTCCCCTTACTGCACTCCCGTGGTTTCGCTTGAGATACTATACAGCGAGAGGCAGCGCTCTGGTGGCGGGACAAGAGGTACTCGCGTATAAACGTTTCCGGGCTTTAGCGATAGTGATACCTCCTGATGGTCCGCTGGTGGCGATATCACATAATGTTGATTTCCCCCCTCGGATGCATCCCAATTTCTTAGCCTATGCATCCAGACCTTCGCCTCTGACTTTTCGCAATGTGCTAGTGAGTCAGGGTCTTAGGTCTTTTGAGGCACTGGTTGGGCAGTGGGATTTTTTTGAAGATGCAGCATTTCTACACTGATAATAAAACAAGACACTGTTTGCATAGAGATCTGACACCATTGGAGCAGTTATGTGTTGCTTCATCCCACTCCAGTTAAAGCTATCTCCCTAATTTACCATTTTTTACAGGACTTAAGTAATGACGTTCCTCCATCCTTTGTGAAGGGATGGGAGAGGGAGCTTACTTCGCCCCTGTCGCCGGCTGAGTGGTCAAAAGCATTTGACTCGTGCTATAGATTCTCTAGCTCTTGTAAAGCACAGGAAACTAATTACAAGATATTGTCTAGGTGGTATAGGGTTCCAGCATTGCTTCACTCATTTTTTCCGGCGGTACCTGATGAATGTTGGCGGTGTAGCAGGGCGGGTGGAACTATGCTGCACATCTGGTCTACAGTAGTGGACCTGATACACAGGATCACGGGTCAGGTTCTTCCCAATACCCCGGAGGTGTTGCTACTCTCCATGCTCCCCGGAGTGGTCAAAAGATACACAAAAACTTAGTTCCCTGCTGATCGCAGCGCGCACTGTTATCCCACGTTTATGGAAGACCAGTAGCGTGCCAACGATTACTGACTGGTTTCAGGAGATACTGCATCTGCAGAGAATGGAGGAAGCAACACGGGACCAACACACAATTCTGAGACTGCGAGGTTGGTCTTTCAGGCTTGGAGGGAGTTCTGTGAGTCAGAGGATTATTTGCTGTATTCATAGGTCCCACAGGGTGTGTAGGATAGGTTTCCCGGCAGCTTGAGGGAGAAGTCCGCTAGCTGAAAGCATGGTGAGCACATGCACTGTGTTGAGGGGGAGGTGGCTGGGCTGGAGGGGGGGGGGGGATTTGATTGGTCTGATCCGTTAGATGGTCTTTGGGTTCTCTTGATCTGCTTACATATTTTATCCTCTCCCTGATGCAGGGCATAAATATAAGTTCATTGTGATGTGTAATGGTTCTGATGCCGATTGCCGTGGTGCCCATTGTACTGAATGTATTGTCAGTATTGCATATTTTGTATGGACGTGTATTCCTGATATCCATGTATCTTGCTTATCTTCTCTTCTGCTGGATCAGAAGACTGCTGTGCATTGTGTTTTGGAAAGTTATATACATAATTCCTTTTTTATTTGGTTCTCTTCTTGCTTTCTATTGCTATATATGTATGATGTATGCGTATATTTTCTGTTTTGATGTATAAAAAGTCTGATGAAAATAAAAATAAAAGAACGTTAAAGTGTCCCATTGGGTCAGTAATTTATAAATCTTTCGTCCAAATCACGTAACTGACCGAGGACGATAGAAGAGCATGGATTAAACCTGTTAGTACATAGCTTGCTACTGTACTTATACTATGTAAAAAAACAACCTGAAAGAATATTGAAAAATTTCTTACAATTAAAACTTGACTAGTCATGGAATAAATAATTGAAGACCACTTTTCCCAAAGGGTTGATTTCTAGTCTGGATACAAATATGTGTTTATTATGCAAAATAAGTTCAAATGAAGCAGCTAATTAAAAGCAATCACCAAGTTGGTGATGACAACGAGCGCACACATCAAACCTTGCGTTGTGAAATTAGAAGATAATGTTAGTGCTAAGTACCCTTGTATAGATAACTTCTAACCTTTTTTGTTTATGCCACTTTGTTGACTTCCATACAGCTCATTGCATCAGCACTAAAATTTGGCACAACATACAATACTGACTGTCTGACAATAAACACATACATACTGCAATACTGAGAGATAACAAATATACTATATACACTGCAATACTGTGAGAAAATAAACATACTATATACACTGCAATACTGAGAGATAATAAATGTATTACATACACTGCAATACTGAGAGATAATAAACATACTATATACACTGCAATACTGACAGACAATACACATACTATATACACTGCAATACCGGTAAATAAGGATGTCTAAAATGTTATTCCCACCTCAGACATTTCTGGCATATCCACAGGATATTTATATAGATGTGGGTTCCAGCACCTATATCAAGACCGGGTCATCTGACCTCCGTCCCGCCTCCATTAATATGCCATAAATATAAATATTGGAGATGGAAATAACCCTTTAAGTTCAGCTGGTGCCAAGATGCAGTCTATGTGAAGAAAGAAAAAAAAAAAGCGGTGTTTGTCATCACCATCTCACGAGATTTGTTAACTCTTAAATATACAATGTGTTCTCAACATTATCTGTGCAGTCTAATGCAACTATTGTTAGTAAGCTTGTTGGGCATCACGTTTTAAGACCATTGGCATTATTATAGAGTGCAGCCCTCTTTTGCAGCTGTAGCTGCCCCCACTCTTCTGGGAAGGCTTTCCACAAGATTTTGGAGTGTGTGTGTGTGGGAATTTGCAACCATTCAGCCAAAAGAGCATTTGTGTGGTCAGGCACTGATGTTGTGTGAGCAGGTCTGGCTCACAATCGGCGTTACGATTCATCCCAAAGGTGTTCGATGGGGATGGGGTTGAGGTGAGGGCTCTGCGCAGGCCACTTGCGTTCTTCCACACCAAACTCGTCACACCATGTCTTTATGGACTTTGCTTTGTGCACACGGGCACAGTCATGCTGGAACAGGAAAGTTCCTTCCCCAAACTATTACCAAAAAGTTAGAAGGATGCAATTGTCTAAAGTATATTTGTATGCTGTAGCATTAACATTACCCTTCACTGGAAAAAAGCGACCTAGCCTAAACACTTAAAAACCGCTCCAAATCATTCTTCCTTCAACACCAAATTTCACAGTGGGCACTATTCATTTTGATAGGTAGCATTCTCCTGTCATCTACTAAACCCAGATTCGTCCATAAGGGTCCTCTCACACGGCTCCATATGGGCCGACTAAACTATCGTCAATCATTGAGACAGCTCGTTGATCGGCGCTCATTTTTCTCCTTTCACAAGGAACTTTGTTTGGGGACAGGCGCTCGTTACTATGATTGAAAACAAATGCCAAAGGCAGAGAGAACCCTATTTCCCAACTACCGTTAAATTTAGTTACTAATCTTTATTATGCTATTGCAGCAAACAGACATACAGACAAAAACAACACATAGGGTTACAATTTTCAATGCATGGATAGGGATAATAGCCCTGCGTGGCTATGCTAGTATGCACGTGTGCCTGCCGTCTGTATCGTTCGTGGTGGTAGCAGTGTACCATCTGAATGAACAGTAGCTATACCAGTGAACACATATGTCTGTCGTCTGTATTTGCACACAGACAAGTTCAGCGGTCAACAACGGATTGCTAGGCAGTTAGATTTTTAAATTGTTAAATGGTATTGCCCTAATTCCAGCATGTGTTAAAATAGAACAGAGAGCCCCCCCGACATGTTTCGCTACCTATGTAGCGTCCTCAGGGGTTCATGGGGCTACTGGCGGCGCGCCGAGAAACTCACAGTATTATGGGAATTCCCAATGACGTATTAGGGGGGTGTGTAAGTAGATTGGACCAATGGCAATGAAGATGGGTGGGAACCGTCAGCCCACCACTTGAATGGCAGCTATAACTGCAAATGAACTAGTCAGTAGTCCGAACGTCCAGATAAGAACGCCCACGCATGCGCATTGGGGCTTTAATGACTCTTATATTAATAGACCATCCACAGGAGTCAAGATGCATGAGTAGTGGTTTCTGTTCACATCTTATTAGGAGTGCGAAGTTGCTAATGTTAAAATTACTTATATTATTGTGCTAGAGACCAATGAATGAATAGAGGAATATATGAATAAGCCGATCTGTGTGCCGATCCGTGCTATTGTCAATGTCTAAAAATAGACTGCTACGGAACAGATGAGAAATGCTGATGCATCTCCACATAACCGCAAAATATTTAGGGCGATGAAATGAAAGCTACACGAAATGTGCAGTAAAATATTGATGCCATTATAATAAAAACACTGTAAACATAAATGTAATATCTACATGTGAAATGATTTCAAGCAGGCACACATAATAAAGGGAGGAAATTCGTATATAGTATGCTACATGATACTCGAAAGCACAAACAAATACTTCTCAAAGCTCATGTGGATGGTTCTTTATTCATTGGATTTATCAAGGAAGATTTAAGGATACCCCAGATGGAACAAGGAGAATCGGAGTCCGCCAGAACTCAATAGTTGAACGTTGTCTGTAATTCTGTACAGTGTCTAATATAGAAAATGGACAGTATAGGAGTAAAATCGTACTATGAACAAGTGCCGCTGCATTGGCGGCACTGAACTTCATATATTGATATAACAATCTCAGAGAAAAGCCGTAAATGTAAAACCTTCGTTAAGACCCAAGGGGCTAAGAGAATGCAAACGATGGATCCATCGTGCCTCCTCTTGCAATAACATGCGGTCTAAATTTCCAGCTCTTGGTCCCAATTTCATCTGGGCAACACCCCAGAACTGAAGCAACTTAGTATCACCACCATGTAGCTGGTGCATGTGTCTGGATAGTGTAGTGTCTTCTTTATGATTGATAGTGCTAAGATGTCTAGAAATTCTCCTTCTCAATTCCTGTACGGTTTTGCCCACGTATAGCTTGGGACAGGGGCATTTCACAATATATATTACCCCGCTGCTCTGGCAGTTAATGAACTGCTTAATCGTATACACTTTCCTGTCAGATGGATTTGTAAAGGCTTTTGTCATGGGCATAAGAGGACAGAAGGAGCAACGACCACATGGATGGGAGCCCCTAACTGGGGATTTTAGCCAGGTTTGTTGAGACTTGCGTTTGGTAGAATAGTGACTATGCACCAGAAATTCTCGTAGGTTTTTACCCCTACGATACGTAATACTTGGAGTTGCAGAAATGACTTTTGTAAGGTCAGGGTCACTGGTAAGTATTGGCCAATGTTTTTTAAGGATGTCCACAACTTGAGAGGAGCAAACATCATATGTTCCAATGCAGCGTATGGCACTGGATGACTCAGTTTTAGCAGGGTCAATCCCGTTATTCTGGATCAAATTCTGTCTATTAGTAGCCCTAAAAACCGCTCCAAATCATTCTTCCTTCAACACCAAATTTCACAGTGGGCACTATTCATTTTGATAGGTAGCATTCTCCTGTCCTCTACCAAACCCAGATTCGTCCATAAGGGTCCTCTCACACGGCTCCATATGGGCCGACTAAACGATCGTCAATCATTGAGACAGCTCGTTGATCGGCGCTCATTTTTCTCCTTTCACAAGGAACTTTGTTTGGGGACAGGCGCTCGTTACTATGATAGCTCATCCTGATACATTTCAATTATGTCGGCGGTACAGCCCTCTGTTTACAACGGGAGATGTGATGCCAACAGCGATAATATTTCTTGTAGCGTAAACGATACAATCAGTCGCTCATCTCTTGATAGTTGCAATGATCGGTAAGTAGCGTTCACGTGAATGCTCTTTTGCCCGATAATTGGCCTGCGTAAAAGGGCCTATAGACTGCCAAACGATAATGTAATTCATCACTCTAGAGAATACATTTCAACTGCTCCAAAGCCCAGTGGCAGCGTTCTTTACACCACTCCAGTCAACGTGTGGCGTTACATATAATGAACTTAGGCATGAGTGCAGCTGCTCAAACATGGAAGCCCATTTCATGAACGTCCAGTCGCACAGTTCTTGTGATGTAACTTCAAGAGGCAATTTAGTATTCTGTAGTGAGTGGTGAAACGGGATAGGTGATTTTCTATGTGCTACCCGATTCAGCACTCTGCAGCCCCACTCTGAGTTTGCGTGGTCTACCGCTTCGTGCCTGAGTTGTTACTCCTAAACCCTTACACTTCACGATAATAGCACTTAGTTTCCTGGGAAAGATCTAGCATATCAGAAGTTTTATGAACTGACTGGTGGTAAAGGTAGTATGCTATGACATTGCCATATTTAAATTGTAGAAAAAGGGATGTTTACAGCACCATTGTCACTTTAAATAGGTATGTAAGAATGCAACAGACAGTCTTTGAGTTGAAATTTTTCTGGTGTCTGTACTATGGGACACTAAAAAGATTTACTTTTTTGGAATGCTGACGTCATTGCTTTTTTTTCCAGTGCCATGTGTAAAGTCACTGAGATCTTCAGTACGACCCATACTACTAGCAATGTTTGTTGATGGAGATTACATGGCTGTGTGCTTGATTTTCTGCTCTTTTTATTTTTTTTATTTTGCTGTTGCTGAAAAACCTGAACTTAATAATTAGGAGGGGTATCTACATAGTTTTGTCCATATTGTATTATTTGTTTTATCTATTTGTAAGGGTCCACGCGGGTCGGAAACTCTTTGGAGAATTCCGCAGTGAATCCTACCCAGAATCCACAAGAAAATTGACCAGAAAATTGGCGCCAAATTGTGCTAATTATGGTGTCGATTTCCGCTGCAGAAAAAGCTGAGTAACAATAAAAAATAAAAAAAAGACTACAGATGTATCCATCTTTACTTTAATTGCGTTAAGTTATAAAATTTGTCATGATACCAATTCAATGCAATTTTGCGCCATCGAGAAAATAAAATTATACCATAAATGGTTTTTTTAACATGACAGTCTGTGTGACGAATGGTTGAGGGATACTATCTATCAGGGGTATCTGCTATCCAGTAAAAAAAAAAAAAAAAAAGTGTTCATTAAACTTATAATTTGATTAAAATGGAAGTCAATGAGCGATGGATGGATGCCTGACAGATGGCCACAGACTCTCATGTTCCAAAAAATTAACAGTTGACATATGTTTTTCTACTGGATGGCTGTGACATATACATTTTTTTACATGGCAGTTTATGGGCAATGGATGCCATCCGTCAGAGGGCAAAAAAATGTTTAGACATTTTTTTAACATCTTGCGCTATACATGTTGGGTTATGTCTGATTTAGAGAGAAATTAAGGTTGTACATATCTGTATAAATACCTCCTGTAGCAATGCGTGCCTGGTACACCAGGCCTCCTGAGAAGACAATTCGTTAGATGTGACCGCTGTATATTTTAAACTGTAATCCACAGCAAAATCCACAACAAATTCGCAACCATTCTGTATCAGAAATTAAATACTATACCTACTAAATTTTACTGGATTGCTTTAGTAGAAAAGCCTTCTCTAACCTCTCAACTCCTTTTAATGACTGTTTTAATAGATAGATTATTAATTTACTTTGGAATAATAACCAAATGACGTGCTGTTAAAAAGTATGTACCCTGATGTCCCTGCATATTGGTCACATTGAACAGTTTCTCTTATACAAAATCGGATATCAATTAAACCAAAAAATTTAGGCGGTTCTGAGAGGTGCTTTTGGCTGTTGAAAGTCCTAGTGAAGTAAGGTTGAGGCAGAGAATTTGGCTATATTGTTTTTACTTAAGAAAATAAACCAAGTCAACAGTGGCCAGACAGTAGGTAAAGCTAGAAGAATGTTTGCTGCATAACTAGAGGTAGAACAAGAAGGAGATTGTGACATCACTGTATAGAGCTCTAGTGACATCACATTTGGAATACTGTGTCCAGTTCTGAAGGGCTGACCTTCAAAAAGACATTGATAAAATAGAACAGGTCCAGAGATGGGCTACAAATATGGTGGTCGGTCTTTAATATAAAGAGAACTTAATTTTATAACCTTAGGGAAATGGGGTACATGAGCGAAACCTTTACATATGTTAAAGGTTTAAATAAGGTTCAGGAGCGAAGTGTTTATCATAAAAAAAACTAAGCACGAGAACAACGGGGAACAGTCTATAATTATTTGAGGGGAGATCTGAAGCAATATCAGAAAATGTTACTTTACTGAAAGAGTAGTAGATACTTGAAACAAACTTCCAGCAGACGTGGTTGGAAAATCAACAGTAAGTGAATTTAAACATGCCTGGGCTAAAACATATTCATCCTAAGAGAAAAATAAAAAGGAAATAATATAAGGGCAGACTAGATGGACCATCTATGTTTGCCCTATAGCTGTGGAACGATACTTTGTTGCATTTGCAATCACTGGTGCTCAGTGGTAATAGAGTATATATTTAGTAATGGCCAGAGAGTGAATATCCACAGCAGGTGGCGATCCTACCAACAGCTGCAATGACTGTTTCCCATCTTCACTCTCCATAGACACTTATCTACAACGCTCAGGCCTTCCCACTCTGCCCAGGACTTAGGTTCCTCCAGAGCCGAAATTATTACAATCCCCGGACTCCAATTAGCTATCAAAGACTCCTGAACAGGTAAGACCCCAGGTCCAGATGGCCTCACTTTACGATACTACAAGACATTCCTCCCTGAACTCCAGGATCACTTTCTTTCTGCATATAATTTCCTCACCTCGACTATCACCCTCCCACCAGATACACTCAGGGCCCATATCTCGGTTAGCCCAAAAGAAGGGAACGACCATTCCCAATGCTCGAATTATAGACCCATCTCCCTCCTGAATGTAGACCTTAAAGGGAATGTGTCGCTAGAAAAATATATTTTTTTTTTTTTAGTTAAACTGTTAGTCAATAAATGATTACACATTGTTTTCATTTTTTCACAAGTCCGGAAATATTATAAATTAGATTCTAATTTATAACATTTCCATGTGCTGGTCACTAGAGGGAGCAAATCCCAAAATTGCAGCATTGCAATGTGGTAAAGCAACCTCATTGCTTTATGCTTCAAATTTGGTGTAGACACACACGCTCTAGTGTGCTCACACAATGCCCCCTCCTTTATCCTGGCTAGTGCCAGGAGAAAGGAGGGGGTTGAATGTTCAAACCTCCTACACTGTGTGCCGCCATTTTTTGAGCGAATGCACAGTGTAGGAGGATTAGATACAGTGTAATCACACAGTATAACACTAACATACACAAACATAACTTACCTGCCGCTGCCTCCGCTCCGTCCGCTCCGTCTGCTTCCTCCGCTCCTAGTCCTTGCTCCTGAACATATGGACGGAAGCCGCGACCGGAAGTAGTCATCTTACTGTCCGGCCGCGGCTTCCGGTCCACATGAAGATGGCGCCGGATGTCGCTCGGCCGAAGACCTTCCTTTTGAACTGTGTGGGAGCGGCGCATGCGCCGTTCCCACACAGACAGCGTACGCTATAGTGAATGGAACGGCTCCCGTTCGCATTCACTATGGGGATGTATGTGCCGTATTCCATCTCTGTATGTGTCGTTAATCGACACATACAGAGATGAAAAAAAAAATGGCAGCCCCCATAGAGAAGTAAAAGAAAGAAAAAAGTAAAACACAAATAAAATGTATTTTATTAACATACTAAAACCAAAAGCATATAAAAACATTTTTTTTCGCTACACCTGTCCTTTAAGTTGTTTCCTAAAATCCCCTTTACCCGCCTTACCCCCTTGCTACAACATATCAACCATCGAGACCAGGTTGGATACATGACCACCAGGGACAATCCTACGAGGGCCATAAATGTGCTACATTACCTCAAAACCTCACCTACCCCGGCTATCTTCCTATCCACTGATGCTGAAAAGGCTTTTGACCGGGTAGATTTGGAATTTCTTACCAAAACCTTGAAACATATAGGGCTTGGATCCAACATGTTCCGATGGATTGGTAGTCTCCACTCGAACCCCTCTGCTGTTGTAAACGTTAATGGCTTACTGTCCGGATATTTTCCTATCACGAATGGTACCCGTCAGGGTTGTCCCCTTTCCCCTCTCACTTTCATTCTAACATTAGAACCTCTCCTTAGACTTATTTGTCAGAATGTTGACATTATGGGAGTCCGAATTGGAAATCCTAAGCATAAAATTGCCGCTTACTCTGAAGATCTCTTGTTTTTCTCATCCGAACCGTTAATCTTTCTCCCTAATCTTATCTCTGAGTTATCCCAATACACAGCCCTATCTGATTACAAAATTAACCTCCAGAAGTCAGAAGCTCTTAATATTTCCCTAAAACAGTCGGCCCTTGCATCTTTGTCCTCCTCCTTTCCTTTCAAATGGTTTCCATCTACACTACAATACCTTAGGGGTTCAACTTACTCTGCATCCTTCAGGTCTTTATCACCCAACCTCCCTCAACTACTATCCTCTGTTAAAAAAAAGACTTTGATAAGTGCACACAAGGTACCTTCACGTGGTTTGGTCGTTGCTCAATACTAAAGATGAATGTTCTCCCTAGAATTTACCTGTTGCAGGCCCTCCCCATTCATATTCTCCATTCTTTCTTTAACGTACTTGCCTCCCTTTTCACCAAATTTGTGTGGAATAACAGACCAGCTAGAGTATCTAAATCTTTGCTATGTAGACCAAAACAACATGGTTACTACAGTGCTGACACCAAACTGGGTCCCTATGGAATCTCATTTCTGTTCATCGCCTCTTCAGATTTTACCATGGTTGCCCAACTTTCCGCCACTCTTCCCTTCTCATCCCACCATCTCCCCTACTTTGGCGATACTCAAAAGCCCTACTGAAGACCAACTGCTACCTTACCCCACCCCTATGATTCCCATATTAGGTCACCCTTCTTATCGGACCCTGTGTTTCAGATTTGGGTGTCCTCTGGCTATTACCGGGCCACTCATTTTCTAACTGGGGATTCCTGGCCCTCGCTAAAGTCTTTTATTTCTTCACCGGACCCGTGTCCATTGGGATTCTGGAGAGCGAACCAACTCCAACATTTCCTTCTCTCCCTTCCATGATAAAACACCGTTGGAGGTCCTTTGCGCTGATAGAGGCTCAGTGAGACATGTCCTATCCTCTATCTATGCCATGTTGGTCGCCCCCCCCCCCCTGACGCAACCTCCACCTCCCTTTTTTAACAAATGGAACATGATCTGAATCTGTCTTTTTCTTCCTCCCAATTAATGAGATTATATAGTTTGACACACGTGTCTATCTCTAGTCGCATTCAGGAAGCGGGAACATAAACTCTGTACCTCTGCCATGTTTTGGATTCACTCCCCATTTTGGCTTACAAATGCAGACATGATCAAAATACCTTGGCGCTTGAGCGAGGAACGAGCAAACATTATCGTTAGCACATCTCCCTGTGTAAACAGGTAGAAAGTGCAGCCAACATGATAGAAATGTATGAGGACGAGCGATCGTAGTAACTGTTCTGTGAACGCGTTTGCCCGATAATTGGCCCGTGTCCACACAAGAAGGAAATGCTGTTTGTTTATCATTCGGATTTGCAAACAGAAAATCTGCAGCGGAATACAGCAGCAGACAAGTGGATGAGATTTTTTACCTCATCCACTTGTCTGCGGTGTGGAATTTTAAATCTGCAGTATGTCAATTTATTTCATGGATTTTCCCCAATGGAAAAGTCAAAATCCACAATGAAATGTATTTTTGCAGATTTTGCTGCAGATCACCTTCGAAACGTGTCTTACATTTTTCTTTTTTTTCCCTTCTTTTTAGAATGCGCAGGAAAATTGGCAGTGGCCAAATCCGCTCTAAAATCTGCGCGATTTGGTGCGGATTTGCCCCTGCGGATTCACCTGCAGATATTTGTGGATTTGCTGCAGAAATTTTCCGCATCAAATACCGTGTGCATTTACCCTGAAAGTTGTAAGGTATGTTTAACATATTTGGCTGAGCGATATCTATACGTAAATGGAACATCTAAATCCTCTCTAGATTTCTTTTTAGATCAAACATGTTTGTTACATAATTCTAGTTTTACCTGGAGCCAAATCTAGATTTTTTTTTAGGGAGCTGTGTAACATATTCCAGAAATGTTCTGGTGTATTACGAAACCTCAGTATGGCAAATCAAGGAGAATGGGGTATAGACTGCATAAAGCTGTGTGCGTGTCTAGGAGAACCAATTGAACACTAACGGCTGAGTCAGTTCCTTAGGGATGTGTTCCTAATAGCATATGAATAGAGTTGGGCCTTGTAACCAATTTACATGTCTTCTTTGATATTCAAATAACACAATTGCCAAACTGTCATTGGATTATTGTTTGGGCATATTTAGCTGTCTTGTTTCATGCAAGTTGATGCATTTAGTAACAGATGTTTTAGCTTAAACAATCTGGGAAAGGCAAAAATACTTAGAGTAGCTTAAAATATATCATATAAGCATACAGTTTCAATGTCAATGCAATGAATATAACATTTAAAATCAGACTTTAAAATTTCAAAGAACACGAATACCAACTTGGCCACTTAATTTACTACAACTATTACTACAACTACCGCTACTTATAATGATAATTTTTATCATCATACAAATGTATTTAATTGCGCAAGGATTTCTAGCAATTGAAAGCAATCTAACTGTTTAATTTATACATCATTTGAACTAGAGATATATATGTGTACAATATATATATATATATATTGCTGTGTGTGTGTGTGTGTGTATGTGTATATATATTATTGTTTATGATCAAATGGCTTCGGTTGCTAGTGTCTCCATCAGGGAAGAAAAACAAGAACCAACAGAATTGTTTAGAAGTATACTACTTTTTATAAACCGGAACATAGATATAGGGTTTGAAGAGGTAGAAGTTTCACGTGGGCCCAGCACCTGAAGGGGTCCAAAGGCGCCTCTGCCACATAAGACACCAGTATCATATATGGCATATGGTAGGTTGGGGGCCCTGTTGCAGATTTTACAAGGCCCTGTTTCAAGTTAAGCATTTGCGCCCAGAAGTGAGTGAACAACCCATCTAAATGCTTAGGTTGGGAAATTTTAGACACCGCTATTGCAAACCGGTGTATAATATAAATCACAGTCATGCAAACTATATAGAATAAATGTTTAGAATTAGTATAATGAAAAGCTGAAGAACTTTCAATGAGGTCATAAGATTCTAACAAGCCTTCCCAGAAAATTGGGGCCATCAACTTATTAATAGTTTAGAAGGAGATTAGAAGGAGATGTTCATGTGATGTTCAGATCCCCACATACTATTCACAAACAAATGTAGATATAGGAATATAGTAGGGATATTACACTCTATTTGTCACATATAAAACCTAATAATAATTTATACCAGTGCTACCAAAATTATTTATTTATATCTATTTACTATGTGACCCTGATTGATTGCGATGGTCAACATCTCTGGCTTCTTTTCTATTCACAAAGTTATGCATGGCAGTGTATCCACAATATATGTGTCAGGAATTATTGCAAGCGATATTCATTTCCAGAATGTGATACAAGTTGCTTTCTGAATATTTTATAATGTCTGTATTAAAAATTATAATAAAAACTTATTTCAATTTTATTTTTATTGCACAATAAAGTATTAAAGT
This sequence comes from Rhinoderma darwinii, assembly GCF_050947455.1. Taxonomy (NCBI): domain Eukaryota; kingdom Metazoa; phylum Chordata; class Amphibia; order Anura; family Rhinodermatidae; genus Rhinoderma; species Rhinoderma darwinii. The sequence continues at coordinate 288,649,504 of NC_134691.1, forward strand.
TAGTCTGTCTCAAAGATAGACCCTTTTATAACAAAGCCACCTGCTGAGCACCCTCACCCCAGGAACTGAAAATGCCTGCCCTATATGGTAATTCAGCATCTTACTTGTCTAATTGGCCAAACAAGACCACATGGCCACATCCACAGTACTTTATTATGTTAAGTGCAATGGATGTGGCCTCATGATCCTGATCGACAAATGAGCAGAGCAGGATGCTTAATTTTTAGTTTGATCCCAAACAAAGAGAATTTTGTCACCAGCCGCTCTTAAGTTTTTGTTAGCAAAACAAAACGCCAGAAAATAACTTAAAAACTTGTGAAATCTCTAATCAATTAATGGAGAGCAGTATATGGGGCTTGCTTAAAATCTGATGTTTAATTTCTGCTTCACTATACTGTCTTTCTGCTTCACCAGGTAGGATCTTAGACTGAAGTGTGGTTTTATTGGCCACTGCTCCCATTTGTTTGCCTGTAAAGTTTCACTTTGTACCAGACATCAAACGTGTACATTTTAATTAGGCTAGCAGATGAAGCAGCTCTACCTTTTATTTTCCATGGCTACATTCTGGTTAATTTTACTAAAGACTGCACATAGTAAATGGCACCAATTAAAAGGAAAATATACTTGTGGAATTCAGATGTAGAATGTGTTAGAGCTACACCATAAATATTGTTAGACTAAGTTCGAATTTTTATTTTTATTATTATTATAATTATAATAATAATACAAGTATAAAGTTGCCAAAAATGCACTACAAACAATAAATCACCTGATCAAGGATCCTCTCTGTCAGAAACTAGTGAAATTAAATTATTCCAGCAAAAGCAAACCACTACTCTGCCAAAACCTAAAATATTCCAGTTTGCACACTGGCCACACACTAGAACATACACAAAAGGCTGATGCTTCCTGTTTTTGGTAGCTAACTAGTCAACTTTACTGTATAGATTGGGACATATGAGAAGAGTCATCTCATCATCAATAAAGGGTGAATGAGTTAAAGGGTACCTTTAAAGTTAAAAAAGGTTGTATAAATTGTTTTATTTCATGATTCTAAGTATCTTCTCAATATATCTTCTTTACCTAAATACTAGCGATCTTTGGCTTTTAACCGTTGTTTGCCTGTGTCTCCTTCTGTAGTTATTAGTTGTGCAGAGTACGGTATATGTCTAGGGGAATCCACAGCCAGCACTGTCTACGGATTCTAGGTAGAACAGTTGCATCCTGGGTGGCATAATCTAAACATGAGTATGCACGTTGCAAGCCTGCAGGGTAAAAGGACTCTGCCGAAACAAAGCCCATTGGTTTAGCTCCCAAGCATGTTCAGGAGAGAACGCTAGGTAGCATTGGAAGCTTTGCACTAAGCACAGTTCCAATCAGATGTACAAATAGTGAAGTGCCCGTCCCCTTCTATGGTGCTGGAGAAGATTTTGAACAAGATATATGACATTAAAAAAATGCCATATCTCGGGGGGAAAAAGTGAACTACACAATATAAGCATTGTTTTCTTTGTCTTGAAATGGGGAATCAGATGTTAACATATATTATATATCATTATGAAATCAGAGGTACACTTTAATGACAGCTCTATTGTACTGTTGGTTGTCTAGATAATGCAGGTTAGCAACCAATATACACACACAGATAAGGCTTAAGGTCCTCTTGCACATCCCGATATGGGCCGTGAAAATGAGTGTCGATCAACGAGGCTGCTCGTTGATCGGTGCTCTTTTGCTCCTTTCAAAAGGAGCAATGATCAGTAATGTATGGGGATATTGTGTGGGGTTACTACGATCACTTGGCCCGATACATTTCTATTATGATGGCAGTACTTCTCCCTGTGTACACAGGTTTTGTGCATAAACTATACAATCAGCCGATGAACAAGCGTTTGCTCATTCATCGGCTGATCATTGCCCTGTTTACACAGGGCAATGATCGGGAACAGCAGCCATGAAGTACACACACCCTGCTGTACTGTCTATACAATTTATTCGTTTTCAGCGGGGGTGTACTTATTTATGCTGTGTACTTTATATATTTATGATAAGTGGAGGTCATGCTATTCAGGGGTATTACAAATGTGTAGGTCAACCACAATGATAAAGCTCACAAGCAATTGAATCAAAAATTGCTCCTATAACTGTAGATGAACTGGAATACATTGTATTGATCCATTGGGAACAACTTGTCAACAATATATTTGTATGTTAATGAACCAATAAAGCATTATTTGTAATTCATATAAAGGTTGTCTAAGCTTCATAGGGCATATAAGAAGAAAATCTGTGGAAGCTCAAATGCGGCTCTACACATTTTACCCAAGTTGTATTCTCATGTTAATTCATTAAACAAAATCAAATTACCAGCAAATGCTCCTTATTAATAGAAATGTCACATAGCAATGCATTAATGCTGAATATAGGAATATATAGACTTGGAAGCGCTGATGTGAGCAGCTGTAGGACATATGTAAGAGTTTATATCACCTTTTTTCTACACAGTCTTTCTCTTTGAGACCGGTGAAGCACCTGGACAATAGTTTTTGTATTCACAGTCTCTCCCATATCCGTAACTGAAGTTTGTCTATCCATCCCCTCATTGGCACTTTTTAGCAGTCTAGTTTCAAAGGTGTTTGATATAGTTGGATGGACAATGCCAATGGGAAAGGGTGGAATGGAATGGGATTGCCAAGCAAAAGACTTCATATAACATTTCTTCTGCCCTTCCACCAAAAGTGGACTCAAAATAAGGCACCAGAAATGACAATTGAGTTGGCATCCAGATATCCCAGAAACAAATATAACAAAGACATCACTGAATAGTATTTTTAACAATCTGACAGAATAGGGCTACTCTATGACTTTTTTTTTAATGAACTTTATTTTATGGGAATGATATAGCTATGGCAATATGTTTACAAATGTGTCATTTTTAGAAAAATAACATATACTCCTTGTATTCCGAATATTTCAATATTTTACCATTTTTAGAAATATAACATTTTATAGATTCTTGTAATATTTGACAATAACATAAAATGACAATGCAATGTTTTTAACGTTTCAGCCATACATGCCAACTACACAATTCTAGTTCAGACAATTGTACTTGATGTGTTCCGTAAGATGTGACATTGCTTCCAGATATATGTAATGTAAAGAACATGAAATCAGTGCACAACCAAGTTGTCCCAATGGGGCATCAATCAGAAAATATTTGTAAAGATTTCAGTATAACTAGGGACAAGGTTATCATCTGATTAAATCAGATAGGGACCTAATTATAGACTTCGCAAAGAAACCAGCGCACCTTCTACCAGGCAGTTTCCCTGCTGGGACAAAAAAAAAAAACTCACTGAAGCATAAAGAAGATACAGACAGTAATAGGACGAGATATATACATTTCCTGTGGTAATATTAGAGTCTCCCAAGTTGCTTGTAGCTAATACCATAGCCGTAAGGCAAAAGACTTGATATGAAGAAAACAAGTCTTTGTGAGGAAACGGCAGACGCATCTCTGGTCCCGGAGGCGTTAAAGTTAAGTCTATTCTTAAGCCTGCAGCAATAAGTAGTGTAGCAGACATCACACCTACCAGTAAAGGGATAATTAGCCTTAGTTATGAAAATACACAGAACAAATCTTCTTAAAGACTTCCTCAGTGGGAAAATCACCTTTGAATAGCAAAGGAAAGAGATCGGTGAATGTGCATGATTACCTCCGTATAATATAGGAAAGGGGAAATTTGTGCAGGAGTCTGAAGACTTGGGGCCTTCAGTAAATTGCAGCCTGGGTAAAACAAATGCTTATAAACGACTCTATGGCATATAATAGAATATATTAGAAAATAATGAAAGGATAGGAGAAATGTCAGTAGAATATCTTCGTTAATAATTAGGAAAGATCATGAAATCATCTACTTGGTATTGTGAAAAAGGAACCGATCAAATATTTTAAAAAAATTATCCAGAAAACAGACCGTTTGGTTTAAGGATTGTCTTTATTTTAGTTCCTATTCTATAACATATAAATAGTTATTGCTTTTATATTCAATATTTTTATTTTTTAGATACATATTTTCTACAAAGTCTTACTAACCACTTTCTTATCTCCATAAGTCTGGGGATTTTAGGGCAGTAGGACATAAAAAGAACATTTACTAATACAAAGAGACTCATAATGAATAATAATAATAATAATAATAATAATGTCTGTGTCTTGTAGAAATTATGACAAAAATTACAAAAATAAAAAAAATTACAGATCAGTTTTTGAATTGAAAGGGCTATTCTTATTACACAAAGTGATGACACATTGCTAGGATATACCATCACTTTGTGATTGGTGGTGTCCTCATGATCCTAAAATTAAAGGGGCCACAGCTCTGGTTTAGCCTCTTTATTATCAGGATCAGTGAGGGTCCCAGTAGTAGGACCCCCACCAATCACAAATGTGGAATTGGAATAACCCTTTGATATAATATGGTTTGAAAGTACTGTAGAATTGTCACACACAGCAGATCTCATTTACAAACAACAAATTACAATATTCTTTGCTTTTTTTAAAGTTTTGACCAAACCCAAAGAAATGAAATATTGGGCACTACTGGGCTCTGTACATATCATTGTATCCAAAAGTTGAATATTGATGTGTCGAAACTGGAACTGGCTATCATTAGAGTTTGGGGGTAACTCCAAGAACAATTTAGACCATATTTTGTATGACCGTCAGTGAATTTTTATGACACAAACGACTGTGACAGACACCGAACAAAGACAGATATCTTTGGAAAAGTTGATCTGGCGTGTTGTTTTTTTGGTCAATGCCAGGTGCAATGGTTGGAAAGTTGATCATGGTAATTGACAGATCTGCATCCCATTAATAGAAGCCCGGACCAGGACACAGATCAACAAAAAAGATCGATCAGCAATTTGTCATTTTAACTTATGGTGTAGTGGGGTGGGTAATAAGGAGGATGGATCAGTAGATGTCAGCAGGCACACATGTTGAGCCTGACCTTGTTGGCTCTGTGTTCCTACTGATGTCTATTGATGCCCCTCAGTGGTCCTGGTCCTGCACTTGTGGAAAGCTCTGAGATCCCCCTCAAAAACGATTTAACTCCCAGTGCTGGGTGTCTGCAGCGCAACTTTGGTTTACAAAGAGATTTTGCGGGAGACCCCTATGTTCAGCTTTATAATGCAGCCCTGTCTTTATTTAAGGCTGAACATAGGGGTCTCCCGCAAAATCTCTTTGTAAACCAAAGTTGCGCTGCAGACACCCGGCACTGGGAGTTAAATAGTTTGTGAGGGGGATCTCAGAGCTTTCCACAAGTGCAGGACCAGGACCACTGAGGGGCATCAATAGACATCAGTAGGAACACAGAGCCAACAAGGTCAGGCTCAACATGTGTGCCTGCTGACATCTACTGATCCATCCTCCTTATTACCCACCCCACAGAACTACCTCCATACTGCTCCTCTCCGCACACTCACACATATATAACACACACACATTGTCCAAAACTACAACCTCCACAAACCAACAATGAATGACAAGTCATTCAGTAAACGGCCGTCTGGAATCCCTAATGTATGACCAGCTGAAGATGTCACTACTAAACAATGTTGGATGTAGGAAGTATGATTGTCATGGACATATAGGAGATTTTATTTTATTAAAGGTGACTCTTGTTCCATGTTGTATTAAGACCTGATAGGCCAACTCTATAATTGAGACTATGAGCTCACAGGAATTTGATGATCTAGTATACAGAAAGTGAGTCAATTCCAGACATTGTAGGAAATGTTTCCCTTTTAGGGGAAATTGGCTCAGGCCCTATGGGGTTTATTGCCTATGTTGGGATCAATAAGGGGAAACAAAGTTCCCCATTCCTTTCATCCACATCCTCTCCCTTTCCTTGGATGAACTTAATGGACATGTGTCATTTTCCAACCATACTATATGGTTTTCCAACCATATGTAACTATGGATAGACATGTACTTAACATGATACTTCCTATTTCAATGTCTTTGACAAATATTGAAAATATTATAAAAAGAAGGAAAATATTGATGGACGCGTGAACACTTATGTGCGAACTGTAACATTTCATTACCATTTTATTTTGAAAATAAGAAAAAAGTATATGCACAGGTCGACATTTCCTATGTAAAGGCAGCATAATTATATGTTAATAGATACTATTCACAGACAGAAACACATCCTAATAGCACTTGTACAGGAATGGGGAACATGTTTTTTTTTTTTACTTTTATCTGACAGAAGCCTCTAGGATTAATCTTATTGCTAGCAATAATCCCTTTATAATGAACAATCAATAAGACTGTGAGCATGATTGGTGCTCTTTAAAAATACAGCAGCACAGTAAAAACAATAACTTCAATTTTTTGTAATGTAAAAATATGCGTATTATTAACATCGGTCCTACAATGTGATGTCTAATGAATAGCACAGCACAGCTCCAGAATATCCAAAATAAATGAAAATATATAAAACTTCATGCAATTGTTAGGGAGAGTCTGATTGGCTGCATATTTATAATAAATAAGATTTAGACTTTATTAATAGTGAGAGATTAAAAAAAATATGGTGGCTTTTTTTTTTTTAGAAACTGCGCCATGCTTATGCACAGGCTGTGTGCGGTATTGTAGCTTAGCCACAATTACTTGAATGGGTGTGAGCTGCATTGCTGCACACAGCCCATGGACCTGAGTGGCGCTGGCATCGTTTTATAATCTCATAAATCCTTTTAAGAGCATTAACACTAAAACAAAAAAAACCCTGAAAGTTTCTCTGTTGTGTAAAATGTTCTCATTTTTAATTGTCATCCCTGAGTTCTTAAGTAACACATGTTGGGTGCCATCCATTACTGTGCGCCTGGGGGATTTCATAGACCTTGAATGGTATATAAATGCATTATGGATTGTTATTTCCATCCTCACACAAATAACACACACGTTATCAAAGGATAATCTATTAAAGAATTTGAGATTTTATGCAGTGATTCATGAGCCATAAAACTGTAAAACGCCAATAAATTATAATCCAATGGCTGCAATTTTCACAAATCTGAAATCGAAAAAAAAAATTATCGTGAAATCATCTGATAGTCTGGCTGGTATTTGATAGTCTGGCTGGTATTTGATGGAAGTATACCATGCGCTTTATTTAATGTTGCAACATTTGTTTTAAATATTGGTGTCAGATTTCATACTGTACCTTGCTGGTTGTTGATAGGTCCCTGGGGTCAATGCAAATTTAGGCACTGTTCACATCTTGTTTTTCAGACATGTCGAAGACATATTTTGAGATTCCCCGATGTATGCCTCTGACGTATGCCTCCAACGCATGCCACTGTATTGCATACAGTGCCATACGTCGGCCTTTGACTCCAATTGTAAAAAAAACATATACAGCGTTATATACGTTTTTTACTGTGTCCGTCTGCATAGAGAATCTTGGTAGTCTACACTTTTCTAATCAGTTATAAAGTAGGTATGCCGACCCATACTGTACCAGCGTATGCCTAAAGGACACTTTTTTGCCAAACACTGGGTGCATAGGGGGTAATGGGTACGTGAAAGTATACAACAGGGAATACTACCAGCATATCTACTTCTGACATGCCTGAAAAACAAGGTGTGAACTGAGCCTTACCTCCTAAATAGTATGTAACTAAGTGAAGCCCCGTTTGATAAAATTATACACCGTGCAGAGGGGTCACATTCTCATATCGAATTAAATTCAATATTGCTCTGAGCACTAAAAAAAATATCCTGTGGGAAAAATCTTCTAAAATGTTATATTTACTTTGGTTAAACTTGTGACTTTGGAACAGGTAAGGTCTACCTTTGCAACAGAATTTTTTATTTATTTTTCCCAAATTTATTGAAATAAAATGAAACAACTTTGCGTCTTGATTAAACATTTCATACTATTTTGTGTCTACTTCGCCTATGCAGACCTATGTGTCTCCATGGTAACAGACCACAAACAATACCTATGTAGTCTGATCATGCCATCTGAATATCTTTCATCTGTACTTACTAATTCATCTAATTCTTACTAATATACAGTTAGTAGGTTAGCAAGGAGTAGAGTACAGTTGGAGGCAAACATGACAGCAGAATTACAGGGTTTGTTACTATGGATGTGCATAGATCTGCATAGGATCTGTAGAGGCAAAACAGTAGTAAATTTTTACTCAAGATTATTTAAAAGGTTGCCTAATTTTTTTATTTTAGATGTATTGGGAAATTAAAAAAGGTTGCAAAGTTTGGCATTGTTTATGTTAATAGTGGGGGATTTCTGAAATTGTTTGAAAAAATAAGTACCTACAGATGTAGCCGTCTTTATCTTGACTTTTAACGCATTAAAAGTCTTTATCTTGACTTTTTCAAAGACTTGTCAATGGCTTTTGTTGTGTGATATCACGCTGCAGCAAGTTATCAAAGTCAAGTTAAAATGGCTACATCCGTATATTGCTGACCCTTTGTGCATAAATCTGGCGTAAGGAAATAAATTAAATATCAAACGTGTCTCTGTGGTTAGTGTGAATCTGCAGCCAAGTAGTTGTAAAATAAAAAGAAAATTGCAAGTTGGCAAAAGGAGATTTCCAGGCACGTAAGAAATCATATCCATTTCACACGTGTGAACAGAGCTCTGACCATTACTACATCTGGTGGGCTCCCAGTATATTAAGTTCTACTTCAGTCTGGTCTCAGTATATTAAACTCTAGAAATGGAAACATGCTGGTTTGCTTTTTCATTACACATACAGATTTTAGTTTATATTGAGACTTTTTTTTATTTAAAAGACGTATGTTTGACAAGAATTACTGCATCTTTGTTTCCAGCATGGTAAAATGATCTGAGTGTATTGAAACATGTCATAAAATACTATCAGCTAGAATATGATGGATTTTTTTTCCTCCCAAAAATCTAGCCATCTTGTTTTAGATTGAAATTATAAGTATGCATTTTATTTGAAAAATAAAAAAATAAAGCAAAAAAAAAATACCATTTACTTGTTATCTTTTTATCTGGGAACACTAAGGAGAAAAAAATATAAATTAATAAATCAATCATGAAATTGGTACCCAGGGGCCTCCCTAAACTTGATCCAGCCCTGACCACCTTGCGCAGCAGCCTGTATATATAATGCTCATTTCCTTATAATCTCCCGGTGTGGAATCGATTGCAAGTATATATCCCCCAACTTACCACCAGTGCAAGCTCTTTTCACAGCAGCCAATATAAATGACTACTAGCCCCAAATGCCCCACTTGCACAACAGTGTTGTCAATTTGGGTTTAGGATGATCTTTTAATTTTCACATACAGTTAATGTTTAATTGCATTATAAGAGAAGAAAGTGCATCTCAAGATGGTGAATGAAAATGTAGTTAATTGTAATTTTTAATTGATAATGCATATAATAAACCAGAAAAGCCATAGTAAAAACATACGTATGTGCAAATATATCCATACAAGTGGCAAGGAAAATGCCCACTTTAAGAGAAAGGGGATAGCCACAGTGTCAGTTTTTGAACATCATGTGCATGACTACAATGTCAACATTTAAACATCAGGTTATAGCAGAAAAAAATGGAACAATTTTACTAATTCCTGCAGATTGCCTGGTTAGTGGAATGTTCTGTGGGTGCAGCTGGAGAGGGACAGCAATAATTCTCTATTAACCCCTTAGTGACCAGCCTAATTTAGGCCTTAATAACCAGGCAATTTTTTTATTTTTCCGTCGACATAGCTGTTTTTTTTTATATGACTTGTTTTTTTTGTGGGATTAGTTGTATTTTTTAATGGCACCAATTTGGGGTACATATATTTTTTAAATTAACTTTTATGAATTTTTTAGAGGGGGAGAATAGAAAAAACATAGCAATTTTGCCATTGTTCTAAGGGGTTAAGCCCTATTATGAGCCTACATCTACAAGCTACCTGACCATGTGGGGTAAACGCACCTAGTGGGACATCACCACCCAGAACCTTTTTGCCTTTATAATAGCAAGAAGCCCTCAATAATTACCCCTATCGCTTTGTCTTAACGCATTTCCTCCAATTTTTGTCGCTGGACTCAATCAGGAGTTCCAGGGGTTAAATAGGTATTTTTTTCTTTTTTGAGGCAGGAGCCTATCATCCAGCTCTTCGTAGCCACGGACTGTGGGGTACGTATAACACTACCATCACTTTGCAAGTGGTCTAATAAATGCATAGCCCTGCCCCGCATTCAAGGGGCGGACCTAATGATGGAGTTCTTAGCCGGCGTGTGACGTAGGTCATGTCAGCGTCATGTGTCTAGGTTGCCAGGCAATGCAAGATGCATGTCTCTCCAGCCATCTGTAAATATAGTATGCTAAGGAGTCATGCTCACCAATTCTCCTGTGGAACTCCTGAATGGTCTTACTGATGTATTGCATTCCGCATGAGAAAGTGGCCTCGTATATGCAGGGCCGCACCGTCCAAGAGACGAGATGAGCATCTCTCTGGGGGGGGAGGCGGTGCCACTGAAACCAGCCCCCGCCACCCCCTCCTGCATTATTTGTACCTGTGTCTATAGAACGCAGGTACAATTACATGCACAAGCGCTGAATGGTCATGCCCGACCATTCAGCGCCTTACAATGTCGCTGATTGGCAGGGCAGAATGACTTGCCCTGCCAATCAGTGAATTTTGACGGCGCGCGCCACTTCCGTTGTTGAAAGGCGCTGATTGGTCATCATAATGTATCATCTGCAGTGAGATCATAGTTGGTATGATTTCTTTTTTTTTTATGACACAGCAACTCCCAGCATATCCTTACCATTGTCTGGAACATGCTGGGAGCTGGAGTTTTACGCCGTTCCAGCCTTTACAGCAGGGGTTGCACTAAATTGAGCTGTATTTGTGTTGGTGTTGTATTTATGTACTGAGCTTGGTTCTGTTGCTGTATATATGTATTGAGCTTGGTTCTGGTGCTGTATTTATGTACTGAGCTTGGTTCTGATGTTGTATTTATGTACTGAGCTTTGTTCTGGTGATGTATCTATATACTGAGCTTGGTTCTGTTGTTGTATTTATGTACTGAGCTTTGTTCTGGTGCTATATTTATGTATTGAGCTTTGTTCTGGTGCTGTATATATATGTACTGAGTTTTGTACTGGTGTTGTATATATGTACTGAGCTTTGTTCTGGTGTTGTATATATGTACTGAGCTTGGTTCTGGTGTTGTATATATCTACTGAGCATGGTTCTGGTTTTGTATATATATACTGAACTTGCTTCTGGTGCTGTATATATGTACTGAGCTTTGTTCTGGTGCTGTATATACAGTATGTACTGAGCTTGGTTCTGGTGTTGTGTATATATGTACTGAGCTTTGTTCTGGTGTTGTATATATGTACTGAGCTTTGTTCTGGTGTTGTATATATGTACTGAGGTTGGTTATGGGGCTTTATATATGTACTGAGGTTGGTTCTGGTGCTGTATATATGTATTGAGCTTGGTTCTGGAGCCGTATATGTCAGAGCTTGGTTCTGGAGCTGTAATTATATAGAATATATTTATAATAACAAAATTGCAGGGCAGATGGAATTGTTTTCAATTCATTGTATATTTAATGGGAACCTGTCATGTAATTTTAACCCCTTGAAGTGCCACCATGCGATAATTCATGACCTGACAATATTTCCAAACATTCCCCTGTATGTTTTTTTTTAGATGCAGAAAAATCTATAAAATCAACTTTTAAAACGGCGCACACTATATACTAATTACTCATTAAAGGGTCATTGGGCGGTGCCACTATCATGAAAAATCACATAGTCCTGCCTCCAAAACCACCTTTCAATGCTTGATTGACATCCCTCTAGCTATTATACATCACTACCATTCTCCTCCAACTTTCTTGGATGAGCCATTGCCTTGTACTACTTGGGCATGCACCATGCAGCGAGGTGTGCTCTGCCCGGCTGCACCGCGCATGCCAGTACAAGTCATCACATAGTCCTGCCTCCAAAACCACCTTTCAATGCTTGATTGACATCCCTCTAGCTATTATACATCACTACCATTCTCCTCCAACTTTCTTGGATGAGCCATTGCCTTGTACTACTTGGGCATGCACCATGCAGCGAGGTGTACTCTCCTCGGCTGCACCGCGCATGCCAGTACAAGTCAACGGCGCATCCGCAAGAGTTGGAGGAGGCCGCTAGTGATGTAGAACAGCCATGGGGATGTCAATCAAAATCTGGAAGGTGCCATTTCAATTTTCGCCTCAGACAGCAGAAAAGCTAGAATCGGCCCTGCGTATATGACACCCCGAAAGTGACAGTTCATAAAGTCGTATACCTCGAATTGCTTTTTGGTAATGCTACTGATGTAATTCTTACCCGTTTGTTTGCGGACGATACAGCGGAAGCATCTCTTGATACTTCTCTGCAGCCACGTCCCCTCTTTCTTAGGGGTATAGGAAGTGGCTGTGAACAAGCCTATCCTTTGTAAACTGTCATACCCGATGCAGACAGGCATGATGACGCCACTGCATTGTCACTGGTGCAGCAGGAAGCCGTTATTTTCCTGCTCCACCATTGTTCAACTGTATCTGCATCTTGAGGAAACAGATACAGTTAAACCAGAACATGCCGCCGGCCTCCCAGCTAGACATCGCCTGTAATCCGGGACTGTCCGCTGGATCTGGGACAGTTTGGAGTAATGGACTAGACTCTCTTGTTCAATCCCACAGAAGAGCTAATGCAGAACAAATTACTGAAAAAGCTATGCTGGCTGGGATCAAAAGAGTGCAACGCATCTTACTGAGTTTCGGTTCGCACAGCCACAAACCGGTCAGAGTGCCAATGCTGACCCCTGTCCACTGCGAAAAGCATCTACAATGGGCATGTGGGCTTTACAACTGGAACATAAATCAATGGAAGAGGTGGTCTGGACTGATGAATCACTTCTCTTTTACATGATGTGGACAGCCGTATGTGTGTGTGTGTCGCTTAAGTGGGGAAAAGATGGCACCAGGATGCGCTATGGGAAGAAGACAAGCCAACAAGGGCAGTGTGATGCTCTGAAAAATGTTATGCTGTGAAACCCTGGATCCTGGCATTCATGTGGATGTTAGTTTTGACACCTACCTTAGTATTATTGAAGACCAAGTTCACCCCTTCATGGCGATGGTACTATTGCCTAATGGCAGTGGCCTCTTTCAGCAGGATAATGCGCCCTGCCACACTACAAAAATTGTTCAGGAATGGTTTGAGGAACCTAACAAATAGTTCAAGGCATTGACTTGGCACCCAAATTCCCCAGATCTCAATCCAATCAAGCATCTGTGGGATGTGCTGGAAAAACGAATCCGTTCCATGGAGGCACCGCCTCGCAACTTACAGGACTTAAAAGATCTGCTGCTAACGTCTTGAGGAGTCCATGCCTCGTGTCAGAGCTGTTTCAGCCTACACAATATAAGACAGGTTGTTTTAATGCTATAGCTGATATATATATATATATATATATATATATATATACATATATATATATATATATATAACATTTAAAAATTATTGCTGCGTTAAACACTTTATTAGTGGTAAGTATATGTAGTACTTGTGCTGCTTCCTGATAAGCCTCAGTGCTTGTATTCCTTTCCGATCCTTCGCTTGGACAGCAAGGAAGTGTTGGGTCCTTGTGTTCATTGAAGCATTCATCAAGCACTGTTGTATGATAACTTTGGCAATCCCTCAGCAATCACTTTACTCATGAATATTTTAATGATGTATGTTGGGAGGAATGTAGAGAGGATCAAGAGGTCCTCTCAGGACCAAGCAGAATGTCTGTTTCTAGCTTCAGAATTATCTGCGACTTCAAGATGCCTCTGTCAAATAATGAGTTACATGGAGACACAGGGTCTCATTTAAATATTATATCACAGCTCAGGCATCATCTGGAAAATGGCAAGAAAATAAAGTAGCGTTTTCTACAGTACACGTCCTAATACTATACTATATTCGAAGAGGCACATTTATTATGTGATCTATGTACAATAGCGTATAGTACAATACTGGCACAAGAGATAGGTTTTCTAATGAGCAGTATGGAAAGGTCATTTATATTGTGCAGAGTATAATGGCAAAGAAATCAGCAATTTTGTAAATTGGACTTGCTATTCCTCATTTTACAGCTGATGCCTTAACATATTCAATGTTTTCATAGTATATGTGCATACACCATACCTTGCCTAATAGGGACATCTAAGAATTGTATAAATTGACTCACTGCAGAGGTTCAGATACAAATTACCATAACACAGCTTCCTATACATTGCTATTAATACCCTAACACAGTACTGTTCAGGGGGGAAAAGCATATATGTTACAATTATGTGTTCATAGCTTGAATACTATTGAGAGATATGTCATTTAGAAAGTACATGGTGTTTGTCAGGGATAGAGCATACATGGCTTACATCTAGCCCAAGGTCCAACAGTTGGACACTCGTGACATCAAATAGTAACACTCACCAATTAATATGGAAACAATTTGTAGTACTTATGAGCTGACCCAGGTTAATCATCGAAGTCAACAGAGACATGGAGTGGAAGGAAATAGGAAAAGATGGGTGGAGAAGTATATACTGGTTTCTTTAGTTCAATGTGATGTACTCAAAAGCAGGCTAAGATACCAAAGAGCAGAGCAACGAAAAGCTATGTAAGGATCTATCCAGATTTTCATATAGAATATGAAAAACATCAAAATAAATTATTAGATGTCAGCATAAACCCCTAGATGACAAGTGCAGAGGAGAACAACCTCTAGGGTAAGGGTCCGGAGTCCACTATAAGGCAAAAATAAATAAATTATATTTCCAATAATTGCATGAGCCGATACAATATTTGGATTTATGAAAGCTTCACATAAAAACTTTTAAGACAAAATTTGGACAATGTTACAAGGTATTACTTCTCCAGTCCCCAGGAATGTCTTCTAATGGGATCTGATGAAAATCAAAAAGCTGAGAATTCTTTGTTCAGGTGAGAATGGAGCCATGTACTGGGGTAATAATAATCACTTCTAATAGTCAGTATAGTAAATATTTCCTACATATGAGAAAATCTTTTACTCATCTTTTCCTTTTCGCATAGATGCGACAGTGCCACATTACAGGTCACAAAACAGGCAGATATCAGTCAATTGATGACAGCCCAAATACATTATGGACTTGCCCTTGGGAGTGAATACCTATGACTGCACAGTGCACAGCGGATTTTGCACACTTAATACTGTGTTATACATAATAATGTATTACACATATACTGTATTCTTTGTTAGCTGCTATTAGCTAAACAGCACAATATTTTTGTGTTGTGACCTTGTTCCTTACTATGCTGCCCTTAAACAGTATGATTTAATCTCTTCATATAACCTTACCGCAATCTTGTAGGTGGGGAGAAACGGGGGATTCAGGCACAAATTCTCAATTAAATCTGGACTATGATTTTCTAAGACATTACCATTGTTGTTTAAAGCAGTTCTTGTGCAGCTTACTCCTTGTGTTTGAGGTTACTGTCTTGCTGAAAAGTAAATCTTCTCACAAGTCACAGTTTTCTTGCAGCCTGCAGTTGGTTTTCCTCAGAGGAAATTCCCTCGTATTTTGCTGCATTCAGTTTTGACATGCCGTGCTTGGATTTTGAAATCCAAAAAACTAGGTTTTGATTTTATCAGACCACAAAAAACTTTTTCCACTTGATTTCACAGTCACATGCCAACTGTAGCTGAAATGTTATATTATTTTGTAACAGTGGCTTTCTCCTTGCCACACTCTCATAAACTTGGACCTTCCCATTACACATATTTTTTTACTAGGATCACTTGAAACACATTAACTATACACAGGTCATCCTTATTCCACTAACTGGCTTCCAGGGATGGCTTACGTATGTCACTGTAATGGGGTCAGCAGTGATGCATTCATTATTTTATTTTTGTTAATTGTGACGAATGTTGAACACTTTGTAAAGATTTATTTTCGCTTTGCTAAAACGAAAGACTCTCTTTCTCCATTGACCAATGAAAAAAAAAAACGAAAGAAAATTGAATTAAATTCCCCGTGATTCATGAAAACTTCCAAGGTAGTCATAAATGTTACATTCATCTTTTCCACTCTGATGTCTATGGTGGCAATACCACACACACTCACCTTACATACTGGCACTGCGCACATATGGCAGTCATTCGCAGTCACTGGATTATAAATGCAATAACTGTGTAAACGAAAAGACCTTACTATAGTCAATAAATGACAGGCGGATATTTTTATTATTATTTATATCTGCAGTACATTCTGGTAGTGTGTGTTCAGAGGTAAAGTTCTCCTCTTACAGCTGTTGTAGATCTGTATTATCCACTACTGATGTTATCAGACAATTAATTTGCTGTAAATTATAAAATGCATTACTATTCAATGAATATAGTTAAATGTACAAGTATTTAATTACCAATCAAAGCATTCATATGTGATATTTGCACAATTCCTACTAGACTAACGAGAACAATACCGACCTTCACTTCTTCCAGTCATCACTCATTGTCAGACAGAAATTGGGAAATATGGCTGGTAATAGCATACAGTGGAGCAAACATTTGCATAACGGTTAGCTTTGAGGCCATAACTCTGTGCTAATTGGATGATGGTGATTAAAATGATTAAGTGACTGTAATTTATATGATTAAGCAATTAAACCATTCTCTAGTGATGACTTTACTATAGGCCCCAAGATGTGCATATACCTCCCAGCGTGTGTTTAAGAAGAGCAGTGATGAAGAAACTCCATGTTATTATTATTTTTTCTATAATTTCTTTGATGTTTTACATTTTGTTTAAATATTATGATTTGAGATTTTGTAATATACTTAATTGATAGCTCAGGAAGCATAAACATGTCTGGAACTGAACTAAACAACAGGTACCATCATATAGGGGATAAGAAAGAAGGGTGGCACAGGCAGTTGTGTGCATGGAGGTGTATTCTTCAACTGTTTAGTGAACAGAAAGATGAAACATTTTGTTTTTTCCATTTTTTATTCCTTGTGGTATCTAAAACAGGAAAACATAAACACTAGACAGCCTTATGATGCAGGTTTTGAGTAATCTTTGGTTACCAGTCCAAATTAGTATGGCATTAGACATAATATAAATGCCAGCTCCAGGTTGTGTACCCATAAGTTATCACACCACAGGACTCAAAAACATGTTCTATATTGATCCACAATTTTTTCTAAATGTTGATGGTGCTGACCGTTTGGACTCATTCATTTCTTTGGCCGACGGACACCTTCCCGTATATACTTACGGGAAGGTGTCCGGGCCGTAGAAAGCTTTAGTAAAACAAAGGACATGTCCTATTTTTTTATTTTACGGACCGTGCTCCCATACTTTATTATGGGAGCACTGCCCGCAAATGCGGACGACTGTCCATAGCCAGCTGTAGCCGTAATCACGGACTGGGATTATGGCTACGGCCGTGTGCAGGAGGCCTAAGACTATATTTAAAATGAGTTCCTTATATTACATTGGATTATAAAGTGTGTGCATGCTCGTACTTTGTAATTTCATTTTTTTTTTACCTCTTAGAGTGACTACAGAAATTCTGCGCAAGGAGGGAACAGTGAAGCATGTTCTCCATGTACCAGCACAACTTCCAGTGTAGCTGGCATAGCAGCTTTTTTGGGACCACTGTATTATTAAAAGGAGCCTCAGAGGTGAAGGGTAGTTAGTGATCATTGGGGGTAATGGAGTGAATATGTGGAGTGTGCTGAGAGGGCAAGGAAGGGAAGAAAAGATACAAGTTAATACCATAATAATCACAACCTTTCAAATACATAAACACATATTTTACTGATGCTGTTTATGACAAGTTCTGTTATGGGGCTCCATGGGTATTTGACCTACTCTTGCGCCCTTGCGAGTAGCTGTAATGACAAGCCTGCTTACACAGAAATCAATAGAAGGTGAATATTATTAATTTGTGCAGACTAACCCACAACTTTTACAATACATGGTCTTTTTTTAATTCTCTACATGATAAAACCATGTAGGAATGAAATGGAGCAGAGGGGAAGGTTCCTGTTCGTGAAGGTTGCTTACCAGCCAGAAACTGTTCTGAAATGAGGTCTGTAAGAAGTAGAAAGACGAGATACAAAATCGACTCCTCATGGGATATATATACACGTGTGTTCTTATTTAGCGTGGTCAACTTTGATTGTTGCCAGACAGCTACCATTACATTTATTTACAGAACACATACAAAAAGTAATAACTTAATTTTTTTAACTTCATTTTTTTATTTTCCAAATAGGTCATTAATTTGGAATATTGATAAATGTTGTTTTCAGTCATATGTATATTTGTTCATCAGGTTAATTTAGACAAAGTGGTAAATCCTAATGTGTTCTACATTTTTCAGGGTCTATTTGTGATCAAATATAAACAATATGGATAAATGGACTGCAAATATGTACATAAATTTGGGAGCTGTACTGATTATATCCAGAAGGTAGTTGCTAATTAGAAAAGAAAAGGCATAGCATTAGAATGTGTAGAAAATAAAATCCACCCAAAGGGAATTTACACAGGGTGGGGGAACTAGCTTTTAAATTAATCTTGGAGCAGCAGAAATGTAAATGAGGGAAATAATACTTATTCACTTGTTAGTTTAATTTTGCACTTCCATTTGCCTGGATGGAAATCCCATTTGTTCTATAAGTAGTTTAAATTTGGCACCTTGCTACACATCATTATGGTCCCAAATCTCACCCCCACAATAAGACAACTTTTTTTTTACCCCCTCCTAATCTATATAGATACATACATGCTACTTGCATCAATATGTAAAAAAAAAGATTTAAGGTGAAATTATTCTTTAGTTGTGGAAAAATGAATAAATAATGCCATGCCATGCAATGCCCATATTAATAGTGCAATTCAGTACTACTATAGTGCCATTAGGTGCCTTATTAGTACAATACAGTGCACTTTTAGTGCCATGGTATGTCCTATGCAGTTCCACACGGTGCCCTAGTAGTGGGCTAGCCTACATCACATCTGAATGTATAGGCTGCTGACTTTTTCCAGCCTGTGCCTTGTGAGGGCTGCATAATGAAGCAGCCAATGTCTATAGGTCACATACAGATGTCCAATGGCTGTCTGCACCCGCCAATCAGTGTTTACGGAAATAAAATGTTTAAGTGAGACCCTGGTTGTCTTCCACTGAAATGGACTATTGAGTGCTAAACAAACTAAAGAAGAATGGCTTTTTCTTATCAGAGCTGGAATTATTATGTCATTAAGACACCCTTATGTTAAAAATGACACAAGGACAAGTTTGCCACCTTGTATTTATCCTCGGAAAAAAAAATCATAATGCTACTGTTTGAACTACTTTGTTTTGTTTTTTTTTATCATGAACTTACTTATGTACCATCCCCCTCAATTCTGCCTTGTACTCCAAGGTTTTAGTATATAATTTAAAGACATAAAAAAAACAACAAAAAAAAACTTGGGCCACGCCAGGCTGGCAAGATATGAAATTATATGAGACTAAAATGATTGAATATTATTCAGGGTTTTGTGGAACCATTTACAAGTACAAGTTTCGCAATTAATCTAGATACCAGATCCCTAAGTTAATTCACACCTAGAGCGGACCCCAATTTTAATTCAAATAATTTTTATTGAGGTTTTACAGACATATAAAACATAACAATATGGTATCAGTGCAATTCTGTCTTGTTAAAATAAAAATAAAGACAATTAAAAAGGAGTTCAGAATATAAGCATGTATAAAATACAATGAATCAATATCTAGTACTGTAGATCCACTACAACGTGACCCATAAGCACATGGACTCGTTGCATCATAGTGGACCAATTGGTCTCATAAACCCCTTCAGACATTTGTGCTGACAGAGGAGAGTATACCAGCAACAACAATAACAGTAACAGAAAGCGACAAAAGAAAAACTTGTCGATTTACCATGAACACATTTTTTCTTTTAAACAAGCTGCAAATGTGAAGGACACGAACAGAAGGATGATCCTGTCCAGGCTGCCCAATATTTGTTAAACGAGATGATCGAGAAATTACCGAACGCTATTGCTTTTTCATGTGAAAGTAGTATTGATTAGCGCGATGTGTTCTGGGAGAGGAGGAACTTCAGGCTTTTTCCAATATCTCGTTACCACCAGTTTAGACATTACCAGAATTTTTCAAAAAAGTCTCCTGTTACCCCAGGGGATACTTTCCAAATCTAGGAATAACAAAGACATATGTGGCATACGAGGTATTCTCATAGAGAATATGTCATCCAAAATATTATACACTCCGGACCCCAATTTTAATTCAGAACCCAGATCCCTACATTAATTAAAACCTTAGACCAGATCCCTAAATAATTCAGACCCCCAGACCCTTCTTAAAAAAAATTCAGATCCCAGAACAGACCCCTCCCTTCCCTGAAAAAAATAATTCAGACCAGATACCTATGTATTTTTGGGTCCTCTTGCCTCTTCACTTCCGGGCACAAGTGGTATTTACTTTGGAGAACGAAAAAGGCCCTGCAAGGTAAAGGAGCCCGTTCGTTTCACTAAAGTAACATATGAGCCACATTGTGGGCAGCGGCTGACGAGACCCTTTTTTAAAAACATCTTTGTTTCGGCTGTATTGCCATTATGGCAAGGGGACATGAGTCAGATCCAATAACCAACAATATAATATGGTGGGTTACTATTCTGAAATGTAATAAACTTTTTCCTCCAAAAGTGTTTTTATAAGATGGCAATAAATAAAAAAATTTTTTTAACTATTGTAATTCAGAAATATACATATGAAAATATTGCACTTTTCATATTTATATATTTTTTCAATTAATATAGTAATTATACTTTATACAATAATGTAAAATTGAGAATGTTTTTGGAGTTTAGATAATTTTTCCTCATGTATGTTGCTGTATCTGACCTTACACTGTATTCTGCTGCAGTCTGTCTCCTCATTCATGTTTTCCTTTTATACTTTCCTTTGATATATATTTTTGCTTTTTATAGAGTGTTAACGCATGCAAACATTTTATAACCATGTGTATGGTGTATCGTCTCGCAATATTTGTGCCCATAATTAAATTAGTTTACAAGTTAGCTTAGCTCTTACTGGTAAATTTTATATACATGAACTGATGCAATAAACTTTTACCTGTTTGGTTTTTATCTTTAATTTAACTTATTCTTTTGTCCATGTTTTACACCAGGTTACTGATTTTCTGAATATGGGTAAAACATAACTATTTTCACAAGTGAGAACCAGATTTTAATCTAATAGTAAAAACCATTTCAGAGGGGGAAATGTTGTACATTAAATTTTTGATTAGTGTGTTGTCATACAAAAAATGTTGTTAACCTAGCAATTATGTACATACATTGCTGAGGAATAGATATATTCCTCGCCAGAGAAGAGAGCTAGACTACTCCACAGACTTACAGCTCTAAGGGTATGTTCACACGCAAACGCAAAATATGTCTGAAAATATGGAGCTTTTTGCAAGTACTCGCGTTTTTGGCGGCGTCCATTATGGACGTAATTGGAGCAGTTTTTCAATGGAGTCAATGAAACACAGCTCCAAAAACGTCCAAAGAAGTGACATGCACTTCTTTGACGTGGGCGTCTTTTACGCGCCGTCTTTTGACAGCGACGCGTAAAATTACACCTCGTCTAAACAAAACATCGTAAAACCCATTTCAAGCAATGGGCAGATGTTTGCAGGCGTAATGGGGCCGTCTTTTCAGGCGTAATTCGAGGCGTAAAACACCCGACTTACATCTGAAAATAGGCTGTGTGAACATACCCTTACAGTCAAGAAGCCTTTTTTTCACTGCTGGTGATTGAACCTTTTTTCTCCAGCTGGAGAGGTCTCCTTTTATTTTGTGAGGTGACCTAAAAGAGAACTGCTGTTTACCATCATGTCCCCCTGTAATATCTCTTCCCATGACTAAAACTTCACTATAATTAAGGTTCTCTATAGTCCTTATCAGGTTTGCTGCCCTTCTTTTTTGTTTTTTCAATTCCGTGGCATCCTTTTTCTGAACCTATGAGAGTCTTTTAACACACAACAGTAGGCTGCTGGATTTAGGAGAAGCTGATTGACATTGCATGCTGTTATTTAGTCTATGATCTACAAGTACACCCAGATCCTTCGCTACTGGAGATTCTACAAGTTTTAGGGAATGTTCACACGGCCTATTTTCGGCCGTTTTTCAGGCCGTAAACGCCCGGAAAATGGCTGAAAAATCTGACGCAGAACGCCTCCAAGCATCTGCCCATTTATTTCAATGGGAATAACGGCGTTCTGTTCCGATGGGCCGTTTTTTTTGCGCGGCCGTTTCGAAAAACAACAGCGTAAAAACACGGCCGCGAAAAAGAAGTGCACATCACTTCTTGGGACGTTTTTGGAGCCGTTTTTCATAGACCCTATTGAAAACAGCTCCAAAAATGGCCGTGAAAAACGCAGCGAAAATCACGAGTGGCTTAAAAAACTTCTGAAAATCCGTATTTTCAGACGTTTTTGACTCAGCATGTGAACATACCCTTACTATCCTAGGACATATAATATGGTTTATGAAGATTATTAGAAACTTGGTGCTTCACATTTATACACATTTAAACTCTTTTGCCTAGTGGATACCCAAACACCAAATTTGTCTACGTTACCTTGTCATATTTTGTCAGATAACGTACACTTATGTTAAGATATTGGTGTACAAAGAGAACCACATTATGGGGTAAATTTACTAAGACTAGCACATATGCCAGTCTTCACTATCTGCTCTGCTAGAGTAAGATGTGACAGATTTATTAAGAGGGTACACGCCTCTTAATAAATCGATTGCATCTTCCCTCTGCCCGTAGGGTGGAACCACGGTGGCCATGCATCATCGATCCCTTCCCCACCATATATAAAATAAAAAATATGCATACTCACCTCACCGCTCATCTTCTCCCCTATGGGTCCCCTTAAGTTCTCTCAGCGTGCGGTGGCTCATACAATGTCCTTATACTGCCCAGTGTCAGGACCTTGTATGAGCTGCTACTCACTGAGGGAGCCTGAGTGGAACTCGGAGGAAAGTAAAGGAGCAGTAACGTGAGCATGACATTTTTTAAATATAATATTTATTTCATTGTCCGAAGGTGGTCTGGGGGGGGGGGGGGGGGGTTGTCCGATCAGCGGTGAAAAGATACGAGGCCCGGCACAGGCCTCTACCTTGCTAAGCCCCACAGAGAAAAATCTATGCCGGCTAGGGGCGGCATAGATTTCCACTCTAATTTGTGCCTGTTTTTTGTCGTAAATGTTAAAATATTTGTCGGGCAGCTGTAACCCCGCCACATTTTAAAAATCCATGGCCCCTTTTTGCAAAGTGGCTTCAGAATGGCCAGAGAGGTACATTCTGCATGGACAGGAAGAGGCGTTGTAGTTCCTGTTAAGAGACACATCTGCAGTGAAAGCTCTTGGTGAAGTTTATGATTTTTTTTTGGGGGGGGTAGGAAGACTAAGGAAGGCCCATTCGTAGTTGGGGGGATTCACTGGCTACATAGTGGGTCAGTACGAGTCTGTCTACAGCTCTTACGCAGACTTATATGTCTCTATGGCTGCAGACTGCAAACTGACTAACTATGTGTAGTCTGCAGGATCAGAAAACACAGTTTTTTTTCTATAGTCTGTAACCATGGAGATATATAGGTCTTCATAGAGGCTGTCTAAAAAAAAAATGTTAGAACTTTTTTTTATCAAGACTTTTGCAAAGTTGTTTCATGTGTTTAGATGCTTTGAAACAATTAAAAAGGTGTAAAAGTGTACATAGCGTTAAATGAATCTCACTCTCTCTCTCTCTCTCTCTCTCTCTCTCTCTCTCTCTCTATTTATATATATACACTACCGTTCAAAAGTTTAGGGTCACTTAGAAATTTCCTTATTTTTGCAAGAAAAGCACAGTTTTTTTCAATGAAGATAACATTAAATTAATCAGAAATACACTCTATACATTGTTAATGTGCTAAATGACTATTCTAGCTGAAAACGTCTGGTTTTTAATGCAATATCTACATAGGTGTATAGAGGCCCATTTACAGCAACCATCACTCCAGTGTTCTAATGGTACATTGTGTTTGCTAACTGTGTTAGAAGGCTAATGGATGATTAGAAAACACTTGAAAACCCTTGTGCAATTATGTTAGCACTGCTGTAAACAGTTTTGCTGTTTAGAGGAGCTATAAAACTGACCTTCCTTTGAGCTAGTTGAGAATATGGAGCATTACATTTGTGGGTTCGATTAAACTCTCAAAATGGCAGAAGAAGAGAGCTTTCATGTGAAACACGACAGTCTATTCTTGTTCTTAGAAATGAAGGCTATTCCATGCGAGAAATTGCCAAGAAACTGAAGATTTCCTACAACGGTGTGCACTACTCCCTTCAGAGGACAGCACAAACAGGCTCTAACCAGAGTAGAAAGAGAAGTGGGAGGCCCCGCTGCACAACTGAGCAACAAGACAAGTACATTAGAGTCTCTAGTTTGAGAAATAGACGTCTCACAGGTCCTCAACTGGCAGCTTCATTAAATAGTACCCGCAAAACGCCAGTGTCAACGTCTGCAGTGAAGAGGCGACTCCGGGATGCTGGCCTTCAGGGCAGAGTGGCAAAGAAAAAGCCATATCTGAGACTGGCTAATAAAAGGAGAAGATTAATATGGGCAAAAGCACACAGACATTGGACAGAGGAAAATTGGAAAAAAGTGTTATGGACAGACGAATCGAAGTTTGAGGTGTTTGGATCACATAGAAAAACATTTGTGAGACGCAGAAAAGACACTGAAAAGATGCTGGAAGAGTGCCTGACGCCATCTGTCAAGCATGGTGGAGGTAATGTGATGGTCTGGGGTTGATTTGGTGCTGGTAAAGTGGGAGATTTGTACAAGGTAAAAGGGATTTTGAATAAGGAAGGCTATCACTCCATTTTGCAACGCCATGCCATACCCTGTGGACAGCGCTTGATTGGAGCCAATTTCATCCTACAACAGGATAATGACCCAAAGCACACCTCCAAATTATGCAAGAACTATTTAGGGAAGAAGCAGACAGCTGGTATTATATCTGTAATGGAGTGGCCAGCACAGTCACCAGATCTCAACCCCATAGAGCTGTTGTGAGAGCAGCTTGACCGTATGCTACGCAAGAAGTGCCCATCAAGCCAATCCAACTTGTGGGAGGGGCTTCTGGAAGCATGGGGTGAAATTTCTCCCGATTACCTCAGCAAATTAACAGCTAGAATGCCAAAGGTCTGCATTATTTCTAACCTTGTCAATGTCTTGACTATATTTTCTAGTCATTTTGCAACTCATTTGATAAATATAAGTGTGAGTTTTCATGGAAAACACAAAATTGTCTGGGTGACCCCAAACTTTTGAACGGTAGTGTATATATATATATATATATATATATATATATATATATATACACAATAAATAATGGCCTATAAAGTGATAGGTTCGTACTAGAATTGTCATAAATGAACAAAATAATTACAACTACATCAACTTAGTACAGTAGATTGCATTTATTTATATGAGTATATACATTTTCAAAAATTTTCCGGTACAGTGCTCTATTTATGTTTGTTCACAAAGCTAAATAAACAGCCAACCAGTCCTTTGATGGTTTAAACAGTATACTGTCTGTACTTTTGACACCATGATGTGACGCTAGTCTAAGTTCATACTAGAAGTAAAGTTGGCCTTCTGGGTGGTTCAGAGCTCTTATAGATTTATTCTGTGCCTCTGTGGCCATACAAGCTTGTATATATACTTCAAAAGAAAAATGATCTGACATTACAGACCAGCACATGGGTCATGTAACACGGACTACCTGGTAAGAGAGAGAACAGAAGTGGTTTTCCTCTCCCCAGGCCATTTGTGACCTGTTATTGTAGGTTTAATAGCAGTGGGAAATGCACTGCAATGATAAAATGATACTCTGCCAGGTAATGCTGACAAGGAAACCAAGCGGACAGTTTCTTATGTGACCTGATGGTACAATGTAATAAATCAGTCATACAGATATCTTATCGGCTACAGAAGTTGCTGTATTTAGAGAGGGACTGGCTGCCAGAATAATTTGCTTTGCAAGGAGAGAACAGGCCAGACATAGAAGTTACATCATAGAGGGGAAAATGGCCAAAATGGGTAGGCCTAGAAGAGATCACAGTCAGTGTGAGTAACTGGGAAAATGGAGGCAAAGGCCTGAACTAGTCTTCAGCAAAGAGGCCAAAGGGAAAGGGCACCTGGTGTATGGAGCAACTAAACAGTTTGGAATTGGATTTCACTTAAATTTTCCATATTTTGGATGCATAGGCATCTGAGATGTCACTGTAGTTTATGAATTTTGTTGAGGGGTATGGTAGACTAAGGGAGGCCCTCTTGTGGTACGTTAGCCCATCGTTGAATTCACCGACTCCCCAGTGGGTCAGCCCTAGTCTGCCTACAGCTCCTACACAGACTTATAGTCTGTGAAGTCTCCATTGTTGGAGACTACAAACTAACTAACTGTGTAGTCTTATTCTGCATTCATGTGTTGTTCCCATCGACCCCTGCTTCATTCAGATAGAAGAGATGGGCATATGAAAGAACCTAAAACATGACTGCAGGATCAGTGAACATAGGGTTTGTTTATATTCTGTAACCATGGAGATATATAGGTCTACATAGAGGCTGTATACCAAAAATATTAGAACTTTTTTAATCAAATCTTTTGCAAAGTTGATTCATTTGTTTAGATGCATTGGAACAATAATTAAAAAAATAAGTGTAAAAGTACATATAGCCTTCAATATATATACTATAAAGAATGGCCTAGAAATTGATAGGTTTGTACTTAAATTGTTATCATTAAAAATAATAATAACAACATCTTAGTACAGCTTACATTTTCATAAATTTTCCAATACAGTGCTCTATTTATGTAGTGAGGTGTTTGTTCACAGAGCTAAAAACAGCCTACCAGTCCTTGGATGGTTTAAGCAATATCTTGGCTGTATTTTTGTCACCATTATGTCACGCTGGTCTGAAGCCATACTAGAAGTAAAGTTGGCCTTCTGGGTGGTTCAGAGCTCCTATAGATTTGTTCTTTGCCTCTGTGGTCATACAAGCTTGTATATATACATCAAAAGAAAAATGATCTGACATTACAGACCAGCACATGGGTCATGTAACACGGACTACCTGGTAAGAGAGAGAACAGAAGTGGTTTTCCTCTCCCCAGGCAATTTGTGACCTGTTATTATAGGTTTAATAGCAGTGGGAAATGCACTATCAATGATAAAATGATACTCTGCCAGGTAATGCTGACAAGGGAACCAAGCGGACAGTTTCCCATGTGACCTGATGGTATAACATAATAAATCAGTCACAGATCTCTTATCCAGTAAAATAATGTAATGAATGCATTACAACTCCAATCTGTGTGCACGCTTTTAGTTCACATTAACAGTATTGCTATTTAAGAAATGTGTGGTCAATAAATGTATGAATCAAAAGCAGTGTCTTCTGATAATGTAATGCACATTACATAACACCTCACCAGAGTCCTGCTAAAGTCTCCTCTCCAGCCTATGGCCAGTTTTATATGTGTGTCTGTGATATACAGCTGACAATGGGATCTATGAGCAATGAACAATTTGGAATGAAAGGGATAAACCACCCACTAGTTTTATAGTTAAGCTTTATTTAGAAGAATTCACAAACAACAAATTGGGTAGCACGGTGGCTCAGTAGTAAGCACTGTTTCCCCAGAGATGTAGCTAGGTTCTCCAGCACACAGCCTCCTCTTGTAGATAGTGCCACCCCCCCTATAGTTAGTACCACACACCTCCTCTTTTATATAGTGTCACATGGCCCCCTGTAGATAGCGCAACACAGCCCACCTGTAGCTAATACCACACAGATCCCCCTCTAGATAGTGCCACACAGCCCCCTGTAGATAGTACCACACAGCCCCCTATAGATAGTGCCACAGTGCCCTCTATAGATAGTCACCCCCTTGTAGATAGTGCCACACAGCCCTTAGTAGATAGTGCCACACAGCCCCCCTGTAGATAGTGCCACACACACACACCCCCTTGTGGTAGTGCCATATCCCCCCTTGTAGATAGTGCCTCATCCTCCCTTGTAGATAGTGCCACACACACACACACACACACACACACACCCTTGTAGATAGTGCCATACAGCCCCCTTGTAGATAGTGCCACACACTCCCTTTGTATATAGTGCCACACAGCTGCCTGTAAAGAGTGCCACACCCCCCCTGTAAATAGTGCCACATGCACCCTCCTGTAGATATCACTACACCCCCTCCTCCCTGTACATAGTGCCATTGGGTCACCCTACAGGAGCCTCTGATGTCACTGTACATATATGGATAGTGACGTCTGGGGCTTCTCCAGGAGCGGAAACCCCCGGGAAGAGCGTCGGCAACGCTTTGGCCGGGGATTCCTCCATACCTCCCAACTTTCAAGTATCACAAAAGGGGACAACCGATGCGGCACGCATAGCAACACAGTATAATGCCCTCTAGCTGCCCTCACACAGTATAATGCTCTCTAGCTGCCATCATACAGTATAATGACCCAATAGCTGCCACCATACAGTATAATTCCGACATAGATGCACCCATACATTATAATGCCCACACAGATGCCCTATGTAGTATAATGCCCAGCCAAATTCCCCCATACAGCATAATGCCCCTATAGCTGCTCCCATACAGCATAATGCCCCTATAGCTGCCCAATACAACATAATACCCCTATAGATTCCCCCATACAGTATAATGCACCCATACAGTATAATGCCCCATAGTTGCCCCCATACAGCTTCATATATGGACAGTGACATCACTGTCCATATATGGATATTAGCGTCAGGGGCTACTCCTGGAGCGGAATCCCCATAGCGTTGGCGACGGGGATTCCGCTTTAGAGGAGCCACTGATGTCACTGTCCATATATGGACACTTGACTTGGCACAGACACCGTACACGGATACTGAAGTTGTCTCGGACAGTTGACTTAGCACGGACACCGGATACTGAAGTCGACTCGGGCACTTGACTTGACACGGAAACCGGACACGGATACTGAAGTCGTCTCAAGTACTTGACTTGACACAAACACAAAACACGATTCGCAGTGTTCTTCTTAAAGTCCCAGGTGTGCTGGGATTGGCCAGGGGAGATGTTCCTGGTGCGTGCACTGGCCCTTTACCCTACAGGCTATAGACTCTGAAAACTCCTGAAGACGGTACATGTGTAGCGAAACATGTTGGGGGGGGGGGTTAACTATTTTTAATGCAGTGCTCTGCTGATAGATAGATTATGCATCACCAGTTAGGGTAAGGACCAGCGTACTGCATCCGCTGGCTTAAAGACAAACAGACAGAAGTTTGTTATTAGCACAGTACAACCTAGGCATTGAGCCTTACAGGCCACTTACTATTAGCTTACATTGATTATTTTCAATATATGTGGTTCGTCAGTGTCGCTTTAAGTAGCATTAATAAAGGTTATATTTTATATAATTGTTTCTGTATAGGTAGTTGGGAAATAGGACTTTTCTTGTCCCAGGCAATTCGTATTAGAAATTGTTCATGTGCACGCCAACTACCATGGTCTTTTCAGTGTTTTGTTTGAAGATAATTTTCTAGCACTTGATTAATCCTTTCAACTTGGCCGTTGGATTGCAGGTGGCATGCAGAAGAAAAGGCCAATTTCACATCCAAAAGTTTACAGAGGGCTCTCCAGAACTTAGATGTGAATTGTACACCCTGATCAGACACGATATGGAGGGGCAATCCGTGCAAACGAAAAATATGTTGAACAAATAAATTTGCCAGACGAGGAGCAGAGGGAAGGCCAGACAGAGGAACAAAATTTGCCATCTTAGAGAAACGATCCACCATGACCCAGACCGTGTTACATTTAGCAAAAGGAGGAAGATCTGTTATAAAATCCATGGCAATATATTGCCGGGGACCATCAGGAACAGGCACGGGTTAGAGTAGACCCGCAGAATTGGAATGGGTAGCTTTGTTTTGGGCACAATTAGTACATGAGGAGACATAGACGACAACATCTTTGGGCAGTGTGGGCCACCATTAGTGATGAGAAATAAAGTCCCAAGTCTTACTAATACTAGAATGCCCTGCCAGCTTGGAATTATGACCCCAGGTGAGAATTTTCTTCCTGTCAGTAGGACGAACCAAAATTTTTGCAGGAGGAATGTCTGTAATCTGCAGAGGGTAACAGAAATAATCCTAGAATGGTCAATGATATGCTGAGGATCCTCTTCAGAGACATCTGTCTCAATCGACCAAGAAGTGCATCGGCCTTGACACTTTTATCAGCAGGACGGAAATGGGGTAGGAATTGGAATCTGGCAAAGGATAGCAACCATCTGGCTTGACGAGGGTTTAGTCTTTGTGCAGACTGTAAATAAGTGAGGTTCTTGTGATTGGTGTAGATAAAAATAGGGTGAGCAGCCCCCTCTAGCAAATGCCTCCACTCTTCTAAGGCTAATTTGACGGCAAGTAACTTAGGGTCCCCAATGGAGTTGTTTCCTTCTGCAGCAGAGAAGAGTTTAGAGAAGAAGCCACAGGAAACCGGCTTACCCTTGGAGTTTCTTTGAAAGAGAAGTTCTTCAGCACCAATAAAAGAAGCATCAACCTCCAACGAGAATTGACGAGACATATCAGGATGGTGAAAAAAGTAGGCAGAAGTAAAGCTTCTCTTAAGGTTGGTGAATGCCAACTCTGCCTCAGGGGTCCAGACTTTAGCATTCACTTCCTTCCTGGTGAGAGCAGAGATAAGAGCAGTAAGAGAAGAGAAGTTTGGGATGAACTGGCGATAGAAATTTGCGAAGCCAAGAGATATTCGTATGGCACGGAGACCTTGAGGATGTGGCCACTCTAAGACGGACTTCATTCTCTCCGGGTCCGTCTGGAGTCCAAGATCGGAGACTATATAGCCCAGAAAGATCAAGGATTTCCTTTTGAATACGCAATTTTCAAGTTTGGCGTAGAGATTATTCCCCCTTAACCGCGACAGGACTTGGTAAACATGCTTCCGGTGAGTCATCATGTCTGGTGTATAAAGGAAGATATCGTCCAGATATACCAACACACAGACATACAGTAGATCCCGGAAGATGTTGTTTACAAATTCCTGGAACACAGCTGGAGTATTACACAATCCAAAGTGCATCACAAGATATTCGTAGTGACCGTCTCGGGTGTTGAATGCGGTTTTCAATTTGTCATCTTTGCGGATATGGATCTAGTTATAAGCCCCGCGTAGATTTAGTTTTGTGAAAATCTTGGTCCCACAAATTCTGTCGAAGAGCTCTAAGATTAGCGGCAAGGGGTACTTGTTCTTGACAGTGATTTGGTTTAAACCACGATAGTCGATACAAGGCTGGAGGGAACCATCTTTCTTCTCCACGAAGAAGAATCCGGCTCCAGTTGGAGAAGTAGGTTTTCTGATAAACCGCTCGAGGTTCTCCCTGAGGTATGCCGACATGGCGTGGGTTTCAGGCAAGGAGAGAGGATAAACCAGTTCCAAGAGGAGGTGAAGCTTCGGGGAGCAA
Organism: Rhinoderma darwinii; assembly: GCF_050947455.1. Lineage (NCBI taxonomy): Eukaryota > Metazoa > Chordata > Amphibia > Anura > Rhinodermatidae > Rhinoderma > Rhinoderma darwinii. Next base: position 288,681,257 of record NC_134691.1, read on the forward strand.
TTCTATCAGACAGTCGTAAGGACAATGGGGAGGCAGAACCTCAGCCAACTTCTTGCTGAAGACATTGGCAAAACAGGCATACTGTGGAGGCAGACCAGAGAGTGACTGAGGTACCGGGGACTGGACAGGACAAACCTGAGGTGGGCAGTGGTGTAGACATTGGGATCCCCACTGGAGAACTACTCCGGAATTCCAGTATATAAAACAGGATCGTGTTGTCAAAGCCATGGTAGTCCCAGCAGGATAGGGTTAATAGCCTTAGGCAGAACATAAAAGGCTATTTGTTCTGAGTGTAGAACACTGACTTGAAACTTTAAGGGCATGTTCAGACGTGGCGGATTTCTGCAGACACTGTCCGCATCAATGCCGCACATAATCTGCAGATTCCGTTGCGCCTTTGCCTAAAATGTCAAGTAAATTGCTGCAGATTAGTCGTTGCGGATTCAGGTGAAGAGTACATCCTGCTCTCTTTTAAAACATTCCATCTCAGTCTGGCTATAGACCTCGAAACACATAGGTCCAGCCAGAATCATGAAATATCCTGTTCGTGAAAGCAATCCGCAACGCAACACACATAACATCTGCGGATTTCATTGCGTCATTTTGCAACTCCATTGAAGTCAATGGAGAAATTCCGCCACAAGTACACATCAAGTCCGAAACTGCCAGTGTATGCTCCGGACACCAAATTCCGCACCGCAGCCTATGGTCTGCATCGGAGTTGTCCGCAACGTCTGCACGAAGATAACTAAAAAGGTGTGGAAACCAATGGACAGACTGTCTGCTGCGGATTTCCAGTGCAGACTGTCCGCAGCGGAATTCCACAGGAATTCCACCACGTGTGAACGTGCCCTAAAGGCTTTATGATGGACAGGATAGGATCTGGCAGAGGTTGACCATTCACAGAAGCCACTGCTAGATGTTTCTCCAGATGAGTCGGGGGCAAGTGGAGAAGGTCCTCTAAGGCCTCATGGATGAAATTTGCAGACACTCCAGAATCCAGATAAGCGGAAAGTGAGTGTGATTGTCACAGGAATCGATAATTTGGGAGAGGATTTTGTGAAAGGAGTCGGTCCACCTAGGGTAGTCTCTCCTATCAACCCTAGGTGCTGGAGTTTCCCGGCTCCTGAGGAGATTGATGCACAAAATGACCCCTGTGGCCACAGTAAAAACATAGCCCAGCAGAACGTCTGCGCTGCCGCTCCTAGTCATACAGTCTGTGCACCTACATAGGCTCTTCTGGGACTACAACAGAAGGAGGTAGCAGAGCTCTCTGGAACTTGAGCGCCAGTCTGTAGGACCTTCTTTCCCAATGAACTTCCAAGGCGCAATCTTGGAAACTCATGTCGATCCGTGTAGCCAGTAGAATCAGAGCATCCAAAGTAGATGGGAGATAACGACCTGTTAGCTTATCTTTGATCTGAGAGGCTAATCCCTACCAGAAGGTTGCCACAAAGACCTCGTTGTTCCTGGCAAGATCCGCTGCTAAAGTATGGAGCTGGATGGTGTATTCTCCTACTGTCGATTCCCCTTGGCAGAGAGTCAGAAGCGAAGCAGCAGATCGGTTCCTCAAACACAGAGTGAAAAGTCTCTAGGAACAACTGTAGGTTGTAAGGCTCCGGCCCCTCACATTCCCAGATAGGGTTTGTCCCATGCCAGAGCTTTGGGAGACAATAAAGGCAAGTTTGGTCAGATCAGAAGGGAATAGACCTGCATGCAGCTGGGAATGGATGTTTCACTGTTTGAGGAAGTCTCGACTGGTTCTTGCATCTCCATCGTAAGGAGGTAGGAGAGGCAATGAAATTCCGGCTCCTGAATTGACTGGAGTGATAGCGGGTAGTGGAGTAGATGGGGCAGCAACTGAAGCAAGATCCCAGCATGTGGCAATAGCATTGACCCCTTGCAGAAGCTGATCCTGGCATGCTTGGAGATCTTGTATGTCTGCTTGCATAGCTTGGACCAGTATCTTGGATTGACTAGCAGGATCCATGGCCTGAGCAAACTGTCATGGCTGTGGGGAATGTGGACCCACTGGGCCACTCCACCATAATGGAGTGGCAGCTGTTCAAACAAAATGTCAATGACAGTTACTAGGACGAGAGTACCTGGATAGCTGGCTTGTGCCGGACTATCGGAAGCTGGCATGTGCCAGACTATTGAAAGCTGGCTTGTGCTGGATAACTGGACTTGTCTCAGATACAGGACATTGGAACTGTAGTCGTCACGGACACAGAACTTGGCACGAACACCGGACAAGGACACTGAAGTCGTCTTGGACACTTGATTTGTCATGGACACCGGGCATGGATACTAAAGTCGTCTCGGACACTTGACTTGGCACAGACAACGGACAGGGATACTAAAGTCATCTCGGACACTTGACTTGACATGAACATGGATACTGAAGTCATCTCGGACACTTGACTTGGCATGGACACCAGACATGGATACTGAAGTTGTCTTGGACACTTGGCTTGGCACAGACACCGGACACGAATACTGAAGTGCGCACCCTACGGGCATCGGCCAGAGGAGGAAGTAGTGTACCCCGGCATCTCAAGGGAAGGAGATGCTGGCAGGTTCTCAGAGTCCTATGGTAACAGCTGCCGGTGAGTGGGGAATGCCGGCAGTCAGCGACCGCTGGCACAACATGAACAGTGTCAAGTGTAGGTACTTGTGTCCATGAAATGTATCATTAATTAACTTATCCTTCAATATACAGTGGTAATCATGTGTAGGCAAAAGGTCTTACAAGAAATAATAGCAGTATGCAAATTCATAAGTCACAAAAATCACCAACATGTTGGGCAAGGCCATGTCTAAACACAAAAATATATCCAAATTACCCACCACATCCCATAATGGACTCCCACACCACACTGTTCACCACCCCAATGCGCATTTTGCACCTGCTTAGTCCGGGGCTCCAATGAGCAATATAACCAATAATACCGCCATATAGTGACCATATGGTGGTTAGATACCAGTTCTACACAGGCAATCTGCAGAGTATTATCACGCTGCAGACCATAAAAAAAAACATCTGTACTGATCCAATATAGTTACTGGCAGATTACATAACTAATAAATCTCACAGGTGATGTCTACTCTGATTGAAGTCGTTCACTTTCCTTTTCTTCTCCATCTGGCCAGACTTCAATGACGACTTCTTCCAAAGACTGCAAAGTTTGCTACTCAGACATCTTTGGCCTCTTGCTACTGCAGTTCATCCCCACCCTTTATAGCATCACAAATTTAGACCCCTAAATTAAGCAGATCCCAGAACCCTTAAGAAAAACAGACCTCAGACCAGACCCCCTAAATTTATTCAGACCCTTTAATAATTAGACCCAAAACCAGACCCCTCTTTTTAATCAGACCCCAGAGCAGACCCCTCAATTAGTCAGACCCAAAACCAGACGACTAAATTAATTTCAGATCACACACCAGATCCCTCCATTTATTCAGACCTCATACTAGACCCCTAAATTAATCAGACCACATACCAGACCCCTAAATTAATTCACACCACAGACCAGAACCATCCATTTTTTTTAGACCACAGATCAGACCCCTAAATTAATCAGACTCCCAGATGAGACCCCTAAAGAAATTCAGACCCCTGACCAGACCCCCTAAATTGATCAAACCCCAGATCAGGCCCCTAAAAAATAGACTTCAGACTAGGGGTCTGAATAAATGTAAAGGGTCTAATTTAATTAGACCCCAGACCATAACCCTAAATGAATTCAGACCCCAGACACCTCACATCAATTAGACACATACCGAAACCCTATATTAATTCAGACCACAGACTGGAACCCTCCGTTTATTAAGACCTCAGACCGAACCTCTAAAGTAAAAATCAGACCTCAGACCAGACCCCATAGATTTATTCTAAATTAATCAGACCCCAGAACACACCCCTAAATTAATTCAGAATGGAAACCAGACCCCCTAATCAGAACCCAGACCAGACCCATAAATTAATTCAGACCTCAGAACAGACCTCTTAATGAATTCAGACCCCGCACCAGACCCCTAAATTAATTAGACCCCAGAACAGACCTCTTAATGAATTCAGACCCCGCACCAGACCCCTAAATTAATCAGACCCCAGATCCCCTAAATATATCAGACTCCAGACCCCCTAAATTTATCAGACCTCAGACCAGACCCCTAAATGATTTCAGACCCCACACCAGACCCCCTAGATAATTATTGATAAGATTAAACTCAAGCACTCCTCTGGTTAAATATGCAAAGAAAATATTTAATTTTCGGATCAGGCAATGTAATAGAGAAATATCACACATTTCTCCATGGTACAAGCTACCTTTTCCTATAGCGCTCCAGCAACTTTTTCTACTGACCAGCGGCAATAGAGTTTTGACAAAGGCCGGATTGTGGCCGAAACTTTACATATTTCTCTATTACATTGCCTGATCCGAAAATTAAATATTTTCTTTGCATATTTAACCAGAGTAGTGCTTGAGTTTTATCTTATCAATATTGACGGGATGGGAACCCTACCTACAGCACCCAGACCATTTTGCAGAGTGCCACATATTTGATCTACATTGAATACACGTAGATAATTAGACCCCCAGATCAGATCTCCTACCTTTATCAGACTACAGACTAGACCCCTTAAATTAATCAGACCAAAGACCAGAGAAAAAAAGATATACTTATCCTCCTGGCACATCTTCAGCTCTGGGCGCCGCCATACTGGATGCTGACACTGTGTAGTTTCAGGACATTGTGAGCGTCACTGTACACTACGTCCTGACGCTGGACAGTGTCAGGACCCAGAGCTGCGTGCACAGAACTGAAAAGGGGCCAGAAGGTTAAGTATAGGGCGCCCCTTAGCTCACATGACCTGTCACTGTTGTTTAACTGCCCACCTGCTCACTTCTGCCCACCTCAAGGACAGGCAGCTGAACAGCAGTGACAAGTTCTGCAAGCGTTGTTGTGCTTCCAAACTCACCAAAATAGTCGGTGCCCCAAGCAGTCGCACAACCCACAAGATGGAAGAGACAGCCCTACTAAATACACGTTTCCACAAAGTCAACATTGTTCACCAGGGAATTCATTTTTTTTATAAGATACTGAATTGATATACGCGACAAGCAGGCAATAGCCAACAATTGTGAGACAAATAAACATGGACTGGTATGCTTGAGAATGGCCTGCAGCGTATTCAACATATCTGCTACTCTTTCTATAAATAGAGACATTCCATGCTCGGGACTAGGAATGAGTGGGGAGCCATGCTGGGGACAAGGAATGAGAGGCTAGCCATGCTAAAGACTAAGAATGAGAAGGCTGTTTATTATTGTGCTGTACATGTTTGCTGACTGCATTACACACTTTAAGCTGTATTCTGTATACTTTTTTCTTTGAGGGGACCATTCCCATAAAAGACAATTTTTCTGTGCTATTTTGGGTGGTTGGCTCAAAGAGATTTCACCTATAGATTGCGTTAAATAACGTTTTTCCTCTGTATTGTACCACACTGAGGCTTTAGAATCCCAGAACAGCTTTCCTGTGGAATGACATTTTCTGGGTCAGTAAGCTGACAATAGCGCTGTGTTATTTATATTTTTGATTCAGAAGGATTTGTCAGAAAACAGTATAAGTATTATTTATCTAGCTATCCAACATTATTGACTAGTACATTTCACACTATTCAGTACTTTTCCTGAAAGAAGTAAATAACAGTCCTATTAGCTGGAGGCTGCTGAATGAAATAGATCGCCATTAAGGGCAAAATTCCATCTTTACCAATTATTGCATTTGTCTGCTTTTTCTGCGCAAAAAAAGTAATAGAGGTGCATATTTGAGAAATGTGCTTTTATGACAGGTTTGTATATTACCAGAGATCCATACACAGTCTTATAGTGATATGAAATAACCTCATATCATTGACATGTCGCTATTATTTAGAATCTACTAAGCCTGTAACTAATACCTTGAAAAATGTGCATTCTGTGTCATAGTATATGATTTAACAGATTCATATTGTCTGGGTTTGTATACACAATACATTTCTTTAGAAACTTATCTAATATTCTGTGGTCTAAAAATAAATAACAACCCCTCTCAAAAAAAAACTTCTGTGAGCTGACATTATATGTGCAAGGCCACATCACTAATATTTGTTTTTTTTACATGTATATTATCCTTTGATGCAGGGGTACACATTCCATTTTCCCAGAAACCCCCCTGACATCAGATCAGGATTATCATTGGAGCTCTTGGAACTCTAGTTCTAGGCCCCGCTATCCCTCTTGTGATCCTCGCTGGCTCGGGAGGCCCTCACATACAATTGGATTCGATTGTATCCACGTGTTTAGGAAGTGGATGATATGACAGCACTGGCGAGGCAAGGAAACATCAGTTCCCGTGCTCGCATGGTGATGCAGGTGGTGCGATGTCATCATGCCACTTGCATCATTCCGCTGGAGAAGGCCTATTTTGGAGAGGCCAGGCCTGCATTGCTGGAGGCTGGCATTGGAACAGGGACAGATGAGTGTGCTTGTTGTGGTGTGTATACATCGAGAGTGGGCAGGCACACTAAACATACAAGGAGTTCAAAGCCTTTGCCCTATGTAATAGTTTAACTTAAAATAATAAAAAAGTAGCGGAAAATAAATTAGAATGCACATCCAAGCAGTAAAGATAATTTTACGATTATATTACAACGAGAAGACAACTAACCCCTTAACGACCGGAGTATAGTCTTTTTACGTCGGCTATTTGGGGTAGTTCTTCTGGAGTGCCGCCCTTTCACATCGGCACTTCAGAAGAAGTTTTCTTGCATTGGGCGTGGTGCTCCTGAAGCCCTGTTACTAACAGCCTTGGGCTTCAGGGCATTGATTGAAGACCACTAGCAGTGGTTTTAGAGGGAGGAAACTCCCTCTCTCACCCCACCGGCACAACTGTGATTCAATCGTGGGGTGCCAATGGTTTCTATGGCAGCGTGGAGGCCTAGTAGAGGCCCCCTGGTCTGCCTTTATTAAATGCCTGTTAGACATCAATGCACAAGCGCGGGATTTTGTGTGCTGGGGAAGGCGAGGAGTGGTCAATCAAAAGTAAGGAGGCGGAGTCAACTCTGAAAGACTTGAGGAATGAAGATATGACTCTTTTCAAACGAAGATTTGACTCTTTTCAAAAAGAAGATATGACTCTTTTATGCTCATTAGCATACGATGTGGGAACACTAAAAAACTGAATACTAAAGCTACGGAGCCAACTAAGAAGATAATTAGGGTATGTTCACACGCAGTGACCAAAAACGTACAGAGCTGTTTTCAGGCGAAAACAGCTCCTGATTTTCAGACGTTTTTGTAGCAACTTTTTCGCGGCGTATTTTACGGGCATTATTGGCGCTGTTTTTCAATGGAGTCAATGAAAAACGTCTCCAAAAACGTCCCAAGAAGTGACATGCACTTATTTTTCGCTGGCGTATTTTACACGCCATATTTTGACACCGACGCGTAAAATTACACCTCGTGGGAACAGAACACCGTAAAACCCATTGCAAGCAAAGGGCAGATGTTTGTAGGCTTAATGGAGCCATTTTTTCAGGCGGAATTCGAGGCATAAAACGCCCGAATTATGTCTGAAAACACTGCGTGTGAACATACCCTTATAGGTCATATAGAAATGATTTTTCACCCACTCCCTCCAGGTATTGCTGGTTTAATAGGTGAAATGCTGGTGGCAGGTTCCCTTTCAGCTTTAAAATACCTTCGATAGTAAGGGCTTAAAAACATTGTATACAAAAATAAAAATAGCAATCCATAATAAGATCCACCATAAGATGAATATAAGTCCACAAATAAAATTTGACCAGCCAGACTAAGATAAATGTATATGACCGCTGCAGATACTCTACAGCAATGTAAATAGGCAACACATCAATGTGACATATACTATAGTATAGCACATACCCAACCAATAATGTGGTTTGGAATCAGTATAGGTTTGGCAGGGGGCTAACTCCCAAAAACCCTGGCCGACGCGTATCGCCGTAAAAGACTGGCTTCCTCAGAGATCCTTAATAAAAGTCTGGTTCAATGTGGTATCAATACAGATATACAGAGATACATGCAATTGTAGATGGTGCCTCACAGCCCCCCTTGTAGATGGTGCCATACAGCCCCCTTTGTAGATGGTACCATACCCCCCATGTAGATGGTGCCACACAGCATCCCTTTGTACATGGTGCCACACAGACCTCCCTGTAGATGGTGCCACACAGCTGCCCTTGTAGATGGTGCCACCCCCCCCCATGTAGATAGTGGGGGTGGATGTAGATACAATTGAATGTGGCAGTCATTAGCGCCGGGCCCTCATGGGGGGCCCGTTCCACCCGGCCCATAAATGTAATGTGCCAGGTGACGCGGGCCCCGTAGCAGCTTGGGGCCCTGAGAGGGTGGGACTGTCTCAAAGCAGCCGTATCAAAACAGCTAATCGCTGCTGATAGGCGACTTGTATGTCGGACGGCTGCAGTAGCGATCAGCTGTTGTATTAAGCGGCAGCTGTACCAGCGATACCCCTTTTTCCTTACATCCTACTTGCACCCAGGGCACATGCCCCGCCTGCCCCCCTAGCTACGCCCCTGAATAAGCATTATGTAGTTCCTGATTTTTCACCACCTTCCACCTCTGTCCTGAATCTTGGGAAATGATGCAGTGATGACACGTCTAAAGCTAATTCCATTGTTGGATTCTGAAATTCTTTGACCAGCAGCAGATTTCAGTGTATGTTGCATTTGTGTGTAAATGTTTAATATGTCTTCATCTACTGCAGAAAAGTTCAGAAAGTCTTTAATAACGTTATCTGAGCGGTCACACAGAAATGCCTTATTATTTATTAATTTAGTAAAAAAATATTATTAGTAAAAACAATAGTTTCAAAGCTGTTAAATATTTGATCTTTGGCGTAGACCATCACAAATACAGTTTATATACAATCAAATATAAACAAATGTCAATTATTAACTGTCTAATCATGAAACATTTGTTTCCTTCTTTGACCATTTTTAACATTGTGTCTATTGATTGTATACATATGTTGCATAATGCAGAGGACATGAAATGGTGTGCTGTGTGGGCTATTTCACTGTCGTTCAGATGAGCAATGTGGCTCACAGTGGCTTGCAGACAGTTTAATGAGGCAGTCTTCATTTCACCTGAGGCAGTAGGAAATCCTGTTAGATTTACAAGTGTCCATCTGTTAAAAGGTCCCTAGAGTTATTTCCACTGGCATTCTTCATTTGGACTTAAACCCTCTTAGCACCGATTGTTCAATTTGCAGGCTTTCTTATGACCGCGTACTCAGCATTGTGTAGAAACTTTCAGGATTACAGTCTGCCTTCCACAGTTAGGGTATGTGCACACACACTAATTACGTCCGTAATTGACGGACGTATTTCGGCCGCAAGTACCGGACCGAACACAGTGCAGGGAGCCGGGCTCCTAGCATCATACTTATGTACGATGCTAGGAGTCCCTGCCTCGCTGCAGGACAACTGTCCCGTACTGAAAACATGATTACAGTACGGGACAGTAGTTCCACGGAGAGGCAGGGGCTCCTAGCATCGTACATAACTATGACGCTAGGAGCCCGGCTCCCTGCACTGTGTTCGGTCCGGTACTTGCGGCCGAAATACGTCCGTCAATTACGGACGTAATTAGTGTGTGTGCACATACCCTTAGGCTGCAATTGAAATCTTTGTAAATGTTTTACTCAACCATAACACAGTAATATAGCTACATGTATTGATAAATATATAATTTATTAACCTGAGTCTTTGGTTTTACAGGTTGGAAGTTATAGCCTATAATTTGACTATAACAGAAATAAAAGAATAAACAAATGATTTGCTAGATGCCAATGTCAAGGGAAAATTTAATTAAATATGTTAATGAGCTTCACTTGCCCAATCTTCTGGTTTTCTCCTTGCATATCTGTTGGTGCATAGAAGCTCCAGGTCTGAATTAACAGGATGTCCAGGATTACTAAAAACATAGCTGCTTTCTTCCAAAAACAGCACCACACCTGTCCACAAGTTGTATGTGGTATTGCTGTTCAGCTGCATTTACTTCAGTGGAGCTGAGCTGCCGTACCAGACACAACCAATGGACAGGTGTGGCACTGTTTATGGTTGACAGCAACTATGTCTTAATAATCCTGGATAACCCCTTTGAAAGCCCATAGGCACCGATTCTCTGGCACCTAAGCTTCTGCCCATCAAGCAGGCCACGCCTTAAAGGGTCATCTGAACATAATAGAATGCGGTCCCCAGCTGGGTACTTTCATCTTTGTGCCAGAAAAGAAAGCCGCCAATAGGCAGCGGCAGTTGCTCTGGCAGACCTAGACTGTTCATGTCTTACATGGATGACCAATCGTTTCAATTGTTGCCATGTAACACTAAGTTACTTTCTGACTACTATGTTTGGCTGGCAAAATTAGCTGTTTTCACGGGGTCTTGGGAACAACAATCAATTGATCGTCGTTGCAGCTCTTATATTAAAGGGGATGTCTTTGATGAGTTAAGCCCTTTAAATCATAAATACCGTTAAAATATTAGACTGCTCTTAAAAAATAAAGCAGTCATTAGTCTGTATTGTACTTGCATAAACTTTGATTATCAATTTCTCCTTCTTGCAGTGGTGATTTATCTTGACTGCAGGCTGATTTCATATGTCCCACATAGTCACACAAAGCAAAAAATCACCACCAAAATTTAAGAAAAACATAATAGTAATACTGTTACTGGGCAGGGGTCCACTAGATTTTTTGCCCAGGGCTCTCCGCTAACCCTGACCTGGCCCTGCCCAGGGCCCCAGCCCAACAATAGCTACTGGCTGGGCATTATATACAATTGATGGGGCAGAACAAGGGGCGGGGCTGTTCGGGTCCCGTAGCAGCTGCATCTATCTCCATTGGAGTTAAGCCGCTCTGTTGAAGCCATGTTGGTTGCAAGATTTCAGCATGTGTGGGTACTTTAGCTCTAAAAAGGGTCTTAGGACTTTTCATTGCACTCTATTCTAAAGATAGTTGTTTCAAATTGAGTATTCTGTAAATCTACTAATTTTACCATGCATTAGTAAGCAATGTTATTATTTGGGCTGGACTTTCCATTAGGCACAAGGGTATGTTTATGATGTGTTGAGGTCTGCTTTACTTTCCCTCTATACTTCTAATTGTGTAATATGTCATAAAGATACCATTCTATTAACATATTCCGATGACATGGTGCTGATTGGCCTGATTACAGTTGGGGATGAAATCTCTTATCGGTCAGAGATTCAGTGAATGGCGTTGTGGTCAAGAGAGAACAATTTGGTCTTGAACGTGGAAAAAACGAAAAAAATTAATGTTCATTTCAGGAAAAATCGACGAGCACCTTCTTGTCTTGGGTGGGAATGTCGTAGATATGGTAAAGGAGTTTAAACTCTTGGGGATCACTATTTCTCATGATCGGACGTGCTCCAGTACAATATTTGCTTTACTGAAGAAGACCCAGTTGCAGATTTGTTTTTTACGTCTCTTGAAAAGGAATGATTTTAGTCTTGTAGTTTTTATCAGGCAACAATTGAGAGTCTTTTAAAATATGGGATCACTGTTTTGTTTGATATTGCGACGGTGAGGGAACGGCATTTGTTGAGAAGGGTAGTTAAAATGGCACGGACTATAATAGGTTGTGATATTTGTGATTTGTCGGGTATCTTCGAGGACAGGTGTGTAGGCACGGCAAGTAGAAGTCTGAAGGACGCCCCTCATCCAGCGCATGATCTGAATTGCTACCATCGGGTAGAAGATAGAGGGTGTTTAGGGCACGTACAATGTAGATTTAGAGAAATATTATGTAGCTCTGATGGAGCAATGCTTAGTAGTACTACACTTGGACATCTCTGGTTTTGATGCAACATATATATATTTTTTTTACTTTTACCCTTGTCAGGAATCACTTTGGAAATATAGCACAATGACTTGGATCCTGGTTTTGGCCTTAAAAACTGATTCAAAATCGGCAAATAACTGCATATGGGCAGCACGGTTTAGATGTGGTTAGCACTGTTGCCTTGCTGGACTGATGTCCTGGGTTCAAATCCAACCAACGCATTTGCTTAGTGGTTAGTGATGTTGTCTTACAGGACTGGGGTCCTCAGTTAGAATCTGACTAAGGACATCTGCATTAAGTTTGTATGTTCTCTCCACATTTGCGTGGGTTTCTGCCCACACTTTAACAACTTGCAGATAGTGAATTTAAATTGTGAGCTCTACTGGCGAAAGTGAGTGATGACCACTTTTGTACAGCGATTTGGAATATGTTGGCAGCATGTAAATAAAATAATAACACAGTATTTCAGAGCAGCTGATGTGTTCCTTCCTTACATACAGAAACATGACAGCCCAGTATGACAGCAAAACACATCCCAGCATGACATGAACTGCTCAGTGCAGGAGACGGTTGAGATCAACTACAGTGATCACAAAGAAATCACCACCTGAACACAAATATCTTCAATTCAGACTTATTCTTGAAATGTTTGTGAACATCAATCCATAGACATCTAACTGCAGTAGGAGTCAAAGAATAATTGAAACAAATTCTAATCTGACTAATAATTTGTTCCCATTATATTATAAAGTACCTAATTAAAATCTGTAATATGGCTCATCATCAGTGCAATCAGATAACATACGATGAACACACACCACTAACTCTGCATTTATTTCTCAAATATATTCATTTTATATTTATAATAAATGAAATTGTTGTGCAAGATTAGTAAATTAAATCCTTTTAGCATCATCCTTTGTGTGCTAAAAGATCTTTAAATAGATGTGTAGAACAGTGTATTGGAAATTTGCATCTAATAAAAGTCCTAGATTATTCTCTGTTATACAGGAGTACATTATGTGAATGCAGAAAAATTAATACTTAAGTCTGATCATTAGGGAAGAGAACCCGTACAGAATCAAATGTCCTGTGCCCATTAACTAATTTCAGCACTGAAGCAAGGGGCAGTTTGTAGCCCCACCCAGCTTTTACTGAGCCCCATAACAGTGGTGTGCCCTGGCTCTGTGGTTGCTATGTGTATCTACATGTAGATTTACATGGAACGTTACCGATCAAAGATTTCCCCTAATCAGATTGATATGTCGATAATTCATTACCAGCAACATAAAATACTACTATTAATTTGACACATCAATTACATATTTTAATTTTATTGATGATTGCATAAATAGTTAAGGTACAATAAACCTCAATAGAAATGATATTTTTGCCCATTTACACACAACAATTTGTCATTTTCATTGGACTGTAATCTGCAGAATTGTTAAAAGAGCCCCATAGGATCGTGTCATTAAAATGTAGGTTTAATTTTTTCTTTTTTGCACTAGGCTGTATGCACATGACTGTTGTCACGGTCTGTGGGTATGTGGATCCCCTAGGCTGCACCGCCGTAGCGGAGTAGCAGCTGGCTAAACAACAGTGTACCAAGTCTATACAAAGTCCAAGCACATAGGTACCTGCAGTAGTCCAGACAGTAGCAGCGGCTAGGCACAGATGGTACTTTGACGATATGTGATGCAAAATGTGGCATGAGGTACCAGGCATGGCAGATGACACTAGATGTGGTGTAAGACAGTAGGCATAGCAGACGGAACAACACGACTCCAACACTAGAGAGGGCACAGGAACAAATATAGCACGGGATACAGGATACAGTTAACAGGGCACGGGAACAGTCGGAACAGGATACGACTAAGGGACCATTTGCAAGACTAACACAGGAATACAAACAACGCTCAGGCAAGGAGTGAGCCCTTTTTATAGTCCAGGGTGATCTTGGGATAATTCTTTACATGTGCACGCGCTGGCCCTTTAAGGCTGAGAACGAGCTGTCGCGCGCACCCTAGTGGTCACTGCAGGGCAGGACGGATGAATGTGCTGGCGTCTCCAGGGAGGGAGATGTAGGCAGGATGACAGGGGTCTGCGGTCGCGGCTGTCAGCAGGTAAGGGGAGGCGGTGGTCTGCGACCGTGGCTGATACAACTGTATTATTGATTTGTGGGAAACAACGGTAGTAGACTACCTATAGCCTGTTATGGTTCAATACTTAGGCCGTAATCCTCGGAATAGCACATAGACCCATTGATTTATATGGCCCCATGCACAAAACTATCGGATCATTGTGGGAACCGCGAGTCCAGGCCACAAACTGTTGTTTCACTGTAGACATTCAGGTACTCATGCTCTTAACTCAAGAGGTTAAAAATAATTGTGTTTATTGATTGATTGAGGGTAAACGCCACGAAAAACGGCAGAAAATACGGAAGCTGAATGCCTCAAACCTCTGGCCATTGATTTCAGTGGGAAAAATTGAATTTCGTTCCGACGGGGCATTTTTTTTAAAAACGCCCCGTAAAGAGTGCATGTCACTTCTTGAAACGTTTTTGGAGCCATTTTTCATTGGGTCAATAGAAAAAACAGCTCCAAAAACGGCCATAAAAAACACATAAAAAAACGCTTGATGCTTAAAAAACGGCTGTAAATCAGAGGCTGTTTTCCTTTGAAAACAGCTCCATATTTTACAGCTGTTTTTTGCTTAGTGTGTGAACATACCCTTAGGCTATGTTCACACTTAACAAAAAATGGCTGAAAATACGGAGCTGTTTGCAAGGGAAAACAGACCCTGATTTTCAGCTGTTTTTTAAGCAACTTGCATTTTGCTGCGTTTGTTACGACTGTGTTTGGAGCTATTCTTCTATAGATCAAGAAGTTACATGCACTTTTTTTGAAAAACCAGCCGCGGAACAAACGCCCCGTGGGAGTGGAACGTCATTTTTCCCATTGAAATCAATGGGCAGATGTTTGGAGGCGTTCAGCCCCCGCATTTTTAAGCATTTTTTGGGGGCGTTTATGGCCAGAAAAACGGATGAAAATAGCCCGTGTGAACTTACTCTTAACCCCTTCCCTCTTTGGCCACTTTTGACCTCCCTGACAGAGCCTCATTTTTAAAATCTAACATGTTTCACTTTATGTGGTAATAACTTCGGAAGGCTTTTACCTATCCAAGCGATTCTGAGATTGTTTTCTCTTTAAACATTGGACTTTATGTTACTGCCAAAATTTGCTCGATATGTTCAGTATTTAATTGTGAAAACACCAAAATTTAGCGAAAAATTTCAAAAATTAGCATTTTTCTCAATTTAAATGTATCTGCTTGTAAGACAGGCAGTTATAACACACAAAATTGTTGCTCATTAACATCCCCCATATGTCTACTTTAGATTGACATCATTTTTTGAACATCCTTTTATTTTTCTATGACGTTACAAGGCTTTGAACTTTAGCAGCAATTTCTCACATTTTCAAGAAATTTTCAAAAGGCTATTTTTACAGGGGCCAGTTCAGTGAAGTGGCTTTGAGGGCCTTATATATTAGAAACCCCCAAAAAGTCACCCCATTTTAAAAATGTCACCCCTCAAAGTATTCAAACAGCATTTAGAAAATTTCTTAACCCTTTAGACGTTTCACAGGAATTAAAGCAAAGTAGAGGTGAAATTTACAAATTTCATATTTTTTTGCAGATATTAATATTTAATACAATTTTATTTATAACACAGAAAGTTTTACCAGAGAAATGCAACTCAATATTTATTGCCCAGGTTCTGTTTTAGGAAATATCCCACATGTGGCCGTGGAATGAAGCACCGGCCTCAGAATCAAAGGAACACCTAGGGGATTTTGGAGCCTTATTTTTATTACAATATATTTTAGTCACCATGTAAAGTTTTAAGGGCTCTTGCGGTGCCAAAACAGTGAAAATCCCCCAAAAGTGACCCCATTTGGGAAACTACACACCTCAAGGAAATTATCTAGGGGTATAGTGAGCATTTTGACCGCACAGGTTTTTTACAGAAATTATTAGTAGGTCGTGAAAATGAAAATCTACATTTTTTCAAAGAAAATGTAGGTTTATCAATTTTTTTCTCATTTCCACAAGGACTGAAGGAGAAAAAGCACTGCAAAATTTGTAAAGCAATTTCTCCCGAGTAATACAATACCCTACATGTGGTAATAAACGGCTGTTTGGACACACGGCAGGGTTTAGGCTGGGTTCACACAAGCACATTAACGTCCGTAATGGACGGACGTATTTCGGCCGAAGTTATGTACGACGCTAGGAGTCCCTGCCTCTCCGTGGAACTACTGTCCCGTACTGAAAAGATGATTACAGTACGGGACAGTTGTCCTGCAGAGAGGCAGGGACTCCTAGCATCGTACATAACTATGATGCTAGGAGCCCGGCTCCCTGCTCTGAGTTCGGTCCGGGACTTCTGGCCGAAATACGTCCGTCCATTACGGACGTTAATGTGCTCGTGTGAACCCAGCCTTAGAAGGGAAAGTGTGCTATTTGGCTTTTGGAGCTAAAATTTAGCAGGAATGGTTTGCGGAGGCCATGCCACATTTACAAAGCCCCTGAGGGAACAAAACAGTGGAAACCCCCCACAATTGACCCCATTTTGGAAACTACACCCATTGAGGAAATTATCTAGAGGTATAGTGAGCGTTTTAACCCCACAGGTTTTTTTCAGAAATTATTGGAAATAGGCGCTGAAAATAAAAATGTAGGTTTAGCTAATTTTTTCTCATTTCTACAAGGACTGAAGGAGATAAAGCACCACAAAATTTGTAAAGCAATTTCTTCCGAGTAAAACAATACCCCATATGTGGAAATAAACGGCTGTTTGGGCACACGGCAGGGCTAGAAGGGAAAGAGCGCTATTTGGCTTTTGCAGATCACATTTAGCAGGAATGGTTTGCGTAAGCCATGTCGCATTTGCAAAGCCCCTGAGGGGATAAAACAATGAAAACGCCCAAAATGTGACTCCATTTAGGAAACTACACCCCTTGAGGAATTCATCTAGGGGCGTAGTGAGCATTTTGACCCCACAGATGTTTCATAGAATTTATTAGAATCGGGCAGTATAAATAAAAACAATCCTTTTTCTTCAAAATGTTTCATTTTCTCAACAAATAAATGAAAAAAAGAACCCAACATTTGTAAAGCAATTTCTCCCGAGTACAGCAATACCCCATATGTGGTCATAAACTGCTGTTTGGGCACACGGCAGGGCTCAGAAGGAAAGGAACGCCATTTGCAGTGCAGATGTTGCTGGATTGGTTTCTGGGAGCCTGAAAGTGTTGTCCTGGTATAATACGGGCACCGTCGCTTCCAGCAGATATGTTTTGGCCCTCCCCTTCCTGGTTCCCTAATTTTAGGTCCTTGATAAATCGTCTCTTGAATCAGAAGAAATGTTCCCCTCGGGCTGCACAACTGCATATTTTGTATTTCCTGACTTTTTGGAGCCATAACTAATTTTATTTTTTCATTGACGTAGTTGCATGAGGGCTTTTTTTTGCGGGACAAGCTGTAGTTATTATTGGTACCATTTTGGGGTACATGCGGCTTTTTGATCACCTTTTATCCTATTTTTTGGGAGGCCAGGTAAACAAAAAAACGCAATTTTGGCATCTTTTTTTTATACAGCGTTCACCATGCGTTATAAATTACATGTTAACATTATTCTGCGGGTCAGTACGATTCCGGCGATACCTGATTTATAGAACTTTTTTATGTTTTACAACTTTTTGCACAATAAAATTACTTTTTTTTCCGTCGCCAAGTTGTGAGAACCATAACTTTTAAACTTTTTTGTCGACGGAGCTGTATGAGTGCTTGTTTTTTGCAAGACGAGCTATAGTTTTTATAGGTACCATTTTTGGGTACGTGCGACTTTTTGATCACTTTTTATTCCAATATTTGTATGGCAAAGTGACCAAAAAACAGAAACTCTGGTATAGTTTTTTTACGCTGTTCACCGCGTGCAATAAATAATATAATATTTTGATACCTCAGGTCGTTACGTTCGCGGAGATACCAAATACATATGGTTTATTATTATTTTTCAATAATAAAGGACTTGATAAGAGAAAAAGGGCGATTGTGTTTTATTTTATTACTTGAAACTTTTATTGTTTTCAAACTTTTATTTTTTTCCCTTTTTTTAAACTTTTTTATCCTTTTTTTACACTTTTTCTCAAGTTCTACTAGGGGACTTGAAGGTCCAACTGTCAGATTTATTTTTTTCTAATACATTGCACTACCTACGTAGTGCAATGTATTAGATCTGTCAGTTATTCACTGACAGCAAGCCGAGTAGGCTTCGCCTCCCAGCGGGCCTAATCGGCTTCCGTAATGGCAGAGCAGGAGGCCATTGTGTCTCCTGTTGCCATAGCAGCTGTCGCCAGTCCTGATTGCCTGTCAGGGCTGGCGATCTGCTAGCAACCGCTAAGATGCAGCGATCGCTTTCGATTGCTGCATCAAAGAGGTTAATGGCAGGGATCGGAGCTAGTTCCGGTTCCTGCCATTACAGGTGCATGTCAGCTGTAACATACAGCTGAATTCCACCGATGATGACGCCGGATCAGCTCCTGAGCCGGCGCCATCTTGCCGGCGGCTACGGAAGATGATCAGGCTCAGGAGGATCAGGCGGATCTTGACCGGCTTCCGTTCTAGGCAGCCCGGGAGGCCAGTTTTAGGCCTCCGGTTGCCATTGCAGCCACCGGATCCCCCGGCAATTTCATTGCTGGGGTTCCGATGAGCTGCAAACACCTTAAATGTAGCGATCACGTTTGAACGCTGCATTGATGGGGTTTATGGCGGGGATCGAAGCTAATTTCAGTCCCCGCCATTACAGCCGGATGCCAGCTGTAAGATCCTATTGGCGATATAAACCACTGTATGTCTATATGTTGCAGCTTTCCATTGGGGGGTGCTTGCTTTAGGACATGAGATGTTTCTTACACAGACTGTAAGTGATGGTTGGCAACGGATTGTAAATCAAATTTGCCTGCATATGGCAAGAAAATGACAATTTAACAAACTATTAAACTAATTAAACTATTAAAAAAGATTTACACTACTACATTTTGAAAGTTTTGAAGTCTCTGGCTTCCTACTACTCCAGTCTACAGCCCTAAAATCCAGATTTTGCATCTCAATATTTAGAAGTTGACTGAGTAATTGGCCCTGGACCTTGATTTTGATACAAAACAAAATTATATATATAATAATAAGAAGAAGAATCTACTTTTTCTTTTTCTTTACTTCAACTGTAGAGTGGGTTTGAAAGACACATGAATTAAGGAATAGTTGACCCAACTGGGGCTTGATCTAGCCTTTGAAATTTGATCAAATTTCTAAATATAACTATCATTTTGTTTTCTTTCCATTTGATGCCAATATTTCGCACATATATTTTCTATTAAAATCAAGAAATTTGTTTGTTATTGCATGATTTGCACTGCCATAATATTATAATAGTTATTCAGAATGTTTATGTGACACATTGGGGCAGATTGACTAATGTTTATGCGCCTAGAATGTGTCGAAAAATGCACCATAATTGGGTGCGTTTTGGCCAATTTGGCACACATCATTTTAGAACAGATGTTTGCAACTCTAGAAAAATGTTCAGCAAATGAGCGGAACTTAGTGGGAAAAGGGGTGTGGTTTAAATTGCTACAAAATTCTGTCGAAAATAATCCAAATCAAAGATGGTATAAGGAGGAGAAAAGTGTCTAGCAACTCTCGCTAGATGCACCAAATTTATCATACAGCGTGCACCACTGTCATCAATTTGGCACATCTTCTGAATATCTGGTCTAAGTTTACACTGTCAAAAACTTAGGCAGCATTAATAAATCTGCCCTATTGTTCGTTGCATGTAGAATCAAATTAGCAATATGGCATATAGTAAAGCAGACCTGTCAAATGTCACATCCGTCTCCCTCTTTATATTTTGCTAAATAGATACCACTGGGTTATAAAATAACAAATCATATATGACTCTTATTCCACAGTTTGTTGTATTTTCGGTGCATCTAAATAGAATTTTTAGTACCAGGAGATTTTAATAACTCTTTTTCATGTACCTAATAAAAACTTTAGGTGACTTTTTTCAATGATTGCAAGTTGAAAACTGTAACCAGATCCAATATTTTATAGACAGTGTCTGAGCTAGGCAAATATCCATGCAAATGGTGATTTATAGTGTCTGAGAATTGTAAGAGAAGGTGTGTGAGGGACTATGCACTAGAGACAATTACATTTGCTATTTTTCTATTATGCTTATGCAGTAAATAGTAGATTTTATTATTATATAAAAAAAATTATCGTTTTTTATACAAAGCATAAATGCTTACATAATGACTGTGTCTCAATTATTTTTACTAAATTAGAAGTTTAAACTATTTTATCAGCTTCTTCAGGATACTTAACTGAATTGGCACTTATTATACTGCCCCTTTTGACTGGAGGGAGTCAGTTCATGTGACTGTCGTACAACTTTCAAGTTACCATATGGGGGAAAAAAGATGACGACTATCCAAACCTACCTGCATTTAGAAAGGGTTCTTTGTAGCATGACTCAATGTATTTCTATGAACTGGGGCTAGCCTGTGTCTTAAAAACTTAAAGAGTAGAAAGATATGAAGAACTGTGTCCCCATTTCTTGTTTTCTTAAACATTTATGTAAACGCCTTTGGTCCTTGATATAATTGAAGAATTTAATAGCCACATTACAGCTGTGCCACCTATTTATGGCTATATAAATTATTCTTGACTTACCTCCTGGGTGCTGTCAAATTTAGATTGGATTTGAATCTATTGCTTTTTGTCTTACTGAGGTTTGCTATTCTGATATTTTATTGTCAGATATAAATATGGAAAGTACTTCTAAGCAGGCATGAAAAATCAGAGCAAGCCCGCTTAGAAGTGGCACCATGTGGCGCCACACAAGATAAGTGATTTTTTTACTTTTCTGTTTAACTTTGTTAATCAGCTTCTCATGAAACCAGTCTTATCTCATGTTTGCTTATGGTAGGAATATTAGGCTGAAGGCTCGACTGTGGAAAATAAGAAGTATTACATTTTATTAACAGCTTGCAAATATATTTGTGTTTTTTAAACTATCATCATCATGCCACAATAATAATATGCACAAACAAAGGTATAGTAATGCGCACACCTTTTGTTCGGATGGGCAGGAGACCAGTTTCCAATAGAAACAAATAGAAAAGAGCGTTTTATTTTTAGATTAGGGCATCTGTACAATGTGCTATTAAAATTTGTATTTCTGAAATTCTGAAGTATCCAAAAATTTCTGGTGCCTTATAGTTTTCTTAATGTATGATACAAAAACCAAAGACTTTAACCAGACTGTGTGCATGCTTAAGTGTTTATACTTTACAATTATCACTACTAAATGTTTTCTTGCACTGAGAGTATAGATTGCCTTAAGGAACCATAGTACTTCCTAGTAGCAGAAAAGTGTGAAGTCTATTCAGGGGCAGTGGCTTGGAACTGATGAAGGATGTTTTTAGGAAGCACGTCTATGACACAATTCGCTGTAACCACCAAAACATACAGCTACAGGAAATCACATAAATTTGTGATGGTCTTTAAATAATGACTACCTCTACCTGTATGACTGCTTTGTATATGATATAGATGACTTAGGAAAGTAAAAAAGTACAACACACCAAAGGATTGCAGTGTTCATATAGTTACCCAATTTACTTTAGCTAATGTATGTGTTATGCCCACGGTCGCTGGCATGTCCTACTCACTGGCAGCCGCGACCGCAGTATTATTGGGTCTTTCCGGCATCTCTCTCCATGGAGACAGCGGCATATGCTGCTGCATCCGTCTCCTCCCCCTGCTTTCTCTAGGGCGAGCGCGTGCTTGCTTGCCCTGGTCTTAAAGGGCCAGCGCGCAAACCACTAAAATTATCCCTGCCCTAACCCTGCTCGCCCTGGACTCTGCCCACTTCCTCCCTGCCTGAACGAAGTTGTGTCTGCCCATGTTCGTTATTGCAAATGATCCCTTAGTTGTATCCTGTGTTCCCGTATCCTGTACCCCATATTCAATAATTGTGTTTGTTCCAGTGCAAAGTTTAGTGTTGGAGTCTAGTTCGTCATCTGTGCCAAGTGTCATCTGTGCCAAGTGTCATCTGTACCAAGTGTCATCTGTGCCAAGTATCTGCTATGCCAAGTGTCTGCCACGCCAAGTGTCTGCCAAATCTTCTATACAGGCACTCTTGTTCTAAAGACTATCATTGACTGTTGTTTGGCCAGATGCTACTAGGCAGAGTGGTCCAGTGGGTCCACATACACCACAGGCATTACAGTATGCTTGGACTTTTCTTGTTCTTTGGTGCCACAAAAAAGGTATATATACAACTACCAATACAACTGTTATCTATAAACGAAATACCAATTTCGTTGTATATTCAAGATAGAGATAAGTGGTTAAACCGCTAATATGCGGACCCCAGCCTTGCGTCCTTCCCACCCACTTGACTGTGTTAAAGGAAGAATTTGTATAGAGCAGAGATCAAGCATGCGAATGGTGGGTATCCCAGCGATCGGACCATCCCTGGTCTGTTATTTATAAACTATCCAATGTTTCCTGCTGGGATACCCCTTGAAGGTGGAAGAATGAACAATTTAAAGTCTAATCTTGTTGATGCAAGTATTCTACTATGTATTTTTGGGTTTTAGTGGAAGGGACACTAATAAAGTCCCTGGGCCTTAGGGCTACAATGTGATAGGACTCTACTACTTGTTACAAAGAAATATATATTATTGTACAATGCCAAAAAATGTATACATTGCTTATTTTGAGGTTTTTCTTTCATGTTGTGGAGTTCGTGTTGTGGAGTTCATTTCAGGCTTATTATGCAACACACGGGTTGGTATAGGTTCTGGGACCGTTTTTGATCTGTGGTGATTCCCTGCTTCCTATACATTTACACTCACACGCACAGTAGTGTGATTGTGACAACCCCTTTGTATACTCTTTTGGGTCTACATTATGTTTTCTTGTTTAGGCATGCTTTCATGAATTATGTCTGTGGATTTTGTATTTCTTTGTATTATACATCTATAGCATGTCTTCTTGAGTGTTTTTTAGTGGTATTATATCATATATCACTCTACATGTTGAGTATATCTTATTTTGAATAGCCTCATTGTTCTCCACATCAATGCATTTTAAAGAGACTCTGTCACCATATTATAAGTGCCCTATCTCCTACATAAGGAGATCGGCGCTGTAATGTAGGTGACAGTAATGCTTTTTATTAAAAAAACCGATCTTTTTTCACAACGTTAGGAGCGATTTTGGTTTATGCTAATGAGCTTTCTTAATGCCCAAGTGGGCATACTTTTACTTTCGACCAAGTGGGCGTTGTACAGAGGAGTGCATGATGCTGACCAATCGGCATCATGCACTCCTCTCCATTTATTTACACTGCACTAGCGATATAGTTGTATCACTATGTGCAGCTACATACACAAACCCTAACATTACTACAGTGTCCTGATAATGAATACACATGACCATCCAGCCTGGACGTCATGTGTACTCAGAATCCTGACACTTCTGACTCTTTTTTGTGAGATTCCGGCAAGTGAAACCAAATCTCGTTTAGCTCCGTGATCTCGCGAGATCTTTAAATTGTTTGTCTTATTTTAGGTCCTGATGGCCAATATGTTTTTATGAGCATTGTAATAAAGGATTTATATATTGTTGCAAGGTACATATGTGTACTCGGTGTTGTAATTTTTTCCTTTTTGGATGTGTGATATGTCCTCACATATAGTCATGGGTATTCTTTCTTTCATAATATGTCTGTAAATTCAGAACCCAAAACAGAACCAAAGGCAAAAAAGTCCCAAAAAAACCCCAAAAAGGTAAGTGTAGGATTTTGTAAAAACCGTCAAAATATAACAAACAATGGCCTTTAGTGCTGAATAAGCAAATTCATGTTAATATAATGTTTCCTATAATAATCAGATATTACTTAACCTGTAAAAATTAAACGTTAAAATCTGTCTTGAAATTACTTCATGGCTTCCTAAGGTCTGCAAAGTAGAATTTGGTATGTACAATTGGTTAAATATTTTCTACAGCTAGGTCATATGTTGTGGAGAATTTATTTTAATTAGATTTATTGCTCTGCTGTTCTATAAACCCCTTTAATGGTATAAATATCTCACAGCAAGTTACAATAATCCTGTAGTAATTTGATGCTGAGCACAAAGAATATTGATTTTATAAAATTACTAAACAGACTTGCCATTCTCCTGGGCTTATCTATCAAGCTCTTGGTAATACCGATAGCAAGTAATATATAAGTGAACATTTTGTAAGTATAATTTAACCTCACAGATATTGTCCGATACTTCCCACAAAGTTAAAGAGCAACAATGTTTTCAAACT
The DNA here is from genome assembly GCF_050947455.1 of Rhinoderma darwinii. Taxonomy (NCBI): domain Eukaryota; kingdom Metazoa; phylum Chordata; class Amphibia; order Anura; family Rhinodermatidae; genus Rhinoderma; species Rhinoderma darwinii. The sequence continues at coordinate 288,705,642 of NC_134691.1, forward strand.
GGCTAAAATCTTTCCATATCATGCGAATTGGAACGATTTTATGTTTGGAACGAGTGTGACTATAAGCAGGCAGATGTCTTACTGACTTTAGAAGTCATGAGAAACCTGCCCAACCTTGCACCCTGTGGCACATGGGTGGTGAAAACCTTCTCTACTTTTTCTTCCAGAGATGAGAAAATTCCTCATGGAAATTTTAGAAACTGCTGAAAAATGTATTTCCGTAAAGGCAGGCATTGTTTCTTTACCTTAACAATAATCAATGTTTTCCATCACCTGGTTGAAGCATTCCTTCCTATATGCTCCCAATCTCCAGGGATTGCCTCATAGCAGTGTCCAGAAGATTAGCCATAGTTCTTTACTGTCTACTGAAAGATTACTATGTATTACAATTTGTATCTCCCAAGACAAATTCAGCTTATGAGTAAAAGAGGAATTTCCCCTGGGTTGCCACAACAGAGCACTATACACTACGGTATCTGTGTGCTACTAATTCTCTGTGTGGTACTGCGTGGGAAAGCTTTGGAGCAGAGTCGTGAAAGCCCCAATGCTGTAAGAGAGACGCTTGTCATACAGAGTGGCCTGGTGCACAGTGCAGTTATAGGGTGTTCTTACTAAATCATAGAACCGGGGCAGAGTGACACAAGGTCCGATACTGAGGTGAGCGCAGTGCTGACTATTAGGAATACATTGCAGCTGTATTTATCAATTCACTGATACATTTGTTAGACAGATAGTAGATCGTATTGGAGCATGTTTGTTGTCGCATCGGTATTAGAACAAGTGTTGGTGAGGATCGTGCTGGCTATTAAATATTAGCTGGGGTTGCCAATTTATTACATTCCTGCCTATTGAGTCAAAGCGACCCTCTGGTCTCAGGAAAAAATGATAAATGTGAAGGGGTATATGCAGTAATATTATCTGGTGCCCTCCATTTGTGCCCTTCTGCCGTGGATCTGAAGTTTTAGGGTCCCCCCCTGTGTTGTCTCAATATGGCCACAGTGCGTCTCAGACTGAGTCTAACACACTCCCTCTGTTCACGGATTGGACAGAAATTCTCAAGTGAGCAGCTCTGGCCAATCAGAGAATAGTTGGAGTGTCTCAGACTTGTAGTCCAAGAAGCGCTGCAGCCATTTTGGGACAGCACAGAGAGGACCCTAAAACTGCTGATCCATGGCAGAAGGGCACAACTGGAGGGCACCGGTGGTGATACTGCACAATAAACCCTATCATATTTAAAATGTTGTCCAAGGGTCACTTTAAGCTCGATTTTATATTAACAGGAGGCATAAATTACGCCCCATAACACATTTCACCGGTATTCCCAGATTCTTATTCCAGGTATTTTGATGGTATTTCCAATGCAGCACTAGCAGCCAGGGGCCTTGCTAGGGTTTTAAAAGATCAGGAGCAAAAGTCCCAAGACATACTTTTATAACACGGAAGGCTTAGATACAGCGGCTCAGTCATATGTATGGTATTATAGTTCAAATAATACAGTCATCAAACAATGGTCAGATATCAGTTCTACCCAGCGAAAAGTGAATATAGTGCAGTTACATCAAGTGACTCACAGGTGATGTCATCCTTGATAGGAGTAGTTCAATGTCTCTTTTCTACTCTATCCGGGTCGAGACCGCATTGACGACTTCTTCTTGACATGTGTCACGCTGCACACAAACTCACCATCCTGCTTCTGAAACCCCAATGCCTCAGTGCCCCTATACAGTAATAGTGCCCCCTTTATACACCACATAGTACTAGTGCCCCCATTTCGGCACCATAAAATAATAGTGCCTCCACACAGTAATAATTCCTACTTTGTGCCCACCACAAAATAATAATGCCTTCTTTGTCAGCTCAAGTATAGTTAGTGCCAAAGTATATTAGTTGGCTGGATAGTAAGTACTGTATATAGGGGTATTTTAAAATACCCTCATTGAACATCTCTCTGGTAATAGTGCCAAGTAGTAAGCTAACAGGGGTACAGATCCAGGAAATTGTTATATTTACTGGTCACCATATGAAATAGGGGTGAACTGATTGCACTGATATAAATTTGTACTCTTATATTTATTATAATTATTTCTAACAAAACTTATATTTTATAACTTATATTTTCTCACAAACACACGCTTTTTCCATTTTTCCATTGCCCTTATGTTTATTTCTTGATAATCACTTGGTGGTGCACACCTTATATAGTTGTCCCCAATATTAAAATCAATGAAAAGGGAGGGCTACATCGCTCTATTCTTTATTGCATACCTGGTAATGTATTACATTATTATTTGAGCTCTATCCCTTTCCATTTTCCCCCTTCCAAACAACTGGGTGGAAGTTTATGCCATATGTCTTACCTAGGGGCCTCCACAGATCCAGACTGCATTGATGCTACTATACTTGATGAAGGTATTAATACAAATTTAACATAATTATTATATTTCAGAACCGGAAATATGTATAGAGAATATCCTCCAGCTCACCTTTGGCAGAATCACGCTGCTAGCTGTGCCCGAATCCTTGTGTCTGCACACGATATATAGAGCAAACAGAAATCCAAGGAAAGGTCCAGCGCACAATGATTTGAGAGAGTAGACTTTTAAAATGGAAACACGGTTCCAATTTTATTTTAGACAATATTTAAAAGAGAACAAATGTCCAAGTGTAAAGGTAGGTATAAAGATATGCACGCTGCCTACGTGTTTCAGACGCCCACAGCGTCCTTAATCATGGCTTATACCTACCTTTGCACTTGGACATTTGTTCTCTTTTAAATATTGTCTAAAATAAAATTGGAACCGTGTTTCAATTTAAAAGTCTACTCTCGCAAATCATTGTGCGCTGGACCTTTTCTTGGATTTCTGTTTATTATATTTCAGCTTAGGATAAGTTATCATATGTATGGTGTTACATCTGTATAAATTGCATCTACAGAGAATAGATAAAATAAGTAACTAGTTGTCTGTTGTATTAATGGATGGTAGGCCTTTGAAGATTTACAACTTTCTAAACACTTTTTTGGATTATTTTCTATAAAAACGCATTAGGGAGGTACAGTACTTTGTAATGGACCTGAATCAGCACAGACTTTTGTGCTTTACTTATTACTTGTTTAAGTGTTACATAATGAAATTTCATCATATGTCTATTATAAGGATTTAGACACTCTCTAAGATTACAGAGTTATTAAGTTAAACCGAGATCTCTGCTGGCCAAATATTAATGTAGAATCCATATGTTGGTGATGTCTTGGAAAATGAGTCACTAAAGCGATCCCTCCTTAATCTACTGGCAAGGAAAACTAGTATCATGCCCTCTGTTTCCTTTTCTAAAATGAGTCATGGAGCTTGAGGTTCCTTACAGATCGAATGGCAAGAATATCTACAACTTTATATTAGAATTAGAAAGGCCAAAAGGCTTGGGTCCTGTATGACTTGACTAAAAGCGGAGGTACATCATTTTCTTTTTCAGATACATTTGTTCAGAAAACTACCCATTAGTAATTATCATTAATGAAGTCAATCCTATCTTCCTATTTGGTAAAAAAAAATTCTCTACAAGGTAAGTAGATCATGAGTAGCTTTGATGAAGTGCATTGACTTCAAAGGAATTTACAACAGTAAAGATTGTTGGACAATTGAATACGCCATTAGTTTCTGATCTGTGAGGTTCTGATCACTGTGACCAAACTTGGCCCAAGAACGGGGGTGTCTGGTCCACCACCCACAGCGAGTCACCACCATCGCCATGAGGTAACAGTATGTCGGTTCGTGGAAATGACCCGCCTGCCGTGACGTACTATTATGTTATTGGGCAGAAAGGGGTTAAACTCTGGTCCATTTGGCATAATCCCTTTTTGTTAGAAAGGTCCCCTGAACAGAAGTTTAGCACAAGTTGTCCCGCTGCTGTGACTTCCCAGCGACCATCTGCAATTTGTTGGGGAACCTGGCAGCAAGTGTTTAATTATTTTGCAGCACCACCACACAGGAAACAAAGCATTTCATGGTGCCCATTGAAATCAATTGGCTGTCCGTCTAATGCACAGATGTGCTGGGTCCTCCATAGTGAAAGACACTCATTTGAGTTATTTTCTGCTTCGGTTAATTGATGGGGGTCCTGAATGAGACTCCCCTGTTAACTCAGAATGTCCTAACACTGAAAACAGTTTTTCTAAACCAGAGAACCCTTTTAGATTCACATGCAAATAAACTTAGATGTGGCAAAACCATCTAGTCAAAGCTTTTTTTATCTACAGTAACTCTTCTGTATTTTGCTGTATATGTAACGAGCACCAATCGACAGACAGGTGAGCCCTAATCTACCCGCCACTCAGTCCCTGCCTACTTGCACACGGCGACGGCGTACAACTGGGCGACGGTCCCTTCGTTCAATACGTGCACGAGAGACAAACAGACAAGGGTACACAGAAGCTAAGGGAAATGGGGCAGTTGCCCATGGCAACACCGTGAGCAACAAGAGTAGTGAACCAGGAGTGTACGAGGTACCAAACGCAGAGCAGGAGCATAGTCAGTAAAGCCAGGGTCAAAATTAAGCTGAGGTCAATAGTAATAGCTGGAACAGCAGAGCCAGGAAACAAGAGAGAGAGACACAGGCAAAGACAAATGAAGGTATACATAGACCGAATTCGGGAGCTAAAACCGTCTGGCCAGGCTGTGATAGGTTCTCCCACTCCTCAGCCTACCAGCCTGAGTGGTAGCAGATCGAGTCACTCTAACAGACCCAGGAGCAGATGCAGACTGATTAACCACGGGCGTCGACACAGAAGCTGTGTCTGGCAGATCCTTTACAGTACCCCCCTTTTATGAGGGGCCACTGGACTCTTCCTAGGTGGACCTGGCTTATTGGGGAACCGAAGATGGAACCTCCTGAGCAATACCCCAGCGTGAACATCCCGGGCAGGTACCCAAGTCCTCTCCTCAGGCCCGTATCCTCTCCAATGGACCAGGTGCTGGAGGGAACCTTGGACCAGCCTGCTGTCCACAATCTTAGCCACCTCAAATTCTACCCCTTCAGGGGTGAGAACAGGGACCTGAGGTTTCCTTGAGGTAACCAAGGATGGGGAGCAGCGTTTAAGGAGGGAGGCATGAAACACGTCGTGTATTTGAAAAGACGGGGGTAACTCCAGCCGGAAGGAGACAGGGTTAAGGACCTCAATGATCTTGTACGGCCCTATAAACCGTGGAGCAAATTTTTTGGACGGAACCTTAAGGCGCAAATTTCCCCCCATAGACACTCAGCAGTCAGTTACACGCTCAACCCCCCCTGCTGTATAATAAATACTGAAATACTGAGAGCTCTATGGGGGATGGGATCGGGGGTTATTCCCCCCTTCATGGAGTCCTCTGGAGTCACTTAGATGGTTAGACCCCCCCCCCATTTAGTATAATCCCTTCCCATAAAGCCCTCACTAGTTATGAATATATTACAAGGGTAAGTCAAATTGTCTGACTGCTGGGGGGTCCGAGCGACTAACTTCTGGGGGCTGTATAGGGGGGTCTGAACGACGGGCTCTATGGGGGGGGCTGTTTCTGCTCTCGTTGCCTCCCAACCCCATCCTGATTACATGGTCGGGAGTTACGGAAACAGCGTAGCTTGCTGAGCTACGCTGTTTCCGTAAGTCCCAAAGAACTGAATGAAAGTTACGGAAAGTCCATGAAGTCAGGAAGTGGCCGGGAGGCAGCGATAGCAGAAAGAGGTAGAACAGGGTTTAGGGGACCCAGTTCTAGAGATAGGTGCAGGTCCCAGAGGTGGCACTCACATCTATCCGACAAGATCCACAGGATATGTAATAAATTTCCCTCACGGAAAAACCCCTTTAAAGTGAAACTAAACTTCTAAAAAAAACTTCTGACAGGTCATAGTGAAATGTCAGAAGTTTTGACCGGTGGTTGTCCGAGCACTGAGACCCCCATGGATCGCTAAAACAAAGTCGCAGAAGCGCTCAGATGACTGCTGTGCCGCTTCCTTTCTGATCTGCTTTTCTCAGAAAACCGAGCAAGCGGTGTACGGACGTACACCTCTCCTAGCAATGCCGATCAGTGGCGCAGCATTCAATCGTGCGCTTCTGCCACTTCACTTTAGCGATCGGTGAGGTTCTCAGTGCTCGGACCCCCATCCGATTAAAAATTCTGACATATCAGTATGACATGTCAAAATTTTTTTAAAAGTTTAGTTACACTTTAAAGAGAGGTGTTAATTTTTTTTAATTATTATTATTGTTATTATGTATTACTTTTTCTTTAATAAAACAGTGTATCAGTGTCTGGTGCAACTTTCTAAATACTTTTTATTAAAAATGATTTTTACTTTTTGAGATACAGCTGCTTTATATCCTGAATACAGAGCAGCTGTATCTAGTGCAAAAACCTGTATCCGTCAGGTCAGTGGCACTGACTGGTACAGTGTCAGCAGGTTCGGGGGGTTGGATTGCGTGTGAGGGGGAAGGAGGGGGCCCAAGTTGTGTCAACAGCCCAGGGCCCATGGTACACTTAATCCGCCACTGTGCCCCCTGTTATATTTCACATAACTTTATTTAAAACAGAAGATAAAATAATCACAAAAGCATTTAAATTCAACATAAAGTAACGTTTCTAGAATGGAATGTGGATCCTTGTGGCTGCAACTAATTTGGTGCTGGCTAGAGAAGGGTGTGCGAAGTCTAAGGTCTTCACCTTCCCCTCCGCAGGAGGGTTGGACTTTGCTGCAGGATGATCCCCCAGTTGCAGTCCCCAGAATAGTCACCAGTTGGCAGCCAGGCAAAGCAGCGATGACCAAATGTGGAGATTAGATCAGGATCAGGAAGACCAGATGTGAAACCAAGGAACATGGGCACCAGGAAAAGACTAGGAGCAAAACCTGGACATAGCACTTGGAACAACTTATTCCAATCTTACAATAAGATGGCTTGACGCAAAGTCCACAGAAGGAGAGGGCCGGACGAAACCTGAATCATGAACTGCACTTGTGAACTCTACATTAACACTCAGGCAATGAATCAGAGACCTGGCTGGGTTTAAATAGCTAGACCTTAATGAAATGATCAGGTACAGCTGCATAGGAACAGAGCTCAGAAACAGGGAGAAAGTTTACCGTTGCTTTGCTGGTGCAGGGTGACAGGGCCATCCTTAGCCTTTTTGGGGCCCAGTGCAAGGGTGATGGTGGGGCTCCCCAGCACTTTTGAAAAATGTGTATGTCAGTTCGGCCCATCCTATTTTATTTAACTTACGTTTTCTTCACTGAATCACTTGTGTGTCGTCCCTCTTCTTTTCTATTAGAAGACCTAGATCACTGGGTCAGCTCAGCCCAGTGATCACATCACATTACACTTCCTGTCTTTGTCATGTCATGTGATCCGCGCGAGTGTAAAATGTCAGAGCTCTTTCCTGAGGGCCCCAGCAGACAGTATCACACATGATAGGATTAGATACTCTGCCCAACAGACAATGTTACACATGATAGGCTTTGATACAGACCTCAGCAGACAGTATCACACATAATAGGCCTAGACACAGGGCTCCTGCAAAGAGTATCACACATGATAGGCTTAGATACAGGGCAGCAGCATAGAGTATCACGCATGATAGTCTTAGATACAGAGCACCAGCAGAGAATTTCACCAATGATAGGCTAAGATACAGGCCCCCAGCGGACCGTATCCACCATATTATACTTACGCAGTCATCGCTCCTGAGTCAAGTCCTTTTCACCTCTGTGAGCAGCACTGGTTCTCTTCACCTCCGGGCACTGCGCATACAATGTACTGACGCTGAAATACATCAGGAGCCAGCGCTGCATCCAGAGGTGAAGAGGACCTGACGGAAGTAGGGAGGGTCAGTATATGGAGTGATGGTGGAGTGCATGACTAAGGACACGCGGGGCTTGGAGCATTACAGACAGAACAACAAAGAAGTAAGTCAAGAAGAAATGAAAAGTTAAATAGACCACTGGGTTCAAATGGCATTCTGTCAGCGACGTCAGTGGCACACGCTGATTGCCTACCAGTGCAGCTTAACCACCAAGGGAATACAGGAGGACAGGGCGGAAGCAGTGAGTAACAGGACTAACAGTGCTGTATGTAACATCCCCCTTCTATCATCCATAGTTATTACTAATTGCATCTTACCTCTTAGCTATCGGCCCCCTTATTGATTGTGTCCCATATCAGCTGCTATGCCTTCCACCCTTCTAGTTACACCCATGCCTGTATTCGTAACACTGTACAAACTGCCGCTCTTGAAGAATTCCCTTATGATTGCTCCAGTGCTTCACTAACAACCATTTGACAACAAACATTTAATGTTTTGGAGATCACATTCTTTACCTATAATGTCTTGAACTAAAGACTGGTTGCTAAATGCTTTCATGTTCACCTTCTTCGACCTCTCAGTGATCTGATGTCAGAAGTATCTATGGAGTAACCACTTTGCCTAAAATGTCCTACGGGTCAGAATAAACTGTCCACTTAATGTTTGTATCTCTGTTTCAGGTAAGTCATGTTGACAACCTATTTATCTGTATCCCGCAACCAGCAATGTTCCCTCCAAGTCTTGGCAGCTCCTGAGCGGAGCAGTTAGGGAGCAGAGCAAGTCTCCATCAATGGTGGGCGATCTGATGACCAAAAGTAATAACCCCAGTAAACGCTAATATAGCACACTAAATAAGAGATTAAGAAAACTTATTTTAAATTAGTTTATTACTTTTTAAATACTATAATATTACAAGTACAGCAGTAAAATAGACAGTTATAAAGACCAATTATAGGCATCAATGAAAGAATCCCTCATTACACCACTGTCCCTGTAGATAGCGCCACACAGACCGCCTGTAGATAGTGCCACACACACACCCCCTTCAGATAGCGTCACACCCCCTCCCTGTAGATACTGCTACACACAGCCCCCCTTGTAGATAGTACCGCACAGCCCCACATGTAGATAGCGCCATGCAGCCCCTGGTAGATAGCGCCACACAGCCCTCTGTATATAATGCCATACAGCCCCTTGCATATACTGCCACACAGCAATCCCCGCTCCCCTTGTATATACTGCCACACAGCAATCTCCCCTCCCCTTATATATACTGCCACACAGCAATCCCCCCTCCCCTTGTATATACTGCCACACAGCAATCCCCCCTCCCCTTGTACAGTGAAGGAAATAAGTATTTGATCCCTTGCTGATTTTGTAAGTTTGCCCACTGTCAAAGACATGAACAGACTAGAATTTTTAGGATAGGTTAATTTTACCAGTGAGAGTTAGATTATATTAAAAAAAAATAAAAAAAATCACATTGTCAAAATTATATATATTTATTTGCATTGTGCACAGAGAAATAAGTATTTGATCCCTTTGGCAAACAAGACTTAATACTTGGTGGCAAAACCTTTTTTGGCAAGCACAGCTGTCAGACATTTTTTGTAGTTGATGATGAGGTTTGCACACATGTTAGATGGAATTTTGGCCCACTCCTCTTTGCAGATCATCTGTAAATCATTAAGATTTCGAGGCTGTCGCTTGGCAACTCGGATCTTCAGCTCCCTCCATAAGTTTTCGATGGGATTAAGGTCTGGAGACTGGCTAGGCCACTCCATGACCTTAATGTGCTTCTTTTTGAGCCACTCCTTTGTTGCCTTGGCTGTATGTTTCGGGTCATTGTCGTGCTGGAAGACCCAGCCACGAGCCATTTTTAATGTCCTGGTGGAGGGAAGGAGGTTGTCACTCAGGATTTGACGGTACATGGCTCCATCCATTCTCCCATTGATGCGGTGAAGTAGTCCTGTGCCCTTAGCAGAGAAACACCCCCAAAACATAATGTTTCCACCTCCATGCTTGACAGTGGGGACGGTGTTCTTTGGGTCATAGGCAGCATTTCTCTTCCTCCAAACACGGCGAGTTGAGTTAATGCCAAAGAGCTCAATTTTAGTCTCATCTGACCACAGCACCTTCTCCCAATCACTCTCAGAATCATCCAGATGTTCATTTGCAAACTTCAGACGGGCCTGTATATGTGCCTTCTTGAGCAGGGGGACCTTGCGGGCACTGCAGTATTTTAATCCATTACGGCGTAATGTGTTACCAATGGTTTTCTTGGTGACTGTGATCCCAGCTGCCTGAGATCATTAACAAGTTCCCCCCGTGTAGTTTTCGGCTGAGCTCTCACCTTCCTCAGGATCAAGGATACCCCACGAGGTGAGATTTTGCATGGAGCCCCAGATCGATGTCGATTGACAGTCATTTTGTATGTCTTCCATTTTCTTACTATTGCACCAACAGTTGTCTCCTTCTCACCCAGCGTCTTACTTATGGTTTTGTAGCCCATTCCAGCCTTGTGCAGGTCTATGATCTTGTCCCTGACATCCTTAGAAAGCTCTTTGGTCTTGCCCATGTTGTAGAGGTTAGAGTCAGACTGATTAATTGAGTCTGTGGACAGGAGTCTTTTATACAGGTGACCATGTAAGACAGCTGTCTTTAATGCAGGCACCAAGTTGATTTGGAGCGTGTAACTGGTCTGGAGGAGGCTGAACTCTTAATGGTTGGTAGGGGATCAAATACTTATTTCTCTGTGCACAATGCAAATAAATATATATAATTTTGACTATGTGATTTTTTTATTTTTTTTTATATAATCTATTTCTCATTGGTGAAATTAACCTATCCTAAAAATTCTAGACTGTTCATGACTTTGACAGTGGGCAAACTTACAAAATCAGCAAGGGATCAAATACTTATTTCCTTCACTGTATATACTGCCACACAGCCCCCCCTCCCCTTGTATATACTGCCACACAGCAATCCCCCCTCCCCTTTTATATGGTGCTACACAGCGATCCCCCGCTGTATATAGTGCTACACAGCCCCCCTTTCCCCTTGTATACACTGTCACACAGCAATCCCCCCTCCCCTTGTATATACTGCCACACAGCAATCCCCCCATCCCTTGTATATGGTGCTACACAGCGATCCTCCATGTATATAGTGCTACACAGCCCCCTCTCCCCTTGTATATACTGCTACATAGCCCCCCTCTCCCCTTGTATATACTGCTACATAGCCCCCCTCTCCCCTTGTATATACTGCTACACAGCAATCCCCCCTGTATATTACCACACAGCAATTCTCCCCCGTGTATATACTGCCACACAGCAATCCCCACACGCACCTTATAGGGAACACTGTCAAGCAGTGGTCGTTAAAGTTACAGGAGGGTTCTTCACTGTCAAGTAAACTCCATATATGAAGCAATATATCTGTATATATGGCTAACTCTTTTGGTAGTATAGGTATTCCTGTTTCCAGCCTAGATAAAGTGTAGACTTTCCTTATGTTATAACCTATAACAGATTTTTTTTAAAATATTAAAAACATATGCAAATAGTTAATGCATTTGAAAAAAGTTTCCTAGCATAATTTCGGGGAAGCATTACTAGGTTGTTTTGTGCATGGAATATGCTTATTTTACACTGTACCTTTGAAAGTCAGTTTAATGGTGACAACATTCATACTCCAATCCCATAGTGCCTAAAATAATCAATATCATTATTGTAATGAATATGCTGATTGTTAACATTTAAAAAATATATAGTATTTCGGCGATCAGTTAATGGCTGTTTATTGGGGGATAAATATATAGAAACAGTTTTTAAATTAAATAAAAAGTGTGGAAAATCTTCTGGTCTACATACATTCAAATAATAGAATATGATGCACTTGCATAAACATGTTAATAATGTACACATACTAACACTACAGGTAAAAACGAAAAAATCAAATTTTACACCAGCAGACATCTCTGGTTGCAGACTAAGAACATTGTATGAATAGAGCCCTCAATCACTTGAATGTAATAAGGCTATAATCATCATTGACACTATAATGATTAAAATGAATAAAACCCATTAGGAAAAGCCATGTTGAGTTATTAAAAGTTTCGCTCTATCTGATATGTAATCTTTTATCCATTTTTTATGATCAGATCAGTAGCCATCTATCTACTAAAGACCATTAATATACTGTGCTGTAGATGCTACACATGCTCTTTAGTTTAACAGCTTATTATTGATTTCTTGCAGCAGATATTATATTTTAAAAAAATACACATGAAATGAAATTTTGTCCACTGCTGTAAATTTTCCACAGTCAGGTTGATCAAAGGTTTCTTACATGGTCTACAACAAAGGGCTATGTAACAGAGCCAGAAAGCAAGTAGTCACAATCCTGCTGAGAGGAGCCCAAGGCAAGTCACCAGCTACATATTGTCAGGGCTGCCTCGGATACTTGCAAGGGAAAGCTCTATGCACTCTACTGAGGGGGTTGGGGACAATAAAACTTCCATTAACTGTATTGTTGTTAAACGGCTTATTGGCATCTACTAGCAAGAAAAAGCAAACAAAACTTATCTTACTCTAAACTTCCCCTTTTTGTGCTGTCAAATAAAGTTTGTGGACAAGCCCATGTAAAGAGAAGAATTGGAAATTTTTAAAATTGACATTGCTCGGAGCCTTATGCTATCTATTCATCATAACACTGCGATTATGACTGGTAGACTTATTAAGAATTATAAAGTCGATACAAAGATGATATCAGAGAGTAAGTCTTAGGACATTTATGGAGTCACCGTGGTCTTTCTGATATTACTTTCTTATACTGAGCAAACACCAATAAAAGATGTGATTTGTGGAATGTGTACACAATGTGCCGAGCGGAATGGTGGGAGAACACCATTAGTAATATGTACTTTCCTTTCATTTTGAGAACAATGCTCTAAGATCTTTATTACCCATCTCTTCATTCTACTTCTTGTTAAAGATAATGGCTTGAATTGATGAGAAATACAGGGTACTGTCCTAAATATACATTCTTCTCTGCAAATGCATGTTAATTCAGGCATTGCAGAAAGTTGATGAAGGTGACTGTTTTACCCTTACTGTAGCTTAAACAGGCACTTAAACTTTCTTTATATATATATATATATATATATATATATATATATATATATATATATATATATATATATAAAATGTGTGAAGAAATGGTCGCAGTACTACAATAGGTTGATGTCAAACAAAAATGGGGTTTATTGTTCCATGTTTCAAAGGATAAGCTACATTTCAGTCCCCTCACAGGACCTTTTTCAGCTTGACCAACCTATACAGTCATGAAGTGCTGCTTCTTTTCTTCCACCACATATATATATATATATATATATATATATATATATATACATGTATATATATATATATGTATATATATACATATACATATATATAAATATAAATTTATATATCATTTGAAAAATCTGTACCAATGTCTTTTTTTAAAAGTGTCCATGCTCTGTTTCCGTCCTTTATATGGGGAACCAGTAGATCAAAGCTTAAACTCAGTACACTACAGAGACCCAAGTATATGGATGGAGCTTCTCTCCCTGATATTTATTTGTATTATCTGTCGGGACAGCTTCGCTATCTTACTTCTTGGACAGAGCTGGGAGTCCTCCCTAATCACTATCTAGCATCTTATTTGGATGTTCCACATCTGTGGCCTGTGTTAGAGGGTTCAACATCAATGTTCAGGAGCTTACTTCTCCTGCATAGAGTGGCGGCGCAGGTCTGGTTGGCTGCCAAGAAACTGCTCAATTTTGTGGATATTATAGCTGAAACTCCCTTATGGCACAATCCGTCTTTGCCTCATGTCTCAGATGCTCTAGACCTTCAGTTTTGGACGCTACGTGGGGGTTTTGTGCAACTGCAGTCTGATTTTCATATACCCAGAAAGTCCTTTTTTAAGTTCCTTCAGCTTCGCCACGCTTTGCAGACTCAATACCCGCCTGGAACTAGGAATATCTCAGATTTTCCTCTCATTGGAATTTTTAGGTCCCAGGGACCTAGGGGCCTGATCTCAGTGATCTATTCTTTCCTCATCCAGGCTAGATTAAAAGCGACACCGTTGGTTGTAGAGACGAGATGGAGGGAGTTAATTCCGGAGATATCCTCCAAAATATCCTCCAAAATATGGATTGACATGTTAAACTCACATACACTAGTTTCACCAGCCGCCAATAATAAAATCACACAACTATTCATTACTCATCAGAGCTATTTGACTCCTGTACGGCTACACAAGATGGGTAGATGTCCGACTGCTGAGTGTCATAGGTGTAGAATCTCCAGAGCAGACTTTCGGCATATGACCTGGCATGCCCTTGGATCTCCTCTTTCTGGGCGGATGTGATAGCATTGATATCTGATATACTGCAGATGCCGGTTCCCTTTACGCCCTTGGTATGTTTATTTGGAATTGTATCTGAAGAGCACTGGACACATCACACGAGAATATTCTTGAGGGAGGTATTATTCCTAGCACGTAAAGCAATAGCTCTTAGATGGATGGATGGATCCGAGACCACCTTCCATTTCACAATGGAAGGCTCTGGTAAACTCCATGTTACCATATGCCAAAATCGTGTAAAAATAGAGGGTGTGAGAATAAGTTCTCTAAGGTTTAGGGTCTCTGGTGTGACTCTCCACATATACTATATGATTCACAACGGTTTATAGACATTAGAAATATAATGTTAACACATGATACTGTTTAAATTGTATTGGATTTAATTGACTGTCTGTATGGTCAACATTGTATGCTGCATTGTGATATGTAACCCAAGTCTTATGATATGTATTCTCTTGTGCATATGTACTTGAATTGTGCATGGTTTGTATAATGTTCAATAAAACGAGTTTAAAAAAAAAATAATGCAAGCTTAAGAGCGACACTGACAATAGTTAACATCACTGGTGCTAAGCCGTTTCCTCATCTCTGCTGTCATCACAGTGGCAATCCAGCTGAGTCATTTGAGATGGATGGGTTGCTACGGATACACTGTATTACAGCTCCAGCATTCCAAATGGGGTTGTCAGGCAGCGCATACTTAGAATCCAGTCTGCGTGATTTGTATTAAATTAGGGGCCAGTCTGTCTTATCTGAATAAAATTACACACACGTATACGTATATAGACACATACGTTTCCAAAACGTTTTCATATCACACAATCCTAATAAGTATTACTGAATGTTATGGGCCAATGAAATCCTACAGAACTAGTAGAAGACACTCCATCTAATTATGGACAATCATTATGGAAATCATTTATGGAGCTAGCTATAGAAACAATAGAAGAAAGTAGTCATCTAAAAACTGAATTAGTTAATTTAATAAATTTACCTGGATGTGATCCAGCAGTTAAAGGGGTTGTCCCAAGTTGATAAATGGAGCTATAAAGCTCCCCCATGTAAAAATAAGAAGAATTCTAATTACCTGTCCGTCGTCCAGCGATGTCGTTTTCTTGATATCGTTGATTGAAGTTGCGGTCGGTCCCTCTTTGTATCCTGCTCGTTGCCTAGGTTCCCGGCCACCGCTATTTACCTTTAGCGGTGGCCGCGCATGCGTAATGACATCCTCTGCGTCCGGAGCAGAGGATGTCATTTACTCATGAACGCGCATCCCGGCGCATCTCGGCGCATGCGCAGGAGATGCAAGGAGATGAAGTGGAAGGCACCCGTCGCGAGAAGTCTGCGCTCCGCTAAAGGTAAGTGTGTGTGTGTGTGTGTGTGTCTGTGTTTGTGTATATATGGGTGTGTTTGTGTATATGTGTGTGTGTGTTTATGTGTGAGTGTATATATGGGTGTATTTGTGTGTATATGTTTGTGTATATTTTTGTGTTTGTGTATATTTGTGTGTGTGTATATATGGGTGTGTTTGTGTGTGTGTGTGTTTTTGTATATGTGTGGGTTTGTGTATGTGTTTGTGTATATATGGGTGTGTTTGTGTACATATGTTTGTGTGTATATGTGTATATGTTTGTGTGTATATGTGTGTGTGCTTTTTTGGTGTGTTTATGTGTGTGTGTGTTTGTGTATATATGGGTGTGTTTGTGTATATGTGTGTGTGTGTGTGTATATATGGGTGTGTTTGTGTATATATGTATATGTTTGTGTATATGTGGGTTTGTTTGTGTACATGTGTTTGTGTATATGTTTGTGTGTATATGTGTGTTTGTGTATATGTTTGTGTGTTTGTGTGTGTGTGTTTGTGTATGTGGGTGTGTTTGTGCATATGTTTGTGTGTATATGTTTGTGTGTTTTTGTATAGGTATGTGTATATGTGTGTGTTTGTGTATATATGGGTGTGTTTGTGCATATGTGTATATGTATGCATATGTGTGTGTGTGTATATGTGTGTGTGTGTTTGTGTATATATGGGTGTGTTTGTGCATATGTGTATAGGTTTGTGTGTATATGTTTGTGTGTGTTTTTGTGTTTGTGTATATGGTGGTGGGTACCGGGGTAATAATGGTGTTTAGTGTTAGCCTCTGTACCGGCTAACACTAAGCCTCGCCTTAGTAATGGATGTTGTCACTCAGACAGCGGCCATTACTAAAGTGATAGTAATAAAACTTGAAAAGAAAAGACAAAGATATAGATAAAATATTTTATTGAAATAAAGCACCCCCAACACAACCCTCATTAACCATTTTATTGATGAAAAAAAAAAGCGTCATCTAAGTAGTCCTCGAAACCGACGTAGTCCAAACACCAAACCTGTAAAAAATCAAAAATATAAAAAAAAAAAATGAAATAAAACATGTCGTAGGCTTACTTTCACTTTCATGTGTGATACTGACTGTTATACCATGTATAGAAGCCTGCGGCAAAGTTGGCTTAGATACAGGGCGCCAGCAGACAGTATCATACATGGCCATACAGACATATATACAAACAAACATACATACATGCAAACATACATGCACGTATACACATACAAACATGACAACATACATACATGAAAACATACATACAAACATACATACATGCAAACATACCTACATGAAAACACATACATGAAAACATACACACATACAAACATGACAACATACATACATACATGCAAACATACATACATGAAAACATACATACATGCAAACATACATGCACATATACACATACAAACATGACAACATACATACATGAAAACACATACATGAAAACATACAAACATGACAACATACATATAAGAAAACATACATACAAGAAAACATACATACATGCAAACATACATACATGAAAACATACATACATGAAAACATACATACATGAAAACATACATGCACATATACACATACATGCACATACAAACATACATACATACATACAAGCAAACATACATACAAGCAAACATACATACAAGCAAACATACAAGCAAACATACATACATGAAAACACATACATGAAAACATACACACATACAAACATGACAACATACATACATACATGCAAACATACATACATGAAAACATACATACAAGCAAACATACATGCACATATACACATACATGCACATATACACATACAAACATGCAAACATACATACATACAAGCAAACATACATACAAGCAAACATACGTATATGCATACATACATGCAAACATACATACAAGCAAACATACATACAAGCAAACATACAAGCAAACATACATACATGCAAACATACATACATGAAAACATATACATACATACATACATACAAACAAGCAAACATACATACCTACAAGCAAACATACATACAAGCAAACATACATACAAGCAAACATACATACAAGCAAACATACAAGCAAACATACATACATGCAAACATACATACAAGCAAGCATACATACATACATACAAGCAAAAATACATGCACATATACACATACATGCACATATACACATACAAATATGCAAACATACATACAAGCAAACATACAAGCAAACATACATACGAGCAAACATACATACAAGCAAACATACATATATGCAAACATACATACATGCAAACATACATACATGCAAACATACATACTTGCAAACATACATACATGAAAACATACATACATGCAAACATACATGCACATATACACATACAAACATGACAACATACATACAAGAAAACATATACATACATACATACATACATACATACATACCAACATACATACAAAAATAAACTCACCTAAGACGTTCCCACGAAGAGCTGAACGGTCCCGTCACTTTTCTTCTCCCATTCACAATAACAGAGCGGTGGGCGCAGATGAAGTAATCACGTGGGCCTGATATGATTACGTCATCTGCGCCACAACGCATTGTTACTACCGTATGAATGCGAGCGGCGCCAAGAAGAGGGAAGATGACGTTCAGAGCGCCGTTAGAACGTCTTAGGTGAGTTTATTTTTTTTATATATTTTTAGTTGTTCGCCGGGTGCTGATGCAGCACCGATGCGGCGGGTACAAAAATGTAGTGACAGGGTGGGGGAGGGAAAAGTGGCTTGCCGAAACGGGGTGAGTGTAGTGTAGTGTAGTGTAGTTGACATTCACGGTAAGTTCGTCTCAATCGGGCTTACCATGCCCGCTTGAGACGAACATTCTCCCGATGTTGCTAGAACTACAGTATCTAGCAACATCGGGAGCGCGCACACTGCAGAGCGGAGCGGCTTGATTGACATCGAGCCGCTCACGCCCCTTTTTAGAAAAGATAACCAGCACTTGCTGAGTTATCAAGTGTAAAAAAAAGGCACTTAGGAAATGAATTTTACATTTTTTTTAACACCAAATGTTTTAAAATTCATTTCCTGCTTAGAATGTATAAAAAAAAAAATTTGAGTCAACTTGGGACAACCCCTTTAATAGCCACTAAGCTTTATGCCAGGCAGAAGCACCCAGCCATCTAAAACTCACGCTCGCTCTATTTAACTCCATCTCTGGCACTGGCATATAGTCTATACTCTGGCCTCTCTTGACTTCTCTCTGCCACATCCTTGATCTCATAGTACCGTTTGTTGCTCCCCTTACCTGGATCCCATTACACCTGTGCCTGGCAATGGTAGGCCATGCAATCTGTTTTTGGCAATTAATTGCCTGTTTAAGACTACGATTCTGCCAAGTCTGTGCTGTTGAGTTGTGTAGCTGTGACGTCAGCATGTTTGGCATTTTGCCACTGTGGACATGCACGTGTCCATGTCCCACACGTCATCATGCTACCAAGGTAAACAAAGCACAAAGAGTAATCATGCCACTAGTGGCATGTGAATGGAGAGTAATTTATACTTTAAGTAAATTAAATGTTGTTATTTTTAGACATTTAGGGCACAATGTAAGAATTCTTAGGGGATCACAAAAAAATTAAGTCCTGGAGTCACAGAGTCAAAAGCTGCCATACCACGATTGCTATATGTGAACTTAGCCTTTCGGCAATCATGCACAATAATAGCTTAAAGGGGTTGTCCGAGATAAAATTACTATGTGTTAATGCTTGTAATTTATAAATGTAAATACATTTGTAATATACTTACATTTTCCAAAGTGGCCCCGTTTCCAGATCCTGCCATGGGGAACTTGACGGGTGACGTCACTCTCTGCACTGGCTCTGGCCGCTTTGTTGATCTTGAATTCTTTGCCGGGTATACGACACGTCACTTGTGACGTGGTGTATATCGGCTTGTTCTGCTTCACAGACCGTAACGCGCATGTGCTGTCACTGCTGTTCTCGTGGTCCCTGCTGTTCTCGAGATAACAGCAGGGGCCGCGCATGCGCGTTACAACAGAACAAGCCGATATACACCACGTCACAAGTGACGTGTCGTATACCCGGAAAATAATTCAAGATCAACAAAGAGCCAGAGCAGAGAGTGACGTCACCCGTCAAGTTCCCCACGGCAGGATCTGGAAATGGGGCCACTTTGGAAAACGTAAGTATATTACAAATGTATTTACATTTATAAATTGCAAGCATTAACACAAAGTCATTCAATCTCGGACAACAACTTTAACTTTTTCCAGAATTTGGACTGCAGTAGCTCTTCTGTGAGATCGGACCAGACTAACTAGCCTTCGCTCTCCACGTGCACGGGGAGCCTTTTCACCTGTTCTTCCTTTGACCACTATTAGTAGGTACTAACTACTGGTACTAATTACATTTGTAATATACTTACATTTTCCAAAGTGGCCCTGTTTCCAGATCCTGCCGTGGGGAACTTGACAGGTGAAGTGGCTCTGGCCGCTGTGACATGTCGTATACCCGGCAAAGAATTGAAGATCAACACAGCGTCCAGAGCCAGTTCAGAGAGTGACTTCACCCGTCAAGTTCCCCACGGCAGGATCTGGAAACACATGTAATTACATTTATAAATTACAATCATTAATACATAGTCATTTTATCTCGGACAACCCCTTTAAGCTATTATTGTGCATGATTGCCGAAAGGCTAAGTTCACATATAGCAATCGTGGTATGGCAGGATGCTGCACAATTGCCAAATCTGTAAAGACTGCAGTGAAAACTTGATAAAACTGAATATTACACACTGGGTTTTACCTTATGTTTTTCTAAATGGAATAGTTATAGGAAAATGTTTTCATAACTGCTTCTATTTGAAACCATGTATCAGTACAGCATGTAAACTCTAGGCCACAGTTTGTTCATGCAATTTTCAATGCTGCAATTTTCCCCATTAAAGTCAATAAAAAAGGGGGGGATCCAGCCCTAAAAAACATATACAAAAAAATAAATTCACGATGACATGTTTTGAGCCTAAAACTGCATCTGAATTATAGCTATTAGGTAAAGCAGAAAGCATAGCGAAGAGCGTCTCTCACTCTTTAGGACTAATATGTGCATTTCAATTGGCTCTGTGTAATGTTTCCATTCTTCTGAGCGTTGCTGCAGGTAAAATTAGGACTCTGAACCAACTTCTTCCGCCACCGATTGTGGGGGTCCTTGGGACCGAGGTAATCAGCTTATTGTCTAGGGGACCTCTTATGCGGCAAGGGGTTGTCCAGACTCGACAAACCTTGAAAAGCAATTTTCTATGTTTAACCTGATCGGTGCTCGAGCTCCAGCTCTTTTTTTATGCCAGCCTCTGCAGATCCTTGCATGAGTGGAATATTTCTGCCAGGGGAATATACCGGATATTTAACCCTTTAATGACGCAGCCTAGTTTGGGCCTTAAGGCTCAAAGCCCATTTTTAAAATCTGACATGTGTCACTTTATGTGGTAATAACTGGAATGCTTATACCTATCCAAGCGATTCTGAGTTTGTTTTCTCGTGACACATTGGACTTTATGTTAGTGGTAAAATTTGGTCAATATATTCAGTGTTTAATTGTGAAAAATAGCAAAATTTTGAATTCTTCTGAATTTAAATGCATCTGCTTGTAAGACAGATGGTTATACCACCCATATAGTGACTAGTTCACATTTCCCATATGTCTACTATATGTTAGCATCATTTTTTGAACATTCTTTTATTTTTCTAGGATGTTACACGGCTTAGAACATAAGCAGCAATTTCTCATATTGTGAAGAAAATTTCAAAATACTTTTTTTTTAGGTACCAGTTCAGTTCTGAAGTGGCTTTGAGGGGCCTATATATTCGAAACCCCCATAAATCACCCAATTTTAAAAACTGGACCCTCAAAGTATTCAAAACAGCATTTATAAAGTTTCTTAACCCTTTAGGCTTTTCGCAGAAATTTCTAGCAAAGTAGAGGTGAAATTTTAAAATTTCATTTTATTTTGCAGAAAATCCTTTTCATTCTATTTTTTCCAGTAAAACTGAAGGTTTACCAGGGAAACGCAACTCTATATTTAGTGCCCAGATTCTGCAGTTTTTAGAAATATCCCACACGTTGCCCTAGTGTGGTAATGGACTGAAGCACCGGCCTCAGAAGGAAAGGAGCACCTAGAGGATTTTGAGGCCTCCTTTTTGTTAGATTATATTTTAGGCACCATGTCAGGTTTGAAGAGGTTTTGTGTTTCCAAAACAGTGGAAACCCCCAAAAGTGACCCCATTCGGCAAACTCCATTTATCAAGGGGTATCATGAGTATTTAGACTATACGTTTTTTTTTTGCTGCATTTTGTGGATTTTTCCGATAAAAGTTCCAAAATTGTAATTTTTACAAGGAATACAGGAGAAAAAACACCCCAACATTTGAAAAGCAATTTTTCCAGATTACGGCAATACCCCATATGTGGTCATAAACTGCTGGTTGGACAAACGGCAGAGCTCAGAAAGGCAAGAGTGCTATTTGGCATATACTGTAGATTTTGCTGGATTGGTTTCTGGGTGCCATGTCAGATTTGTAAAACTTCTGAGGTACTATTACAGGAGAAATCCCTTAAAAGTGACCCCATTTTGGAAACTAGACCCCTTGAGGAATTCATTGTAGTTTTCATGGGGTGCATGCTACTTTTTGATCAGTTTTTATTCTTTTTTATAAGAGGCGTGGTGACTAAAAAACAGCAATTCTACTATGGTTTTTTTCTTCCTTTTTTTTTTTTTTTTATAGCGTTCACTGTGCGCTATAAATGACATATTCACTTTATTCTGCGGGGCGATATGATTACGGCGATAACAGATGTTTATAGTTTTTTTTTATGTCTTATGGCGTTTCCACGATAAAATACTTTTTATAAAAAATAATTTACTTTTTGTGTTGCCTTATTCTAAGAGCTATAACTTTTTTATTTTTCCATCAAGAAAGCCGTGCGAGGACTTGTTTTTTGCGTAACGAATTGTAGTTTCGATCAGTACAATTTTGGGTACATGCGACTTTTTAATCTCTTTTTATTCCATTTTTTGGAAGGTGAAGTGACCAAAAAATTGTGATTCTGGTATGGTTTATTATTATTTTCTTTTATGGCGTTCACCGTGCGGGATAAATAACTAAATACTTTTGTAGTTCAGGTTGTTACGGATGCAGCGGTACCAATTATGTATAGTTTATTTATTTATTTTATATATATATTTTTTTTTTATTCTGTTTTTTATTTATTTATCAAAGGTAAATGACAGAGAAATAAAACATTTCACGACTCTGTGATACACAGTTAGGACATAGGAGCACCAATGAAAATTATACAGACATAGAGAATACAAAAGAAAGAGAGTGAACCGGAAAAGAGAAAGGAAGAGGGGAGGGGAAGAAGGGTATAGAGGGGGAACTTATCCTCAGCATTCACACCATAAGCAGACGTCTCTTAGGAGGAATACGTAAATACAGTTACACACTATTGGGACAGCAGATCAATATACTCCGAAGAATTCTCAAAGCTTACCCACGTAGACCATACCCGCATAAACTTATCATGAGTGTCCCGCAAGGAAGCCGTAAGTTCCTCCATTCGTTTCACTTCCTGGATCTTCTGAAACCAAAGGCGCACAGAGGGGGCCTCTACCTGTTTCCACATAGCCGGAATGCAAGCACGTGCCGTGTTGATCAGATGTCGTACTATTGACTTCTTGTATGTGGAGATCTGGATGTCACACAAATGAAGCAGGAAGAAGCCCGGAGATATGGGCAACGTGTAGTCAGTGAACATAGATGCTACATTCCAGACCGTCTCCCAGAAATTTGCTAAGCGCTGACAATCCCAAAAGGTATGTAAGAGATCACCGACCCCCACCCCGCATCTCCAACACAAAGGAGACACCTCTGGATAAAATTTATCAAGTCTGGAAGGGACCCTGTACCATCTCGTGAGAATCTTATAGCCCGCCCACCTTGTGTCAAAGTACGTAATTTATCCCGCAACCTTATTAGTTCTGCTCCCGAGCCCGGGTCCAATAGCCTTTTGTGAGTGAGTTCCAGGGCGTGTATTTTCCCCACTAGATCTGTGAAGACTGCAGCACGTTTCTTTTTGAGTCTGGAGCCAATCCGTATGAGAACTCCTCTCAAAACACATTTATGGGCTTCCCAGACTGAAAGAGGATTAGAATCTGCCGTAACATTGGCGTCCAAGTTGAATCGGAGTTCAGACTTCACTTCCTTCAAGACCACAGGATCCTGAAGCAATGAGTCGTTCAGACGCCACTGCCACGGAGTCGGGTTCAAGGAGGGGAGGGCCAGGGTTAGAGTTATCATGGCATGATCCGAGAAAGATATGCAATCTATAGAGGCCGATGAAAGAAGTGTAAGCTGGGAATGCCGAAGCATTATGTAGTCTATATGTGAGTACATATTGTGCGGGTGAGAAAAAAATATATAGTCCCTATCATTTCGGTGTAGTATGCGCCAGGGATCTACTAGTTGATGGGAGGGGAGCGAACGCTGTAGGCGACGAGTGAAAGGTCTAGAGACGGCAGGCTGGTTCGATGTGGTGTCTAATCTGGGGTCTAGGGCCATATTAAAATCTCCTCCCATAACCAATGTCCCCTCCGCAAAGTCGTCCAGTACAGTAAGGACCTCCTCCAGTAATGTCAGTTGACCCGAGTTAGGGAGATATATGTTTGCAAAAGTCATGGTGCAGTCTGCAATCTTACCTTTTACGAATAAGTATCGTCCCGCGTCATCTGTGTGACATCCCAAACACTTCCAAGGTACAGAGTTCGCTACAAGAATAGAAACACCCTTGGTTTTAGAGTGCGGAGAGGAACTGTGGTATACATCTGGGAATCTTGAGTTGCGGAGTGACAGGAGCTGGACCAAGCGGAAATGCGTCTCCTGTAAGAAGACCACTTGAGACTTTTTTTTTCCAAAGAAGACGTAGTAGTGAAGATCTCTTTTCCGGTATATTCAGATCCTGGACAGTTAGAAAGATAATAGTTAAGTTAGACATGATGCAGCCGGTGTTACGACCCTGAGGATAAGAGGAGGAGAGCGAGGGGGGGAAGAGTGGGTCAAACAAGACGACAAAAGGTAAAAGGTACAAGGAGGTGGAAAGAAGCGAGAGAAAAAGAAGAGCCCAAAGGCTCCAAGGGACTACTGTGAGTTGCATGACCCAAACACAGGACAAGCAAAAACACGGGTCAATAAATGGAGTCGTTGAAAGGCACAGCAACATAAGGTATCCGGAGCACACGGACAACACACTGCATATATCATATTAGGCAATAACATATTGACAGCCAGAAACCACAAACTATCATAGAACCCAAGTGGAGAGATAACCCAGGCCCCCTCCCTTATGCCATAACGTTAAGAACATGGCCTCCATCACCCAAAAGTCCAACAGTCTCGTCAGTTCTCGAGGACCCTATGAAGGGGGTAAAGCCGTTTTAGCGGCCAGCACCATGGGTCATGCTGTGAAACCGACCTCCAGGCCTATAACAACGAACACTGGCAACGTTGAACTCTGCCTACGGAAATCAAGCTGTAGGTGGGGAAAAAAGAAAAGGCCATTCAGTCCCTTCAAACATCATTTCCACTTCGGGGACTACGAGCCGGGCGCATGGATCCCTCATCTTGCAGCTCTGGCCGTCTTAGACGGGTCGCCAGGTCTCTTCTAGGTGGTAGTGGAGAGGGAGGTAGGGTCCAATCCGGGACCGGGACCCTCTCAGAATCCAAGAATCGGAAGGCCTCCGGGAGATCAAGTGGTGTTTTAACGGCAAAGGTTTGGCCAGCCTTCCGTAGGATTATATGAAAAGGGTGACCCCAACGATATGAGGCACCTGCCCGCTTAGTGGCTTCCGATAGAGGTTTAACAATACGCCTCATATAGAGTGTTAGGCGAGATACATCAGGCAGGATCAGGACGTCAGCCCCGTAGTAGTGAACCGAGCCGCGGTCCCAAGCATTACGCAAAATGTCCTCTTTTTGCCTGTAGAAATGGACTCTACATATCATATCTCTGGGGCGGTCAAAGTCCCTGACTCTGGGGCCCGCCGTGCGGTGCACCCTGTACAATTCCAATGGCGTTCCAGGTGCACGGTTCAACAACTTATTAAAGATGGTGGACACCACTTCTTGCATCTCCTCTGAGTGCACTGATTCAGGGATCTCCCGTAACTTAAGATTGTTGCGCCTGCCTCTGTTTTCGATATCATCCACAAGGCGCAAGGCCTGATTACTCACGGTTGTAGAGAGCGTTGACACATCAGAGGCTAAGGACCGGTTGTTGTTCTCTAGTCGGGTGACTCGATCATCCAGAGAGCGCACAGATTGGGAGACCTCCATCAATGCTTTGGCCTGTTTCTCCTCCAACTGAGACATGTGCGCTGCCATGTCGACTCGTGTGGGGAGAGCGCTCTCCCAGAGTCCAGCGAGGGTACGGTCCACCTGTGTGCCCAGCTCCTGGTCCCCCATGGAGGGCACAACCGACAAGGGAGAGGCCGACAAAAGAGCTGCTGGAAAGTCCTGCGATAGCTCCGGCAGGACGCACGTGGCCGGAGCAGTGGAGGACGCGATGACACCTGCAGTAGCGCGGCCGTCGGGCTTCTGCTGCTGGGCTGGCGCTGGCTGCAAGAAACGAACCAGAGACGGTTCACGGGAGGCTCTGGGTGTGCCTGGCTTGGATTTGCCCCTTGGCATGACTTCTCGGGCAGGTAAGAGGTGTGTAATCGCTGTTAGATACGCTGATGTGTACGGAGCTCCGAGTCAATGCTGCCTCACGCCGCCATGCCCAAGCCACGCCCCATTTTATTTCTATTTTTATTAATAAAGGACTGCTAAGGGAAAAGTGGGATTTATACTTTTATAACTTTAAAACTTTTTTTACTTTTTGTCCCACTAGGGGACTTGAAGGCAGGAAGCCCTGATCACAATTCTAATACACTGCACTAAATGCATATTGCAGTGTATTAGAGCTGTCAGCTACCCGCTGACAGCAAGCATAGTGGGTCCTGACTTTGTCAGGACACACTAGACTTCCGTAGATTACATAGCCGGAGGCCATTGTTAGGCCTCCGTTCGTCATAGAAACCATCAGTGCCCACGATAAAGTCGCGGGACGTCAATGGTGCTTTAACCCCTAAGAAGCCACGATCGATATTGAACGCGGCTTCTAAGGGGTTAATCGGTGGGGACAACGCGATTGGTCCCTGGGGAAGGCTCTGTGGCAACTGATGTACGAGACAGCAGTTGTCACAGCTTATAAAAATGCCGGGAGGAGGGTGGATGGGAGGTTGTTCCCATGACCTACTATAAGATCACGGAGCGCGAACGCTCTACTTAGCGTGATCTAATAGTAGATCCTGGATCGGGAAGGGGTTAAGGGTGTAACAAGTATCCATTAGGCCCTATAGCAAATTTAAATCACAGAAACAATAAGAGAGAAAAAACAAACTTGTTTCCAACATAGAAATGCATCATAATGTGAAGTTTCCCAAGTCCAGAACCAAAAAACAGAGCAGAAGCGTTGTTGCAGGCCCCTCCATCACATCTGGAAATGGGATATGGATGTTTTCCTTATGCGATTGTTCTAATCTCAAGTGGATCAAGGTAACAGGTTGCTGGACTACTTTACCTGTGTCTCCCTACTTCCCAAATTTTCTACTCTTTTATATGACTGTCCAATGATCCCGAACATCTGAAAAGCCAGTACTCATGTCTCTAAAATGCGGGATTAAGATAATTCTACTGTATATATATATTTTTTTTTCTATAGTAGCTCATGCAAGTACCACTTAAATTAATCAATGGTGACCAAATGACCAGTTTTAAGTGAATGTTTATGAGGGAATCTTACCTGGATAATATAATATACTTGGGGAATTATCAGAAGTGCAGTCAGGTTTCGTTTAGTACATATTGAGCCAGATGGAAATTGAATGCTTGTATTTCTTCTGAATGGGTTTTAGAATTTTAATTTAGTACCAAGTACTCTTTTTAATAACTTGTATAGAAAAGCAGTGAGTAAAGCCATTCACACAGCCATGAGAGTTATAATAATATTATATTTTTAATTAGAGAGAGATATTTTCAGAAGACAGTTTTTATTATATGAGGGAACGTTGTGCTGGCATAATAGCTACACAAGTCAATTTACACATTACAGACAGATACTTTCAAGTGACCTGTGATCATGGAACGATGAGTCAGTTTTCCTGCAAATTACAGGTGGAGAAAGCAATATAATATTGCTGAATCTAGTTTCTTTTATTATAAATTGTTAAAAAAAAAGATTGTACTGAGTGAATTCCTTCTTTTAACGACATCTAAATTACTAACCATATATATTGAAATAGAAATGACGGATTACTTTCACATATTAACAAATTGTGAATTGTATAAATTTCAGGTAATATTGCTCAATGAAACATTAACATTTACTTATTATCCAAGAAATAAAGGGTAGAAATTAAAAAAATATCAAAACATGTAATTCCACAGAGAGCTTTTTACAAAAATGTTGCCGACCAGTGGAAGCTTTTGGATAATGTGGACATAGCCACTTTGATCACCTGTGAGTAATATTTAAGTTTAAAAAGCCTAAAGTTTTATAAGTTATAAACTATTTTATAGTATACTATACATTTGGGAGCGTTCAGACATCTCTAGTTTTTAGTAGTAAAGATTATAGAGCATTACTGAAAATTGTTTAGATGCACTTGAAATGGGTGTCTCATTAAGATAATCTTTTTTTTTCGTTTCAGCTCATCGCCACGTGTCCATCTTTAGAAACCGCCAGCCATCAGCTGTTATCCCTATGGGAAATTGCGGCCACTTCAGGAGAAATTTAAATAAATGGCCGACCATATAAAACATGGACGGTCCGAGTTCGCCAAAGCCAGAACCACACTTTATTAGCCGCCCTCTGCTGTGGTTAAAAGAGGGAATTCCTGAGCGGTGGCTACGCCCTTCTATGACAGGACATATGAAAAGGGGTTGTCTGCATGAGAATACCCCTTTTAAGCATATTTTATTAATGATATCCCAAATTCAATGATAGTCCCAAGGAAACTTATTCTAGTCAGGTAGAATAAGTATACTAAAAATAGTCATTGTAATTTGTTTTTTAATTTATTTATTAATACTAAGAACAATCTTATAGAATAAAAGGTATTTTATAATCTTAAAATCGAGAAACAATGGTACACATCAAATAGATCCTGTTTCAATGAATGATGATAAAGTGAAATTTATCATGCATATGTCTCCGGAGCACCATATGAGTTCTGGTTTAAGTAAGGCTAAGTTTACACAGAGTTCTGGGTTTATATTAGGTGTGACTAATCTAAATGGTCCCGTTGAAGGTATGGTCACACATATGCAACTGTATTCCAATTGAAATCAATTTGCACCCAATAATTTCACTTGCTCAACAAGGGGGTGCTATCAGCTCAGTCTTATATTGGGAGACCTTTCCTCAGTTTTTTTCCTCAACATAACAGACAAACTTAATTCTGATTATATCCAGATGGTGTTAGGGGTCACATAAAAGGTTGGAGGTAATGTTGTAACTGGAGATATGACTGCATATCAAGTAATAAAGCTTAGCTTTCAGACAGTTTGCCAAATGAAATGTAATAAAATAATTATAGAAAGGAATCATTTAGATGATAGACAGTTCATGCTGTGTACACTCTTCTCCATTCCTATCTGAAACGCAAGTCAGATTTATGCTGGTTTACTGCTACTGGAAACAAGGGTTTCAGATATGCAGGAACCAACTTACAGGAACTTGGGTCCAAGGGATGATCCGAAAGAAAGGTCCTTCATTTCCCAGGTGCAGCAAGATTTGGAGTATAGAGGTTGCAGTCATACTTGTGCCATGGTACCTGACGGGACGTCAATAGTCCTTCTACCACACCAGTATTATAAAAGTCACGTGATAATTGGGTGGTCATGTTCTAAATTTTGCATAAGGGCCTGGAGACTTTAAGTTGCATGTCTTTTTTTCTATTTACTGGGAAATTACATATAGTGCTTACATCACAAATTTCTTGAATTGGGTCACATTTCAAAGGACCTTATTTGTAAGTGGTTAAAATTTTGTTTTTGCACCAGAGCAATATTATGGCTTAGGCACAATAATTTCATAGGCTTTTTGGAGGTCTGTTCCCGTGACATTTTGACATCCTTGTTGCATGAGAAGATAGCTAGCCTCAAAACTAAATGAAACAATTAGATGCTTCTTATTATGCAAGACTGTATAGAACAGGGGTCTCAAGCACGCGGCCCGCGGGCCGCATGCGGCCCCTGGGGTTGTCATCTGCGGCCCGCGGGACACAGAGCCGCTAGTATCGGCTCTGCTCCGAGACTCTGGAATTCCCTGACATCGCTGTTCACATATGGACAGTTTGTCAGGGTCTTCCCCAGAGCGGAGTCCCGGGCAGAGCGCTAGTATCTGCTCTGCTCCGGGACTCTGGAATTCCCTGACATCGCTGTCTACATATGAACAGCGATGTCTGGGGCTTCCCCAGAGCGGAGTCCCGGGCAGAGCGCTAGTATCGGCTCTGCTCCGAGACTCTGGTATTCCCTGACATCGCTGTCCACATATGAACAGCGATGTCTGGGGCTTCCCCAGAGCCGGAGTTCCGGGCAGAGCGCTAGTACAGGCTCTGCTCCAGGACTCTGTGGAATTCCCTGACATCGCTGCCCATATATGGACAGTGTGTCAGGGTCTTCCCCAGAGCGGAGTCCCGGGCAGAGCGCTAGTATCGGCTCTGCTCCGGGACTCTGTGGAATTCCCTGACATCGCTGTCCATATATGGACAGTGTGTCATGGTTTTCCCCAGAGCGGAGTCCCGGGCAGAGAGTACAGGCTCTGCTCCGGGACTCTGTGGAATTCCCTGACATCGCTGCCCATATATGGACAGTGTGTTAGGGTCTTCCCCAGAGCGGAGTCCCGGGCAGAGCGCTAGTATAGGCTCTGCTCTGGGGAAGCCTCTGACATCACTGTCCATACATCGACAATGATGTCAGGGGCTTCCCCAGAGCAGGAGTCTCAGTGATATCAGGAGCACAGCTGGAGTCCCAGGAAGAGCCTACTAGCGCTCTGCCTGGGACTCCAGCTCTGGGGTTGCCCCTAACATCTCTGTCCATATATGGACAGTGATGTCAGGAGCAGAGCTGGAATCCCTGGCTGCACTCACAACTCTACTATTATATCATGTACTTTACTCCAGTCACATCCAGAGCTGCACTCACAACTCTACTGTAACATCATGTACTATACTCCAGAGACATCCACAGCTACACTCACAACTCTACTGCAAGATCAGTAGATGCAGATGCAAACATCTTGTCTTATACTCCAAATAAATCTAGAGCTCCAGTCACAACTCTACTATTATATAATGTGCTATACTCCAGTCACATCCAGCGCTGCAGTCACAACTCTACTGTAACATCATGTCTTATACTCCAGCCACATCCAGAGCTGCAGTCATAACTCTACTGTAACATCATGTCCTATACTCCAGTCACATCAAGTGCTGCAGTCACAACTGTACTGTAACATCAGGTCCCATACTCCAAACAAATACAGAGCTGCAGTCACAAATCTACTGTAGTACGAGTGCTAGAAGCGGCTCTGCTCCGGGACTCCAGCTCTGGGCAAGACCCTGACATCACTGTGGCAGCATCTACAGAGGGCACTGTGGCAGCATCTACAGAGGGCACTGCGGCAGCATCTACAGAGGGCACTGCGGCAGCATCTACAGAGGACTCTGCGGCAGCATCTACAGAGGGCACTGCGGCAGCATCCACAGAGGGCACTGCGGCAGCATCTACAGAGGGCACTGCGGCAGCATCTACAGAGGACTCTGCGGCAGCATCTACAGAGGGCACTGCGGCAGCATCCACAGAGGGCACTGCGGCAGCATCTACAGAGGACTCTGCGGCAGCATCTACAGAGGGCACTGCGGCAGCATCCACAGAGGGCACTGCGGCAGCATCTACAGAGGGCACTGCGGCAGCATCTACAGAGGGCACTGCGGCAGCATCCACCGAGGGCACTGCGGCAGCATCCACCGAGGGCACTGCGGCAGCATCCACAGAGGGCACTGCGGCAGTATCTACAGAGGGCACTGTGGCACTATCTAAAAAGGGGCTGCCTAATCTTGACATGTGTGTCTGCCAAACGCTGCTAACTGAGCCGCCGGACTGCATTTAGCGACACAAACTGGAAAACTGGATTGTTGAAATAAGCACGTGGAGAATTCTCTCAAATTTTAAACCTAGCGGTATTATTATAGTAATGTAGTGTTATTATAGTAATATAGTGTTATTGTAGTTCAAATAACTAATTGATTAATAATAATTTTGTATTGTATCAAATTTGAAAGTAATGCGGCCCGTCAACTTCAAATTTTTTCTATATGCGGCCCACTTACCCGGCCGAGTTTGAGACCCCTGGTATAGAACAATGTTAACAGCAGCTTGAAAACTTTTCCTGGGAAAACACATTAGGGGGAATGTATTAAACTTTCTACACCTGTTTTCTGGCAGAAGCAAAAAAGGAGCAAAGGGCCCAAAAGTGTCCCTCTCTACTTTTAGAAAAAGAGATGGGGCTTACTGGAAGGGGCAGGGCCACCGCAGCCCAACAAGTTTATTATAATTTATGACAGAAAGCTGGCGTAAATAATAGCGGAAATCTGTGCGAGCTTCTGGATGGCATAGATTTCACTCTTTGGGGCTTAGCAAGCCTTGTGCTGGGTACCGTACTTTTCCAACCCCAATCAGACTCCCCACCCTTCCTCATCTCCATCGTACAATAAAAATAATAAATAAAAGATATTAAGTATACTCACCTAACCGCTCCTCTTCGCTTCTCCCTCAGGCTCCCTCAGAATGTTATACAAGGTCTTGACGATAGTCAGACAACTCAGTGCTTCCATAGTAGCATTTTATGTAATACTATTTTGCACCATTGCCTGTTCAGCTTTGCTTTTGCTTACTACTAGAAATTTTTGTCAGCTGTACTCTTTATCCAGTTTATTTATTTCAACAACTCTGTGAAAAGCTGTGGAGTAAAAGAAGACAAGAACATGCATTTTATTAAAGTATAAGCCAACAATAAAGAAATACAACAGTAAAAATGACTCACCTCGCACTGCTGGTGTCAACATCTTGACTTTGTCAGGATAATAAAGAGCTAGGTGACTATGAGCTGTGGTCCAAAATACCCAAACTTCTCCTACCTGTTCAGGTCCACATTAATGTGTAGTGTTATAGAAATTAGTGATCATGTTGCATGACTTGTAACATGTCCAGCATAGCACAGATCAGGTAAGCATAACTGTTGGGATGAGGTGGGCTCATCCTCTCTGGGAAAGAGCTGGGTTTTCACTTTAATGCATATTTGGTCCTGTCATTTGCTAACAAGTGGCTTGATGTTCAGAAGGTTTGAACAACAATGTTAAATCTTGTTAAGATCACCTTTTGTCACCCGCATTCACTGTGAGTTGTGATGGTATGTATTGATACGCACAGATATCAGTTCCAGTAAAATTCCGAAATGGAACAAGATGGAGCTCGGTAAACAAGTGTGTCCACTTAATGATCTTTCTGAAGTATTGTGAAAGGAACTGGAAAATAGTGCACTACATATGCAAATAAACATCTGTAGGACCTTATATTCAATCTGGGAACTCTCTCTCTCTGTTGTCTTCTTTATCCCACCACAACTATTTTCACACAGGAAAAGTCACAAGGAGGCCTGGAATCCCAATGTCCAAATCTAAAGTGACCTATCCTGGTGACCAGTTTTCTTCAACATAGGAAATAATAAGTTCCTAGGGTGGATCAGCTTGAGTCTTGTACAATTTGTTCAATGATGAGTATGGTGGAAGTGCAGGATGAGCCTATTGCTTAGAATCATGAAATTACAATTTCCAGGTTAATTTATACCCCATAGTCACTACTACCATATAATCAGTTCATAGGATCTCCAATTTTAACAATGTTGTAAGTTATTGTCTATTTTCTTCGTGATAAAAGCATACTGGTAAAAATTCATAGTAGTTATTGTGGTTTAAAAGTAAAAGAAAAACCCAGTAAACTACCCTTGGGAAGCCTATTCAATGCTGAGGTGAACGAGCACATTATAAACATTGGATTTTTTTACAGAAAGATTTTACCCAGTGGAAAAAAAATCAATGAATTCCCTTGACATTGTCATCTTGGAAAGCTTTTCATCCATGAATGAACAACTGAATGAAAGGTTTTCTTTATGGGGGAACTGCAAGAGTTCATATACTCTTAGAAAAATGCACAATAACATGCTATGATACACTGTAGTGAAAACCGAGATAAAGATTTGAGAGAAATATATGTCTTACATTGTCTATGTCTGAAGCGCTTTGGAAATATTAACTGTGACAATTGTAATTGTGGTATTATATTTGTAAAACAAACAATGTAAATGAAAATAAAACTAACAAGTTGGTACTGCATATGGTTCCTAAACACTAGAATAAAGAGACCAGGATACCCATGTGTAGTTAGTGCTGACAATAAAGTTCACATACATCCTTACTTATTGGTCTCTAAATTGTAGAAAATATGGTTTTTGATATCTAACGTAAGAGAGATGGAGCAATTTTTAAATGGTGGGAATTTAAAGGCGTTGTCGAGAATTAGAAAAAATTGTCTGTTTTTATTTATCCAAGAAACAGCGCCACTTTTGCCCCTGGACTGTGTCTTGTGTTGTTGCTCATCCCTATTTAAGTAAAATATGCTAAGGTGTAATACCAGATTCAGCCCATGTACAAGAGGGACGCTGTTCATTTAAAAAAAAATAAACAATTTGAGCCTTTCTTTCTAATCCTGGACAACGTCTTTAATTTTTCTGGGCAGCAAGAGCTCTCTATGTGGTCAGACAACATAGTACAGAGAAGCAAACAATATAAATCTGTGATTCCCACTGTAATCATCATTACCTCATTAATAATTCTTAAAATTGCATTGTTTTTACTAATGATAATAGTAATAATACATCTTTTTTTGACAAATAACTAGTTAGGTGGAAGGATGCACACGATACTTTGTGAACATCATATCTAAATTAATTGAAACATATAAAATAATTGCAGCAGGGGGGTCTTGTCTCTATTAAATAGTAGTCAGTACACAGGTGCCAATATTTATAGTGATTCTGAGTAATCCCATATAAAGTTCAGCTGTTCTATTAGGATTTTCCTGACATTTTCTTTGTTGCATGTGACTGTAAAGCCACGGACCATAAAGAGATTACAACCCATCAAAGGGATCTGATTGTTGAAAGGCATCAGTCAGGTGAAGGGTACCAAAGAATTTCCAAGGCATTAGATATACCATGGAACACAGTGAAGACGTGGATTACATTTGGCACAACAATGACATTACCAAGAACTGGACGTTCCTCAAAACCTGATGAAAAGACACAACAAAAATTTTTTCCAGGAGGCTACAGAGAGGCCTACAGCAACATTAAAGCAGCTGCAGGACTTTCTGGCAGGTACTGGTTGTGTAGTGCATGTAACAACAATCTACTGTATTCTTTATATGTCTGGGCTGGGGGGTAGGGTGGCAAGACGGAAGCCTTTTCTAACATAGAACAACATCCAAGCCTGGCTATGTTTTGCAAAGACCTACATCAAGTCTGCCAAAAGCATGTGGGAAAACGTGTCATGGTCTGATGGGACCAAGGTTGAACTTTTTGGCCATAATTCCAAAAGGATGTTTGGCGCAAAACCAACACTGCACATCACTGAAAGAACACTATACATGGTGAAACATGGTGGAGGCAGCATTATGGTTTGGGGCTGTTTTTCTGCAGCTGGAACTGGGGCTTTAGTCAAGGTGGACGCAATTATGAACAGTTCCAAATATCAGTCAATATTGTCACAAAACCTGCGGGCCTCTACTAAAAAGATGAAGAGGAATTTCACCTTTCAGCACAACAACAATCCAAAGCATATCTCCAAATCAACAAAAGAATGGCTTCACCAGAAGAAGATCAAAGTTTTGGAATGGCCCAGCCAGAGCCCAGACCTGAATCCCATTGAAAATCTGTGGGGTGACCTGAAGAGGGCTGTACACAGGAGATGCCCTCGCAATCTGACAGATTTGGAGCGCTTTTGCAAGGATGTGTGGGCAACAATTGCCAAGTCAAGATGTGCCATGCTGATAGACTTCTACCCAAAAAGACTGAATGCTGTCATAAAGTCAAAGGGTAATTCAACAAAGTATTAGTTTAAGGCTTTATTCAGACGAACGGGAAAAACGTCCGTGCAACGCGCGTGATTTGCACGCGCGTTGCACGGACCTATATGTGTCTATGGGGCCGTGCAGACATGTCCGTGATTTTTCCTCAGCGTGAGTCCGCTGAAAAAAAGTCACGACATGTCCGTTCTTTCGGCGTTTTGCATGCATCACGCACCCATTGAAGTCAATGGGTGCGTGAAAACCACGCATGCCGCACGGAAGCACTTCCGTGCGAACTGCGTGATTCGCGCAAGAGCTGTCAAAAGGATGAATGTAAACAGAAAAGCACCACGTGCTTTTCTGTTTACAAACATCCAAACGGAGTGTCTTTGAGATGAGCGAACCCGGACAACCGAAATGAAACTTCACCGGGTTCGGCCGAACTCGTTTTGGCCGAACCCGGCAAAAAAATTTCCGATACGCGACGTCAGGAGATAGTCACTGTCCAGGGTGCTGAAAGAGTTAAACTGTTTCAGCACCCTGGACAGTGACTTCCGATCCCAATATACATGAACGTGTAAACAAAAAGAAGTTCTGACTTACCGATAACTCCCGACTTCTTCCTACAGTCCGGCCTCCCAGGATGACAATTCAGTCCAAGTGACAGCTCCAGCCAATCACAGGCCAAGCACAGGCTGCAGCGGTCACATGGACTGTGGCGTCATCCAGGGAGGTGGGGCCAGATGTCAAGAGAGGCGCGTCACCAAGGACGCGTCACCAAGGCAACGGCCGGGAGGGAAGTTCTCGGTAAGTACGAACGTTTTCTTTTTTTTTAACAGGTTTCTCGATATTGTGATCTGAATTCACTGTCGAGGGTGCTGAAAGAGTTAACTGCCGATCAGTTAACTCTTTCAGCACCCTGGACAGTGACTGATGTCGACTAGACTCATCTCTATGATGGCGGCTGCGCGAAAATCACGCAGCCGCGCATCATACACGGATGACACACGGAGCTATCAAGTGGTTTTTGCGCGCGTTCGTGTGAATCCAGCCTAAGGGTGTGCATATTTATGCACTACATTATTTGTGTTTTTTATTTTTATTTTCCTCTCTAAAGTTGGGTTCACACAAAGTTTTTTGCAGGAGGAAAATCTGCCTCAAAATTCCGTTTGGAATTTTGAGGCAGATTTTCCTCTGCCTGCACACTGTATTTCGCTGCGTTTTTTGCTCGTGGCCATTGAGCGCCGCGTGCATAAAGCCCATGAAATACGCTTTCTCTGCCTCCCATTGATGTCAATGGGAGGTCAGAGGCGTAAATGCCGGAAGATAGGGCATGTCCCTTCTTTTTCCCGCGAGCCGCTTTTTCCGCTCGCAGGAAAAAAACGCCTCCACCTCCCATTGAAATCAATGGGAGGCATTTTCGGCCGTTTTTTGGCGTTTTACGACGCGGTTTCCGCATCAAAAAACGTGTCAAAAAACTCTGTGTGAACTGGCCCTAAAAGATTTCAGTTTGTTTTTCAATGGAATTGTACAGATTATAGGTGACATTAAAAGTGGAAAAAGTTCTGAAATGATTTATCTTAGACTGATTATGCAACATGACCAAAACCTGGCATTTTAACAGGGGTGTGTAGACTTTTTATATCCACTGTAATCCACGCTCAAGGAATCTGAAGTAGCTGTGTTACTGCTCTGCACATGCCACAAGTTGTACAGAGCCATAGTACAGCACCCAAAGAAGTCTGTGAAGTTTTTTTCTGTCTGATTTATATGGAATCTTGGCATGTTTTATCTGATGCTGTGTTTTACGGCGTTTCATAAAGAAGCATTGCTCTGGATATTTTGCTTAGTGCCAGGATCGCAATAGTATCACGAGACTCTGTCAGCAGTTTTGGTTAGTTGCATGACCAAGAAATCAACGTTTATTTCCCCCGCCACCACAGACACAAGTGCCACTCTCAGATCTAAGTGACTGCTCTAGCGTCTAATCAGGGGCCACCTCAATGGCAATTGCGACCATGGCGCCAAGGGAATTAAATACCGACTTTTTTGGTCTTGCAACTTCCATGACCGAGACAACAAATATCGTTACAATGCCCTCGCCTATATCGCTCTGTCATCAATTTTGATACCTCAAAACTACTGACAGATTCCCTTTAATTACCGAGTGAACCTATGTAAATTTGGAGTGGATTAATTGTTTTTAATTATTATTTGCTTCTGTTTATTGACTGTTTAGATTATTGTACGCGACAACTATTTATATAAAAACGTTTTTGGTTGTTAACCTGTTATAACACTGTTGCAAAATAATAAATAAAAAAAGTGCAGAAAATCTTTTATTTATTTGATGAACCACACATTGAATGAAAGGGCTATTGAGGTTTTAACAACATAGCCATTGTTTAACCCCTAGACGCACCACGACGCAACTGTACATCCAGGTGGCCAGTGTCTTAGCTCACCAGGACGTACAGTTACTGCGCGGTTCCCGCTGCACACTGTCGGCCACAGTGTGCACCGGGAACCGGAAGGCCAGCTGTCCCCGAAAACTGACACTACACTGTTGCCGATCAGTGGCTCATTTTCGCTGATTTCGGCAGTTAACCCCTTAAATGCGGCGATCTATTGCAATCACCGCATTTTAGGAGTTTCTAGCACATCGGCAGACCTCACAATGAAATCGTGAGGTTTGCAGGTGGTTAGCATGGCGACCGGAGGCCATGTAATGGCCTCCGTTTCTTCTATGTACAGAAGCCTATAAGGACCAGCCTCCAGATAGACTTCCTGTCAGAGGGACAGGAAGTCACTGCGTCGTTCCCGATGCACACTGTCGGTGACAGTGTCAATTACAGTGTGCATCGGGAACCGGGAGGTCAGCTGTCCCCGACAGCTGACACTCCGCTGTTGCCGATCAGTGGCTCTTCGCCGATTCGCTGATTTTGGCAATTAACCCGTTAAATGCGGCGCTCGATTGTGATCGCCGCATTTAGGGGGTTTGTAGCACATCAGCAGCCCCCATGCAATTGTGGGGGCTGCTGATGCTTGTGATGGCACCTGGAAGCCAGACAACGGCCTCCGGGTCTGCCATGTATGCCTCTGGCTGGTCCTCGTAGACTTACTGTCAGAGTGACTGTGACGTCACACTGACAGTTGGAATATGTTACACTACCAAGGTAGTGTAATGTATTCTAGCATTGATCAGAGCTGCAGGTAAAAAAAACTAAGTGTAAAAAGTTAAGAAAAATGTAAAAAAAGTTAAGAAAAATGTTTTACAAAAGTGTAAAAATAAAAGATTTTTTTTTCCTATAATAAGTCTCTTATTATAGGAAAAAAATTAAAACGTTAAATAACAGTACACATATTTGGTATCACCGCGTTCATAACGACCCAATCTATAAAACTATAATGTTATTTTTTCCACATGGCGAATGCCGCAAAAAAACCAAACTAAAATCAATGCCAGAATCACTATCTTTTGGTCACCACTAGAGATGAGCGAACTTATGAAAAGTTCGGTTCGGCAAGTTCGCCGAATTTCGTGCAAAAGTTCGATTCGGACCGAACTAGTTCTGACCGAACCTGTAATACAAGAAAGCCCCTAAAAATCGTGTATAACACTGTTTTAAAGCCCTAGAAGCCCTGTATAACACTCTTAGGTCACCCATGAGTGTATCCAAGTACTTTTGAGCTGTCTTTAATGCAAAGTTGGTGTCAAAGTTACGCCAACATGTATGGCTCTAGGAAAACGGATGGGACACGGAGATAACTAACAGAAACCACTGCACTTGTGCATGTTGTATGCTTAATGCATTGTTAAAAAAGGTACAAAAATTTACCATTTTAGGCGGCTGATGCCTGCCAGGGTTCATACATATAAGGTGGTAAAAGAAGAAGCAATGGCTTTTGACAAGCCCTCCAAAAATTGACCCTTTTTATTAGCAGATGCCTGCCGGGGTTCTTCCATACATAGTTACATAGTTACATATATAGTTACATAGTTAGTACGGCTGAAAAAAGACACATGTCCATCAAGTTCAACCAAGGGAAGGGAAAAGGGAAGGAAAAATTTCTACACATAGGAGCTAATATTTTTTTTGTTCTATCCATACATGGATCCATACATGGATGTAAAAGCATTAAAGCAACAAGCAATGGCTTTTCACAAGCCCTCCAAAAATTGACCCTTTTTATTGGCAGATGCCTGCCGGGGTTCTTCCATACATGGATGTAAAAGCAACAAGCAATGGCTTTTGACAAGCCCTCCAAAAATTGACCCTTTTTATTGGCAGATGCCTGCCGGGGTTCTTCCATACATGGATGTAAAAGCATTAAAGCAACAAGCAATGGCTTTTCACAAGCCCTCCAAAAATTGACCCTTTTTATTGGCAGATGCCTGCCGGGGTTCTTCCATACATGGATGTAAAAGCAACAAGCAATTGCTTTTCACAAGCCCTCCAAAAATTGACCCTTTTTATTAGCAGATGCCTGCCGGGGGTTCTTCCATACATGGATGTAAAAGCAACAAGCAATGGCTTTTCACAAGCCCTCCAAAAATTGACCCTTTTTATTGGCAGATGCCTGCCGGGGTTCTTCCATACATGGATGTAAAAGCAACAAGCAATGGCTTTTCACAAGCCCTCCAAAAATTGACCCTTTTTATTGGCAGATGCCTGCCGGGGTTCTTCCATACATAGATGTAAAAGCATTAAAGCAACAAGCAATGGCTTTGACAAGCCCTCCAAAAATTGACCCTTTTTATTGGCAGATGCCTGCCGGGGTTCTTCCATACATGGATGTAAAAGCAACAAGCAATGGCTTTTGACAAGCCCTCCAAAAATTGACCCTTTTTATTGGCAGATACCTGCCGGGGTTCTTCCATACATGGATGTAAAAGCAACAAGCAATGGCTTTTGACAAACCCTCCAAAAATTGACCCTTTTTATTGGCAGATGCCTGCCGGGGTTCTTCCATACATAGATGTAAAAGCATTAAAGCAACAAGCAATGGCTTTGACAAGCCCTCCAAAAATTGACCCTTTTTATTGGCAGATGCCTGCCGGGGTTCTTCCATACATGGATGTAAAAGCAACAAGCAATGGCTTTTGACAAGCCCTCCAAAAATTGACCCTTTTTATTGGCAGATACCTGCCGGGGTTCTTCCATACATGGATGTAAAAGCAACAAGCAATGGCTTTTGACAAACCCTCCAAAAATTGACCCTTTTTA
Source organism: Rhinoderma darwinii (assembly GCF_050947455.1). NCBI lineage: Eukaryota > Metazoa > Chordata > Amphibia > Anura > Rhinodermatidae > Rhinoderma > Rhinoderma darwinii. Next base: position 288,746,765 of record NC_134691.1, read on the forward strand.
TTGGCAGATGCCTGCCGGGGTTCTTCCATACATTGATGTAAAAGCAACAATCAATGGCTTTTCACAAGCCCTCCAAAAATTGACCCTTTTTATTGGCAGATGCCTGCCGGGGTTCTTCCATACATGGATGTAAAAGCATTAAAGCAACAAGCAATGGCTTTTGACAAGCCCTCCAAAAATTGACCCTTTTTATTGGCAGATGCCTGCCGGGGTTCTTCCATACATGGATGTAAAAGCAACAAGCAATGGCTTTTCACAAGCCCTCCAAAAATTGACCCTTTTTATTGGCAGATGCCTGCCGGGGTTCTTCCATACATGGATGTAAAAGCATTAAAGCAACAAGCAATGGCTTTTCACAAGCCCTCCAAAAATTGACCCTTTTTATTGGCAGATGCCTGCCGGGGTTCTTCCATACATGGATGTAAAAGCAACAAGCAATGGCTTTTCACAAGCCCTCCAAAAATTGACCCTTTTTATTGGCAGATGCCTGCCGGGGTTCTTCCATACATGGATGTAAAAGCAACAAGCAATGGCTTTTCACAAGCCCTCCAAAAATTGACCCTTTTTATTGGCAAGGGTGAGTAGTAGCAGCACATTAAAAGACACTGGACGACAGTCACAGGACAAAGCCCTGTGGTGGGGCAGGCCTGCTTGTAGCAGACGGGCGGCAGTGGAGGTTTATTGGTGGTAGTAGTCGAGGTAGCCAACACAGACAGCAAGGGTGCAAGCAGTAGTAGCAGTAGTAGCAGCACATAAAAAAAAGAGACTGGACAGTCACAGGAGGACATAGCCCTGTGGTGGGGCAGGCCTCAGGCCTGCTTGTAGCAGACGGCAGTGGAGGTGTATTGGTGGTAGTAGAGGTAGACTAGCCAACACAGACAGCAAGGGTGGTAGACTGGTAGTAGCAGCAGCACATTAAAAAAAGAGACTGGACGACAGTCACAGGACATAGCCCTGTGGTGGGGTAGGCCTGCTTGTAGCAGACGGGCGGCAGTGTAGGTGTATTGGTGGTAGTAGAGGTACTAGCCAACACAGACAGCAAGGGTGCAAGCAGTAGTAGCAGCACATTAAAAAAAAGAGACTGGACAGTCACAGGAGGACAAAGCCCTGTGGTGGGGCAGGCCTCAGGCCTGCTTGTAGCAGACGGGCGGCAGTGGAGGTGTATTGGTGGTAGTAGAGGTAGCCAACACAGACAGCAAGGGTGGTAGTAGTAGTAGTAGTAGTAGCACATTAAAAAAAGAGACTGGACAGTCAGAGGAGGACAAAGCCCTGTGGTGGGGCAGGCCTCAGGCCTGCTTGTAGCAGACGGGCGGCAGTGGAGGTGTATTGGTGGTAGTAGCCGAGGTAGCCAACACAGACAGCAAGGGTGCAAGCAGTAGTAGCAGTAGTAGCAGCACATTAAAAAAAGAGACTAGACAGTCAGAGGAGGACAAAGCCCTGTGGTGGGGTAGGCCTCAGGCCTGCTTGTAGCAGACGGGCGGCAGTGGAGGTGTATTGGTGGTAGTAGAGGTACTAGCCAACACAGACAGCAAGGGTGCAAGCAGTAGTAGCAGTAGTAGCAGCACATTAAAAAAAAGAGACTGGACAGTCACAGGAGGACAAAGCCCTGTGGTGGGGCAGGCCTCAGGCCTGCTTGTAGCAGACGGGCGGCAGTGGAGGTGTATTGGTGGTAGTAGCCGAGGTAGCCAACACAGACAGCAAGGGTGCAAGCAGTAGTAGCAGTAGTAGCAGCACATTAAAAAAAGAGACTGGACAGTCAGAGGAGGACAAAGCCCTGTGGTGGGGTAGGCCTCAGGCCTGCTTGTAGCAGACGGGCGGCAGTGGAGGTGTATTGGTGGTAGTAGTCGAGGTAGCCAACACAGACAGCAAGGGTGCAAGCAGTAGTAGCAGTAGTAGCAGCACATTAAAAAAAGAGACTGGACAGTCAGAGGAGGGCAAAGCCCTGTGGTGGGGCAGGCCTCAGGCCTGCTTGTAGCAGACGGCAGTGGAGGTGTATTGGTGGTAGTAGAGGTAGACTAGCCAACACAGACAGCAAGGGTGGTAGGACTGGTAGTAGCAGCAGCACATTAAAAAAGAGACTGGACGACAGTCACAGGACATAGCCCTGTGGTGGGGTAGGCCTGCTTGTAGCAGACGGGCGGCAGTGTAGGTGTATTGGTGGTAGTAGAGGTACTAGCCAACACAGACAGCAAGGGTGAAAGCAGTAGTAGCAGTAGTAGCAGCACATTAAAAAAAAGAGACTGGACAGTCACAGGAGGACAAAGCCCTGTAGTGGGGCAGGCCTCAGGCCTGCTTGTAGCAGATGGCAGTGTAGGTGTATTGGTGGTAGTAGAGGTACTAGCCAACACAGACAGCAAGGGTGCAAGCAGTAGTAGCAGTAGTAGCAGCACATTAAAAAAAGAGACTGGAGAGTCACAGGACAAAGCCCTCTGGTGGGGCAGGCCTGCTTGTAGCAGACGGCACTGGGGTGGATTGGTGGTAGAAGTAGTAGCAGCTGCAGCACCAACAGCGGCACATTAAAAAAAGAGTGGACAGGACAGAATCCCATAGTAGCAGGCGGCAGTAGCAGGCGGCAGCGGCAGCGGCAGCAGCAGCAGCAATGTAAGATCTAATCAGTGGCATCAGGTACAGGGGTTTTAAAATCCTCACCGATCCACGCTTGATTCATTTTCAGAAACGTGAGATTTTCCAAGCTGTTGGCGGACAATCTTGTTCGCTTAGGGGTGACGAAGCCCCCTGCTGCGCTGAATACCCTCTCTGACGCTACACTGGAGGGTGGACAAGACAGTACACCCATGGCAAACTGGGCCAGTTCTTGCCAATGATCCAATCTGCTGACCCAGAAGTCCATGGGGTCTGGGATCAGCATTTCTGACGGAGAAAGGGCACAGTCCAAGTACGAGTGAACCTGGTTGTTTAGGTGCTGCACCTGGAGATGGTGAACATCCCTTTGGTGACTAGTGCTACGATGTGTGTCAGGTCGGGGTATTGGATGTAAAAATGTTGTCATCATATTTTCCAAACTGAATTGGCTGCTGCTGCTGCTGCCGCTGCTGCCACGGCTGCCGCCTATTGCAGAGGTAGCTCTGCCAGAGGCGGTGGAACGATGAGACAGTGGGGAGCGGAGAGTGGCCCCCCGGTCAGACATGCTTGCAGCGGGTGTCTGCCGTTTGAAAGCCATGACAAGCTGGCTGCATAGCTTCTCTCTATAATAAGCCAATTTTGCCTCCCTCTCGGAAGGCGCAAAAAACTCCCCCATTCTGGCTTTATACCGAGGGTCTAAAAGTGTGGCTATCCAGTAGTCATCTCTTTGCTTCATGCTAACAATACGACAGTCAGCGCGCAAGTAACGAAGCATACAGCTCGCCATCCTGGCCAGCGTTTCAGAGGGCCCGGTTGGTTCCATCTCTGCCCCATACTGCCATGGTTGTCCATCATCAAGGTCGTCGTCAGACTCGTCATCACCACCATCACTGTCATGTTGTGCGGCTGCCTCGTCCCCTATCCCTTCCTGTGATTCCATCTCCAAATCCAGCTCCTCTTCCGCTGTTTTGGAGAAGTAATGTCGGCTAGGTATTCGCCACCTAGGCTGAGCGCACGCCATCAATTGCTTGAAGCCGGCGGAGTCGACCAGGTGGTACGGCAGCGACTGCACCACCAACAACTTTGCCAGGTGTGAATTAAGCCGCACGACAAGTGGATGACTGGGTATATATTGTTGCTTATTGGACAACGATTCCGTAATGGATAACTGACGGGACATAGGAGGAGCACTAGATGACAGTGATGATGATGATGACAACGACATGGTGGATAAGGCCTGGCTACTACTTAGATGACAGGGACTCGGAGCAGTAGCAGCAGCGGAAGAGGGGTCTTCATTAGATGTACATGATGGTGGGGCATGTTGATTGTCCCACATGGCCTTGTGATGCCGTTCCATGTGTTTACGTAGAGCAGTAGTTCCTACATTGCTGCCCTGCCCACGCCTTACTTTCTGCTTGCAGATACGGCACTGTGCCATGTTTTCCTCCTCTGGGAAGGTACAGAAAAATTGCCACACGGCAGAGTACCGTAAAGAGGTAGTACCACGTCCACCACCACCACCACCACCACAACCACCCGAGCTTGCCCCTTGTCTGGCAGGCTTTTTTCGGGAACCTACACCAGCATCTGTGTCGCCGTCACCGGCTCCTGAGCTGACCCTACCGCTGCAACGTTTTGCAGATTGACTTCTGCCCCTACCTCGGCTTGGCTGTTTATCACATCCAGTGCCGCCACTACTACCCTCCTCCTCTGACGCCGTCATCACCTCGTCACCTGGTTCCCACGTCCTGTCTAAAACAACATCATCATCATAGCCTTCCTCATCATCCCCGCCACTTCTGTCACTGTGTTGTGAATGTGATGTGACATCATGGCGGGCTCCATGCCCCCCCTCATTACTGCGTCTGCCACCACGGCTACCACCACCAACACCCCCACTACCGCAGCTATGCGTCTCGGTCACCGCTTCCACCTCCACCACCGCCGCAACACACTCCGTTGGCTGACTCGCGGAAAACAAATCATCATCATCACTATGTTGTTCAGTATCTTCCTTCGCACCCGAGGAGATGTCTCTTAGGACTCTCAGGAAAGATGGCTTCCCGCTAGGAAGGGGGAGCGAAGACATAGATGATGGAATGGAAACGCTAGAAATACCTATATTACTACTGTCACCGTGCCAAGGAACTGTAGAGGATCTGGAATCCAACGAAACCTGGCTTGAAGCCAGATCGTCAGAGTCTTCCTGCTGAGATGACCGCGAGCCAGCCAACCAGTCCACAATGGCCGTATTGTCTAAAGTAACCCGCCCACCGGAGGAGATGGACAAGTCTGGCTTGCTGATACTACTACTAGCAGGCACATGGCAGCTGCTACTAGTGGAACTGGGCACATGTCTTGTGCCACAAATGCTGCTACTGGGTCTGGCACCAACAGATCCAACATTTGGACTGGAAGAGGAGACGGCATGGGTGTTTCTTCCTCTACCCCGTCCTTTCACAACCTTTTTTTTCCCAGACATTTCAGAGCCCCTTTTAAAAGCGTATTCACACACGGACACTGGCTTGGCAAATGGCAATGAATGAGAATTTCAATCAGCCTCGCTGCAGTGCACTCAGGGAATGCTGGGCCTTGTAGTACTACTACTATCACTACTACAAAGGCTGCCTGTATTGCAAGTTGGATGCAATGGGGATGAGTCCCTTCTAAAAGCGTATTCACACACGGACACTGGCTTGGCAAATGGCAATGAATGAGAATTTCAATCAGCCTCGCTGCAGTGCACTCAGGGAATGCTGGGCCTTGTAGTACTACTAGGCTGCCTGTATGGCAAGTTGGATTGTTATTCCTGTTAATAACGGCCAGGGATGAGCCCCTTTTAAAAGCGTATTCACACACGGACACTGGCTTGGCAAATGGCAATGAATGAGAATTTCAATGAGCCTCGCTGCAGTGCACTCAGGGAATGCTGGGCCTTGTAGTACTACTAGGCTGCCTGTATGGCAAGTTGGATTGTTATTCCTGTTAATAACGGCCAGGGATGAGCCCCTTTTAAAAGCGTATTCACACACGGACACTGGCTTGGCAAATGGCAATGAATGAGAATTTCAATGAGCCTCGCTGCAGTGCACTCAGGGAATGCTGGGCCTTGTAGTACTACTACTACCACTACTACAAAGGCTGCCTGTATTGCAAGTTGGATGCAATGGGGATGAGCCCCTTCTAAAAGCGTATTCACACACGGACACTGGCTTGGCAAATGGCAATGAATGAGAATTTCAATCAGCCTCGCTGCAGTGCACTCAGGGAATGCTGGGCCTTGTAGTACTACTAGGCTGCCTGTATGGCAAGTTGGATTGTTATTCCAGGGATGAGCCCCTTTTAAAAGCGTATTCACACACGGACACTGGCTTGGCAAATGGCAATGAATGAGAATTTCAATCAGCCTCGCTGCAGTGCACTCAGGGAATGCTGGGCCTTGTAGTACTACTAGGCTGCCTGTATGGCAAGTTGGATTGTTATTCCAGGGATGAGCCCCTTTTAAAAGCGTATTCACACACGGACACTGGCTTGGCAAATGGCAATGAATGAGAATTTCAATCAGCCTCGCTGCAGTGCACTCAGGGAATGCTGGGCCTTGTAGTACTACTAGGCTGCCTGTATGGCAAGTTGGATTGTTATCCTGTTAATAACGGCCAGGGATGAGCCCCTTTTAAAAGCGTATTCACACACGGACACTGGCTTGGCAAATGGCAATGAATGAGAATTTCAATCAGCCTCGCTGCAGTGCACTCAGGGAATGCTGGGCCTTGTAGTACTACTAGGCTGCCTGTATGGCAAGTTGGATTGTTATTCCTGTTAATAACGGCCAGGGATGAGCCCCTTTTAAAAGCGTATTCACACACGGACACTGGCTTGGCAAATGGCAATGAATGAGAATTTCAATCAGCCTCGCTGCAGTGCACTCAGGGAATGCTGGGCCTTGTAGTACTACTACTACCACTACTACAAAGGCTGCCTGTATTGCAAGTTGGATGCAATGGGGATGAGCCCCTTCTAAAAGCGTATTCACACACGGACACTGGCTTGGCAAATGGCAATGAATGAGAATTTCAATCAGCCTCGCTGCAGTGCACTCAGGGAATGCTGGGCCTTGTAGTACTACTAGGCTGCCTGTATGGCAAGTTGGATTGTCATCCTGTTAATAACGGCCAGGGATGAGCCCCTTTTAAAAGCGTATTCACACACGGACACTGGCTTGGCAAATGGCAATGAATGAGAATTTCAATCAGCCTCGCTGCAGTGCACTCAGGGAATGCTGGGCCTTGTAGTACTACTACTACCACTACTACAAAGGCTGCCTGTATTGCAAGTTGGATGCAATGGGGATGAGCCCCTTCTAAAAGCGTATTCACACACGGACACTGGCTTGGCAAATGGCAATGAATGAGAATTTCAATCAGCCTCGCTGCAGTGCACTCAGGGAATGCTGGGCCTTGTAGTACTACTAGGCTGCCTGTATGGCAAGTTGGATTGTTATTCCAGGGATGAGCCCCTTTTAAAAGCGTATTCACACACGGACACTGGCTTGGCAAATGGCAATGAATGAGAATTTCAATCAGCCTCGCTGCAGTGCACTCAGGGAATGCTGGGCCTTGTAGTACTACTAGGCTGCCTGTATGGCAAGTTGGATTGTTATTCCAGGGATGAGCCCCTTTTAAAAGCGTATTCACACACGGACACTGGCTTGGCAAATGGCAATGAATGAGAATTTCAATCAGCCTCGCTGCAGTGCACTCAGGGAATGCTGGGCGTTGTAGTACTTCTAGGCTGCCTGTATGGCAAGTTGGATTGTTATCCTGTTAATAACGGCCAGGGATGAGCCCCTTTTAAAAGCGTATTCACACACGGACACTGGCTTGGCAAATGGCAATGAATGAGAATTTCAATCAGCCTCGCTGCAGTGCACTCAGGGAATGCTGGGCCTTGTAGTACTACTAGGCTGCCTGTATGGCAAGTTGGATTGTTATTCCAGGGATGAGCCCCTTTTAAAAGCGTATTCACACACGGACACTGGCTTGGCAAATGGCAATGAATGAGAATTTCAATCAGCCTCGCTGCAGTGCACTCAGGGAATGCTGGGCCTTCTAGTACTACTACTACCACTACTACAAAGGCTGCCTGTATTGCAAGTTGGATGCAATGGGGATGAGCCCCTTCTAAAAGCGTATTCACACACGGACACTGGCTTGGCAAATGGCAATGAATGAGAATTTCAATCAGCCTCGCTGCAGTGCACTCAGGGAATGCTGGGCGTTGTAGTACTTCTAGGCTGCCTGTATGGCAAGTTGGATTGTTATTCCAGGGATGAGCCCCTTTTAAAAGCGTATTCACACACGGACACTGGCTTGGCAAATGGCAATGAATGAGAATTTCAATCAGCCTCGCTGCAGTGCACTCAGGGAATGCTGGGCCTTATAGTACTACTACCACTACTACAAAGGCTGCCTGTATTGCAAGTTGGATGCAACGGGGATGAGCCCCTTATAAAAGCGTATTCACACACTGGCTGAGTAGTGAGTAGTGGATGAGCCCCTTCGATTTCTGAATTCCTGCCTTTTAGATTCCTAAAGCTTTCCCTTACTGCACAGAGATGCTATTCCTACAGCTCCTGTCTGTAAAATGGCCGCTGAGCTCCGTGCATAGACTTTTATTGCAGGCTTGAGCCCGCCCCTATGCTGCCTCCCGATTGGCTGGGAGAGCCGTTTGCAAGGCATTATGGGGTAGCCTGATGTCAGGTGATCTTCTGTAATCCTCCATTTTAGATGTAACATGTGGCAGGCGCCAAAATGTAGCCGGGTTCGGTCAAAACGGGTTCGGCCGAACCCGGTAAAGTTCGGATTCGCTGCGAACCGAACTTTTCCTGAAGTTCGGACCGAAACCGGGTTCGGTTGTCCCGGTTCGCTCATCTCTAGTCACCACCCCTCCCAAAATATAAAATAAAAAGTGATCAAAAAGTCACATGTACCCCAAAATAGTACCAATAAAAACTACAGCCCGTCCCGCAAAAAAACAAGCCCTTACACAGCTTTTTGGACTGAAAAGTAAAAAAGTTACAGCTCTCAGAATATGGTGACACAGAAAATAAATTATTTTATAAACAAGTGATTTTATTTTGCAAACGCGGCAAAACATAAAAAACTATATACATATGGTATCGCCGTAATCTTATGGACCCACAGAATAAAGTTAAACTGTAATTTTTAGAGCATAATGAACGCCGTAAGAAATAAAGAATATAAAACACCAAAATCACTGTTTTTTGGTCACCAAAGCTCTAAATAAAATGTAATAAAAAGTGATCAAAACATTGTAAGTGCCAAAAAAATGGTACCAATAAAAACTACAGCTCGTTGGCTCATTCCCCGGCAGCTGTGGTAAAATATACGTCTACATGGTCTGCATGGATAGTGTTCCTTTCTTCCTCTTCATACCTCACGGCCGTAACCTGAGTTGGCCTATGCTCCTGTGAAGTGTACTGTGGTGCTTATTTTCTGCTGGTTTCATTCATAATACCCCGGAACAGGAGTCCAGGATCCCCATGCCCTCTCCCCTCCCTCCTACTCCTCCCTCTCTTGGGGCTTTTTCTATTCTTTCTCTCCCCCTGTCTAGGGTAATGTGCCTCTCCTTCTCCGCTTGAATTCAGTGGCCTCAATGTATGTTCTGATGTTTTGCTTCTTGGCTCATTCATGCTGCTGACATATACTGAACAACGTCCTTTGTATTGGGTTGTGCTGCACATTTTTTAATTTGTTTTTGTTGTTTTTGCTTTGGTCCTCGATCTTGTTTGTTGTTCTTCCGTTTACTGTGTGGAGGCCTTCCCTCCACTATGTCTTGTAACTCTGTGTATTGAAACTCAATAAAAACTTTGAATAAGAAAAAACTACAACTCGTCCCACCAAAAATAAGCCCTCAGACCGCTCAATCGACCAAAAAATAAAAAAAGTTATGGCTCTCAGAATGTGTTGATACAAAACAATTTTTTTTTTTTTAACAAATAGTTTTTTCTTTGTAGAAGTAGTAAAATATAAAAAAATATATATACATTTGGTATCACCATAATCGTTCTGACCCGCAGAATAAAGTTAAGTTGTCGTTTTTACCGCACGGTGAAAGCGGTAAAAACGAAACCCAAAAAGCAATGGAGGAATCTCCGTTTTTTCCAATTTCACACCACAAAGAATTTTATTTTCGGTTTCCCAGTACATTATATGGTACTTTAAATGGGGTCAATAGAAACTACAACCCTTCCCGCAAAAAATAAGCCCTCACACCACTCTGGTGATGGAAAAATAAAAAAGTTATGGCGTTTGGAAGGCGGGGAGTGAAAAACTAAAATGGAAAAGCAAAAAAGGATCAGTCCTGCAAAGGTTAATTAATTTATATTAAAAAAATCAATTACTACCACATGTGGGGTATTGACATACTCGGGAGAGATTGCGTTACAAATTTAGGATGACTTTTTCTCCTTTATCCCCTGTGAAAATGAAAAAAATGCAACATTTTAGTGGACAAAAATATTGATATTCATTTTCACGGCCTAATTCTACTAAATTCTGCAAAAAAAAACCTGTCTGGTATAAATGCTCACTATTCCCCTAGAAAAATTCCTTGAGGGGTGTAGTTCCCCAAATGGGGTCACTTTTGGGAGGTTTCCACTGTTTGCTCCCTCCAGGGTGTTGCAAACACGACATGGCACTGAAAACCAATCCAGCAAAATCTGCACTACAAAATCCAATGGGCGCTCTTTCCCTTCTGAGCGCTGCCGTGGGTCCAAACAGAAGTTTATTACCACATATGGGGTATTGCCGTAATCGTGAGAAGATGCTTTACAAATGTTGGGGTGCATTTTCTTGTGTATTCCTTGTAAATATTACAAATTTCTATATTTTTTCAGAAAAAAAGTAGATTTTCATTTTAAATATTACAAATTTCTATATTTTTTCAGAAAAAAAGTAGATTTTCATTTTCACAGACTAACTCCAATAAATATATCAAACTACCTGTGGGGTCAAAATGCTAACTATACCCCTAGATAAATTCCTTGAGGGGTTTAGTTTCCAAAATGGTGTCACTTTGGGGGGTTTCCACTTTTTTGGCACCACAAGATCTCTTCAGACCTGACATGGTGCCTAAAATATAATCTAAAAAAAAAGCAGACACTAAAATCCACTAGGTACTCCTTTGCTTCTGAGGACTGTGTTTGAGTCCATTAGGACACTAGGGCGACATGTAGGACATTCCTAAAAACTGCAGAATCTGGGCAATAAATATTGAGTTGCGTTTCTCTGGTAAAACCTTCTGTGTTACAGAATTTTTTTATTACAAATGAATTTCGGCAAAAAAAAATGAAATTTGTAAATTTCCCCTTTACTTTGCTTTATTTCCTGTGAAACACCTAAAGGGTTAAGAAACTTTCTGAATGCTGTTTTGAATACTTTGAGGGGTGCAGTTTTTAAAATGGGGTGATTTATTGGGGAATTCTAATATATAAGGCCCTCAAAACCACTTCACAACTAAACTGGTACCTGTAAAAATAGCCTTTTGAAATTTTCTTTAAAATGTGAGAAATTGCTGCTAAAGTTCTAAGCCTTGTAACGTCCTAGAAAAATAAAAGGACGTTCAAAAAACGATGCAAACATAAAGTACACATATTGGAAATGTTAACTAGTGACTATTTTGTGTGGTATTACTATCTGTTTTACAAACAGATACATTTAAATTTAGAAAAATGCAAATTTTTGCAAATTTTCTCTAAATTTTGGTGTTTTTCACTAATAAATATTTAATTTATCGACCAAATTTTCTGACTATCATAAATTACAATATGTCATGAGAAAACACTCTCAGAATCGCTTGGATAGGTAAAAGCATTCCAACGTTATTACCACATAAAGCGACACAAGTCAGATTTGAAAAAATCGGCTGAGCCACAAGGCGAAAACAGGCTGTGTCCTAAAGGGGGTAATAAAATGTTATGCAGTTTTCCAATATACTTTTTGTATCAATTCCTCACGGTAATCATTGAATGGGCACCTCCATTGTTTACTTTCATTGGATAAAAATCTGCTCCGGTCATGTGCTGGACACACAGATGCACAGCTCTTTACAATTACACAGTACAATTGTGTGTCCATTTACGTGACCAAAAAAATGTATATCCCCATTAAGTAAACAATGAAAATTCACAATGAATGACTGCAAGCAGAGATCTTGAAAACCATAAGAAGTTGATATAGAATATGTCATAAAACCGTATAACTTAATTCTAATTCTAATTAATAAAATATTTGATGGAACCAGAATACCCCGGAATCTCTTTTCACCCCAAAAAAAAATCACCTGTATACCAATTTCACTCTGATACATGGGTTCTTCATGAAGCATATATATATATATATATATATATATATATATATATATATATATATATATATATATATATATATTTAAAAAAATGTCCCATTGGATATGACTCTGTTATTTATTTATTTATTTTTGTTTGTATGATCACCAGTCAGAATAATGTTAAATGTTGGTATGCCAAGACTGCTTCTGCAAAGTATTTTACAGCTCATTTCCTGCATGGTACAGTCATAATGAACATTATATGAGGGATATTATCACCAATCATTGTTTCTTCATATTCTATTGCTTTTCTATTTACAATAAAACATTGCATATTTATTCTGAGAGCTTTCATTTCTATAAAACAAAGTTTAACTGTCAGTAGGTGACAAGATGTACTGGTCAGAACACAATGGCTCTAATTTATTTCTCCTGTAAATCTGTCCAAAACTAGATCCTTCTAGAAAGGGGAAAGCAGATAACAGACATTGACAAGCTCATAATGCAGCAAATATGCAGAAAAAACACCAAGTTCCAAGTCCGCAAAGGTATGATTTCACATGAAAACATATAGCACTTTAAAGGGGTTGCTTCAACATGACGAGCCCACCTTAAAATGAGGCCATTCCGGCAATCACCTGACCAATGCAGGTCTGGTTTCTAAAACCACAGATGGGAAGTTATGGCTTTCCACACACTACAGGGGAAATGTAGCATTACATAGTGGCCAATTAAATAAATGGGCAACCATGCCATATATATGGATGTCAGGAGTTTGCCAAAAGAAGAGCTGCTTTTTTTTAGTGGCTCTCCATCTCTGGCTTATAAAGCGGGCCTCGAGCAGGATACCTTCCCCCTATGATGTCGATATGCCCTTATATATCTGTATTGTACTGTTTAGGTGATTCCCAGATTTAGTAGGTCCATCATATTATATACATTAACAGTAAGTACACATGGAGATTGGTAGCAGAGAAACAGAGGAGAACTTGAAAAATACATACATTACAAAGTTGGCCATTTTTGTACTCTAGGCACATACTTTGCTAAAAATCCCAGAAAATCCCTTTAATGTACAGTACAACTAAAAAAATACACCGTATGGTTAAAATGTCACTGATAAGTACCTTTTAAGATGCTAATGTTCACTAAGAATTTGCTCACTAAGAATATGTAAATTGCAACAATTTGCATTGAGTAAGGAATAAAGTTTTAACTTTGGTCTAGGAGACAAAGTGGTCAAATTATAGCCTCTTACCCAACTGCTAAAGTTCATCTAGGGTAGAAAGATATCACAATATTAAACTCAATACTGTATACTCAAGTGCTCCACAAAAATAAATTGGTTACCATTGATGAAAAAATTGTGAGTAAAATTGGTTCGTTTTGTGGTGGACCTAAAATGCATACATTTTCTGTATTTTTATTAGGAATTTGTGAACATTCATATAGTGATTCCACAGAAGGTATAAGACTCCTTGCGCCTCTTGTACCTATTAGAAAATGTTGTGACAAAAAAGAGAGTGACATCATGAACAGGTTCACACGTTAAATGTAAATTTATTACATGGTTTCAAAAAAATAAAAGTGTTCCCTTTTGAATGTGAGTGTAGTCCAGAAGGCATTCACAGATCCAAACAAAATCTAGAAAAAAATAAAAAAGATCCACCTAATGTATTACATAACATAGGATATTTTCGTTTTGGCAAACTGAGGTGTTGCCTCAGGAATTTCCCTGTGTTTTACCCAAGAACCCCTGCAAGGAGGTATGATCTTCTCAGTCAGATTCCCAGACCCCAGGCCCCTAGAGTAGTCACCAATTAGCGGTGGTTGTGCTATCGGAATCTTGGGATTCATGTGGAATCAGAGTCGGAGTGAAGCCAGGGGTCATCAACAGGAGAGCGGTCTGGCTACAACAAGCCAGTGGAGTAGATGTAGACATAACCAAAAACCAGAAGGTCGTACTACAGGTACCAAGCAACAAATTGGCAGTAAGATGAAGGCGAAAACCAGAGGCAATTCTTAGGTCAAGGTCAGAGTCATGGGCAAAATACAAGTTAACTAGCTTAGATAAAATATACTTTATATATAGGCAAAGGTGCCCATGCATATCTTCTTTTTTAACGGTTCCGCTTATGTGACATCTTTAAAGCGGGCCAGTCGTCATGGAGACCCGATTGGACACAAAGCCAGCTGTGCGAAGAGAGCCAGCGGCTATGAGCAGGAGAGTGGCACTGGATTTTTAACATGATCCCATCAAAAACTGTAGTGCGGCAACACAACCTAATGTTTTTATCAAGTGTGGCCTTTGCCTAGACCAAGAGATCTGAGAATCAGGCTGCGCAATTTTGAAATGTGTCATCCTGTACAGCCAACCCAATTCTTACCCCTCTTTTTCCAAAGTTATACTTATTTGACCTGTTAATTCTTTTCTTTAAAAAAATTTATATTGATTTGATATAGCCTGAGGTTAAATTAGCCCAAAACTGATATCTTTGTAGTCTTTGTGGAACTACTCTTTTTTCTATGGCTACATTGAAGCCACATGTGCCACACCAAACTGTTACACGACTGTCTCTTGTCTTTATTTTCCCGTGTTTCATCCCTTCTGCACAATGTTCACTAATCATTACAGATCACAAAATCTAAACAATGAGTTATGAACTTCTTTGACATAAGTATTTATTTCCACATAAACACTAAGATGTTTGACAGCCCAGAGAACAAGTTCCAGTGGACTAAAAGCCTATCATTCCACAAGACAGAATGGTCTTGTCTCACATCTCATTCTAAACACTCAAGACTATGCCACCGCTGTCATGGACATACCCTCATGATCCTTCATTACATGAGGACTATGTAGACGTAGCTGAACAGGACTTTTTTGCAAGATGTATTTGGAGAGTTTCTCATAAAACTTTACAGAGTTCAGTCGGTATCTGATGATTCTTAAAGGTCTCGGTCATAAACCAATGTTGATGAAAGCATTTCTTATTGGCCTGAAATAATTACTGGCTCAACCTGCCTAACAAAAAGTAAATCTGCATTACACCCCTTGAGAAAACACATTTCAGAAAAACACACACTTTTATTAGGCAAACAGACAGGCCCTGCTAGATAAAAGCATTTGCTGAAAGCTTTGACCTCTTTGAGGAGGTCTGCCTGAACTTGCAGCGGGCTGTGCGATCCAGGGACACTCTTTATTAAATGACTCATTCATCTCACAGGTTGTGTTTATGTCAAAGTTCAGGACTCTTTTTTAGATACGTATAGACTTTCAATTCTCGCGCATAGGTCTAGATGCTACATTTAAATGGCTCTTACATGATACATTTGTTTCATTTATTGGATAAATATAATTCACTGCCGATATCCCTTTATTGTCATTCAGTCTAGGTATAATATATAGTATATGCAGCGTGGTGGCTAAGAAGGTTAGCACTGTAACCTAGCACTAGGTTCGAAATCATGCAAGGACATCTGCATTGAGTGTGCAGGTTTTTCTTCCTTGTGTTTGTGTAGGTTTTCTCGGGATACTGAAATTTCCTCCCGCTCATACTGATTATTTGGCTTTCCATGAAATTGGCCTTGGTTTGTATGTGTGTATAGATAGGGTATAATCCACATCCCTGTGGCCCAGCACCACTCTCCTGCTCCCTGTTGATGTGTCTCTGCTCTCTTTACTCCTGACCAGGTTCGGTTTCCATGGCAACGGAAGCGGCTCAGTGACATCACAACAGACGGTCTATTTAGATGCTCGCTAGCCCTCCAGAGCTCATCTGACCGTAGATTAGTGTTCCTGACCTCCAGCAATATTCCTATTGTGTTGTGTTCTGGCTTTGTCTTGACTGTTCACTACTTTTTGGCTTTGCCTACCATCCTGGTATTCACCCATGGCTATCTGGATGTCAGTTCCTTGCCTGACACCTTAAGTAGTGCATCTGCCATGGATTGGATAAGTCCATATCTCAGTATGAGGGTTAAGGGTGACCCCAAACTGGTTGCAGCTCTTGGGATTCCACAGAGAACTTAGATTGTGATGCCTATTGAGGACAGGGAGCCATATGTGTAATCTCTGTACAGCACTGCAGAATATATTTGCGATATATAAGCAGTTTAAAATAAATTTCAAATGACAAACAAAATACAAGTAATCTCAATAATATCACTAAAAGATACCTCCAGTCAAAGTACTGTATACAGTTCCCTTGTATAGTTTTGTTTTTATTGTTCACACATAGGGCAAGGTTGACAGAGGTCCCTGGGCAATGCATTTGATAGGGGCCACCTCTCTACTAACATTCATATAATGCATGGCTACATGGCGCTAAATGGCACCATCCATACACATAATATAAGATAAGTGTCAGCATATCACTCTAATGTCATCAAGATTTGCAAACAATATAATGTGTATGGAGCTATCCTGATTATCCCCCGATGTCTACTGTTGATGAACACAAGAATCTGCATGTTCTAAGTTAATATGCCCATTCCTATGTTGCCATGGAGGTATTGACAACAGCTCATCCCCCTCCCCCATTCGGCAATATTTGGCCACTAAATTTCTTCTCGTTAGCATTGCAGCAAGGAGAATGGAGCATTCCTTTTTCAGCTCTTATGTCTTGCTGCTAAGGTAAACTCCTGTATACCAATGCAGCACTTCTTCATACTAATGAACCCTTCTCAATACTCATTGAAGCTGAAACTTTGCATGGGTCAATAAAGGTTTTTCACTTGAAGTGCTGCCTTGGTATCTATGTATTTTGCTTCAAGGGAGCTTTGGACTGAGTCTTGTATGTGTGCACTATAAAGACCTATTCATTTTCCAGTGTTGCTACTTTCGATGATTTTCCGCTGAGAGAGTCTACTCACACTATATGGATAAAAGTATTAAGATACTACAGTAGCTTTAATGACATCCCTTTCTAAATCCATAGGCATTAATATGGAGTTGGTCCACCCTTTGCAGCTAAAAGTAGTATGCAGTAGTAGGAGTATGTGGAATTTTTGCCCATTCATCCAGAAGACCATTTGTGAGGTCAGTCACTGATGTTGGATGAGAGGGCCTGGCTCGCAATCTCCGTTCTAGTTCATCCCAAAGATATTCGTTGGGGTTGAGGTCAGGGCTCTGTGCGGACTAGTCAAGTTCTTCCACACCAAACTCACCCAACCATGTGTTTATGGACCTTGCTTTGTGCACTGGGGCACAGTCATGCTGGAAAAGAAAAGGGCAGAACCCTAAACTGTTCCCACAAAGCTGAAAGCATACAATTGTCCAAAATGCTTGGTGTGCTAGGCCAATCCCTGAAAAACAGCCCCATAGCATTATCCCTCTTCCACCAAACTTTACAGTTGGCACAATGCAGTCAGGCAGGTAACGTTCTCTTGGCATTCGCCACACCCAGAATCCTCCATTAGACTGCCAGATAGAGAAGGGTAATTCATCACTTTACAGAACACCTTTCCATGGCTCTGGAGTCCAGTGGCGGCGTGCTTAACAACAACCCAACCGACACTTGGCATGGTGCTTGGTGATGTAAGGCTTGCATGCAGCTGCTCGGCCCCCATGTCATGAAGCTCCCGGCGCGCAGTTTTTGTGCTAATGTTAATGCCAGAGGAGGTTTGGCGACTTTTATACACTATGCGAATTACCACATGGCAACCCAGCTCTGTAACTTTATGTGGTCTGTCAATTCATTGCTGTGGTTCCTAAACACTCCCATTTTTACATAATATCACTCACAGTTGATCATGGAATATCTAGGAGGGGAGAAATTTCATGAACTGACTGGTTACAACGCTGGCGTCCTATTACAGGACCACGCTAGAATTCAGTGAGCTCTGTAGAACATCCCATTCTTTCACAAATGTTTGTAAAGGCAGACTGCATGACTAGGTGCTGGATTTTGTACACCTGTGGTAATGGGACTGAATGAAACACCTGAATTTAATAATTAAGAGGTGTGTCCCAATACATTTGTCCATATAGTGTATATATCTATGTATATTAAAGAGGCTCTGTCACCAGATTTTGCAGCCCCTATCTGCTATTGCAGCAGATAGGCGCTGCAATGTAGATTACAGTAACGTTTTTATTTTTTAAAAACGAGCATTTTTGGCCAAGTTATGACCATTTTCGTATTTATGCAAATAAGGCTTGCAAAAGTACAACTGGGCGTGTTGAAAAGTAAAAGTACAACTGGGCGTGTATTATGTGCGTACATCGGGGCGTGTTTACTACTTTTACTAGCTGGGCTTTCTGATGAGAAGTATCATCCACTTCTCTTCAGAACGCCCAGCTTCTGGCAGTGCAGATCTGTGACGTCACTCACAGGTCCTGCATCGTGTCGGCCACATCGGCACCAGAGGCTACAGTTGATTCTGCAGCAGCATCAGCGTTTGCAGGTAAGTAGCTACATCGACTTACCTGCAAACGTCGATGCTGCTGCAGAATCATCTGTAGCCTCTGGTGTCGATGTGTCCTCGCTCGTCTGACACGATGCAGGACCTGTGAGTGACGACACAGAGTGATCTCTGGAGAACACGGCTGTGTCTGCACTGCCAGAAGCTGGGCGTTGTGAAGGGAAGTGGATGACACTTCTATGCACAACGCCCAGCTAGTAAAAGTAGTAAACACGCCCCGATGTACGCACATAATACACGCCCAGTTGTACTTTTACTTTTCAACACGCCCAGTTGTACTTTTGCAAGCCTCATTTGCATAAATACAAAAATGGTCATAACTTGGCCAAAAATGCTCGTTTTTTAAAAATAAAAACGTTACTGTAATCTACATTGCAGCGCCGATCTGCTGCAATAGCAGATAGTGGTTGCAAAATCTGGTGACAGAGCCTCTTTAAGATCACACAAACAAAACTGTTAGTATGACATTAACAACTACCCCACGGTTTAGCTCATACTAGTTTGTTGCAGAGTTTTGTTGTACAAACTACACAAAGGATCAGCATAGAAGTACAGAACAATGCAACAAGGTACAATCTGCAGTATGATTACCTGTTGCGGAATTTTGACGCTAAATAACTAGTGGGTCTGACCCTTTGCAAAAGTTGAAAACTGTTTGTAAAAATTTAGCATGTTCCATCGAATGCCGTGTATTAACCAAATTCTTCCGTAGAAATAATGAATTCAGTGGAAAGCGAGAACTGTGGAACAGAACTAAGCGGCCGCAATACAATGCACCAAACAGGTCAATTTTGCGCAAAACAGGTCCGTTTTGCATACAGTATTATGAGCCAGAGTGCACAGTGGCCTAATGCATGAGGCCTAAATCTGCATATCTGCCATATCCCAATTGTTTATGCTATTGTGAAGACTGCGGGTTCTTCCTATCACTAGAAGATTAATTCAGCTTCTAATATTTATCTTGGCCAATCATGAGATGCAAAATAAACTAATTGACTTGTTGATATGAATATTAAATTGGCTTTTAATTAACCCTCAAGGTTGCATACATTAGTGAGCATGATTAATGCATGCGCTATTTATATTGGCAATTTGCTTCTCATAAAACAGTTACATAATCAGCTTTATCACTTACTAAATCTATCACTTCTATTAATATGAATCTCTTACTGAAGGAATTTATCCTATGAGATAAACAATGCAGTCAACATATTGTTCGGGTTTTCCTGTTGACTTGCAGTGTAGTCAAGTTTTGGGAAATAACTAAGAAATCACAATATTGCAACATCTATGTTAGATTCTGTTCACATCTGCGATCATATTTCCATTTTTCTGTTCTGTCTTAGGAACAGTAAAATGAAAATAACAGTAGTGTTGGATCCGTCGCATAATGTCATGGCGTCCGTCATTTTATCGGAAAAAAATAGCGGAACTGAGCCTCCAATAGAGGTGTGAATACAGCCTAATAGGATACAGTTGCCATATTGGCTTTCTTCTGCAGTAGTTCCCATTTTGTAAAACATTCATATCATTCACATTTTATAACTTGTGCCATGTGTAACAGGAACAATTAGAATCCTATCAATGCCATGTCCTGCCACAATACTCATCAACAGGTATCATAAAACAATTGTATAGTATATACTGAAGCGTTTCCTTTGTATGCATACCTCTGAACAAGAAGTTTCGCATTTGTGATCTGATTGTTATGTCAAATTTGACCCGTATATTTTTTACACAGATACAATTTTTACAGCTTTCATTTTATAAAATCCACTAGCTTTTTTTAAGGCATTGACTGTATTGGTAGCTCATGTGGCTGCCTGGAAAAAGCAAAATGGAGCCAACAGAAGACAAAGTGCCATGGGGCTTACCTAGTATCGTTGTCACTTCATGCCAGCAGTAGCCACAGTGATATGCCACCAATGTCTTTGATAAGATAACTCCTTTAAAGGGAACCTGTCACATTAAAATTTCAGTCCAACTCATAGGCAACATGTTAGAGAGCAGGAGGAGCTGAGAAGATTGATGTATAGCTTTGTAGGAAAAGATTCAGTATAACTTGTAATTTATTGATCTAAATCCAGTGGGCAGTCCTACTTAATTGACAGGTTTCCCTGTATGAATGTGCATAGACAGATAGCTGTCAGTTACTGACTAGGACCGCCCACTGGACTCCTAAGCATAGAAATAGCAGAGATTTAGATAAATAAATTAGAAGTTATAATAAATATTTTCCCACAAAAGTATATATCAATCTGCTGAGCTCCCCCTGCTCTATAACATGATGCTTATAGATTGGACTGCATTTTCATTATGACAGGTTCCCTTCAACGCCTGATTTCTAAGGATGTTTGCCTGTAGCTAGTAGATAGTGTATCATAGCAACCAGACTGTCTACAGTGGCTCAGCTGGTCAACTCGTAGCTGGACTGGCACTGGGCTAACAGCAGTGAAGAGAAAATGCACTTTGATAACGTTAAGCCGTACCACCCCCTCCCTTAGGTTGTGGTATTCCGATTTTTCTAAAAATAAATTCAGGTTTAGAAAGTGGAAATGCAGCTTTTTTCCGAGAGAGAATTTGCCACCACCAAATTTATACTTACGCAGTCCCTGCAGTGGTTGCAATGAGCTCCCCAGGGACCTGTACAGTAAAGAACTCTCTTTACATGTACACATGGAGATTCCCAGACAGCTCGTTCTCACTTTAGTATAAAGTCTTGATGAAAGAACCGGCCTTACAGATCTCCCGGATGGTGGAGACCAGGTAAGTATAACTTTGGCTATGTAGTGAGCTATAAATCTCATCTCAAGGGATGACGTTCATGAACTTCTCCTACTAATGAATCAAAGAGAACAAAACAGTTTTATTTCTGAATTAGTTTATTACCTATGTTTAGAAAAGCTATGGGACCATATCAGCTTTATCTGATCTTACTAATGTCTGAACATTTATTGGTTGGTTTTTATTTGCATACATAAAGTTTTGACTTTCCTTTCCCATTTCTAGCTACATTGTACTGTAATAACTTTGGTCAGCAAATTATAGAATGTCCTTGCAGAATAAGTTCATTCAGTTTTTCTTACATTGTACAATTCCCAGTAGGGACTGTGTCCCTATCAACCCATTGTTTGTGGATGAGATCTGGACATACTGTAACTATTTATTGTCCCATTACTCACTAGATTTGATCTTTTTTTTTTTCTAATTTTGTCCAAGAATAAATCTTATATTCCATATAACCTCCTGAAACAGTGTTTTGTTATTCAGCTCATACCTCTTTGTATTATATTAAACCCCAAAAAAAGAATACCACAATTATAAAGGTCATTCCATTACATAATAAACCTAGCATGTGGGAACCCATGCTATATAATAAACCGAAAAAAATCTTCCCTGAATTCTATAATAAAGACCATTGTAATGTCCGTGGCTGCGGGCTGTCAGCTCCGTTCCCCCCCTGACAGCCGCAGCCACGAGTCGGCAAGCGCTGGCGCCAGCCTCCTCCTCAGGAGACGCCAGCGCTCGCATCCACTCACCTCAGCCGGATCCCGGAGGGATCTTGTTGATCAACTTTGACAAGTGAGTACCCTGGACTATAAGAGGGGTCCAGCCCCCTAGTTCTATGCCTGAGCATTGTTGTGTTCCCTAGTTTGTCTATGTGATGGCCTTCTAGTGTGTTACCTGTTCCTGTTCCTGTTCCAGTTCCTGTTCCTTGCATTTCCATACCATCCTGGTTGAGTACTGTGCTGTGCCAAAGTCGTGTCGTGCTGTATCCTGACGTCTACATGCTGCCTTGTCCAAGCCGAGCCTGCCCTGCTGTTGTCTGAGCTGCCACAGGTATGTCACGGTTACATGGTTTGTGGACCCACTAGGCCGCTCCGCCGTAGCGGAGAGGCAGCTGACCAGTTCACAGTCTATACGGAAGTCAATAGTAGATAGTAACGCTTGGGTACCTGAACTAGTCCAGATGGTGGCTGTGGCTTCAGCACGGATGGAGACCGGTGCAGCAGGTAGCGCCAGACGTGGCGGGCAGTATCCGATGTGGCAGAAGACACTGGATGTGGCAGAAGACACTGGACTTGGCAGAAGACACTGGACAAGGCAGAAGACACAGGACGTGGCAAACGACAGCAGGTGCAGTAGACACGACTCCAACACTAGTAGGCACAGGAACAAGAACAGCAAGGGATACAGGAACAGGTAACAGGGCACAGGTAACAACTGGAATGGGAAACACTAAGGGGCCATTTTCAAGACAGACTGGGATAAACTAACAACGCTCAGGCAAGGATCAAATGGGCTGGGGCCTTCTTATAGACCAGGAAATCATGGGCCGTTGATGATGATGATTTCCTGATGTGCGCGCGCTGGCCCTTTAAGGCCGGGCACGAGCGTGCACGCGCACCCTACGGGACACAGCAGGACGGAGCAGAAGTGAGCGCTGGCATCTCCTAGGAAGGAGATGGGGACCAGCGCTCACGAATCAATCCATGGCTGCGGGCGTCGGGAGGTGAGTAAAATCGACGGCCCATGGCCATGGACGCTACAAGGTACCTATAACTAACTATAGACTTTCACCTGCTCCCTGTTGGCCAGCTGCTTTACCGCCAAGGCGGTACGGCCCAGTGGGTCCACAGACCCTTCGTGATAGTACACTCAGGCCATGGACCCCGCTGGTCAATTCAAGACTATGATGACGTCTCAAGAGATGCGAGCGGACATGCTAGATCTCCGGTCTCGACAGGACCAACTCCTCCAGACGTTGAACATTCTTGCACATCGGCAGGAGGCACAAGCTGATGTTCCTCCTACTACACCTCCTGGCAATAATGATCCTCAAACTTCACCACTTGGCAGTATGGACCCATGTGTTTCTTTGCCACTTCCTGACCGCTATGATGGAGAAGCAAGTACCTGTCGTGGATTTCTTAATCAATGCCAGATCCACTTCTGCCTGTATCCTGGGACATTTTCGTCTTATGGCGCCAGGATTGCTTTCATCATTTCTCTCCTCACCGGCAAGGCTCTTGCATGGGCGAACCCTATCTGGGAGAGATAAGGACCAGAGACCCGTGACTTCCAAGCCTTCCTCCGGCCTTTTTGCATGGTGTTTGAGGAGCCTGGACGGGTCTCATCTGCAGCTGCCTCTTTGATTAACCTGCGCCAAGGAGACACCTCCGTGAGTGAGTACGCCATCCTCTTCCTCACCCTGGCGGGAGAGCTGTTGTGGAACAATGAGGCTCTGGTGGCTGCATTCTGGCATGGACTATCTTCTAGAATTAAGGACGAACTTGCCGCCTGGGATCTGCCGTCTACCCTGGATGACCTCATCCTTCTGTCTGCCCGGATTGATATACGGATCCGAGAACGCCTCCAATAGGTTCGACGGGAGGGAGCCCTTCCTAGTCTGGTCCCTACTTTGCAGCAACCCCTGCTGTCCTCAGATCTCGATCCTCCTAAGGAGTCGGTAATAACGGACCAGTATAAGTTATCTACCCAGGAGAGACAACGCAGACCCACATCTGGACTCTGTCTTTATTGCGGTCTCGATGGCCATCTTGTGCGCTTGTGTCCCCAAAGATCCCAAAACCTAGGGTTGCTAGGAGTGACAACCTTGGGTAAAGATGGACTTCCGTCTAAATTGTCCATACCTGTGACCATAGTGTCCGGCGAAAAAACGCATCAGGTCTCTGCGTATCTGGACTCTGGATCCGCTGCTAATTTCATCCGTAGAGACCTGGTGGATCTTCAGCAATTGCCCACCACCCCTCTGGAGAGCCCATTGATTGTTGCCTTGGTGAATGGACTACCTCTGCCAGACCCTGTTATTGCTGTGACCAAGTCGCTGAAGCTCCAAGTGGGAGCCTTCACTCCGAACTTCTGTCTTTCTATGTCCTGTTCAAAGCTGTTAGCCCTGTGTTGCTGGGCCTGCCTTGGCTCTGACTGCATGCCCCAGTTCTGGACTGGAATTCTGGAGAGGTTCTCCAGTGGGGCCCTGAGTGTCAAGGTCGTTGCCTGGTGCAGATTCGTTCGGCTCAGCCCTCGCTGCCTCGGTCATTGGCAGGATTGCCGAGTCATTATGCTGCATTTTCGGATGTCTTCAGCAAGAGGGAGGCGGAGACATTGCCTCCACATAGGGCATATGACTGCCCTATTGAACTGATGCCTGGTGTATCCCTTCCCCGTGGTAGGGTATATCCTCTCTCCTTACCAGAGACTATGTCCATGTCCGCCTATGTGAAGGAGAACTTGGAGAGGGGCTTCATACGGAAGTCTTCCTCCCTGGCAGGAGTCGGGTTCTTCTTTGTCAAAAAGAAAGATGGCTCTCTTCATCATTGTATTGACAACAGAGGTCTCAACCAGATCACGGTGAAGAATAAATATCCGTTGCCACTGATCTCTGAACTATTTGATTGTATACGTGGTGCCAGGATTTTTTCTAAACTAGACCTGCGTGGGGCTTACAACCTAGTCCGTATTCGCCAGGGTGATGAATGGAAGACTGCATTTAACACTCGTGATGGACACTATGAGTATCTAGTAATGCCCTTCGGCCTGTGTAATGCTCCCGTGGTCTTCCAGGAGTTTGTGAATGACATTTTCCCTGACCTCCTCTTGATTTTTTTCTCCAGATCCTATAACGCACCAGAGACATGTCCGTCAAGTTCTGCTACGATTAAGGGAGAATCGTCTGTATGCCAAGCTGGAGAAGTGCGTGTTTGACAGAGATGCTCTACCCTTCCTGGGCTACATTGTCTCGAATCGAGGTCTCGAGATGGATCCTGAGAAGGTAAAATTTGTTCTGGAATGGCCACGTCCTCAGGGCTTGAGGGCCATACAGCGCTTTCTGGGATTCGCTAATTTTTACAGGCAGTTTATTCCAAACTTCTCCTCACTGACTTCTCCCATCTCTAAACTTACTAAAAAGGGTATGAATGCCCAGGTGTGGACTCCTGAGGCAGAGTCCACATTCAATAGCCCGAAGAGTGCCTTCACGTCAGCCTCTATCCTCCATCATCCGGATGTCTCTCTGCAGTTCTCGTTGGAGGTGGACGCATCCTCTGTCGGTGCTGGTGCACTCTTGTTCCAGCGAGGTCCCAAGGGCAAGTCAAGGGCATGTGGATATTTCTCTAAACTCTTCTCTTCCGCAGAACGCAACTACTCGATTGGGGATCGGGAGTTACTGGCCATCAAATTGGCCCTGGAAGAATGGTGACATCTATTAGAGGGCGCAGCTCATCCGATCCTGATTTTTACAGACCACAAGAACCTGACCTACCTCCAGACGGCCCAATGGCTGAACCCTCATCAGGCCAGGTGGTCACTGTTTTTTACAAGGTTCCAGTTTGAGCTCCATTATCGCCCGGCCGACAAGAATGTGAGGGCCGATGCCTTGTCCAAGTCTTTTGAGACGGAAGACACCTTGGAGACTCCACAGAATATTATTGATCCGTCTTGCATTATCTCTGTCAATCCCCTGCAAGTTGGGGACATTCATCCAGGGGGGACTTTTGTGTGCCTGGCTGATCGTGGAAGAATCCTCCACAGGGGCCACTCCTCCAGACTGGCAGGTCACGCATGGGTCCGTAAGACCCGGGATCTGATTGCTCGTCATTTCTGGTGGCCCACGCTGCCCAAGGACATTATGGACTTAGTTTCTTCCTGTTCTGAATGTGCAGCCAACAAGGCCGCTCACTCCAGACCTGCTGGTCTGCTCCAGCCACTGCCTGTGCCCAATGCTCCCTGGCAGCATATAGCTATGGACTTTATTACGGATCTGCCTCTCCCTGCTGGATGCAGTGCTGTCTGGGTGGTGGTGGATCGATTTTCGAAGATGGCTCACTTCGTTCCTCTGACCAGTCTTCCTTCTGCTCCTCAGTTGGCCAAGCTGTTTATCCAACACATCTTTCGCCTGCACGGCTTGCCGCAGCATATTGTGTCTGATCGGGGGGTTCAGTTTAGCTCAAAGTTCTGGAGAGCCCTCTTCGGACTCCTCGGTGCGAAGTTGGATTTGTCATCAGCCTACCATCCTCAGTCCAATTGTGGAAAATTTGGAAAAAGATGTCAAATATACCAATCAGGAGCACAAAAAGTAATCATAGCCAAATTAAATTGAGCGAAACTCCACCTTGACCACTTCCTGCAGCTTGCTCAGAATATGAAATGATGATTATTTTGGTCATAATTTTGTGACATTGTTTTTTCTCAATGCACAGGGATAATGCAGAAGTGATATCACAATACAGTAATGTCGCAGCATAGAGAAACTAGACATAATAATGTCACAGTAAAAGAAAAAGTAACTATACGTAGTTACAACACAGGAATCATAAACCCAGTGATGTCACAGTACAGTGAGAATGCAAAAAGTGATGTCATGATATCATAGCCCAAGAACAAAAAACACACAAATGTTAACATGCATACTGTGACATGACAGCTTGGGGAAAAAAATACATAACACTGTAAGGCCCAGTTCAGTTTTTTGGATCTGATGACCTCCCATTGAAATTAATGGAAGGCGGAAAAAACCTGCGGCGCTCGTTTATGAGCGTTACTGGCAGAGTTTTTTGCCCATGGTACTTGCATTAGCTTCAATGCAGCGAAAAACACTGCAGTAAAAAAGCGCAGGTACGTCACTGCCGATTATCATGCAGACGAGCGTATTGCCGATAATTGCACTGTGTAAACAGGGGAACGATCAGCATCGATCAGCAACGATCATCTGCTGGTCGTATCATTTTAAAAAAGTAAAAGATTGTCGTTGTCGGCAACGCATCTCCCTGTAGACAGGGAGACAAACTGCTGACATGATAATAATGTATGGGGACGAGCGATAGGAGTAACGACCGCTCATCCCTATTCATAGCTCTGTGTGACAGGAGCAAACGAGCGCCTATTAACGATGTCTCTTTGATCGGTGCTCGCTGCACCGGCCGAATATCGGCCGGTGTAAAAGGCCCTTAAATGTGCTTCCTACCTATTTATTGCATTAGCAATGCTACAATAAAGTCTGATGACCTTAATAAATAATGTATCCTAATTGCACTGTACACATTTGGCATAAGTAGGTTTCGTATCTGTGCCACAGGTAACCTCAGATAATGGGTCTAGGGAGCTAAAAGTGAAAAATCCTGGAGCTCCCTTTTGCCATACAGAATGTATGCATGTGCAGTATGTTGGCAACGGTTTACTATGCAACAATATTTCGAAAACTATTCATAATTCTTCTGGTACGCCTGCTGTTACCAGATACAAGTTGGAAAATAATACGTTAATCTGCAGTCTGTGTATCTCCTACCTCTCTTATCTTTTAAATCCCCCTTGTTAACCTCAGATACATCTCTATGCATCCATTATTTTTCCAAGAACTATCAGGTTATCACTGGTTGTATGAGTCTGGCAAGAATACACCACATATAAAAGTACAAAATTTGACGTTCATGCCAAACAATAAGCAGCAGTTAAAAAGACAGAGGGTATTATTTAAAAATTGTTGTGTAACAATTTACCTATACACATTCACAAGTCAAGACAAAATTGACACATAATATATTCAACCTTCCCTAAAACCATATCACATTCCATAGAGCTGGGAAGAACATACGTGCTTTCAAAGCATATCTGCATGTTTATAAACAATCATAGATATTTAGCTCCAAATTCCTCTACTTTTCTCTTAATTTATTATCCTTTGACTCTGTAAAGAAAAGTAAATTTGACAGGAAATTTTTATAAAGTATTCCGAACATTCTTCAAGAGCCATATTCAAAGATGTCAATACAATCCATAGACCGTATACCTAAAAACAAATAGATGGTCCCATGTTTTTTTATGAAAAACGTTATTCATCAGTTATACTAGTTGTCTTTTAGGAGTCATTACAGCTTTTACAATTCTATAATTAGATTCTATAGTATATGCTATTGTAATGTATGACTTACACATTAAGTGGGTCATGGACTACAACTTGGACTGATGCATATTTTACTATGTTGACCATGTAATATTTTATTCTCCCCTTGAAGTATTACTTACAGATCTGCTATGTGGCAGCACATGGAGTGCCTACTGGTCAGTATAAGGGGACTCCATGTGCCATCTTGCAGAGTCTGGGC
This sequence comes from Rhinoderma darwinii, assembly GCF_050947455.1. Classification (NCBI taxonomy): domain Eukaryota; kingdom Metazoa; phylum Chordata; class Amphibia; order Anura; family Rhinodermatidae; genus Rhinoderma; species Rhinoderma darwinii. Next base: position 288,775,267 of record NC_134691.1, read on the forward strand.
ACGTGGCTATACCATGTGAATTAGCCCTTAGGGTTTGTTCCCACAGAGTTTTTTGTCAAGCAGAAAAAATCTTCCTCCAAATTTTCTTCAGGATTTTGGAGGAAGTTTCTTAAAATGCAGGCGGTTTTTTGAGGCTGTTTTTGAGGTGCATACTTTAGCCTTTTTTTTGGTTGGGAAAATTATTCATCTGTAAAACCTGCTAGTGTTTTTTCGACAGAAATCGCGTCAATTCGCACAGCGCTGTTTTTTCTTGCCTCCGATTGATTTCAATGGGAGGTACAAGAGCGGACTCCGCACCAAGATAGAGCAGGACGCGTGAAAAAATCCATCCTGAAACAAAATACCTCTGATTCCTTTCAAAATTAATGGGAGGCAGATTTCGGGCATTTTTTGACGCTTGTTCCAACATAGAAAATGTGTAGGAATCAGCGTAAAACAACTATGTGTGAACATACCCTAAGAAAATTTGATAGTACTGCTCTGCTTGAATTTAGGATCAAACTAGAGAGTGTAATTTTTCAAGTACGTTGAATTTATATCTGAAACTTTGCTATTTTTACAGCTGTTTTTCATTTTGCAGATTTCAGAAATATTGCGACGTATTGCTTGAATGCAATTGATATCTAGTTAAAAATGATAACCCCATCATAGGATCGCATAAACAATGAGCTGTCTGGGCGTTTACTCTTTGTGCTGATGCATTCAATACACTCTTTGGCTTCGTCAAACAATTATAATGATAACTATAGTAAGAGCTTTCTCACAATAAATCTGATTATAACATTATACACACAAAGAACAGGAGCAGATTACTAATGTTTTACAGAAAAATAGAAAAAATAATACAAGCCAATCAGCAATAACTGTCAGAACAGGTCACTACATGAACGGCGTTATGTATTATTGATTCTTGTTTGTCTTAACCCGTTAGTGACCGCCCCATAGTGTTTTTACGGCGACCACTAACGGGCTTTATTACGATGCAATAGCCTTTTTACGGCGCTGCATCGGAATAAATAAACAGAGCAGGGAGCTGTCAAATCTCCCTGCTCTCCGCTACCAGAGTCTCCAACACTAGATAAGGCAAAGGAACAACCATAGCACGGGATAGAGGATACAAGTAGCGTGGCACGGGAACACTAGGAACAGGATACAACTAAGGGACTGTTTGCAGATCTAACATGGGTAGACAACAACGCTCAGGCAAGGAATAAAAGGGTGAAGCCCTTTTTATAGTCCAGGGTAATCTGGGGATTGGATAGGGAATTTTTAGTAAGCGCTGTTCCTTTAAGGCCGGGGATGAGTGCGCATGCGCACCCTAACAGACAGTCCGGGGCAGGACAGCCGCACGAGCTGGCGTCTCCTAGGAGGGAGACACTGGCAAGCAGCCAGGAGTCTGCTGTCGCGGGCCTCCGGCGGAAGTGAGCGGAAGTGAGCCGCAGCTGTAACAGAGGGGATCGTATGAATGATCGTTCGTGCGAATATGCATTTTTCCTACACTGACACACTTTACATTATTGCAAAAAACTTGAGTACAGCATCCGTAAGTTTTTTGCATCAATTGATTGTCCAGACAGGATCTCTGGACTTGGAATTTGCATCCTGCCGTAATCGAGTGGAGATAGTGAGTGCTGTTTACCAGTTTACACTTTACATTATTGTCTGCAGCACATCCACTGTTTACATTAGCGGTTGAGCTGCCGACAAACGATAATTTTCATGCCGGCATAAAAGATATCCGATAAACGATAAAAAAGTGTTTTGCCGTTTAATCACTGGGCATTTTTACACTAGGCAATGATCGGAAGGAAACATTCGTATGGCCTCCATCACCCTGTGTAATAGACTCTTAAGACTCTAGGATTCAATCAAACCAGAGGGAGGGTCATTATTATTTTTTTTTTGCAGTATTTAAAGGGATTGTCTCAAGCCCTTTAGGCTGCATCGTCATGCGTCCAGCTCTTGGCACCCCAGGCAAATAACTGACAAATGGCTATCAGATGTAATACATGAAGGGCTCGAATCACCCAGAATGAGAGCCGCTCTTACATTTTGGCTTACTGTTCTCGCTTATAGAGGAGGATCCCAAGCAAGAGACCTCCCTATATGATGTCTATATGCCCTATGGACAGGGGTTTTCATCATGAGACAATCCCTTTAATAGCGTGGTAGACTACTCTTTTCAATACTGTCAAGACACATCCTAATGTTAAGCCGTCTTGGCATTTACTTGTCCCAAACGAACTTATAGCTACGTAACAGGACATGTTTGGATATATTTTTTTTGCTGAACAAAAGTATTCTTCAGATGTAGTCCATAAATACGGTGTAAATAGAGCCTTATATCAAGGGAGCAAAGATAATTATCTAAGGACTCAAAAGACCTCATAGAAAAACATTAAAAGACACTGGATATTATGGAATTTATGGGAGACTAGTAAAGCAAAAAACACTTCTATACAAGAACAGCAATGCTTGTCTCATGTTTGCAAGAAAACTGTTGGATTATCACTAAGCCTATTAAAATAAGATTCTTTGGACAGATGCTTTTGGATAACACAGGTCCCATTATGTCTGACAGAAAGGAAATACAGCAAGAAATTCATACCATGAGTCAAACATGGTGGTAGTATGATTGTCTGAGGTTGGCTTGGGAGCTGGAAAACCTGCTATCATTACATTTTGGACTGTACCAGAGAATAAGGATACTATATGGTTATTTGTCCAGAAACTGAATCATAATTGGATTATTCCGTATGACAATGACCCAAAATCTTTATCTGAATGGCTGAAGAACAACAAAATTTGTACCCTGGACTGGCTCTGTTAAAGCCCTTGCTTGATCATAATAGAAATGCTTTGACAGTGCCGAAAATGAGCAGTTAATGAACTGATGAAAGATATTAATATTAAATTTAGTAAGTGTTTAAAGATGCACTCAGGTTTTTTTTTTTCTATCATTAGGTACCTATCCCCCAATATATATACTCAGAGAGTATTACCTTATTTAGTTATTCCTTTTTATCTCAATTATTTTCTTAACTTGGGTCATGTGACCTCACTCTGACCTGATAAAATCTACAGCAGTTAATGTAGATAAGAGTCAGCCCTTTCACTTCCGGATTTATGGACTGTACCAAACAGTTTATCTACAGAGGGGTTACAGAAACAACTGTCACTAACTACTGATGAGCAGACACATAACTATCATACAGTTATAATGAAGGAGGTTGCAGCTCAGTCTCCTGACTAATAACTGTGTGACAGTTATGTGTCTGTTCATCAGTAGTTAGTAACATAAGTTTCTGTATCCCCTCTGTGAAGAACCTGTTTGGTACAGTCCATAAATCAGGAAGTGAAGACGCTGACTCTCAATTACATTAACTGCTGTAAATTTTATCAGGTCAGAGTGTGGTCACATGACCCAACTAAAGAGAAGAGGTCAGATAGAAAGGTAATACTCGCTGAGTATATATATTGGGGGATAGGTCCCTAATGATAAAAAAAAATAATGGAGCACTTCTTTAATTACGGTTATTTCTGCTAAAGGCTGTGCAAGCAGCTTTGGAGTTAAGGGGCAGGAACTACAGAGTAAAGTTCAAGTCATTTAAAAAAATTATTTCCTACAAAATACAGTAATATTTCAAAAGCTGAGTTATTTGTTTGCTCAGGTTTCCTTTGTCAAATTTTACATTTTATTTAAAGAACAGACACTAGTGTTATATAAATATTTTTTTAATATTCCAGATCTCTCTCCATTACAAACCTTAGACTTGGACAAAACTTCTATCTTCAACTTTAATCGCTATGTCCCTAGTCTAAATATAATCGGACAATTTCACATAAAAAATGTATATATTTTCTTTCCTTCCTCATCCCTAACACTCTTTTCCACCCCTGTTAGTATACTCCATATTGGAGTAGATTTGTTTTTTTCTTAAAGTAAAATGTTTTAAAAAACAATAAAAAAATGTGGTAAAACATATTAAAAAAAAAAAAAAGAAAATACACTTTAGCATCAACTTCTTCTAAACACTGACTTCTAGATAAATTTTTAGAAACTTGTTTTCCTTGTGTCTTGGAAAAATTTGACAGTGAACTCAATGAAAGATTTTTGCCAAAAACAACCAATATGGCCCCACTGTGATTTGAACTAGAGGATTCTGTGCTAAGGTGAAATAAGGTAAAAAAATAGAAGTAAAAACTGCATAAACTCAGGATACTGACATTCCACCTTTAGTGTAGGTGTGAAAAAGGATTACATTATAAAGTGAATCATGTAAGGGGCATACTTCAACCAGATTTCTGTTGACATTTGTCTCTATCTGCATAGTTGGTTAAAAAAAAAATCCAAACCACATCAGGTGCTAAGTCCAAGGGACTCATGAAAGAGTCTGGATGTAGAAGCCAAGATTTCTTCTTGGGGCTTTGAAAGGCCTTAGTATGCATGTAATGATGACTTTCTTTATTACACTATTCCATTTTTTTTTACTGGGGTTCTCTTTATTATACATACGAGATACTGTCATTTTTGGCTCTGGTCTAACTGGCATGTCATCGTACACATTTTGTATGTTTAGTTGCAATGTATTCATTTGACAGATGATTTGTGTAGAACATTAAACTAGAAACACCTAGCCTATCTATAGTAAGTTGCAGTATGTAGTAGTTGTGGCTATTTGCATGATTTGCAGCCGGCAGCAGGATTTGAGTTTTATATGGCAATTGCTATCATGACTCAATTTGTTTCCTTTTTGTTTTGTTTGTCTAATAGATTTCTATTCCTTAAACTTTTGCTACAAAGTAGAAAAGATACAATTGTCTAATTGTCTTGGTATGCTGAAGCTTTAACATTACTCTTCACTGTAAATAAGGGGCATAGTCCAGCTTATTATACCTCCTCCACCAAACTTTACAGTAGGCACTATGCATTCCTGTACCATATCTTCTATACCGTTGTAATTTACTCACAGCTTTTTAACGCTAATGAAATTTGTTTTAATGATGGATAATAATAATAATAATAATAATAATAATAATAATAATAATTATAATTATAATAATAATAAAGCAATGTATTAATATAATAGGGATGTGGTTGCTCCATTTTTTGGTAGTTTATGTTCCAGTAGGTAGCGGTCTCCTTGGTTCCACCATAGCCACATTCATCTATCAGACTGTCAGATAGTAAAACGGGATTCATCACCCCAGAGAACATATTTCTAGTGCTTCAGAGTTCATTCTGCACGCTTGAAACGCATGCGTGGACTTTTATCCTGTTCGAATTTCAATGTTGTACCATTTAATAAAACAGAAGATCTATACTGATTTCCATTGTGTAGGACTTCTCTATTCTGAACCATTGATTCTAGTGTTCCCTGACACACCCATGCCCAAATGATTCAATTCCTGTGGTAAACTTCTTTTTACAAAAAAGCTTCGGTTTAAAAGTGATTTCTTAAAGCATGACCTATGTTGATCGCTACTGTTAGTCCTTACTTGTTCCCTTAATGTTTGTTCCATGTTTTTACAGCATATTGTGTAATTAATTGTAACATTAAAGTGATTTTGTATATAAGAGTGGCCGAGTTGTGATGACGCTGAGGCCTTGACAAAGCATGACCACACATGAAACGGCTAATACTACACATCCCATGACCAGGATTTTAATAAAAGCACATTTTTGCTACAGTAGTGAGTGCCACTTTTTTCTTATTTGTTATATATGAACTGTTTATGCAGTTTGCCTTCAACTCTGAAGGTTCTAAAGATCCACGACTTGACCAAGGGAGTACCCGTCTGTTTTCTGCCGATATAGCTGTTAACACACTTTTTACCACAACTTTTCTGAAGTCGCTTTTTTCTTAAAATGCTTCTTTGGGAAACTAGGATCTAAATTTTAGATAGAATAGATAGATAGATAGATAGATAGATAGATAGATAGATAGATAGATAGATAGATAGATAGATAGATAGATAGATAGATAGATAGATAGATAGATAGATAGATAGATAGATAGATAGATAGATAGATGATAGATAGATAGATAGATAGATAGATAGGAGAGAGATAGATAGGAGATAGATAGTTAGATAGATAGATAGATAGATAGATAGATAGATAGATAGATAGATAGATAGATAGATAGATAGATAGATAGATAGATAGATAGATAGATAGATAGATAGATAGATAGATTAGATTACCAGCATTTGGGATAAATGAGTAGACAAGTGCTCAATGGCTATTTACGTAGAGCATCTTTTTCTATGTGACTATGTTTTTGTTGATAAATGACCTCCCTTGAGTCTTGTATTTGATATATTAGGGTTTTTGTGTACTATACTGTATACCCAACTAGCATCATGCATTTTCCTGTATGCCATTCCATATTTTATTACAAAGTGCTGTACCAAGGGCCTAAGAGCTTTGCATACAAATGCATGTCATATACATTTAATTATACATTCAGTTTTTTGTTACAGATTTTGTGCTGGCTGAGCATAATGCTTCTTGTGTGAGCTACGCTGCAAAAAGCTTTACGGAGAACAAACCATTTAACCCCTTGCATCCAGGTGGGATGTTTGATGTCAGACACCAGTGGGTTTGGACACATCATTCTGGTAATTACACTGCTGTCAGTGTGTTAGTGCATTGTAATTGGGATTTCTATCTGTGTATTGGAGGCTGCTTACAGCTAGTTTATTTTTAAACTAAAATCAATTTCTACCACTCCTTATGAAACCGCCGCTCATTTACCTTCAGATAAAAGATGACTTGTGCTATTAAATTAGATATTGCACTAGTAAAATGATGTATCTTATTTCCACGACTGTATGTGAGTGAGGACATTGTCGGTTGTAAATATTCATATAATGGTTTCTTCAAATTTTATGTAGAAAAAGAATAGTGTCTTAACTATAATGGAAAATTAATTGTGTGGTTTTTACAATGAACGATCAGAATATTCCATTATATTGTATTTTACTCAATGTGTTAACAAAATGAATTTCGATGTTATCTTTATTTTTAACGCAGATTTAATACACTCTTTTATGGCAGACAGTAAACTGTGTGAAATCTGTATCTTCTCAGAATCCGCCTGAAACAAAATATAGCCATTTTATTTCTGGAATACTTAATCCCTCCACAAAGTAGAATGTAAACACAGGAAAGTACAGTATTTTGATCCATTTTATATTTTGTGCAAGCCTGTGGGGAAAGATCACAGTCTGCATATGGTCATGAACTTTACAAACTCCAAAATTTTGTTTACATAAGTATGGACTGCATATGGCATTACCTCTAGAATAAGCTTTAAGGGCTCATGCACACAGCCATATTACGTCTCAAAACAGTCTCAGAATTGAATACAGCACTCATAGCAGAGTATGGGACTATAGAGTACTGTATACCTCCAATATTATACAGAGGCATGTATCAGATGCCATATTACATAGATATTCTCTCCTAGAACCATTCTTGAAGGGGAGAATACACTAAATAATGCTGTGCTATAGGAAGACATTATACAGCAACACATGTGGTGCGCACAGCTCCATAGTAAGATGCCATAGTGACTTTTTTTTAAATGTATTTTTAAATCATCACCTATTTACCTCTAAATCAGATCATAACAGATCCTATAAAATAAAACAACCAAAAAGAAACTGATAATGACCAAACTGATGAAGAGTGATGTGCTCTATTAACACTATGGTTTAAGGTTAATTTCATTGAATTTCCATAGATTCATGATGGCTTAAATTCCATACCCTGCAACTACCCTATTCTTTAAAGAGGCTCTGTCACCACATTATAAGTGGCCTATATTGTACATGATGTGATCGGCGCTGTAATGTAGATTACAGCAGTGTTTTTTATTTAGAAAATCGATCATTTTTTACGGAGTTATGACCTATATTAGCTTTATACGAATGAGTTTCTCAATGGACAAGTGGGCGTGTTTTACTATATGACCAAGGGGCGTTGTACAGAGGAGTGTATGACGCTGACCAATCAGTGACCAATCAGCGTAATACACTTCTCTCCATTCATTTACACTGCAAATAGCGACATAGCTATATCGTTATGTGCAGCCACATACACACACTATAACGCTACTCATGTGTCATGACAATGAATATACATTACCTCCAGCCAGGACGTCCTGTGCATTCATTCTCCTGACCACTTCTGTAGCGTCTCTCTGAGTTACAGCACAGCAGGCGTAGTCTCGCGAGATTACGCTGTAAACTGTCATCCACAGCGAGATCTCGCTGTGCTGTGCTGTAACTCACAGAGACGCTACAGAAGTGGTCAGAAGAATGAATACACATCACATCCCGGCTGGAGGTAGTGTATATTCATTGTCATGACACATGAGTAGCGTTATAGTGTGTTTATGTGACTTCACATAGCGCTATAGCTATATCGCTATTTGCAGTGTAAATGAATGGAGAGAAGTGTATGACGCTGATTGGTCACTGATTGGTCAGCGTCATACACTCCTCTGTGCAACGCCCACTTGGTCATATAGTAAAACACGCCCAGTTGTCCATTGAGAAACTCATTAGCATAAAGCTAAAATAGGTCATAACTCCGTCAAAAATTATCATTTTTCTAAATAAAAAAAACACTGCTGTAATCTACATTACAGCGCCGATCACATCATGTACAATATAGGCCTCTTATAATGTGGTGACGGAGCCTCTTTAATGTAAAAAAAAAAACAAAAAAAAAAAACCTGATGAACTTATCATGTCAATGGAATCTATCAGCACCTGTTAGAGAAAGGATCGTTCATAACTCCATGTTTTGCTACATGATGCCTCCATGCAACTGTATTACGAGATATTCTGATATCCTAGAATCAAGGACGAAAAAAAATTCTGTCAGAATTTGGATGTAGCTCATATGAAGAGGAAAACTCCAATGGCCCTATAAACCACAATGGATTCTTCATTACAACTCCATACAACTGTTAGGGATCTGCCAGGTACTTCATCTAGCTATACTCCTGGGATTAATCAATCCACACCTGAGGCCAGACCTGTTCGACTGACACCATCTCCCACCAACCAGGGTGGCAGGCTCAGGAGTGGGAGAGCCTATCGCGGCCTGGTCTGTCGGAGTTAGCTCCGCCCCCTGCCCTTTATTACCTGCCCTGTGCTCTCCCTCAGTGCTTGTAATTCTTTTGGATTCCTGGCCCCACTGCTGCTTGCTCCAGCCTGCTTCTGCCGTGCTTCTGCCTTGCTGCAGTTCTGCTCGACCTGCTTTGCTTTGCCCCTGGCTTGCTTCTGTCTCCGTGCCCGCTCGGGTGTACTCACTTCGTCCTGGTCCTGACTGTTCGTTCGCCGCCCCGTTTCCTCGTGGCGTTCCGTGGCTACTGCCCCTTCCCTTGCGTGTTCCCTGTTTGTCTTCCCGTGCACTTAGCCAGCGTAGGGACCGCCGCCAAGTTGTACCTCGTCGCCTAGGGCGGGTCGTTGCAAGTAGGCAGGGACAGGGCGGTGGGTAGATTAGGGCTCACTTCCCCTTCACCTCCTTCCTGCCATTACATAATTACAAGCCTTTACCTAGTCTACCATTTCTCCTACGCTGACGCTATCATGGACCCCCTTGAGACCCTGACCCAGCAGATGCAGGGCCTCTCCCTACAGGTCCAGGCCCTGGCCCAAAGGGTCAATCAGGGTGACGCTGCTTTAGTAGTACCCCTCACCTCACCTCTAGAACCTGACCTCAAGCTACCTGACCGGTTTTCAGGGGACCGTAAGACGTTTCTCTCCTTCCGGGAGAGTTGCAGACTGTATTTCCGCCTAAAGCCCCACTCCTCAGGTTCCGAGAACCAGCGGGTGGGTATCATCATATCCCGACTCCAGGAAGGGCCCCAAGAGTGGGCCTTCTCCTTGGCTCCTGACGCCCCTGAACTTTCCTCTGTTGATCGTTTTTTCTCTGCCCTCGGACTCATTTACGACGAGACTGACAGGACTGCTTTAGCCGAGAGTCAGCTGGTGACCTTACGTCAGGGTAGGAGACCGGTTGAGGAATACTGTTCTGATTTTAGGAAGTGGTGCGTAGCTTCTCAGTGGAACGATCCGGCCCTAAGGTGCCAATTTAGGTTAGGATTATCTGACGCCCTGAAGGATCTGCTGGTTAGCTACCCCTCGCCTGACTCCCTTGACCAGGTTATGGCCCTAGCAGTACGACTTGACCGACGTCTCAGGGAACGTCAGCTAGAACGCTTCAGTGTGCTCCCCTCTGACTTTTCTGCGATCCCCCCCGAGGTCCCGTCTCCTCGCCCCTCCACGGAGGACTCGGAGGTACCTATGCAACTCGGGGCCTCCATGTCCCCTCGACAACGTAGGGAGTTTCGCAGAATGAATGGTCTCTGCTTCTACTGTGGGGACGACAAGCATCTACTGAACACCTGTCCCAGGCGCAAGAATAAGAAGCCGGAAAACTTCCGCGCCTAAGTGATCATCGGGGAGGTCACTTGGGCGCACAGGTATTTCCCGTTAATGTGAAACGCAATAAAATTTTGCTTCCCTTTCAGGTCTCGTTTGCTGGCCGGTCTGCCACGGGCAGTGCTTTCGTGGATTCTGGCTCATCTGCTAATATCATGTCTGTGGAATTTGCTATGTCTCTAAAGATGCCTTGTATTGATTTACCTTATCCTATCCCTGTAGTAGGAATCGACTCAACCCCCCTTGCTAATGGTTATTTTACTCAGCATACTCCTGTTTTTGAACTCCTGGTTGGCTCCATGCATTTGGAGCAGTGCTCTGTACTGGTGATGCAGGGATTATCGTCTGATCTGGTTTTAGGCCTTCCCTGGTTGCAGTTGCATAATCCCACATTTGATTGGAATACTGGGGATCTCTCCAAATGGGGTAATGAATGTCTTATGTCATGTCTTTCTGTTAACTCTATTTCTCCCCGGGAGGAGGTAAACACGCTTCCTGAGTTTGTTCAGGACTTCGCCGATGTGTTTTCTAAGGAGGCCTCCGAGGTGTTGCCCCCCCATAGAGATTACGATTGCGCTATCGATTTGGTGCCTGGTGCCAAGCTTCCTAAGGGTAGGATATTTAATCTTTCATGTCCTGAACGTGAAGCGATGAGGGTGTATATCCAAGAATGCCTGGCCAAGGGTTTCATTCGCCCCTCGACTTCTCCTGTAGGTGCTGGCTTCTTCTTCGTGGGGAAGAAGGATGGTGGTCTTAGGCCGTGCATTGATTATCGTAACCTGAATAAAGTCACCGTAAGGAACCAGTACCCACTTCCTTTGATTCCGGATCTTTTTAATCAGGTTCAGGGAGCCCAATGGTTTTCTAAGTTCGATCTACGGGGGGCATATAACCTTATCCGCATCAAAGAGGGGGATGAGTGGAAAACTGCGTTCAACACACCCGAGGGTCATTTCGAATACCTGGTCATGCCCTTTGGGTTGTGTAATGCCCCTGCTGTCTTCCAGAATTTTATTAATGAAATCCTGAGAGAGTACCTGGGTAATTTTCTTGTTGTGTACCTTGATGACATACTGGTGTTTTCCAAGGACTGGTCCTCCCACGTGGAGCATGTCAGGAAGGTGCTCCAGGTCCTTCGGGAGAATAATCTGTTTGCTAAGACTGAAAAATGTGTCTTTGGGGTACAGGAGATACCATTTTTAGGGCAAATCCTCACTCCTCATGAATTCCGCATGGACCCTGCCAAGGTTCAAGCTGTGGCGGAATGGGTCCAACCTGCCTCCCTTAAGGCGTTACAGTGTTTTTTAGGGTTCGCCAACTATTACAGGAGATTTATTGCCAACTTCTCGGTCGTCGCTAAGCCCCTTACGGACCTTACCCGCAAGGGTGCCGATGTCCTCCATTGGCCCCCTGAGGCCGTCCAGGCCTTTGAGACTCTCAAGAAGTGCTTTATCTCGGCCCCCGTGCTGATTCAGCCCAACCAAGAGGAGCCATTTATTGTGGAGGTTGACGCTTCCGAGGTGGGAGTGGGGGCCGTCTTGTCCCAGGGTACCAGCTCCCTCACCCATCTCCGCCCCTGTGCTTACTTTTCTAGGAAGTTTTCGCCCACGGAGAGTAACTATGATATTGGCAACCGCGAACTTCTAGCCATTAAATGGGCTTTTGAGGAGTGGCGGCACTTCCTGGAGGGGGCCAGACACCAGGTAACGGTCCTTACGGATCACAAGAATCTGGTTTTCCTAGAATCGGCCCGGAGGCTTAATCCTAGACAAGCTCGGTGGGCACTATTCTTTACCAGATTTAATTTCTTGGTTACCTATAGGGCTGGGTCCAAGAATATTAAGGCTGACGCTCTGTCACGTAGTTTCATGGCCAATCCTCCTTCCGAGAAGGATCCTGTTTGTATTTTACCCCCTTGTATAATCGTCTCTGCCACGGATTCTGATTTAGCTTCTGATATCGCGGCTGATCAGGGTGCAGCTCCCGGGAACGTCCCTGGGGACAAACTGTTTGTTCCCCTGCAATACCGGCTGAGGGTACTCAGGGAAAACCATGACTCCGCTCTATCTGGTCATCCTGGCATCTTGGGCACCAAACACCTCATTACCAGAAACTATTGGTGGCCTGGGTTGCCTAAAGATGTTAGGGCTTACGTCACCGCTTGTGAGGTTTGCGCTAGGTCCAAAACCCCTAGGTCCCGACCTGCGGGCCTACTACGTTCCTTGCCCATCCCCCAGAGACCTTGGACCCATATCTCCATGGATTTTATCACCGATTTGCCTCCATCTCAGGGCAAGTCGGTGGTGTGGGTGGTAGTCGACCGCTTCAGCAAGATGTGCCACTTTGTGCCCCTTAAGAAGCTACCTAACGCCAAGACGTTAGCTTCTTTGTTTGTGAAACACATCCTGCGTCTCCATGGGGCCCCAGTCAATATCGTTTCTGACAGAGGGGTACAATTTGTTTCCTTATTTTGGAGAGCTTTTTGTAAAAAGTTGGAGATTGATCTGTCCTTCTCCTCCGCCTTCCATCCCGAAACTAATGGCCAAACGGAAAGGACCAACCAATCCCTGGAACAATATTTAAGGTGTTTCATCTCTGACTGTCAATTCGATTGGGTCTCATTCCTTCCCCTTGCTGAATTTTCCCTGAATAACCGGGTCAGTAACTCGTCAGGGGTCTCCCCGTTTTTCTGTAATTTCGGGTTTAACCCAAGGTTCTCCTCCGTCTCCCCTGGTTGTTCCAATAATCCTGAGGTAGAGGAGGTTCATCGGGAACTGTGCACTGTCTGGGCCCAGGTTCAGAAGAACCTAGAGGCGTCCCAGAGCGCACAAAAGATTCAGGCGGATAGTAGACGTTCTGCTAACCCCCGGTTTGTCGTCGGGGATTTGGTCTGGTTGTCGTCCAGGAACTTGCGCCTTAAGGTCCCGTCCAGGAAGTTTGCTCCCCGATTTATTGGACCTTATAAGATCATTGAAGTCCTCAACCCTGTATCCTTCCGTCTGGAGCTCCCCCCATCCTTTCGCATACATGACGTCTTCCATGCCTCCCTCCTTAAACGCTGCTCCCCGTCCTGGTCCCCCTCGAGGATACCTCCTGTTCCCGTTCTCACCCCTGAAGGGGTGGAATTCGAGGTGGCCAAGATTATGGACAGTAGGATGGTCCAGGGCTCCCTCCAGTACCTGGTCCATTGGAGAGGATACGGGCCGGAGGAGAGGACTTGGGTACCTGCCCGTGATGTTCACGCTGGGGTATTGATCAGGAGGTTCCACCTCCTCTTCCCCACTAAACCGGGTCCCCTTAGTAAGGGTCCGGTGGCCCCTCATAAAAGGGGGAGTACTGTTAGGGATCTGCCAGGTACTTCATCTAGCTATACTCCTGGGATTAATCAATCCACACCTGAGGCCAGACCTGTTCGACTGACACCATCTCCCACCAACCAGGGTGGCAGGCTCAGGAGTGGGAGAGCCTATCGCGGCCTGGTCTGTCGGAGTTAGCTCCGCCCCCTGCCCTTTATTACCTGCCCTGTGCTCTCCCTCAGTGCTTGTAATTCTTTTGGATTCCTGGCCCCACTGCTGCTTGCTCCAGCCTGCTTCTGCCGTGCTTCTGCCTTGCTGCAGTTCTGCTCGACCTGCTTTGCTTTGCCCCTGGCTTGCTTCTGTCTCCGTGCCCGCTCGGGTGTACTCACTTCGTCCTGGTCCTGACTGTTCGTTCGCCGCCCCGTTTCCTCGTGGCGTTCCGTGGCTACTGCCCCTTCCCTTGCGTGTTCCCTGTTTGTCTTCCCGTGCACTTAGCCAGCGTAGGGACCGCCGCCCAGTTGTACCTCGTCGCCTAGGGCGGGTCGTTGCAAGTAGGCAGGGACAGGGCGGTGGGTAGATTAGGGCTCACTTCCCCTTCACCTCCTTCCTGCCATTACAACAACTCTGAGCATCTAATGTACCGTAAATTGGCTGTATGCATGAGCCCTTAGGTATATGTTTTGTCGCTCCAGAAATTACTTTGTCCCTTAACTTTGGACATTATCTGTTTTTGTCTATGAGTTACAAATTAATTAATGCTCTTTACATTTTATAGAATTAAATAGGATCATTTGATGTCACCTAAATCACAGGTCATGAGCTATTTAGTTTTTGAAACGTCTCCAATTTGAAGGTCACTTTGAGGTTTCCCACCTTCAGTTTTTTCAGTTCTTATGTTGTATGTGGAGTCATGTAGGGCTTCATGTGATCATTTAGTAATTGATAATATGAGTGGCGGAGGTGTTGTTGGTGGTGGTGTTTGAAAGGTACATTCAAAAACCAAGACATAGATTCAAGCATGATTTGTGTACCCCGTCACTGGAATTTAAATAGGTATGCTCATATTTTTGTAGAGAGGTGGAATATTGTGGATGGGGGGGGGGGGGTACCAAATATATGCTGAGCCAATAGATGAGATAAATAGATTTGCAAAGGGACTATTTTTTAAGCCAAAAATAAGCTCTGTAGAGTTTTTACTTCCATTTACCCTCTGCTCTTGTCTGGTCCTGCAATACAATACTCAGCAAGGGGGCCACAAGAAGTACAGGAGGAAACACCACCCAATTATTTTTGTAATCTGTGCCAGTGAAATAAAGATTTTTAATTACCTCCATTTTTATTTTTTTTCTGGTAACATTTATGTGTGAAGTTGGGCATTAAAATGTCCAGATACCCCTACACAGACATTGAAACTTGATTTTTCTAATACCAGGACATATTCCATGGGGATCTACAGATACTATGAATGCTATTTTTAGCTCAATACTAATGTATGCAGTGCTGAACAGTTTCAAATGCCCATATGCATGTACTTCAAGGAAGGGAAAGCTTGAGAGGAACAAGGGAAGTACATTACAAGGCATATATGTTAAAAATATACACTTACTTGCAGCTTTGGTCCATATTAATGTCATTTCTATGGAGATTTTGAGCTATGACATTGTACAGTTTACCACACTGGCATGGAATTAACTATAAGCAGACCATTTTGGCTCATTCATGTTGTTTTTTGTGAATTTGCTGCAGGTAAATATTTTATTGATAATTAATAATCTAGATTCTATTTAGCTAGAGGATAATTGCCATTGGGGCATTGTATAATAAGACAATTTTGAGAATGTGCTTTGCTTATTTTAGTCTGTATGAGATGAGCTAATATTTTACCTTGCAGATTTTCCAGTGGATGTTCAATGCTCTGAGCCTAGGTCTGAGTATCCCTAGGGACACCAATTACAAGCACTAATTGGACAGCAATACATCAAAGTCACTGGTGAGATTGGCTCCTCTGAGCTTCAGAAATCTTTTCCTCACCTTTCACTCCAAACACTGGAAACATTTTGATAGGTAGAGAGAGCAACACAACAGTCATTATGCATAGAATCTGCTTGATGAGGAAAGTTAATTTGTGACATTTCTGCTTCCTACACAATGTACAGTGATCATTCTAAATGATTATCCTGCAAATCTGTAAGTCTCCTTCATCACAGCTTCGATTTTCCTTTATGAAACATCTGTATAAAAGGATTAACTAGAGAATCAGAACTGAACTCTAACGCCTGAATAGATCATGAACCACATGTCCAGATAGACACCTTATGAAATAATTCTGGTACATCATCATGAAGCCTTACTGGATCTCAAATAGAAGGTCTTTATTTAATAGCTGGTTTTGTTAAAATACCAGCCAATTACAGCGAGTAGGAATACATAAGACTAGATCAATACACCCATACGTGGATATTACATATATAGCTGTATATATTGTATATAATGGCTGCATTTAAGAGAGAGAGAGAGAGAGAGAGAGAGAGAGAGAGAGAGAGAGAGATAATTAGTGAATAGATAGATAGATAGATAGATAGATAGATAGATAGATAGATAGATAGATAGATAGATAGATAGATAGATAGATAGATAGATAGATAGATAGACAGATAGATAGATAATAGTATCATAGTGAATTTAAGGTTTTATAATATTATACAGTGGTAAACATTGCGGGAATGCTTTCAGTCTGTACAGAATATGGTGTAAGACCTTATAGTATAATATAATATATGTATATATATATATATATATATATATATATATATATATATATATAACACTATAAGGTTTTATGTAGTGTTTATTGATTGATTTTTGTTTATTATTGTAGTAGTAGTAACGGAAGCGAGGGTGATTCCTCAGTCAATGCAAAACGCACATGCCTGATATATGTCTGAAATCCTGCACATTTTGTATTATTCCACGCTACATACGTATATTTACTTTTCTCTGCACCGTTATGTAATTAATGTGAACTCGGAGGATTATAGAACAAGGTTTTAGCAAAATGAACATGAGTGTTTTCATAATTTACGGCTACGGAGACATTTGTTTTCCATTTGCAGATATTTCTCTCTCTCTTGTGTAAGTAATTGTCCCTGTTAACACAATACGTTTCACTGCTCTCTGCTGCTCTATAAATAATCCGGATTGAGATGTAAGGATATGACTTTCACAAGATTGGACAATTGATTAAATCTGTGACCTGCAATTGCGAATAATTTGGGGAGGCTATTTAAACAGATGAAGGCCTAAATTGCCTGGCTTGTATGTGAATTAATTCCTCATTCATCATCATTATCAAGTGATTGGTCCATTCATGCTCCTTATTCTGCTGAAACAGGGCAGGATTCAAATGAGTCTATAGAAGACTCCAATATCATCTGTTTATTCCAGGATCCCAGCACCTAACACTGAGAGAAGCAGAACATTTTATATCTAGGAGGTTGTGGTTCACAGCTTTGGCTTAAATATTTATGCAACGCTTTTATTACACATTGATCTAACACCACTATTACAGAATCACCCCTCTGCTTCATTTACCAGCCAGCAGACCATCATTCTATGCAACAGAATATATAGATAATAATATATAAAGATAATATTGAAGCAGAATCATCATCTATGGCATTAATAGACAAGGAGTGTCCAAAACTGTATCGGAAAATAAATGTTTCCGTAAATATGAAATAATCAATTTATCACTATATGATATTTTTTAAAACAGTTTTACAATGGAAATGGCCTATTTTTTAATCCTTTAATCCCTGTATCAGGTAGTTAAGCCTTTTAGGGCATTTAGGAAATAAAAGGTTAACTATTTCCTTTAAACGGAGTTATGTATATTCTTAATATAAGCAACACCCTTGTTGTACAGGCTGAAGCATCCTTCCCAATCCCGATGCAAGTTTTAGCATTTCCATACACTCATTTTGCACTGTTGAGGGCACCTGATATAACAGTGTACATGACACCAGCGTTGACCTCAAGTCCTGGGTCGAATTATGGAACGATTAACACGTTTAGATTGAAACTGAATAGACTGAGACACGTTTTTGGAACAAAGGTCCAAGGACTGTTCATTAAACCATTGTAGCTGGCAAGCTGCTGTGCAGGACAACATATGGTGGTGGCTTCTCAGAATGACTGCTCAACTTGAGTTAAATAATGTAACAAATCGAGCACACGAATAATTGAAAACAAAGAAACTGTCAGGTATGAGAAGAGACCAAGATGAGAGAGGATAACAGTCTGGAAGGACCATATGATGATGAAGAAGAGGGAGAGGGTGAAGTCTTGTACTAGAGATCCCTTTGAAGGACACCAGGTCTGTAAATGCACAGACTACCTGCTACAATGCAGTGATGGTAACTAGTGGATTTTTCCAGTAATGTGACATGAAGTCGAATAATAGATAAAGCCTTGACTGATTGTACCAAGAAACTTTCCTCTACACCGTGTAAATTTACTTAACCAGATCTCCATTGGGATGATAAATTATTCACCGAGCTATTCATATCTCCCCTCCTGTTTACTCGCCTGTTAGCAATGCAGCTTTATTCTAAACATGTAGTTTGCAATTGGTTTGGTCACACTTACAAGAACACGCTTTAATAAGGCAATCAATCACATGCTAACAACCAGGGGAGCTGCCTGGCACTGGGCTCTCTTTGGTTGATACGAGTACAGGAGGATCCTTGGGGAAACACAAGGACTTAACCAGATTGTCCTCAACCTTGCGGAGCCCATAATCATGCGCTGATAATTATATTGCCAAGATTGTATCAGGGGTAAATTTCAACTAAATCCAATCATAGTTGTGTTTGTGTCTGTATTGAACAAGATAAATAGAAATAGATGTTTGATTGGTTCTAGGGTTCATTTACACCTAAACAAATATTAATACAGTTCTCAACCTTGCGGAGCCCATAATTATGCGCTGATAATTATTTTGCCAAGATTGTATCAGGGGTAAATTTCAACTAAATCCAATCATACTTGTGTTTGTGTCTGTATTGAACGAGATAAATAGAAATAGATGTTTGATTGGTCCTAGGGTTCATTCACACCTAAACAAATATTAATACAGTCCCTCTATTCTGCCCCATTGAATATGTACTATACATATTGTCACTTATTATCTGTATATCCTTCTTCCTGATTACCCAAATCTCTATTAATATTTATTATTTAAGACGGGAACCGCAAAATTGCTGCCTTTTTCAGTGCAAGATATTGTAAAATGGTGGCTATTCTAAATTAAACTAAGGGTTGAGCAGTTACTATGTCATGTTTCTGAACTCTCCCCAGGAAATAGTCAATTAATGATTGTTGATTGGAAAATGGAACTTATATGATTGATCTTATATCTTCTAATATTACTTGAGACATCTCATTGCCTCCTTGCTAAACGGAAGAATTGCGCTCTGCCCAGCCTGCTGAAGCAAACCTATTTACCTGCCATAAACCATTTAGCTATGGAAAAAAAATAAATTACGTTGCAGGTCACAAGAACAATATTGTTGTTATGAATTTAGAGATTTTGTATTTGAAACACACACAGATATATAAAATAAATTGATAGATAGATAGATAGATAGATAGATAGATAGATAGATAGATAGATAGATAGATAGATAGATAGATAGATAGATAGATAGATAGATGATAGATAGATAGATAGATAGATAGATAGATAGATAGATAGATAGATAGATAGATAGATAGATGAGAGATAGATAGATAGATAGATAGATAGATAGATAGATAGATAGATAGATAGATAGATAGATAGATAGATAGATAGATAGATAGATAGATAGATAGATGATAGATATTGCCAGCTTTTGGGATAAATTACTAGACAAGAGCTCAATTGCTATTTACATAAAGCATCTTTTTCTGTGACTATGTTTTTGTTGATAAATGACCTCCCTTGAGTCTTCTATTTGATATATTAGGGTTTTTGTGTACTATACTATATACCCAACTAGCATTATGCATTTTCCTGTATGCCATTCCATAGATTAGATTTATTTTATGTGTCCTTGCTTTGACGGTTTTGTTAGTTGTTGCTTTTTGCTTATTCTTTATTTATTTTTTATTTTAGATGAACTGAAATAAGGAATAATTCTAACAGTTTCAATATGCCGCTCCACCCATTAGTACCCATTCCAACTTTGATACAAATACCAAACATCAATAATGACCTTGTGAAATAATTTTTTATAATATATCCATGTGATTCTTTTATTGCGATTTGTAACAGATTATTGTAACAATGTTTCATTTTGTTGTTAATATTAATATTATTTTTATTTTTTTGAACTTGTCAAAATCATCTTCACAAAAGACATTAATTGCAATGAAATATCCAACCCAGTTCTGAAAAATATTTCCAATAAAGCCTAGCAGTAGACCGAAATCCAAGTAGACATTTTCAATAGTCTACATGTGCAACCAAAGCAAATATAAATAACGATAAACAAATGACATGTAAACTAAAAATCCCTGAAAATCAAGTATGAAAATAATAATAAAATAAACCAAAACCCACAAGCCATGAGACTGAAGCTTTGTCCACAGGCTTATTAGATAGAAAGTCCTCGTAGCGTTCTGCATGTGCACTCATTTGCAGAGAGGTGGCTGCAGTCTGTAGAGATCTGGCTACCTAATCCTTTCCCTATGCGGCTTGTTAAGATCTGACAGAAGGTTTGCACGTTGAGGAAATTATCATACATTCAGAAAAATCCCCCTTACATATACATCACTTGATAATTTAATCAGTGTGTGCACTTTTCAGCAGCTGAGGATAAACCATTGGCACTCTCACCCAGACTTATCCAAAGCCCAGTGTCTGGTCCTACCAAAAATACAAAAAAATATAAAAAGTGATAATAAGGAAATATATAGACTGTGACATTTCCATAGAAAGACCCCTTCACAATAATTGTGGCTTTTATACACTGCAGAAGGTGATTGCTATAATACTGCTATGAGCTGCTGCAAAATAAAACATTTCACGTCAAACTTTTGGAATTAAAATTAGTTCTAAATGACCTTTTTGTTCTGTGTTAACATAGCATTCAAGTATTCCAGACTGGTAATCCTAATCTACATATGTCCTCTTTGTCGTCACTCACACAATCATAGAATGAACAGAGTTGTGACAATGCCTAGAAAATGGTCATCCTGTAAAAGTATAGTCCTTTCTCTTCTTAAGATAATGAGTTATTTCATAGTTAATCTAGAGAAGAAACATGATGCCCTGATAAGTTCATGTCACCTCCTGAATAGGTGCATATTAAGACATGGATATGGCCCATCGCCAAGCCACTGGGGAAGAAGAAGGTGCAGGAGAAGGCATCAGTTTTATCTGGTCAGTGGTACTTCTTCTCTCTGGTCTAAAGGAATGGTGGATTTGCTCAGGACTGATGGGGTGAAAGTAAGGAAGGAGTCTGATCTTGAAGACGAGGAGCAGTTAAAGTCAGATGCTGCAGACCTTTGTGCCAGCCCATTAGGAGAAGTGTGGCATGCCAAGCAGGAACAGGGGGTGCCACCAGCAGTAAGTCCATGTGAAGGGGTGGCATAAATAGAAGGATGGCGAAATGCACATAATAGTTCTGGCCTTGGGTAAGGATGAGAAAGAACTCTGAAGGTGTCTAGTGGTCTCAGTGGGGAGCTAAAGGGGGAGGCTGCTGAGGCTGTAGTGGTACCAATGCCCATGTGAGAGTAATAAGGAAGAGGTAGGTGAGATGGAAAAGGATAAGGTAGATTGCCAGTGGCTGCTGCATGGCTCATCATGTAAGTATAAAATGCTGGATCCGCAGGATGGGGCCAGGTCATTGCCAGACGCTGACGTTTGTCCTTCATCCTTCTGTTCTGAAACCAAACCTGAAAATAGATGAATAACCAAAGTTAATATAAAAGACGCCATGGGAGTATATATAGTCAGTGCATTATATGTACATTATATGTAGTATGACATAAGCTCTGTGCATCTACTCAAATAGAGAAAGGTCATGTTGAAGATAAGTCACCTATGTGTGAGCAATTTGTAAATGAACTAATCACTAAACCTAAAGGGAAAAAGAACCTAAAAGTGCTGCTAACCATGCCCATGTAGACACACTGCAGAAAGTAGTGATGAGAGGTGAGGAGGGGGGAGATATTTTTCTGGACCTCCTGTAGTTATCCTATTGAAAAACACTACAATCCACCTCTTCTTAGCGGCTGCTTACAGATAACAATAGATTGTGGAAGTGTAGATAATATAGACTTTAGGAATGGTGCTCTGGAGTATACTCAAGCCCTTTATCTATATGTCAGTGATGTAATGACTATAACAGCTCCATACCTTGATAGTGGTCTCTGGAAGGTTAAGGGCTGCAGCCAGTTCACATCTCCTTGGCCTGGACACATAGTTCTCCCTGTAGAACTCTTTCTCCAGACGTGCTATTTGCTCCCTGGTAAAAGCTGTTCTGTATCTGCGCATCTGGTCCGAGGAACAGGACAAGGAGCTTTGAGATCCACCACTTGCCTTTGATGAATCGCTTCCATTCACAGGACTGCCACCCATGGCCTCCGAGCAGTGACCTGCACACACAAGTCAAACACAGGACATTATGTTACAGTCATGGCCACCCCTCTGCCTGTTTATCTATCACCTTAATGGAATCACAGCATGAAGAGCCAAGTGTAGCCATTCAATAACCAGTCATAAAAGGAAAGGTAAAAAAAAATATGGCATATGTGGCAAGATGTGTCAACATATTATAGCACTATGTGAAGAGGTGCATACATTATACATCAATGTCATCAATTGAGCAGAATTTATTAAAACATAAAATAATAAAGTCATATCGGAGCTAAAACTACAATCTGGTAGCCAAACTGGCCTTGGTAATGCAGCTTGTGCTTGCAGATTGCTAAACAATGACAGGTCTATCAGTCACACCGATCTCTGAGTGCAACCACTGACCATTATTGGTCCTAACCCCTAAATAAGCGTGCATGTTCCAATTTCACAGTCCAGCCAGCCCGTCGTTGTAGTAATCTACGTGCTGGCCAATAAATTAACGATAATGGAAAATAACATGGATGTCTTGTAATGAGAAGTGATGTGAGTTATATTGGACGATCTTGTTAATCGCTCCTAATAGATACAATCTGATAGTAAATATCATCAAGAAGAATAACATTGATGCAGGTGATGGCCAAAGAATATAAATATTAGTCATATTTACGGAAAATCTAGAGAATTATTATTATTACTTTACTAGACGTTAAGTGCTCCTGTGCTGCTGTGTATCGCGTCTACCTGGTTTTCTTAATGGATATGTATGGGAAGATCTCTGACTGTTCACCTTTCAAATGCAACCTGGGCTTTTTTCAATAACACCAAAGTTTTTATTTAACATCTCAGAAACGATTTCCGAGCTGGCGCCGACTACTTGGGAAAGTGAGAAAATAAGCGGAGTCTGTGAGGGACATGTAAAGTACAAGGGCAGCCAGGAGCCTCCAGCCCTCATCTCATTGTCTTTATGGTCACCTATACACAATGTCCCAGACAGGCTTCCTCAGCTTCATCTTTGATCTTGAGTCCAGAGAAAGGTGTTAATCCCTAGAGAGACCATTGAGTGTGAGCCAGGTCCCAACATACAAGACTCCTCAGTGCTACATATTATATCATAAACTACAGAACAATGAGGGATAGCAGAGGAGCACAACCTGGAGCAATAGTAAAGGAAGGAATGTTACCTGAAAATGTAAATGTAACCATGCAAAACGGATATACTGTGTGTGTGTGTGTGTGTGTGTGTATATATATATATATATATATATATATATATATATATATATATATATATATATATATATATATATATATATATATATATAAAAGATCTAAACACATACTTGCAAATAAATAAATATACATACAGTATGTCCTGTATATGCTATACCATAATGATATGCATAGAACTGTATGGTATATATGTGTGTACAGTACACATGAATTTTATATATATATATATATATATATATATATATATATATATATATATACAGTATTCTTGCAGGCTTGGCAGGGATTACCCCTCTGGAGCTGTGCCCGGGCATTCATACTGGTACCTTTGCTATGCTGGTAGTCTGAGCTGGCTGTGGTGCAGTCCGGGGTGCAGCTCACTTCAATCTCCTCGTAAAAATCCGACTCGGTGTCCGAGCTGCTGTGATGTCCCTTGGCTGATAGGGGATCCGGATGGGGTGAGGCGTGTAGCAGCGTTGCTGTTGACCTGCTGTCCCGGTCGGTCCCTGATACCACCTCCACCTCCTCCTCTGCCCTCTCCCTAGATGCCAAGGGGACAGATCTAGGGCTCAAGCAGCTTCTAGGAATCATTTTCTCCTGCGGCTCCTGAATGGGGCTTCCCACTGTGTCCGACAAATTAGACATTCTCTTGCCAACTAGAGTGCCAAGTTGTCCTCCCTCCAGGAACATGACCATGTCCTTTCTGGCTTCCATGGTGTGTGTGAGTGTGAGCCAGGCAGGACTAGATAGAGAGAGATACAGATGATGACCCTGTGCTGCCTGCACTCTCCTGTGCTGGACTGGCTCTGGGAGGGATCACCATTGCCCTCTTCTTCTAAGCTGTCATCCTTAATGGTGTAATCGTCATTACAGAACCTCTGCTGACGCCACTCATTGATTGCTGCTGCCGGATAAATAGCAACGTCCGCCACCTACAACATGAAAGAGATGCCCGAGCTAATGCTTTATGGACTGACTGATGAACACGGAGGATGCACAAAGTGTGAACACACATCTACATCTGGAATACACAGCAGCACTCTGCTCTGCCTAGTGTTCCGCAGGGAACGAGGTGGGATCAGTAATAGCCCTCACCAGCTCCTGCACCAGATAATTAAGCTTTTACTTTATTTTATCTTTGTTGCATAATTCATCAGAGGATTCATCATTTTCTCCTTTTTTCTATTTTTTTTTTTTAAGAAGAAGAACCTCTGTGAAGACCACTCACTTATCATCCATAATTCAGCGCAGCTACACTAGTGCCAGTTTAAGTGACATCACAACTTTTTGTTTTTGTTTTTAATGGTGGGAACATTTTTGGAGACTTTCTCTTGTTCTTCACTGAGATTTCTTCAAC
This sequence comes from Rhinoderma darwinii, assembly GCF_050947455.1. Classification (NCBI taxonomy): domain Eukaryota; kingdom Metazoa; phylum Chordata; class Amphibia; order Anura; family Rhinodermatidae; genus Rhinoderma; species Rhinoderma darwinii. The sequence continues at coordinate 288,800,240 of NC_134691.1, forward strand.
TCCTCATTTCCAAAGTTCCACATGTCATTATCTTGTGTTTTGTTACAGATACCTGGAATATTAAATCAACATGGAACTTTATCTTTACAGAACCATCCTCTGTCACCACTGTCAATAACTCTGCAGCACAGCTCAGGTAAAGCTAACATTTCTCATGGCTTATATAAAGGCAGTACCCCCTTCGGCAGTGCAAGGGATATACATATATACACACATACATATCATATATATTGGATAGATAATAGGATGGTAGATAGATAGTAGACTCGTATAGAAAGATAAATAGATGTATAGACAGATATGTAAATACACATTAAATAATGTGTGTGTATGTATGTATATATACACACACACACACACACACACACACACACACACACACACACACACACACACACACACACACACAGTGTATATTACTTATATACACATAAATCCACAAAGAAAAGTCGATCTTGTAAACATCTTTTATAGTAGTAAGCATTGTATATTAGACTATTATTAAAAATACCATACAGACTCATTTCATTATGAAAATATAAAGTTGAAATAGTAAAGCTTTGGGTGTAATGTCACTGCGTTTTTTGTAGTTTTTTTTTATAGAGTTTCCAAGTGTATTTAGATTTCCATCATAAAGAGGAGGCAAGTGGTTCTCACAAATCACTAACAACATTAGAGCAGAAATATGAATGCTGCTTTTCCCAGAGGACCAAGTTATGTATTTTAACCACCTCCAGCTCTGCCATATGGGGAATGGGAAAGCCCTGGTTTGGAATGGGGGCTTCCATCATGCAGAATAATAATGATAGTGTTGACAGTCAGTAGACAAGGACTGGTGTCTGATACATGGGATGAAAACGAAATTTAGAAATTTAAATGAAACAAGCAGCAAACAGAACATTCACAGGATCTGTGGATCCACATGTAAATGAGCCTGTCTATGGAAATACAGGCACAACTTTCTGGAGAGCATTTCAGGAATACAGTTGCAAAATAAGGCTTTTCTTTACAGATGGTGCATTCCCAGTATTATAGTCATTGTAGCACCTTATTGGAAGAGGACTGGGTGTCTGGTCATTCTCAGCAGACTCTTGGCTCCTTCCTCTGCAGCCATTCAGGGACAATAAGCAGGTAATGCCTTATAGCTATGCTTCCATTGCATTCATTTAAAGCTATATTCATTGGACCCAGTGCTCAGTTGATCATAGACATATGTTATATAGACACACAGATATTGTAAATGATGCTCTGTCACACAGCAGCTGCTGGCTCTATGAATGTAATGCATGGCTGCTTTTAACCTGCGAGGTGCCAGTTCAATATGCTGCCTCAGCTGGCAATCAGGGGGTTAAGCATATGGCTTATCAGTAATATAGGGTTCATAAACAGTATTAATAGCTAATAATGAATTCTGTTTTACAGGTCCTGATTTTAAGGCCAATGTTTTACTCCATCGTTTTAATTATTTTGTTGGTCCCATGGCAATAATTAAGTCATTTCATTGGCATTATACAGCACTTTCCATGTAATATCCCCGCTGTAGAAAATGTAAAATCGTCTGTTCAACCTGTGCTCATTTTTGTCCATTTCCCCTTTAGTCCATCAGGGTTTAGCAACAATGGAGGGCTTTTTTGGGAGGGATAATGACCACATGAGAGAGACAGAGCTGCCACTAATTACCATGAGACAATGGTGACAGGTGACAGTATTGGCTCTTGACCTCTCAGTGAGAAAATAGTGAAGAAAGTGCCTGGAATGAGCACATAGCGGATCTTTCATTCCGGTAAAATTTGCAGGAATTATTTTTTAATCGTTAGAAAAGCACAATTTTAGCTTTGTGACCCAGAACCTATAAATTCTTCTAATATAAAAACATTGGTTTACACACCTCATGCATCATACTGATCCACAATAGGATGAGAGCAACTAGATCACAGTGAAATTAAAGCGAACTTAACTGAATATAAAACGGTGAACTGGAAAATATTGATTTTTATAGCTGATAAACGATATGTATTAGGTTTAATCTTCAGGAAACTTTTTAGTATATTTTTTTAGTTTACATTTTTATATAATACCCAATAATTTGGCTATTTTATTATGTTCAAAATATAATAATTGGATATTCTTAGGTTAATTGAATATATTTGCTTTCTTATATAATTGTATGTCAAATTGTCATGGACCAGTGGGAGTTATCATGAAAGGGGACTTCTACCTTTATTATTTTCCGTCTCTGTGGCAAGGCAGTGGGTTACTTTTAGTAGAAACCTCTTAATGCTTATTTACATTTTTAAATGTTGCCAGTCCCAAAACGCGCAGAATGTAAAATTCAGGGACTAAATGTGGATAATGTAATTATTAATAGGATGATAGGGAGAATACACTTGACATGTTTTATTCTTTCTAAGATTATCATTAACACGCTAACACAGGAGACAGTACACACACACACACACACACACACACACACACACACACACACACACACACACACACACACACACACACACACACACACACACATAGATATATAATACTCATATATATCTATATATATATGTATATATCTATATATATATATTTATGTGAAGTTTACAGATAGATATAGATCGACAGATAGATCTATCTATCTATCTATCTATCTATCTATCTATCTATCTATCTATCTATCTATCTATCTATCTATCTATCTATCTATCTATCTATCTATCTATCTATCTATCTATCTATCTCTATTTATTAGTTTGTCTAACTACTAGATCTATCTATCTATCTATCTATCTATCTATCTATCTATCTATCATCTATCTATCTATCTCTCTCTCACACACACACACACACACACACACACACACACACACACACACACACACACACACACACACACACACACACACACACACACATAGATATACATATACAATATCCATTTATATATATATATATATATATATATATAGATAAATATATATCTATATATATCTATATTTATGTGAAGTTTATAGATAGATATAGATCGACAGATCTATCTATCTATCTATCTATCTATCTATCTATCTATCTATCTATCTATCTATCTATCTATCTATCTATCTATCTATCTCTATTTATTAGTTTGTCTAACTACTAGATCTATCTATCTATCTATCTATCTATCTATCTATCTATCTATCTATCTATCTATCTATCTATCTATCTATCTATCTATCATCTATCTATCTATCTCTCTCTCTCTCACACACACACACACACACACACACACACACACACACACACACACACACACACACACACACACACACACACACACACATAGATATACATATACAATATCCATTTATATATATATATATATATATAGATAAATATATATCTATATATATATCTATATTTATGTGAAGTTTATAGATAGATATAGATCGACAGATCTATCTATCTATCTATCTATCTATCTATCTATCTATCTATCTATCTATCTATCTATCTATCTATCTATCTATCTATCATCTATCTATCTATCTATCTATCTATCTATCTATCTATCTATCTATCTATCTATCTATCTATCTATCTATCTATCTATCTATCTATCTATCTATCTATCTATCTATCTATCTCTGTCTTCCTGCTATGACAAATCCACGCTCTCCTAGTTTCTGAGGGTGAGTAATTCGCTGCAAATTAGAAAACAGCAGAACTACACAACGTAGATAGCCCCATAAAATCTTAAAAACGCTCCATTAAAACTGTTGGTATCTGAAAGTCAGCGCCTGGTTGTCTCCCTGCTAACCACAGGGCAGAGCCAACTACAATACAGCTACCAGTATATAGCAATCACAGTAAAACAATTACTCCAGTGTAAACAAACATAGTCAAGGAAACAAACAAATATATATCTAGATTACAATTATACATCTAAGTTTAGAGGCATTTAGAAGCTTGCATTCTAGAATCATTCTGCAGTAGGTTGCACCATATATAATTAGTCTACAGCTTCTTGATATTGGCGTGGGCATGCCAAGTGTTCAGTATCAGAGCAAGGCAAAGCGGAAGGCTGTTATAAAAAAGTCATGAAGGCATTTCCTGTGGGTCAAGAGCAGGGTATGTGTAGCCTAGGTTATTGTGCCTGGAAATGAATTTTGGACAGTAGGAGCAATTCATTGTATTATTGTTATAACAGGATTTATGAATTTATCTTTCACCTGGGGGTAAGGTTATGTTCACACGTGGCGGAATTTTTCTGCTGCAAATGTTGGTGCAGATTTGGGGCAATTACGCAACGAATCTGCACCAACATTTACCTATTTGACAGGTAATTCAGACGTTGCAGAAAACACAGCGGACTTGCCACAGATTTCAGTTTTTGCATTGCAAAGGCTGAAATCTGCAGTGAAATTCCGCTTCTTCTCCGAAACGTCATGAGAATGCTGCGGAGGGGAAATTCTGCACCGCAGCCTGATTTCCGCACAGTTATTTTCTGCAACGTCAGAACTAACTTTCCTAAAAATGTATAGAAACAAATGTAAAAAACGGCTGCTGCAGAATTCCACTGTGGACTGTCCGCAGCGGAATTCAACAACAATTCCGGCACGTGTGAATGTGCCCTAAGGGCATGTTCACACGTGGCAGAGTTTTTCCGCTACAAATGTTGGTACAGATTTGGGGCAATTACGCAACGAATCTGCACCAACATTTGCATATTTGACAGGTAATTCAGACATTGCAGAAAAGACAAGACTTGCCACAGATTTCAGTTTTTGCATTGCAAAAGCTGAAATCCGCAATAAAATTCTGCTTCTTCTCCGCATCAGACAGTGCATGCTGCGGGGGGAAAATTCCGCACCACAGCCTATGGTCCGCAGTGGAGTTTTCCGTAATGTCTGAACTAACTTGCCTATAAATGTATTGAAACAAATGTAAAAAACGGCCGCTGGAGAATTCCACTGCGGACTGTCCGCAGCGGAATTCCACAGCAATTCCGCCACGTGTGAACATGCCCTAAGGTCATTAAAGAGGATTCCGGGGTTTATTTAAATAAAGTTTAATTAACATATAATGAAAAGTTCTGCGACTGTGTTATGTACATTGTGTTGGATTTCGTCACAATTTGCAAGATCTCTGTTTGCTGTCAGTTAATGAAAATATTTTTGTTTACATCTAAAGTTGAAAACCCATAGATACCCAGTCGTAAGCGTTTGCTTCAATTGTATCTAATCTAGGCAATATTCTGATAGGATAGTTTTTTTTTACATTAAATAAGTTTAGGTGAAACCAGCCTGGAGATCAGCCTGCTTAGCTCACAGTGGATTGAATAGACTGGAAATCATTTTAGCACTCAGGAACATTTTAAAAATATCCTTTATAAATGTGCTAGGTTGGTTGCAGTAAAATATATATTTTTATTTTATTGCAATTTTGCGTAACTGCCATTCTCTTTTATGGGAGCTAGGAAATAAGCGTAGCTCAGCGAGCTACGCTGTTTTCTTCTTACATAGTCGGAAAGCACAAGTGTCAGCGGGAAAACAGAAAGGTAGAACGGCGTTTAGGGGGCTCCGTTCTAGAGATAGGTGTGGGTCCAAGAGGTGGGACCCGCAGCTATCTGAAATGTATGCCATATCCTGTGGATATGTCATAAATGTCCATGATGGGAAAACCCCTTTAAGCTAAATTCAGAGGCAGCAGAATTTGTTGCGAATCTGAATTCCTGGTGCAGATTTCACTTTGCAACAAAAATATGTAGCAAATATGCTTAAAATAGAGCATGCTGGGGATTTTAAAGTCAGCAGCATGCCTTAAAATACACACTTTATTTGCGCAGTGTGTGATTTTTTTAAAAAAAACACACATTTACTAGAATTACGAGAATTCCACATTTAAAAATCTGCATCAATTATATGACGTGTGAATTTAAGGGCGGGTTCACACATGGCGGAATTGCACTTAAATTCCGCTGCGGACACTCCGCAGCGTTAATCCGCAGCGGAGCCGTTTCTACATTGACTTTCACTTTAATTTAGCAGTGTTCGTTTACACGATGCGTACAATTCCGCTGCGGAGCATAGGCTGCGGAGCGGAATTTGGTGTCCGCAGCATGCTCTGTCTGTTGCGGAGCAGTGGCGGACTCATGGCGGAATTTCTCCATTGACTTCAATGGAGATTCAAAGTTCCGCAATGAAGTCCGCAGCTGTCATGCACATGTCATGTGTGCTGCGGATGCGTCTTGCTTTTTTTACTTGACATTTCTTCATTCTGGCTGGACCTATGTATTTCTAGGTCTACAGCCAGACTGAGGAAGTCAATGGGGCTCCCGTAATGACGGGAGCGTTGCTAGGAGACGTCTGTAAATAGTCACTGTCCAGGGTGCTGAAAGAGTTAAGCGATCGGCAGTAACTGTTTCTGCACCCGGGACAGTGACTACCGATCCCAATATACATGTATCTGTAAAAAAACATATAAGTTCATACTTACCGAGAACTCCCTTCGTCTGTCTCCAGTCCGGCCTCCCAGGATGACGTTTCAGTGTAAGTGACGGCTGCAGCCAATCACAGGCCAAGCACAGGCTGCAGCGGTCACATGGACTGGCGCGTCATCCAGGGAGGTCGGGCTGGATGCCGAAAGAGGGACGCGTCACCAAGACAACGGCCGGTAAGTATGAAAATCGTTTACTTTCACTAGGGAAAGTGCTGTCCCTTCTCTCTATCCTGCACTGATAGGGAGAAGGGAAGCACTTTTCCCGCAGTCTGCAGCAGCTAGTCCGCATCAATGTACTGCACATTTTGTGCAGATCCGCTGCAGAATCTGCAACGCAGATTCTGTGCGGCATCGATGCGGACAGTTGCGGAGGAATTCCGCCATGTGTGGTCATGCCCTTAGGTGACCAGACACATAAGGCTGGGTTCACATCACACTTCAGCATCCTCTCTTTTATAAATCATGTAAAAATAAACGGATAACGGATGTCAAACAGGATGGTGCAGCAGGATGCCTGTCTTGTAGTTGCCATAGACTTGCATTGTACAGAAAAACGGACCCAATTCTTCAATGGGACAGAAAATAAGAAATTCTGTTTGTTCTGAAAAAAATATATAATGAATCCTGATGGGAACAAGTCAAATCTGACACTTTTTGGCATGGCGGATGTTCCATTAATACAAATAGATCCATTAACCGATCCGTCTTTTTTAAAAAAAAACATAAGGCCAGGACCACACACTAAGTTTTGATGCAGTTTTTGGCTCCATTTTTTGAGCCAAACACAGGAGTGGACACCAAATAATGGAGATGCATCAGTCTTTTCTATACACCTTTTCTTTCCTTTAGATCCACTTCTGGCTTTGGTTAAAAAAAAAGTGCACCAAAAACTGCATCAAAACTCTATGTGTGATTTTACTCTAAGGCTGGGTTCACACGTGGCGGAATTTCACTTAAATTCCGCTGCGGACACTCCGCAGCGCTAATCCGCAGCGGAGCCGTTTGTCCATTGACTTACACTTTAATTTAGCAGTGTTCGTTTAGACGAGGCGTAAAATTCCGCTGCGGAGCATAGGCTGCGGAGCGGAATTTGGTGTCCGCAGCATGCTCTGTCTGTTGCGGAGCAGTGGCGGACTCATGGCGGAATTTCTCCATTGACTTCAATGGAGATTCTAATTTCCGCAATGAAGTCCGCAGCTGTCATGCACATGTTATGTGTGCTGCGGATCCGTCTTGCTTTTTTAACTTGACATTTCTTCATTCTGGCTGGACCTATGTATTTCTAGGTCTACAGCCAGACTGAGGAAGTCAATGGGGCTCCCGTAATGACGGGAGCGTTGCTAGGAGACGTCTGTAAATAGTCACTGTCCAGGGTGCTGAGACAGTTAAGCGATCGGCAGTAACTGTTTCTGCACCCGGGACAGTGACTACCGATCCCAATATACATGTATCTGTAAAAAAAAATGAAGTTCATACTTACCGAGAACTCCCTGCTTCTGTCTCCAGTCCGGCCTCCCAGGATGACGTTTCAGTCTAAGTGACGGCTGCAGCCAATCACAGGCTAATAACAGGCTGCAGCGGTCACATGGACTGCCGCGTCATCCAGGGAGATCGGGCTGGATGCCGAAGGAGGGACGCGTCACCAAGACAACGGGCGGTAAGTATGAATTTCTTTGACTTTCACAAGGGAAAGTGCTGTCCCTTCTCTCTATCCTGCACTGATAGGGAGAAGGGAAGTACTTTTACCGCAGTCCGCAGCAGCTAGTCCGCATCAATTTACTGCACATTTTGTGCAGATCCGCAGCAGAATCTGCAACGCAGATTCTGTGCGGCATTGTTGCGGAAAGTTGCGGAGGAAATCCGCCACGTGTGGTCATGCCCTAAGAAAAACCAAACAGACATTCTAACAGGACAAAACTTGGCCAAATCCACATATTTTGGCAGGATCAGCCAATGATCCAATGTGTATGAGGGCCTCCCGACTCTTCCCCGATCAGATGTCAGATGTATGTTTATGATGAAGTTGGTAGAGATAGCCGTTTACTGATTGACTGGTCAGCACGCAGTTATTTCATGTATATGACCACCCTTACTCTTAGTTCTTTAAGGGCATGTTCAGTCGTGGCTGATTTGCAGATGCAGAATCTGCAGCAATTTACAGTACAATACAAGTGAATGGGGTTTTCAATACCCCATCCACATGTAGCGGGAAAAATCTGCAGAATTTTTTCAAATCCGCAATTTTATATAATATCTAATAATTTGGAGAATTGTTGCGGAGAAGCAGCAGATTTGCAATGCATAGGCCTGCAGCAAATCTGCTGCTAAATCCGCAACAAAATCTTCATGTAACAGATATGGATATTAATGCAGATTCATTGCAAATTTGACCCAAATTTTTCCGGCACGTCTGAACGTGACCTAAGGGATTTCAGCTCCTGGATGTAAGTAAGAATGTTCCCATTCACTAACAGAAATCTTGAAAATGGTGAGAACGTTTTTGGCACAGTTTATTGAACTAAACATATTATTCACTTCTGTCTTTTTCTAAAAAACTGAGTCAAAATATTTGTGATCTTAGGCCTCAATAGGATTACTGACGAGAAGTCCAGATAAATGTCTTCCCCCAGGTCACTATTTTATCTAATTTATCTCCAGTTCTGAAAACCCCTAGAAAAATTAACTAACATATGTGCCAATAATGTAAGCAGCTCTTCGCCGTTTTAAGCCTTGTAGGTTTTAATGCTCCTTTGAAACGTCCCTCCATTTATGGTAATAAATACAATGCTCACTAACTGGGATAACTTTAATAATATACTCCTGTAGACATTCCTTTCTTGTGATATTACAGCATGGACTGCCCAATGTCTGTGCTACCTACTGCTTATATAGTAAAGAAAGGATGGCAGAGCACGGGCACTTGATCTTCTTGACTCCAGTATGCAGTAGAAGGGTATCTGTTGTAAAGCTTTCAGGGTCCTTTTACACCGGCCAATTTGGGCCATAACAACGAGTGCCGATCAACAAGACAGCTCATTAATAGGTGCTTGTTTGGTCCTTTCACAAGGAGCTATGATCAGTAATGTATAGGGACAAGCGATCGTTACTACAATCACTCGTCCTTATACATTTCCATCATGTCGGCAGCTCATCCTCCTTTACACAGGAAGATGTGCAGCCGACAATGATAATATTTAGTGCTGCATAAGGGCATGGCCCCACGTGGCGTATTTCTTCCGCAAGTGTCCGCATCAATGCCGCACAGAATCTGCGTTGCAGATTCTATGGCGGATCTGCCCAAAATGTGCAGTAAATTGATGCGGACTGGCCGTTGTATATTGAGGTGAAAGTACTTCCCTTCTCTCTATCAGTGCAGGATAGAGAGAAGGGACAGCACTTTCCCTAGTGAAAGTAAAAGAATTTCATACTTACCGGCCGTTGTCTTGGTGACGCGTCTCTCTTTCGGCATCCAGCCCGACCTCCCGGGATGACGCGGCAGTCCATGTGACCGCTGCAGCCTGTGATTGGCTGCAGCCGTCACTTAGACAGAAACGTCATCCTGGGAAGCCGGACTGGAGACAGAAGCAGGGAGTTCTCGGTAAGTATGAACTTCTATTTTTTTTACAGGTTGCTGTATATTGTGATCGGTAGTCCAGGGTTCAGAAACAGTTACTGCTGATCGCTTAACTCTTTCAGCACCCTGGACAGTGACTATTTACTGACGTCGCCTAGCAACGCTCCCATAATTACGGGTGCACACACGTAGTCACCCGTAATTATGGGTGCACACACGTAGTCACCCGTAATTACGGGAGCCCCATTGACTTCCTCATGCTTCATTCCTTCCTGAGGCCTCATGCACACGACCGTAAAAACTCCTGTTATTACGGGTCGTAATTACGACCCGAAATAACGGGCCCATAGACTTCTATTGGCCACGGGTACCTTCCCGTTTTCACTGTCCAGGGTGCTGAAACAGATACTGCCGATCGCTTAACTCTTTCAGCACCCTGGACAGTGACTATTTACTGACGTCGCCTAGCAACGCTCCCGTAATTACGGGTGCACACACGTAGTCACCCGTAATTACGGGTGCACACACATAGTCACCCGTAATTACGGGAGCCCCATTGACTTCTTCAGTCTGGCTGTAGACCTAGAAATACATAGGTCTGGCCAGAATGAAGAAATGTCATGTTAAAAAAACAATACGCTCCGCAGCACACATAACATGTACATGACATCTGCGGACTTCATTGCGGAATTTAGAATCTCCATTGAAGTCAATGGAGAACTTCCGCAATGAGTCCGCAACCAGTCCGCCACAGGTCCGCAACATCCATTCCGCATCGTCTAAACGAACACTACTAAAAACAAGTGGAAGGCAATGGAGAAACGGGTCCACTGCGGATTAACGCTGCGGAGTGTCCGCAGCGGAATTCCAGAGCAATTCCGCCACGTGGGGCTTTGCCCTAAAGGATGCGATCAGTGGATAAATGGGCGTTTGCACATTGCTCATTGCCCGAAAATTGGCCCATATAAAAGGGCCTTTACTCTATAGGATACTAGCTGAGCTCTGTGAACAGACAGACAATGGCAGACCAAGACAATAATTCCTGTATGTAAATGATATTCCAGTTGATGGAAATCTGTCCCATGAATCTAAACATACATTATTGCTGCTTCAATTGTTTCCTTTGATAAAGTTTAATAAATGATTTCTCATTATACTCACTTATGAAGATTTAGAGGTTTTATTTTGCCATGGCTTAAGCTGCCCATACACTTTTATGTTTATTTTAATGGGGAGATGGGAATAAGTCACTGCCAGAGCACTCTGGCAGCGACTTATTTCCTGCGAGAACAAAGCACTGGGCATGCTTAAACCCATCATGCCTGTTCCTTCTTTCCCTGACATCTGCCGTTTGGGGAGAGTTGGGGCACAAAATCGTCAGATTTGGCCATCTTTGATCTAATGTGTATGGTCACCTTAAGTATCTGTTCACACTAGCATCATGGCTTCCCTCTGATAAAGGAGCCGTGACAGCTGAAGGTGAAGAATCATTTTTCATTGGATCACTCTGGCAAAATAATAAACCTCTCTGCTCACGCACACAGCTAACCTGCGGATCTGTACAACCTACGAGTTGTACTAAGTCGTAATACAGCGCCTCTACAGGTGTATGGGCCCTCACAGTCCCTTGGTATGCCTCCAATTTCATACCTATGAATCCGACAGAAGAAAAATTGTGGCATGCTCCTTTGGGTTCCGTATGCACGAAGATATTCTCCGCTAGAATCATTTTTTCTAGGTTAGAATATCTTTGTATGTACATCACTTGGTCTAGCTTACATGGCAGCACACGGAGGCATACGGCGCTATACTAGGGAGCCATACTGCCTCTTTGCGCTACTATACAGGCTCCAAGCCGGCTCCATACACACGGCTCTGCAGTGCGCATGAGCCCTAATAAATATTGTTCCAGTGACATTGGAATACTGAAGTGTCCATCAGATGGAGGTGAATATTTAGGTTGGATGTGGACACTGCTATTATTGTGTGATTTGTATTTCAGTGTAAATGGACATTCTGTCAAGCAAAATTATGTATCTAACCAATTGTTTTCTCTTACTATAGTCTTGCCATTATTACTTTCAGTGTAGCATGCCCATTATAAGGAAAAAAGAGGGTTCTACTTTGCTTTAAGGTTAATGATTTTACCTATACAAATGGCTCCCATTCCGGAAAAATACAGATAACTGCAAATACACAGCTCAGATAAACTCTCCATTTATGAACGACAGGATGTTTATGTGGTCTCATTTCTGTATTATATAATCACACCTTAAAGTCGCGAAATAAGTGAGGATTCACACTGAATCACATGGAACTAATTTTCAGTCACAGAAATAAGGGCTTGTTCAGATGTGGCAGATTTGCAAAGGAACCACGCTGCGGACAGGCCACAGTGGAAATCCGAGGCAGCTTTTTTTGGTTACTATAGCTTTTCCGTTTATTTAGTGCAAACGTTGCAGAAAACAACAATGTGGAAAATAGCCTGCGATGCAAAAATTACATTCTGCAGCATGCTCAGTCTGTTGCAAAATTTCACTGCGGATTGCATTGCAAAGGCTGAAACCTGTGGTAAGGATGTACCCTCACATATGCAGACTTTGCAGCAGATTTGTTGCCTAATTGCTGCAAATTTGCGGCAAATTCTGAAGCAGAAAATCCATGTTCAGACGTGGCGGAATTTTGATGTTGCAGATTTTGCTTAAAATTCACGGCAATTACGCAACGAATCTGCAGCAACACAGATTTCAACCCTTAGGGCAAAGCCACACGTGGCGGAATTGCTCATGAATTCCGCTGCGGGCACTCCGCAGCGTTAATCCGCAGCGGACCCGTTTGCCCATTGCCTTTCACTTCTTTTTAGAAGGCTTAGTTTAGACGAGGCTGAAAATCCCGCTGCGGAGCATAGGCTGCGGTGCGGAATTTGGTGTCCGCAGCATACAATGGATGTTGCAGACCAGTGGCGGACTGGTTGCGGACTCATTGCGGAAGTTCTCCATTGACTTCAATGGAGATTCTAAATTCCGCAATGAAGTCCGCAGATGTCATGCACATGTTATGTGTGCTGCGGATGCGTCTTGCTTTTTTGACATGACATTTCTTCATTCTGGCTGGACCTATGTATTTCTAGGTCTACAGCCAGACTGAGGAAGTCAATGGGGCTCCCGTAATTACGGGAGCGTTGCTAGGAGACGTCAGTAAATAGTCACTGTCCAGGGTGCTGAAAGAGTTAAGCGATCGGCAGTAACTGTTTCTGCACCCTGGACAGTGACTACCGGTCCCAATATACAGCAACCTGTAAAAAAAAATAGAAGTTTATACTTACCGAGAACTCCCTGCTTCTGTCTCCAGTCCGGCTTCCCAGGATGACGTTTCAGTCTAAGTGACGGCTGCAGCCAATCACAGGCTGCAGCGGTCACATGGACTGCCGCGTCATCGAGGGAGGTCGGGCTGGATGCCGAAAAAGGGACGCGTCACCAAGACAACGGCCGGTAAGTATGAAATTATTTTACTTTCACTAAGGAAAGTGCTGTCCCTTCTCTCTATCCTGCACTGATAGAGAGAAGGGAAGCACTTTTACTGCAGTCCGCAGCAGCTAGTCTGCATCAATTTACTGCACATTTTGGGCAGATCCGCCGCAGAATCTGCAACGCAGATTCTGTGCGGCATTGATGTGGACAGCTGTGGAGGAAAACCGCCACGTGTGGGCATGCCCTTAGGGCACGGCCAGACGTGGCGGAGGTTTTCCGCTGCAAATGTTGGTGCAGATTTGGGGCAACGAATCTTTTTACACAACGAATCTGCACCAACATTTGCATATTTGACAGGTAATTCAGACGTTGCAGAAAACACAGCGGACTTGCCACATATTTCAGTTTTTGCATTGCAAAGGCTGAAATCCGCAGTGAAATTCCGCTTCTTCTCCACAACAGTCAGTGCATGCTGTGGAGGGATAATCCCGCACCGCAGCCTATGGTCCGCAGCGGAGTTTTCCGCAATGTCTGAACTAACTTGCCTAAAAATGTATTGAAACAAATGTAAAAAACGTCCACTGGAGAATTCCACTGCGGACTGTCCGCAGCGGAATTCCACAGCAATTCCGCCACGTCTGGCCGTGCCCTTAGGGTATGTTCACAAGCACTGGTTTCAGACGTAATTCGGCGTTTTACGCCTCGAATTACGTCTGAAAAAACGCCCCTAATACGCCTACAAACATCTGCCCATTGCGTTCAATGGGAATTACGATGTTCTGTTCCCACAAGCCTTTATTTTACGCGTCGCTGTCAAAATACGGCGCATAAAATGACGGCTCGTCAAAAGAAGTGCAGAACACTTCTCGGGACGTTATTGGAGGCGTTTTTCATTGACTCCATTGAAAAACAGCTCCTAAAACGGCCATGAAAAACGCGAGTTGTTAAAAAAACTTCTGAAAATCAGGAGCTGTTTTCGCCTAAAAACATCTCCGTATTTTCAGAAGTTTTTGCTCACTGCGTGTGAACATACCCTTACAGTGCAAAGGCTGAAATCCACATTGAAAATTCTCTGCTTCTCTGATGGCGGCCATGCATGCTGCAGAATAAAAATTCTTCACTCTCCGCCATGGCCTTTTCCGCAACGTCTGCACTAAGTTACATAAAAGCCAAAGAAAGTGTTTTGAAAAGGCTACTGTGGATTTCAACTGCGGACTGTCCGCAGCGGAATTCAACAGCAATTCCGCCACATCTGAACGTGACCTAAGTGTTGTTGCAAGCCCTGTTAAGAACTTGTTAAGCAAATTTAGGGGTTGTTCAGCGGGCGCTCTGCTCCATCAGTGAATAATTATTCTTATGCTTTTAAGTGATCCTAGTGCTAATAGCCTAGCGTAAAAAACACAAAACAATCAATCTAAATAGTTTATCATTTATTAAAATTGATTGTTCATACACATAAATTATTGTTCTCATTTGTAAAGTACTTGAATGGTAATATTTGGCATTCAACATTTCCTATTATATTGTGGCCACAATTCCATTTGCATTTGAAAATGGCAGCATATGTATGAAAATTGTTATTATGCAAACATCCATCCAGTTCTCTTTGCAATTTTTCAAACCACCAATCGTCTGTCTGTGTTTTGATAGAAATTGACACTTTCATATCTATCACACTTTGTTATCTATCACATCTAAGTTCATAAGTTAGATGTGATAGTTTACAGGTGGATCCTGTGTGACACAGACACTCAGGAACCGCCGACACTGAACCCGTCAGGTCTGCGGGACTGACGGATTCAGTAAATAGCGCTAGATACAGCTGTTCTGTATAGAGAATACAGAGCAGCTGTATCTAAAAAAGTAAAACACATTTTTAATAAAAAGTATTTACAAAGTTACGCAAAACACATTGATACACCTTTTTATTAAAACATTTTTTTTGCCTTTCAAAGGTTTACATAGCCTTTAGAAATGCCTGTAAAAGAACACACAATTTAAAAAATGTCACTAAAAACAAATTATTTCTGAACATGGTCTAAGGTAGGCAAGAGCCCTTATAAATGCACAAATTGTGATGATGATTGATCACTGTATTCCAACTCTGTCACTTTGTTGTTTTTTTTTTTTATCATAGAGGGTTTATTCAGACATTTTTGTGTTTTGCTGATAATGGAACAATGCATGAGCTCGCTGCTTACATTACCAGGCAGGCAATAGTATCACTGACTGCAATGTCTGAACATCACTTCTGCTAAAATGAACAATGAGTCAAGCTTTGTTGCTCATGTCAAAAATGTTCTATGGTTTTAGGTAAATACATCTAAACCAACAAAGCTCTAGCTTTATAATATATATTGTGTTACTACTCCTTTCTGAAGTACTGGGGACCTATTCTGCAGAGAAAACACAGCAGATCTACATATGTGCTCTTCATATAGACCTGGGATAGGCAACCTTTTTTAGTATGGCTTACCAATAAAAAAAAAAATCAATGATAAAGTACTCAGTGTGCCATGCGAACATGAAAGTCATATCAGACAACATGTTACCACGTACGTGACATAAAACAATGAATCCGTGCATAAAACGTACATTTTAGTGTGACTTTTGTCCCTGACTTTCTTTGCAAATATGATCATCATATGATCATGAATACCAGCTTGGTGGTGCCACACACGAACGAGAGCAGGTACTGAACACCAGCTTGGGGGGGGGGGAGGGGTTTCACATATTAGAGACCGCGGCTACTGAACACCAGATTTGGGGAGGTGCACATAGGAGAGACCACAGCTACTAAACACCATCTTGGGGGGTGCACATAAGGGAAAGAGCTGCCAACTTTTGCAAATATTTTCTTTTACAGACTGGCTACTTTACTCCGTCTTTGCAGTGCTCATCCACAACAGACTGTGCTTGCCAAGTGTTCTGCAGCGACAAACACAATAAGCATTGCTCTCTCTTCTGGTGATCTGCGCCACAGAGTGCATAATGAATCGCCGCTCTCTCTTCCTATTTAACGCCACCAAGCCC
Source organism: Rhinoderma darwinii (assembly GCF_050947455.1). Classification (NCBI taxonomy): domain Eukaryota; kingdom Metazoa; phylum Chordata; class Amphibia; order Anura; family Rhinodermatidae; genus Rhinoderma; species Rhinoderma darwinii. The sequence goes on from NC_134691.1 coordinate 288,816,791, forward strand.
ACAACGGCACTGGACACCGGGAGAGGGACGTGTGATAGCAAATCATTCCCCACGTTCCAGCTGTGACATCGGTGCCACAGGTTGCTGACCTTTGTTATGGACTGTGGATATAACTATGGAGATGTAATTAGAATGTCTATAGAGCAGCCTTATGGATATAAGACATAAGCTAACAATCAACCCACCCCTCTAGAGCCCCTATTGTGAAACAAGAATTCTTTGTAAGAAATCAGAATGTCATACCCCTCAAATCAACTCCCTAATGCTACATGTGAAGTGATATGTCCCTTACATGTCCATTAATTAAACCCCCAAAATTGGTGACAGATACACTTTAATTAAACCAGCTCATTTTCACTTTAGGGCTAAATTGGCTATGAAAAAAACCCCTGTGGTTGGCATTTACTGGTGTAATTTCACTAAACCTTAATAAGTTGTTGGGGACCATTCCGGGAATCCACTGGGTATAATGAACCAGCAATTTATTAAAATTAGAAGAAAAAAAGTTTTGCTTCAACAGATGACATACATACAGTGTTTATATGTATTATATGTATATTTCTTTTTTTTCTTATAGATGTTTGCCAAACCTTCGATAGATGCTAGGTCTTCTGTCCTAGAAAACTCCTGTGCTATTTACTGATCCACTGTTGAACTGTTTATGTGGAGGAATTAATATAAACCAACTCTACTATTGTAAATATCTGGCTCATGGTATTCTAAAGGTGAAAGTCTCAAGTATTAAATGATAGTTTAATTAATTAGATAAAAGTCTGTGGAAAAGAAATAATGAGTTTGTTCCTTTTTTAAAAAAATGTTATTTTATAATATAACTTATTTTTTATTTCTGGAAATTTCCCAGGGGCAGCTATATAACACTATTGTCTGTATAAATCTATAGACTTTACAGTAGGGTGTGTATTCTTAAAGAGGCTCTGTCACCAGATTTTGCAACCCCTATCTGCTATTGCAGCAGATCGGCGCTGCAATGTAAATTACAGTAACGTTTTTATTTTTAAAAAACGAGCATTTTTGGCCAAGTTATGACCATTTTTGTATTTATGCAAATGAGGCTTGCAAAAGTCCAAGTGGGTGTGAGAACCTAGGGGGGGAAACCCATAGCTTTATTTAACAAAATGTAGGCATACCTCAATTTATAAAAAACTTTCCACTAATCAATAGTACACGCAAATATAAGAAACATACGTTATATCTTATTAGAGAAAAAAGTCCTCTTTCTTCACTTATCAGCCCCCCAATCTGAGTGAGAGAAAGAGAAACCCAGAGAAGCTGCAGCTTCTTGTAGTAAGCTTTCTATCTCACCCCAGTGCAGGATTCACAGCTACACTGCTCCTGACTGCTGTGTAATCTCCTCCATGCTGTTTCTAGTAAGTGTTTTACTACCTCACTACAGTGCTGGATTCACAGCTACATTACTCATTACTGATGTATAATGGTTCTTTTTGTATGCTGTGTATACGAGACTGTTAGCAAATCTCCCTCCCCCTCCCCTCTCCATAGACTTCTATGGGCAGCTGTAGCCTGATTTCTCAGTGGAGCTTAGAATCAGTCTCCTGTATGCTCTAAGAATTCTATGAGTGAACAGTTAAGAAAATAGGAGGGAGGAAATGTGTCAGATAAGTGAAGAAAGAGGCATTTTTCTGTAATAATATATATTACAAAGTGTCTTATCTTCGCTTGCACTATTGACTTTTTGATAGTTGTTTTATAATCGGAGGTATGCTTTAAAGAGGCTCTGTCACCACATTATAAGTGCCCTATCTCTTACATAATGAGATCGGCGCTATAATGTAGGTAACAGCAGTGTTTTTTATTTAGAAAAACGATCTCCACAACGCCCACTTGGTCAAAAGTGAAAACACGCCCAGTTGGGCATTTAGGCCTCATGCACACGACCGTGCTCGTAATTACGACTCGTAATTACGAGCACGGCCGGGCACGGCCGGCCACGGGCAGCCGGCCGCTTTTGCGAGCCGTGCTCCCATTATAAAGCATAGCAGCACGGCCCGTAAAATGAAAAAATAGAACATGTTCTATTTTTTTAACGGCACGGGCACCTTCCCGTGAGAAAACGGGAAGGTACCCGTGACTAACAGAAGTCTATGGGCCCGTTATTGCGGGTCGTAATTACGACCCGCAATAACGGGTGTTTTTACGGTCGTGTGCATGAGGCCTAAGAAAGTAATTAGCATAAGCTAAAATCGCTCATAACTTGGTGAAAATAGATCGTTTTTCTAAATAAAAAACACTGTTGTTACCTACATTAAAGCGCCAATCTCATTATGTAAGAGATAGGGCACTTATAAAGTGGTGACAGAGCCTCTTAAAGCTAGATTTCATCATAATAATAAATTCAGACAGTCAGACGAGTCTAAATGTACCAGATTTATTAAGAGGCGTACACCCTTAAGGGCTTGTCCACACGCTACGGAATTGCCGTGTTTCTTCCGGACGGAAATTTGGACGGAAAAAATGCAGCAGAATACAGTAGCAGCATAGTTGATGAGATTTAACAAATCTCATCCACATGCTGCGTAAAAATTCTGAGCAGAAGTTGACCTGCGGTGCATATTTTTCGGACCGCAACATGTCCATTCCTGTTGCGGAAAGTGGCCAGACTTGCTGCGTTTTTCATAGGAGATATCTCAATCACCTAACATTGTGAAAAACGCAGTAAAATACCCACACCCTTTTCTGCCGTAAAAACCGCAGGAAATGGTGCGGTTTTGCCGCAGCGGAATATCTGCGTTTCTCAACAGCATTACTTCAGAATTTTTTTGCAGCAATTCCGTTGTGTGTGGACAAGCCCTAAATTAGGAGCAATAAATCTGGTGCATTTGCAATTTTCTTACTGTTTGAGTTTTCTTTTTACGTCTACTATCAGCAGCTTTATATGTAAAGGATCTGCCAGGCACAACTTCTGTGTATACGCCCATAGGTAATCAGTCTGCACCTGAGTCTATGCCTCTGAGACTGACTCCATCTTCCACCACTCAGGATGGCAGGCTTAGGAGTGGGAGAGCCTATCGCAGCCTGGCCAGACGGAGCTAGCTCCCGCCCTCTGTCTATTTATACCTGCCTTTCCTGTTCCTCCTTTGCTTGTGATTCTTCTCGTGTGGTTTCCTGGCCCAGCTACAGCTTCTGACTATTTGATCCTGCTCCATACTGACCCTGGCTTTCTGACTATTCTCCTGCTCTGCGTTTGGTACCTCGTTCACTCCTGGTTTGACTCAGCTCGTTCACCACTCTTGTTGCTCACGGTGTTGCCGTGGGCAACTGCCCCATTTCCCTTAGCTTTGTGTACCCTTGTCTGTTTGTCTCGTGCACTTACTGAGCGTAGGGACCGCCGCCCAGTTGTACCCCGTCGCCTAGGGCGGGTCGTTGCAAGTAGGCAGGGACAGAGTGGCGGATAGATTAGGGCTCACTTGTCCGTTTCCTTACCCCCATCATTACATTATACTACATCTTTTTTAATCTTTGCCTTTGCCTTCTATGGCCTATTTTGTTTAAATATTGGAGTTTCTGAAAGAGACCCACACAAATCAAGGGAGAACAAACATAAAGAAATAGAAATCAAAGAATAGGGCACAATGCAGAAAATAGTCGTCGTCCCCCACCTTGTTAAAAGGCTTTCCCAGGACTACTGTATAATATTGATGGCCTATCCTTAAGGCCCTTTTACACGGTCCAATTATCAGGCAGACAAGCGTTCAAATGAATGCTCGTTCCCGATCATTGCCCTGGTTAAACAGGGCAACGATCAGCCTATGAACGAGCAAATTGGCTGATTGTATCATTGGCTATTTGTATCATTTATGCGGCAAGAATTATTATCGTTGTCGGCAGCACATCTTCCTGTGTAAACAAGGAGATGTGCTGCCGGCATGATGGTAATGCATGGGGACGAGCGATTGTAGTGACGATCGCTCATCTCCATACATGGCTCCTTGTGAAAGGAGCAAAGGAGCACCAATCACGAGATGTCTCATTGATCGGCGCTTGTTTACACGACCCATGTTGGGTGGTGTAAGAGGACCCTTAGGAGAAGCCATCAATATTAGATTGTTACTTTTCCAACTCCCGGCACCCACGCTGATCAGCTGATCAGCTGACTGAAGCTAGTACCACATCCTTTTCATTGTTTACCAGGCATGGCGCAGTACATTTGGTAGTGGCTGTGAATGGTATTTCAGCTCAGTTCCTTTCAAGTGATACCAGGCACAGCCTCTACCAAATGTACAGCGCTGTGCCTGGTAAACAATTAAGGGAATGCAACACTTATTTGAGTGCCACGGCACAATCAGTCAGCTGAAGTCGGACCCCCACTTATCTGAGATTGATGTCCTATCCTAAGGATAGGCCATTAATATTATAGTCATGGAAAACCCCTGTAATTTTTTTAGTGCTACTCAACTAGGAGCATATTTCACCTATATGTACTGGTACTGAAATATTATGAAAGATGTGATGGATACAAGTCTCCTTCAGTCTTTTGTGTCAATCAAGATTTATTGAACTTTTATAACACACACAAATATCAAATAGTAACAGAAGCAGAGAAGGGTGGTCGCAGTCATCTACTATACATAATAAGATGGATCAGGATAAGGCAACATTTTACATGACAACGTGTGGTACCGTTCGCTTTAGGAAAACAAAGATCCCAGGCATAGAGTATTAACACTTTCCAGACATTCGCCGTATATATACGGTAGAGGTTGGGTGGGGGATTATGGAGCAGACTCACGGGCTGAGCCCGCTACATAAGTTCAGCATGTCTGCTTTTTGAAACAGCTGACACTACAATGTAGTGAGTGGAATCCTACTCATTTAACCCCTTAGATGCCGCAGACAAAAGACAGTATCTAAGCCGTGAGAGATAGGGTGGCCGCCCCCTGTGACGTTGCTTTGGCCCATGACGCGATTGAGGGGTGCCAATGGTCGTCATGATACCTTGGGAGTCTATTGAAGGCCCCCAGGTCTGCCTTCTTAACCCCTATTAAGACCTGCTGGAGTTATGGCTCAGAATAGGATGACACAAAATAAATTTTATTTTTAACAAATAGTTATTTTCTTGTAAAAAAATTATATAAATTTGGTATCGCTGTAATTGTACTGACCCGCAGAATAAAGTTAACATGTAGTTTTTACCTTACGGTGAACGCCATAAAAACTGAAACCCAAAAATAATGGATGAATCACTGTTTTTTTCCCATTCCAACACACAAAGAATTTTTTTCCACTTTGGGTGTGGGGAAAGGGGGGGGGGGGGACGGGACTGCGTTGCTGTGTTTTTGTTTTCACAGTTAAATTCATATCAAATAAGACTGAAAGTTTGGGGAGGACTAAAAAATTGTCATCCAGATCACATTGCATGAAATGTAGCATTTTAGAGTCACTAGAATCCTCTGCAAACAACTCTCCCATTCTCATGAGAAATCTCATTTCCTTAAGTCAGTGCAGAATGGAAGGGGGTTAAATCACTTTCTAGTGGTGGGGTATGACCGGATGAGCAGATTTTGAAAAGTGCTTATGGAGAATCCCCTTTATAGCAAGAGATATGGATCCAGAGATTAAAGAGAATCTGTATTTCACTGACAGTGTGGTAGATAGAAAAAGTTTTGTCCCATATTGGTTTAAGTTTGGGACAACTAAACCAGATGTGGAGCATATTACCAACCATTCTCTCCAACATTGAGCAGATACGTTAGGGAAGATAGTGGTAAGATCCAATGGATATTTATACTATCTAGTTAGTATTTTGTAGTTTTCGTCTTGTGCAGCACATGCAGTGGGTAGCTTATGGAGTCAGGACAAAAATTTTGAACCAATCAGCGGCGCTAATTGAAATACCAAGATTTCTCTCACAAGAACTAATAAATGGGGGCGGTCTTGTCCAGGCTATTCTCTATAATTCTATGTAGGATAAGATCGTGTGTCCGCAAAAGTGGTGAGAGAGGAGCTCTGTTGGTTTCTAGGTATATGAGAAAGAATAAAATATTGCATTTGAGTATACGCTAGCCAGGAGATTTGGATCCTGCGCCCATAACAACTAAAATTAAGGAATCTCAGGATTCCATAGGATATGATGAATCCTGATTTCATTAGTTGCTTGCCAGAGAAATCTATCAGCCGTCAAAAGACGGGATAGGGAATAGAGGGGTCAAGAGGCCCATAGTCTTAAATAAGTGACCTTTGGAGGTCAGTGTATCCCAGACCTGAATAAGGTGTTCCAGATAATGTCCTATGGTCCTGTCACCGGTGAGACCCAATATGAAGATAAGGTATAACCGAGAGTCTATGGCCTACAATATCTTCCTTTTACCGTACGCTTTGTTTAGATTTAACATGATATTTCCTGTAAAAAATATGCATCAGTATGGTCCCCTTTTGGTATCTCTTTATATCTAGGAGACCAGCACTGAAGAGTACCATTACGGATGTCAGAGTGGCAGATAGCACATGCTTCATTCTCAACCGTGCAGATGGCCTACTATATAAAGCCAAAATGTAGGAAACAAATGTCGGACCCAATCTGATCTGTTCCAATGAGGCTCCCATGAAGGACCAATGGACTCTATCAAAGGCCTTCTCTGCGTCTACTGAGAGAAGGCACATTTTATTGACCAATGTCCTGGCATGGAAGATTAGATGAGTAATCTTATTGGTATTGCCCCGGGCCTATCAGTCAGGCAAAAAAAATGACCTGGTCGTTGTAAATAATATTAATGTGAAGAGGTGCTAAACTGTTGACTAGTCGTTTAGAATACAATTTCACATCAACATTGATGAGGGAAATGGGTCGGTAGTTAGAGCAAAGGGACATATCTTTCCCTTTTTTGGGGATGACTTATTTGAGCCTCCAATGCTTGTTTAGTAAAAGCGGAGATATCATATATAGAAAGAAAAACCTTGGCCAAATTCAGGGTACACTGATTGCGTAATATTTATATATTTTTTTTAAATAGGGCAATACCCGTTAGGGTCTGGGCTCGTACCCGCAGTGGTCTATTTTATGGCAGATATTAATTCTTATTCTGTGAATTCGGATTCCAAAGATTCGATTGCTTCAGCGGACAGGGCAGGTAATGTAACGGATGTAATGTAATCTAGCACTTTAGCCTGCAAGGCATCTGGTGGCACATCCACAAACGGACTTGGTATATTATACAGGGACAGATAATATCTCTGAAAAGAGGACAGGATAACAAGACAAAATAGCAGTAGGGTACTTTGTCAAAGTGGGGCACTATCTACAAGTGGGACTGTGTCACACTATCTACAAGGGGGCTGTGTGACACTATGTACAAGGGGGATGTGCATGGCACTATTTACAAGGGGGTCTGTGTGTGGCACTATCTACAAAGGGGGCTATGTGTGGCACCATCTGCAAGGGAGAGCTATGTGTGGCACGATATACAAGGAGGGCTGTGTGTGGCAATATCTACAGGGGGGTTGTGTGTGGCACTTTCAACAGAGGGGTGTGGCATTATCTACAGGGCTGTGTGTGGCACTATCCATGAGGGGAAGCTGTGCGGCACTATCTACAAGGGGGCTGTGCGGCACTATGTACAATGGGGGGATGTGTGTGGCACTATCTAAAAGGGGGGCTGTGTGTGACACTATCTACAAGGGGGGTTGTGTGTCGCATGATATACAAGGGGGGATGTGTGTGTCACGATCTACAAGGGGGGCTGTGTGTGGCACGATCTACAAGAGTGGCTGTGTGTGGCATGATAAACCAGGGGGTAGTGTGTGGCACGATCTACAATGTGGGACTGTGTGTGACACGATCTACAAGGGGGGTTGTGTTGCACAATATATACGGTGGATGACGGGAAGGAATTAAGTAATAAAAATTTTTTAAAATATTAGTGGTTAACTGTTACAATTTTTGTAACCCTGTAACTAAAGGTTTATAAGAGTACACGTGGCGGCCTGGTCGTATTTTTTTATTGCCCACAGAACTGATAAATATTCTTTGTCAGGAGGGCATATATACAGCACCAGAACAAAGCTCAGTACATGAATACAGCACCAGAACAAAGTTCAGTACATATATACAGTACCAGAACCAAGCTCATACATATATACAGCCTCAGAACAAAGCTCAGTACATATATACAACACCATAACAAATACAGCTCAATTTAGTGCAATCCCTGCCGTATAGGTTTAAAGTTGTGTAGATATGTTCTAAATTGTATCTATTATACACATTATTATTATTATTATTATTATTATTAATAAGTATTATTGTTGTTATTATTATTATTATTATTATTATTATTATTGTCTCAATGGCATATCTGCTATCGTCTTCTCTTCAAATCACTTCAATTTATATTATTTTTAGTGTGTTTGGACAAATTCTGAATAATATAATAAATCCATTCTGCACTGTGAGGATTATTTTCATTACATCATTTATACATTTATATTGTGAATTTTTATTTCTAAATCATAATTGCTGCTCATGAAAATTTTTAACAGCTGACTGGCCTGTCTTGTGACCTCACATTGACTGCTGAGCAACAATGAATCTGATTGGTCAAAGCCCTCCTTAAAACTCCAGCCTTCAGACTCATTCAGAGTCAGAGAAACCCCTTGGACTAATTGCTGCAAGGTGACATTCAGTCTACTAAGTATACTAACATGGCCAAAGATGTGAAGAGTTGCTCACGATACCACAACCATTCCAAAAAAGGGACTTACATAAAACAGTATTCCTGTGTAATAAAGAGTTTAAAGAGGCTCTGTCACCAGATTTTGCAACCCCTATCTGCTATTGCAGCAGATAGGCGCTGCAATGTAGATTACAGTAACGTTTTTATTTTAAAAAAACGAGCATTTTTGGCCAAGTTATGACCATTTTTGTAATTATGCAAATGAGGCTTGCAAAAGTCCAAGTGGGTGTGTTTAAAAGTAAAAGTCCAAGTGGGCGTGTATTATGTGCGTACATCGGGGCGTTTTTAATACTTTCACTAGCTGGGCGCTCTGATGAGAAGTAACATCCTCTTCTCTTCAGAACGCCCAGCTTGTGACAGTGCAGATCTGTGACGTCACTCACAGGTCCTGCATCGTGACGGCCACATCGGCACCAGAGGCTACAGTTGATTCTGCAGCAGCATCAGCGTTTACATAATTGTTCTGCCTGTATAAACGTTTAAAATAATTGTTTATTAACAAAATATTATTAAAATTGGTAGGGCACAGAGTGCCAAAAGATCCAGGTACAGGCGTTGGCAACCAGATCAAGAGCGCAGACTGAGATGTATGTGACAAAAAGATAAATAATCAGCGAGCACCCATTCATGGATGCCTGATTATATCACAGGTGAAACAATCACATAAAAACTGACTCAGAGTGCTTGGCAAATATTGATGAGATCTGATTGCCACAGATTAGTTAACAGGCACACTCCCAACGCGTTTCTGCACCTTGTAGGGGAGCGTCCTCAGGGGTACGAGTTGCCTGAATTAATTTAACATACAATTGCCTGTCAGCTGATATTCAGCTGTTCGTTTTAGTGTAACGGCGCATATGCGCCGTTACACTAAAACGAACAGCTGAATATCAGCTGACAGGCAATTGTATGTTAAATTAATTCAGGCAACTCGTACCCCTGAGGACGCTCCCCTACAAGGTGCAGAAACGCGTTGGGAGTGTGCCTGTTAACTAATCTGTGGCAATCAGATCTCATCAATATTTGCCAAGCACTCTGAGTCAGTTTTTATGTGATTGTTTCACCTGTGATATAATCAGGCATCCATGAATGGGTGCTCGCTGATTATTTATCTTTTTGTCACATACATCTCAGTCTGCGCTCTTGATCTGGTTGCCAACGCCTGTACCTGGATCTTTTGGCACTCTGTGCCCTACCAATTTTAATAATATTTTGTTAATAAACAATTATTTTAAACGTTTATACAGGCAGAACAATTATATCTTAGTAATTTAAACGTATACCTCTACACAGCAATCAGCGTTTACACGCCCACTTGGACTTTTACTTTTAAACACACCCACTTGGACTTTTGCAAGCCTCATTTGCATAATTACAAAAATGGTCATAACTTGGCCAAAAATGCTCGTTTTTTTAAAATAAAAACGTTACTGTAATCTACATTGCAGCGCCTATCTGCTGCAATAGCAGATAGGGGTTGCAAAATCTGGTGACAGAGCCTCTTTAACACTAATAATCCAGAAAAATGTTGAAGCATAATCAATAAGCATTAAAGGGGTTGCCTAGGATTAGAAAAACATGGCTTCTTTCTTCCAAAAAACTGTGCCAAACATGTCCACAGGTTGTGTAGGATATTGCAGCTTCGCCACATTCACTTCAATAGAGATGTGCTGCAATGCCAGATACAACCCATAGAAAGGTGTAGTGCCGTTTTCTGAGAAAAGGAACCATGTTTTTGTAATCCTGGACAACTCCATTAAAACTGTTGGATCAGGCTATAATCCGTTGGCTTTTAGCATCATAACACATAATCATTAGTGGAAACATCAAATTCACTACTGCTTCCCTGCAAGCGCTGTCACCAAAATGCCGGCACCAGTTAGTGCAGTTTGTATTTTGTAAATAAAGTTCCCATAAGATACGTTGCAATGGTTGTCTTTGACAGAACACAGGTTTCCATAAATGGAGCGGATATTCTGCTGACTACACCTGCCGGGCAACAGCAGGAAAATTAAATTTACTGAAGTCAAGGCACTTATTGAAATCATTTCAACTTGTAAACAACAGAAGTTCTTAAAGTATGCCTCCAATTATGAACGTCATTTCGATTTTAGGATTAAAATTCGCAGACTGAGCATTAGGGTCTCTTGGGCCTATCACAAGAAGTCCACCAGCTATACTGAACTAGAGCAAACTCTGATGTTATCTTTGCACACACAGGATCTATCATCAATATACTTTTTCAATATGGGATTTACATTTTGTGGAGCATCAGTTAGGTGAGCTACCAGGGGATAAGGGACAGCCAGATGTGTTACATGAAGGACAATGCTGCTATTTTTTGGAATGCCCTTTTTTAATATGCTCCAATGTCCTCATAATAGTCATTGAAGCCACAGTTAGTAACTTAATGTTTGCTGAACTACCATGTCTACTTCATACATGACTGTGATGCTCCTTGCTTCTGCCCTATGCTAGAGGGTACATTAGCCAATGGAGACTTTGTGAGACTCACTGTAATAGTCACTATATGATTCGCCAATAAGAAGAAGGTGAGAGGAACACTGAAAAACAAACCTATGATGGTGAAGTTTTCTTACTTCTTTGTTAAAGCGAGCAGCAGAACAGACTGGTGACCTAACATTAAGGTCTAATGGTTCCAGCTTTGAGTCTGGAATCTACTAGTGGATCGTGATCTACTATTTGGCCACTGCTTGTCTAGACTCTAGTGGAACTGACTGACCCAATTCTGGTTGTCCTCTGCTAGACCTTTTGTTGTATTAGGGGCCCATAATTGCGTCAGAACATGGGCCCACCAGAGGAAATTCTGGAATATTGGTGACCCAGTGTAAACCTAGTCAGACTAAACTAATGTTAAAAAAGAAAACATTTCAAATAAGTTCACTTTAATCCAAATTGGTGAGAAAAATATTTTTCTTGAACTCATTATTTAAATGAACCGTTTTTCTGGTTGATTTGTGCCTGGGCTGCTCCCCAATTGCCTTATTTTTGCTGCAAGGGGCCAATGCAGAATACACAGTCAGACTGCTGTACATCAACCAAATGATTTTGTTTTCAACTCTCCCGCAACATCTTCTCGTGGTCAGACAAAGCTCTAAGGAAAGCACATTACACATTTATTTATTTTTAGATTTGCCGACTATTTATGAAATTTATAAAGAGAACTATTAAATACATTCTTTTTATTTGTGTTTACAAGGGAGCCCTGTTATGGATATGTTAAAATAACACCATAATAAATATCTACTGTGGTTGATAAAATTATTAGTCCAGGAGATTAGAGAAATTTAGAGGTTTTCCACTAAAATACTTTTATGACATGTCAATAAGCTTGAATTATTTGACCATCACCACAGTTGTAAGCATGCTCTTGGCATTTAGAGTGGAATTATCAGCCAATGACCACCCCCTCCCTCCACGTTGTTGTGAGCACGGATACATTAGCCAGCATTGTAGCACTTACTGACAGTATCTATTTGGTTATTTGGATTTTTCTACCATAAGCCTCCGAACCAAGAGGACCAAAGGCGTGGACAAAAGAAAGAAAAAGTTATTTGGCAATAAACATTTGAACAAAATTGAAGATTAAGTTGAACACTGGTGTTTAGTGTCAAACTGCTGCATCTAAAGCTATCAAAATATATTGTGTTATAAATGGTACAGTGGAATTCCGTTAATCCGGCATCTAATGATACAGAAATCCTGTAAGTCCCATGCAACAAAAATAGTCCCATGCACTTACAGGTCTCTGGGGAAGCAGCTGCATGTCTTTGTGGTTATCTTCAATGGCTTCAGAACCTTCTCTAATTCACCCACACTGGTACCTATACTGCTGGGACCTCTTCTAGAGAAAGCTTATAAAGACTCACAGGATGGGGACATCAACATTTGGCAATCAGACATCAACGCAGTTGTGCAAACATTGACTTCAGGGCTTACAAAGCTGGGTATGTGTTTTACTATTTATGTTTATGGACCCAAATTTCCATCAGATCGCTGAGAGACCATGCAAAAAAGCATAAACAGAGAAGGAAGAGTGGAGACCAAGATAATCATAAGTTTATCATGTTCTAAACTAAAGGCCTTTTTACTCAAATCAATGATCGGGCATACGAGTGTCTATATTAATGCTCGTTCCCGATCATTGCCCTGTGTAAACAGGGCAAAGATCAGCCGATGTCATCATCTAATTTGCTCGTTTATGCAGCAATAAATATTGTCGTTGTTGGCAGCACATCTCCCTGTGTAAACCGGGAGATGTGCTGCCGACATAATGGAAATGTATAGGGGACTACTAATCACAGTAACGATCGCTCGTCCCCATACATAACCAGTCATTGCTCCTTATGAAAGGAGCAAACGAGCGCTAATCAACGGGCTGCCTCATTGATTAGTGCTCGTTTTCACAGCCCATATCGGGCCGTGTAATAGGACCTTAACATCGTGCAGAAGGTGTTCGTGATAAAGTCTCTACTATCTAACTAACTCTACTAACTCTACTAACAATCAGAGACCTTCTCAGTCACCAAAAAACCCTGTAGACCAGGGGTGCGCAACCTTTTGTGGTCCGTGGCTATATTGTCAGATTGTGTTATTTTCAAGATTGTGTTATTTTCAAGAAAACTTGCGGTATTCCCATCTGATACATTTATGGGATTCAAGTTCTGGGACTTCCATCTTTCATGAGAATGCGTTCCTCTGCTCCCCCGTTTGGCACTCCATAGAAGAGAAGATGAGATGGCCACACATGCACGTGGCGATCTCTATTGCAATTTATGGGAGTTAGGGCTTATTCACACTTGCGGATGGAATCAAATGCGGATGCGTAATACGGATATTTTTTTACAATTTGTTCCATTTTTATTTTTCCATGTTGTACCTGTTTTTGTTCCATATTTTGTTCAGTTTTTCACCGTATTTGTTCAATTTTTTCCATTTTTTTTGTTAAAGGATTTACAATTTTTTGCTGTTTTCTATGTGATCTATGCAAAACAGAACATGCTTTTTTGAAATTCAACATATTGACTTCTATGGGCTAAAAATTGTACCAATATTGATTTGCTGGAACATGTTGCATATTGAAAAATAAAACGCCATGCACATAAAAAAAATTGAATCGTAAAAAGAACCATTTAAATGTATTGCCACCGTTTATTCAATGAAAAAAATATAACATTAATACGGATCAGAAATACAAAACTGTGAATGAGCACTTAAACTGTGTGACTGCAAATTTCTTTGGAAAGCGGTGATAACTTTTATTTATGAAAATGCATGCTAGCATTCTATAGCTACTGAATTTATTGCCTTGTATGCAGTTATATCCAATTTTCTATGGTTCGTATGGTTCATAATGTCATTCCTTTTGGAAAAGGTGGCATCAGTAACACATTTTTAAAAAGAGCACTGCATTTAATAACATTTTCTCTATCCCAACGTACATGTTTGCATTGGCCATGTAACAGGTGTAAAGAGGAATGTGGAAATATTGTGACTGTTTGGCCTTCCAACTGTTTAAAACATAAAAAGTTGACAGTATGTTGACATGACTGCTGTTTCAGAAGCCCTATGTCTATTCTTCCCTCATATTAGGTGTATATTTATGCATTTTCTTAAGATCGCTGATTCTTATTTACAGTCTGGTGAATGCAGAATAAGGTTTAACCTTTAAATGAAATTTACAGAGATAATCTACACTCAATGATCATGTGACATGTCAGAAGATGCTATAAGTCAGTGAGCTGGGAGCACTTGAATTTAGTGATGGGACCCAAAAAAACACATGCCAGTGTAATTTCCCCTTTTTATAGCTCCCGTTTGTTACAATACAGTAAACAACTGTTATATCCACTTGTTTTTCATTAAAAGCTTTAATTTAGGCCATCTGTCAGATCCTCTCAGATGCTCTACTGTAGCTACTGAGCAGCCGCCCAAACTACAGTTTAGGGTGGCACTAAGGCCGGTGGCAGATTAAGTAGACAATAGGCCTTGGGCTGTTATCCAAACTTGGGCCCTCCTTCTCAACTGCGGCTCTGCCGTGCCATATTTATAGACAACACCACCTTTCTGTGTTAGCACTGACAAATGGGTGTCATGATTCCCCTTGTCAAAGGGCTGTGTCCCTACATACTGACAGTCTCCATCCATCGCTGACAGTATCACACTGTGTAGGGACACATCCTCCTGACAATGGGAATGGTAACACCCATTTGTCTATTAGTCCTGGGCTACATAAAGACTTTTTGTGGAATACAAGAATTTCCTAGCAGACATGTCAGATCCTCTATAAATCCATTGACTCACAGGTGACGTATTCTCTGATGGGAGTTGTTCTTTTTTCTTTTCTTCTCCATCTGACACAAACCGTTATGGCGACTTTTCCTGATGACTGTTGAGTTTCCTGCCAAGACCTCTTTGCCCCTCGCTTCTGCAGCCATTTCCAGCCTCTAAAGGGAAAAAAAATTCAGACACCAAACCCCCTAAATTATTCTATACCCCAGACCAGATCCCTAACCAGATTCAGACCCAAAGCCCATACATATACTCAGACTAATAAAGTCGGACCACAGACCAGACCCTAGAATATATACAGACTACAGATCTTCTAAATGATTGCAATCCCCAGACCAGACCCCCTAAACAAATACAAACCCCATTACAAGCACCTTGAAAAAATACAGACCCCATACCAGAGTCCCTAAATAAAGACCTTGGACCAGATCCCTAAATACAGACCACTAGACCTGACGCCTTAAACTAATAATGACCCCAGACTTGACTCCCTAAACTAATACAGACCCCAGACCTCTAAATATAGACCCCAGACTCCCTAAACTAATAGACCCTAGACCCCTTATGTACAAACCCCTAAATACAGACCCCAAAACCAATACAGACACCCAATACAGACCCCCAAACCCCCTAAACTAATACAGACCCCAGACCAGACCCCCTAAATACAGACCCCCTAAATACAGTCTCCAGACCCCTTAAACTAATACAGACCCCATATACTTACATAGCGGCTCACAAAAAAAGCCTTGAATGGCCGCTCTAAACGCCCCTATGATGATCCACCCTTGATTAAGGCTGGGCTCACATATATCAGTCGCGTCCTGCCAGCTGTTTTATGTCTTTTAGGTCTGACATCCATAGACAGAAAAAAAGAATGCAACATGCAACAATTTTCTATCCAGTGTGGGGACATGTCCGGTGTGACGATTGATGCTACATAGCACAAAACTGTTTCTATAGGAAATTATGGAATTAGTTTTGTCATCAGTTTCCCTCCTGCGTGGTACAAACGGTGTGCCGAACATATGTGAAGAGGGCCTACAATGCGTGCCCCGTTAATTTACTGTCCCACAAATGATCTGGACCATGTGGCTGCATCCACAGCACCTTACAAAAAGGAGTTTGGGCGGGGGGTGCTCAGTCTCATTAGAGACTCAGGCTGCAGCTTTGTCTTTTCATATTGGCTGCTGTGTATAAGCATAAGACCATCTCAAGTTCAGCAGGAAGTTAGTACATGGAGAGTTAATATCCATTACAGCAAGGGTAGAATGATTAAAAACTACAAGCAGCTGCATCACAAGTGAAAAAAGGAGATTATCAGATATAACTTCTACACACTAAGCATATGAGGCACGGTAATGGGGGACTTCGAGATCTGATTTAACAATCATCATTATGTCAAAGGTAAAGAAAAACTTTCAAGTGAATAAGGCTGAGCTGCAATACCAGACGCAACACTTGGACAAGAATGGCGCAGTTTCTCAAAAAATAGCAGTCCCATTTTCCTAATTCACTGACAACTCCTATTAGAAAAATTTACATGTAATACTTATCGATATGATTTGTACATTTCCAAGTTGTTATAACAATATTTCCCAATGTAAGAGCATAAAATGATCAACGATAAAATATTTATTTATTTTTTTGCGTTAATTTACATTGGTTGTTCATACAAAAAAATAATTGTAATAATTTCTCAGATTGTCAAATTTTTGCTCTACAAGTACTTTGTGGGAACAATGTTTATGGTTGTAGTGATTGTGTGGGATGGGGATCTTTTCCGGGTACTTTGCTAAATTATTCCGTGTAAATGGTACATGCAGCTTTAGTGATTTATTCTACCGTTTAATAGCATTTATTAAGATATTGGACAAGGAATTGCTTTTGCAGCCCAAGAACAATGGTGGAGATTTAATAAGCAAAACGCACCAAAATCCTAATGCAAATTGCTAAAAATAGTAGAATACATGCGTGCGCCAAATTTATTATGTGTTTTAGACCCTTTTTACACCCACCTCCTAAACCTACATTTTTCAGAAGTGCCTAAAAGAAGGGGTGTAAGAGGAGTCATAAATTGTGCCAAATTTATTAAAGGCATTAACCATTTTCTGTAACAAAATATTGGTGTACACGTACGCCAGCAATGTGGTGGCAAAACCAAGAGAAAAGTATCTAGCATGCCTAATGGATTTCGGAAAACTGATCATGCCACATGCACTGGTTTAATAAAAAAATGTATGCAATTACTGCTATTTTCACCAATTCATAAATTCAGATTTATGAAACGGACAAGTGGAGCAGTGGTCATAGCAACCAATCAGATTCCAGCTCTCATTTTTAGGCCTCATTTACACGAGCGTGTGCGTTTTGCGCGCGCAAAAAACGCTGCGTTTTGCGCGCGTTTGTATGGCGTATGCACTGCGTATACGCAGCCTTGTTGCGTTTTAAACGCGCGCACGACTAGCGTTTGCATCGCGCGGAAAAAACGCAGAGGGGATTAGTGGGACGCCCGCCTACAAATAGGCCAGCTGGCCCAACCCCTGCTTGCTGGTAGAAATCTGTTTGCAAGGTTATTTCCGCCTCTGCAGAAACCACAGTGTTTGTTTTTCCCTTCAAATTGGAATCGCTTTGACACCCAACTATTATGGCTTCGCCAGCACTGGCGCGTGTGCTTCTTCTCTGGATGATCTCACGTCGGTTTGGCCAGCGCCGACACATGCTGCAGCACCACACGCCTGGAAGAAGTCGCATTTGGGTTCATCCACTTGTGGCCCAACGTACAATAAAAGGGCATTTCCATACCCTGTTTGAGGACTTACGCCGGCATCCCGACAAATTTCGATCCTTCTGCCGCATGTCTGTGGCCACATTTGACCTTCTGCTTGAGCAAACTCGCTCTGGTCTCACCTTCCAGAATACGAACATGAGACGCTGCATTTCGCCCGAGGAACGTCTGCTTGTGACCTTGAGGTATGTATGAAGCTGCTATAACTTAGTCCATGCCGCTGTCTGCTTCACCAGCCCCCCACTAACATGTGTTCTTCCATTCTTTTTCTTTCTCTTTATTTTCTAGATTTCTGGCCACAGGCAATAGTTATCATTCGTTGCATTTTGAATTTCTTTTGGGAGTGACCACCATTTCGTTCATTGTCACATCCACCTGTGTCGTGTTGTGGCAGAGTTTAAAGAGCACGGTCATGCCTCAGCCCACGACAGAACAGTGGCTAAGTATATCAGAGGGATTTCTTAGAGCTACTGAATTTCCAAATTGCATTGGTGCCCTTGACGGCAAACACATTCGTGTGAGAAAGCCCCCACGCAGTGGCTCGCAATACTATAACTACAAGCAGTATTTTTCGATGGTATTGTTAGCCTTGGCGGACACTAATTATTGTTTCACTATTGTTGACATTGGCTCGTATGGAAGCTCGGCAGATGCCCGCATATTCCGTACATCAAGAATGGGGAAGCGACTTGTGAATAGGCGACTGGGGTTGCCGGAACCCTCCATCCTCCCAGGCTCCAGCGGGCCCCCAATCCTGTATGTAATCGTGGCAGATGAGGGGTTTGCACTCACAAGGCAAGTCATGCGTCCCTTTGCAAGAAGGGGCTTGGATGACCGTAGGCGCATGTTCAATCTCCGCCTGGGCAGAGCTCGGCGATGTGTCGAATGTGCCTTTGGCATTATGTCGAACAGGTGGCGTGTCTTTCTGTCAACAATGCAATTGTCCATGCATAATGTCACACGTGTTATCCAAGCGGGTGTAGTTCTGCATAACTTCTGCCGCATTAATGATGCAAACTTTGATGCTGACTATATCATAACACACGCAGACACCACTGACAATGTCCCGGTGATTCCTCTCGGGCGATCTGTCTCCTCCGGCCTTCGAGTTCGTGATACTTTGGCGGCATATTTTGAGTGCCCATCTGGACCAGCACCGTGGGGGGCTGATGACCTGTGAAGGGGTGAATGTTCTTTTGACGCTTCACTACCCACCTGAGATGTGGGCATTTTTTGTTTTGTTTCTTTTGTGTGTTGGGGTTGGGGTAGGGACTCGCAAAACATGAGGACCCTTGACGCGGGTTGCGAGCTTATATCTCTCGGGGTTTGAGCAGGACTTTACACAGTTGCCGACTTACTTTGCCCATATATCCTGTTGTGCGGACTCCAGTTAGGGAAGTCCAATTGCAAGTGTACTTATTTTGCTTCAGGGCCCATGGCAGGACCTAAACTTTGCAATCCCTTTCAAGCCATGTCAAACCACGAGAGATTAACTAAAACCTCATATCACATGTCCATGCATTGGTCCAAAAGGCCAGAAGTGTGTGAGAGTGTAGGCTAAGGAAATGTGTGCCAAACCTTCTGTTGGGTGGTCGAAATGAATAATAAAACGAAATCAAACCATTAACGTTTTTTTTTTTTATTTAGGGATTCGGACCAATCCCAAAATTTGTGGAAAAAAAATTAGACACCAACATGGTGTAACGAAATCCAAAATAAAAACATGATCCCACAATATACGTGGCCAGGCCTGCACCACACACAACAGTGCCGTCCAAATATATTGGCACCAACACACTCAGAGGTGTTGGTATAGTTGGGCTGGGGAGGCATATGCCTGCATTTCAGCACCACTATGCTGGACCTGGAGCTGGGTAGGTTGTTCCTGGCCAGCATAGTGGTGCTGATGTGGTGGCTGGAATGTGGGCCCTGCGAAGTGGGGAGCCATAGGGCGCATGTATGGATGCGGACGGGCCATCTGGGGAACAGGGTGAAATTGGCCAGGCACCTGGGCCGTGGGTGGCGGCATGTAAGTATTTCGCCACTGCTCTATTGCCGTGAAACACGGATGGGGATTGTGTGGCGGTCTGCAAGCGTCGATCAATGTGACGATCGACGCCTGCAGACGGCCCATAA
The DNA here is from genome assembly GCF_050947455.1 of Rhinoderma darwinii. NCBI lineage: Eukaryota > Metazoa > Chordata > Amphibia > Anura > Rhinodermatidae > Rhinoderma > Rhinoderma darwinii. Next base: position 288,836,735 of record NC_134691.1, read on the forward strand.
GGTCCATCGGCACCAGGCGTAGGAGGGGCACAATGCTGCGGCCAAAGGCATCATTGCCATCCTCCTCTGCGGCTCGCCTCAAATAGTCCAGTACCCGCGTATCCATCTGGGCAGATGTGGAGGGCTGTGGGGCACGAACACGCCGACTGCGGGCTCGCACGGGCCGCTCCTGGGCTGGAGAGCCAACCGGCCGTTCGGACTGGCCTGGTGCGGGCTCCTGGGGTGTCGGCTCGGGGCTGGGTGGCAGGATATTGGGAGCAGGGGCTTCGGCCACAGACTCCCCCACGTCAGTCTCCTCTGCTGTATCCTCCAAATTGTCGGTGGTTCTACAAGGAGGCAAAAAATTATGAGTACAAAATCTAACAATGCCCACAACAACACGTTGACAGACAGGACCTGGCCAAACACACAGTACACTCATGCAACGACATAAATGCTTACGTGCGCATATCCATGATGTCCTTCAGGAACATCAGCTGTTTCGTATAAATGTAGGGCCGTTTGCGAGATGCCCCATCTCCGCTGCGTCCCTTGTCACCCATCTCTCGCCTGAATTGATCACGGCAGCTCCGCCACCGTGTCTTGATATCTTGGACTGGTGTATGTAACAAAAACAAAACACGCCATCAGAACTATCACCTCTCACTACAAAATGAAGGGCCCTGCAATGGCAATGCGGTGGGACGTGGGGAAGCACCTGCTCCACCAAAGTTTCTCGTGCTCATGTGCGCAATACACATACAGGGCCCAGGTTTTCGATAGGCATGACAGGCATTGACAGAAAATGCCAGGTACTCACCCAACCGAGTGCGGTCACGGGTTCGGCCTGTCTCCCACTCTTGCCCAAAGAGGTTTTTGGCCACCAACTCCCATGCGTCCTCCTTCACTGTCCTGTTGTGATACTCCTCACATCTGTTATCCCATATCGCTGGATGCTCCTGGACAAAAAGTATGAGGCGCTCCACATCCATCCCGCGCGGCATGGCTGTAGTATGTGGCTGTGAAACACTCCAAAATATCCGCAGACAACTCTCCTGGCACTGGCTAGACTTGCCCCCTCGCACTTGAAAGGCAGGCACTTCCTGGTTTGGAGAAGCTTTGTGTAGCTTTATAGACTAATTAGAATGGACATAACAGCTCTTGCGTGTTTTTCGCGCATGCAACGCAGGACCGTCCGTGTGGCATGCGTTGTTTTCACGCACCCATTGAAGTCAATGGGTGCGTGTTGCGTGAAAAACGCAAGAATATAGAACATGTCGTGAGTTTTACGCAACGCACTCACGCAGCGCAAAATACACGCATCGTCTAAACAGCCCCATAGACTATTATAGGTGCGTACGACACGCGTGAAAAGCACGCGCGTCGCACGCGCGTATAATACGCTCGTGTAAATGAGGCCTTAAAGGCTATTTGGAGAAAAAAAAACAGCAATTTGATTGGTTGCTGTGGCCAACTACTCCCGTTTTCCATTGCACCAGATTGGATAAATCTCTTTTGTATTAATGCCAAAAACCAGAACACTGGGCAGATCAGGTCAAATCTATGGCATTTTTGGCATGGTTTAACAAACACTTGGGTGTGGGTTTAAATAATTACTGCATAATAAGCCCGTATAATGATAAACTATAGTATAAAATCGATCAAATTAAGTCCTATTCTGGTCCGTTTTGCGGACCACATCGCCCATTGAAGTCTATGGGTGCGTGAAAATCACGAACAGCACACGGATGTCATCTGTGTGCTGCCCGTGTTTCACGTACCAGTTGCTAAAGAAAATTAATAAATAAAAAAATGTGCAACAACATGGACATTAAAAACTGATGGCACACGGAACAAACACTGATGGCACACGGAACTAAAATGCATTAAATACGGTCCTTTTTTTTGTGGACGCAAAATGGACACGCTCGTCTGAATTAGGCTTTGTTCACATATCCGTCAGGGCTCTATTCTGACGTTCCGTCGGAGCTTTTAGTCAGAATGGATCCCTGACTGAAACAAACGGAAACCATAGGTTTACGTTTCCATCACTATTGATTTTAATGGTGACGGATCTGGTGCGAATGGTTTCAGCTTGTCTCAGTTGTGCAAGGGTTCCGTCGCTTTGACAGAATGAATAGAGTATTCGACTATGGTATTGATTCCCATCAAAATGACGGAACCCTTCCACAACGGAGACAAACGGAAACCATTGACGCCGGATCCGACACCATTGAAATCAATAGTGATGGAAAACTTTGGTTTCCGTTTGTGTCAGTCAGGGCTCCGTTCCGATGGAAAGCTCCGACAGAACGTAGGAACGGAGCCCTTACGCAGATGTGAAAGGCGCCTAAGGCCACGTTCAGACGTGGTGGAATTGCTGTTGAATTCCGCTGCGGACAGTCCGCAGTGGAATTCTGCAGAAGCCATTTTTTTTATTTTTTCTATACATTTTTAGGAAACTTAGTTCAGACGTTGCGGGAAAAAACTGTGCGGAAATTAGGCTGCGGTGCAGAATTTTCCCTCCACAGCATGCTCATTATGTTGCGGAGAAGCAGCGGAATTTCACTGCAAATTTCAGCCTTTGCAATGCAAAAACTGAAATCTGTGGCATGTCTGCTGATATCTGCAACGTCTGAATTACCTGTCAAATATGAAAATGTTGCTGCACATTCGTTGCGTAATTGCCCCAAATCTGCACCAACATTTGCAGCGGAAAAATTCTGCCACGTCTGAACGTGGCCTTAAAACAACTGACTGGACGCAACTGATATATGTGAACCCATCCTTATAAGTTTTGAGTGAGCATTTTCGGTAGAACATCTTAGGGGTCAAATATCAAAACTTATGTTTTATATGACACACTTTGATATATTTCAATTTATGAAAATGTTGTTGAAGGCTTAAATCTAGATATGACACAATTCAGACAGGGAGTAATTGTCCAGCACAGGTCTGGGCCGATGTATTTTGGAGTATAACCTGTATGTATGAAGCATATACTGATCACTGTATTACTTACATGCTGGCTGTGGACTAGTACTACACGGGGTGTGCACCAAATTATTTGCAGACTTGTTTATGTAATTTCTTTACAATGAATCCTAAAATTCTATAGACGATTAAAAAGACGTCTATGGGCAGTTTTCTGTACAATTTCTTTCACTAATGTCGCTTCCTTTTTATGCCTTGGAATCAACATATTTCTACTTTGCATATGTTGATTATTTAAAAAACTATGAAGACCCGATATGATGACCTATGTATTGACACATGCTTATGATGTGCAGGAGATATTAACACTTTACTTGCCGTTGTAAACTTTGAATGCTTATTGACTTATTATATATATATTTTTTTTATCAAACCAGTCATTCTAATGTCATTATTTCTGGAATTTTCTTAATGTAACTTATCACGAATATTCCATTCAATTATTGCATTTAAAATGACGGCGTCGGCAATATTTGCACAAACTATTCACAAGTCTATCTATCTATTTCAGATATGACTCTATATATATATATATATATATATATATATATATATATATATATATATATATATATATATATATATATATATATATATATATATATATATTACTAGTATATTATGTTGTTTTTGTTATTACAAATTCATGCATCCAAATTTACATCAGTATTTGCACACATTTTGCAAGTCTTTACACACACACACGCGTGTGTGTGTGTGTGTGTGTGTGTGTGTGTGTGTGTGTGTGTGTGTGTGTGTGTGTGTGTATATATATTAGGATTTCTAATAATCTTCAAACATACAGCATAGCAATAATCTTACTAATTATATGAAATTATAAAAATATTTACATTATATAAGAATTTAAACTACATATATTACTACATGTTTGCGCTTTTGTAATCAAATAAAATACTTCAATATTTCTCATGCTGAAGAATATTCTTCTTCTTCTTCTTCTTCTTATTATTATTATTATTATTGTACTATTCTTGGTGATATTATTGCTCGTGAAAATGTACAAAGTTAATCTAACATATATACTCTAATATTACCAACATATATCCAAAATGGATAAAGTTATATATTTCTTCATAGTGTTTTTTTGTTACTTTTGATGCCATTTGTGTTTTCATTTTTATTATATTTTTAACTAATACGCAGGAATCCCGGCAGTCCTTGGATAGCAGAACACGGATTTACACATTAGCAACGCTTCAGTTTTCCTATATATTATATATTGGGAATTTTTATGCTATATGACAATATATTTCGGCTTGATCATTTGCTGCTAGAATAATGTGAAGGCTTCTTGTTTTGTATTCGATCACATTTCACTAGTTCGCATTCATGTAGATTCATGTACAGCTATGGTATCCTTCTAATGGCAATAAATGTGTATATTTCTGCTGCCCTCTATAGTGGAAGACAAGCAACTCCTTGGAATATCAATCTGGGCTGGGTTTCCCAGAATAATTCAATTGAATCCGGTTAATACTAATACAGAGAATTATGATAATCTCATGTGATCTTATAGCCGTGGTAGTGATTATTAGAGGTTGTTCATATAATACAGAGAGCTGAGGATGTGTCTGGTTTACCATTGCTACACCAGGGGCAGCGCAGGTACTGGTGCAGCCAATGTGTGTGCCCATATGTCAAAACATACCAGTATATTATAGTATATCGCAGATTTACATATAGCAGACTTACATATTCCATAAGTATTATTATTGTGTTTCCTATAAATATTACTATATACATTACCTAAAATAACCTTGGGATGTATGATCTTTCCTCTCCCTGTGCTGCACAATATTATAGTAAGGGTATGTGCACACACACTAATTACGTCCGTAATTGACGGACGTATTTCGGCTGCAAGTACCGGACCGAACACAGTGCAGGGAGCCGGGCTCCTAGCATCATAGTTATATACGATGCTAGGAGTCCCTGCCTCTCTGCCGGACAACTGTCCCGTACTGTAATCATGTTTTCAGTACGGGACTGTAGTTCCACGGAGAGGCAGGGACTCCTAGCATCGTACATAAGTATGATGCTAGGAGCCCGGCTCCCTGCACTGTGTTCGGTCCACTACTTGCGGCCGAAATACGTCCGTCAATTACGGACGTAATTAGTGTGTGTGCACATACCCAAAAACTCTCCAGTAATAATGGATTATAGGATCAGCAGGAACCGAGCCAACCATGTATATGAAGAGTCATGCCAGACAAATAATAAAGGGGGCTTCACCCTGGATACATAATTTCATAAACTCTTGTGTGCCACATTATAAGCTCACTTCTGTATATAACATATTATACATGATATAATTTATACTGACAACGTGGCTGGTGCAGCTTAGGCAGCTTGTCACTTGTAGTGCTACTAACCGTTGAGAAAGAAATGTTGTCTACAGAAAAGTATTATTTTTGGCATTGTGTTTGTCATGTACCGCATTTAATCCTGAATGTCATCTAGATTTTCTTAGACTTTGGTAGCCTTCTCTCCCTTTCCTGATGTTAAAATTTCATTAGTGTTATAACTTCTTTAAGAGAGAAGTCTTGCATGTATACCCTCATCGCCTAAGGCATATGGTTGAACGCAATGTTTCTTACTGTGATATAACATTTGTCTTCAATATTTTTTTTTTAAAGAAAATACATTATTATTATATTCTAATAAATGTACGTCGCCTATTTATTTTCTATATAACATTCCACCCACGTGAAATATAAAGATACATTACATAGACACATGTGCCATGTCTATTCTCTATACAGATATATGATATGTTTATTATTTTCTGTTATTTATGTAGCGCTGTCATATCTCGCAGCGCTGTACACGGTACTGATGTACTCACGTCTGCCATACAGAGTAAAATAAGGCATTTCACCCCAGATTTTCCCTTCTACACTAGTACAGCACTGATGTCTTTTTCAGATCTATGTTTGCATCCTGCATTGGCACCTAGCAGGGCTCTCCGATCAGTGGCTTTCCGCATGTGATGAGATATCTGTTGTCTTCTTGCGCCCCCATCCGCTGGTGATGAGCAGACCTGGCATCGGGCAGCCTCAGTGCACAGCAGCCCCTTCCTTCCCTATGGACTAGGTGTATGGGATGATGACAGTATTATTACTACATGTTTGTCCTGCTGCTGGACTCGGTTACAGCTAAACTATTTCTTGTTGGCTGGATTAATATTTGCTCTGAAATCATTTCCAAATGGAAAGTTGAATAAACCTTTCATTTATAGAGGTTACAGAAGTCGTTTACTAAAGACTCTCATGTCTTACAAGAAATTCTTTGTTTCCCAATCATGCTGCATAGAACACTGTTCACTGGGATCACAAACATCAAAGGGCTGCATACATCTACTGAATGCAGAAAGTAGATCTATTAGATGTAGTGCTGTGAAGCTTACACTTTCTCCATGCAGAAATATATGTGGTGTTACATAGTAAATATGCCCAGACTAAAGTCTAACACTGCCAGCTATTTTTAATGAAAAAGTTACACCAAGTAGGGTCCTGTCTAGATCATTCAGGTCCTACTGTCTATATATAAAATGTAACTGATGGATATTAACTATATCCATGTTATGTTTTATATTTGTCATGAATGTAGATAAATATTTATAAGAATAATTATTGGAAACAATCATCAGAACGTAATTTACAATAAACATCCGTCAATACGTGTTCCTGTTAATTATGACCCCTGATACTAATTATACTACTGTTAGTATTAACATATACTATAATCCTACTGTTGGTATTAATGATAGCACTTGTATAGTATTATTAATAATACCAATTACAATGTTCAGCAGAGAATAGATATAGTAGATCAGATACATTCCATCCATACACACAGTGCTTATTGCTACAATTGGTTACTTTACAGTGGAGCATATGGTAAATACTGTAAATGGAAGTGAATGGACCTTGGATTTTGGACACGAAGGAAAGAAAAAAAAGAGGGTATACACTGTTTAGGGAAAAAAAAAAATCTTGAAGAAAAAAAATGAGAATAACAGGAAATTATATATATATATATATATATATATATATATATATATATATATATATATATATATATATATATATATATATATATATACATATATATATATATATATATATATATATATATATATATATATACATATATAAAATTAGATGAATACATTTATTGATTTAACGCTTTCTTTCTCTTTATTGATAAATATATTTATTGTTTTTATTGTTTTCTCCCCCACATTTAGATTTTTTAGATTTTTATTGGTGCTTGACAATAACAATTTTACTACAAAATAATTTACAATTTTTTTCCCCCCACTCTACTCCATTTGCCTATTTACAGATTAGAGAACTCCTCAATCCTCGTGGCTGCCATCATGCTGGGAAAGTTGAATTCAGAGGACATTACACTTTTTTATTTTATACCATTCATTTTCTGGTTTATATTCCAGTTTATTGTGTGTCATGTGAAAAAAAAAAAAGCTTTATCCCTTTTCTCGGCACATGTTGTGGAATCCTCCGTCTTGTGACACTGATTGTCACGATGATAAATAAGCCTGCCACTAGGGGGACATGTATTATAGGTTATTTTACAAAAATACAAGGGTGCATACTTCTTCAAAGTACATAGTAATATTTCATCCTCTACCCAGCATGCTTAGCATCTCAACCAGGTAGAACTATGTCCCTCCCTTAGAAGAAATACAGGTTAGTGCTGGGGAGGCACTGTACACCTTACCTGTAAACAACATATGAGCACAGAGCTTGTCTCAGCAATAAATACAGAAGAAAGCAAAGGCAATTGTTACTTGTTCCCTATAATAGGACATCTTCAATATTTTTTAGTGGGAAGATATTGTGCAAATGTGTTTTAAATGTTTACAGAAAATGGGGAGTGTGAGCCCCCACTGAACATGCTAGATAGGGCAATGGGGCACAACTTTATTTAATATCAAAAAATTTCTCCCAATGTGTCTTGGGTGGAACATCAGTCCCGCCTGGACAGAACAATCCCCAGACCTTTCAATCCACTATCATGAACAGGTATCATCAGTTGTACTACTCATTTGTTTTATTAAAAATGACCCTGAATCTGCAACATATTTATTAAAATGTGATATTCAAAACTTTCTATGACAAATTCAGCCTATTAGTCCATCATGTTTCAGATATTTGCCAGCTCCAGTTTTTTGCCGGGTTAGTTTTGTCACTTGCATTTGACATCAGCCTGATGCTACCTGTTTTGGTGACAAATTGATAGTTTTTTTACTGCTCAGACGGTTGTAGATGTACAGTCTGAAGTGTCCATCAAGGGTTTGACCTTCCCCTCAGCTAGCATGCAGAAAGAACAATCCAAATTTCCACTGGTGTGTATATCTCTCTGGTACTTGTGGAACCAACACAGAAATTAAACTGCAGAAATGCAACTGCTTGCTGTGTATATCCTCGTACGTGATGTTCTAAATCTCCAACAAGGGAGAAAAAGGAGATAGTGCACTACCTATTGTAAACTACAAATTCCACGAGTTTATTCCATACTTACGAAAACAGATATAGATAAAAGCATAAGATATGCTCTTGTAACACGCCACGTATTGCAACCCGACCCTGGGTTTCGCCCTTCTGGCTTCCTCTGGGGCACCTTTTTTGGTGACTTTAAAAAAGTTGCATTTAATTAATATATGGCAAAAAAGTAACTCCACCCATAACCAGGACAACTTGGCTAACACGAATCTCCCCATTGGGATAAACATGCACACTTGGCCTTGTCGAGCATGAATATTTATGGGGAGGCAGGGGAAGATAGCTTTTAGGGTAAGTTCACACGTAGCATAAATACTGCAGATTTTCCGTAACAGTTTTTGTTGTGGAAAATCCGCAGCGTATTACAGTAGCAGCAGAATGGATGAGATTTGAACAAATCTCATCCACATGCTGCGTAAATGATGAGCGGGAAAAACGCTCAGAAATTGATCTGCGGTGAGTTTTTTTTAAATCTGCAGCATGTCAATTGTATTTGTGTAATCGCTGCTTTTGTGTTGTGGGTTTTCCCCATTGAATTCAATGGGAGGTAAAATCCACAACAAATAGCAGATGTTGCTGTTTTTTTGCAGCGGAGAACTGCGATTCCGCCGCAAAAATCGCAACTCAGAGAAAAAAAAATACGTACCCAGAATCTGTGCTACTTCATCCAGGCCAGCCTCCTGGGATGACGTTTCATCTGATTTGACCGCTGCAGCCAATCACAGGCTGCAGTGGTCACATGGGATAAACCGTTATCCCAGGAGGCCGGTCTGCAAGACGTCAGAGGGAAAGTATGTGTCTTTTTTTTTTTTTTTTACGTGCAATTTTCCACAGCAGACATTCCGGACGAAAAACTGCACCAGAATACGTTTTTTCGGTCAAAATTCTCTGCAGAGACCAGGGTGGATACGCTATGTACTTTTATGCTACGTATTCGCCCTGTGTGAACAACATAGCCTTCAAGTGTACCAAACTTTTCATGTGACACTTCAAAATATGCTGTCATATGTGTTTACATGAGGAATAACACTATTTCTGACCATTATATGAGTTGCAAGAAGATAGAAAAACCGCAGCACACACGTTAACCCGGTATTAAGAAAAGAGGAGTCTTTATTTCACCATAAAAAGCAACGTTTCGGCATTGAAAAAGACACTCACTGGGGTCGAAACGTTGCTTTTTATGGTGAAATAAAGACACCTCTTTTTTTTTATACCGGGTTAACGTGTGTGCTGCAGTTTTTCTACCTTCTTGTGTCTGCTTTGGAGTTGGAGGGGCTACGACTTGACACTGCCTGCACCAATTGAGAAAATTTTCTCCTATTTAAATGCTCCCTGTGAATGCTCTCTGGGACTGTGATGTGCTGCTGATCTCTTTCTTTCATTGTATAAATTGTATATAGCACTTTTTTTTTAGCAGTTTTTCCTTCTGACGGCTCTATTTCCCCGTTTTTTCTGAGATAGTGGGTGGAGCTTATCTGCTACCATGTCTTCAATACTCTAAACACATACAAAAGTAGATTCCTGCTCTCCTATATATATACAGTCCAAAGGTAGATGAACACAGCACTCCAATGGTTTCCAGGAAATCAGGCCATGTGCTCGTTACCTGGGGTTGAATCAATTCCCCAAAAAGATAGACAAAAGCATAGAACACAGCAACGGCACCAGGACTTCAGAGTAGATGAAAGCAAAAAGTGGATTTTATTCACCTCAATAAAGCAACGTTTCGGTTCAACAGGAACCTTTCTCAAGCATGAGAAAGGTTCCTGTTGAACCGAAACGTTGCTTTATTGAGGTGAATAAAATCCACTTTTTGCTTTCATCTACTCTGAAGTCCTGGTGCCGTTGCTGTGTTCTATGCTTCTGTATATATATATATATATTTTTTATATATATATATATATATATATATATATATATATATATATATATATATATTTATATATAAAAACTTCAGTAGCATAGAGGAGATTATACAGGCGAATTGAGCAGTGTAGCTGTGAATCAAGCACTGGGGTGGATATAACACTTATTAGAATCTGTTGCAGCGTCTGTGTCTCTGCATCTCTCTCACTCTGCTCCTGCTCCCCCTCCCTTCTTTGTAGTCGTCTATGGACAACATGTGACCTGATGCTTCAATAAGGTGATAGTCCGTCTCGACTATACTAGCGCTCTGCCAGGACTCTGCTCTGGGGAAGTATTTTCCAAGTATGGGAATATATGGACAGTGATGTCAGGGGATTCCACAGAGTCCCGGAGCAGAGCCTATATTAGCGCTCTGCCTGGGACTCCGCTCCAGAGAAGCCCCTGACAACACAGTTGTCAGGGGATTCCACAGGAGTCCCGGAGCAGAGCCTATACTAGCGCTCTGCCCAAGACTTCGGCTCTGGGGAAGACCTTGACAACACTGTCCATATATGGACAGTGATGTCAGGGGATTCCACAGAGTCCCGAAGCAGAGCCTATACTACCACTCTGCCCACGACTCCGCTTTGGGGAAGCCCCTGAAAACACTGTCCATATATGGACAGGGATGTCAAGGGATTCCCCAGAGTCCCGGAGCAGAGCCTATACTAGCGCTCTGCCCAGAATTCCGGCTCTAACCCCAGCGCCGGAGTCCTTGTCCTCCTGACATCACATAATTTCTTCTGATAGTTTCGGTCCGCTGCTAGGGGGGAGAAAATGATGCGCAGGCGCTGTGATAGCGCAGGAGTGGGCAAGCGTGTTAAACACTGCTAGTGTAGAAACCATGCATGCTCAGAGACTGGCAGTGTTTCTCTCCCCTAGCAGCAGACCAAAAACTATCATAAGAAAGGGAGTATCCGGTCCGCTACTTCCCTCAGTATACAGTGACGTCAGGAATGATATACCCGTACATTGAGCCAGCCGGAAAACGGAACTCAGATCATGGAAGGGCTAGCGCCGGAAGTAAGGATTTTGCTACTGGAGACGCATCAAGTGACCGGCGCTGGAATCGGGTGTTAGAAGATAAAATCAAAACGTAAGTATATTACAAATTACATTATTTTTAATATGTGCAGTGTAATAGAAATTAGTTAATTGGTTCCGGCAAACCCCTTTAATTCCAAAATAGGCTTGGTCAAAAAGGGGTTAAACTAACATCTGTCTGCAGCATTTTTTAACAAAAAAAAAACAGCAGCGAGGGGACATCAACAAGCGCACTGTTACTGTCAGGGCTGCCATCAGGAATATCTGGGCCCCATACAGCCAATGAGTCTGGGCCCCCCTCCATTACCGAGGTTTGGGCAATGGAAAGTGGTGCACTTATGTTTGTACGTTATGCGTGTTAACTAATTTTCGTACTGAAGGGCAGAGCGATTGCGATGCTCTGCCTGGGGACTCCGGCTTTGGGAAGCTCCTGACATTACTGTCCATATAGTGTTGTCAGGAGCAGTATACGCTTTGTTTTTTTTTCGGAATCTCTCAGGATGAAATAGCAAAGTCTACTATGCTATTCCATTCTTCAAAAAAAGATAAACCCCATTCACATGAGTTATATTGTAATTTGTAGTGAATTTTCAGTGCGCAATCCACATCGGAAATAGGAGAGTTTTAGCCATGTGCCAAATTAAAAGCAAATTGTTCTTCTAATACTCTTCCAAACTACATATATGTGGTCTTATTTTCCTGTTATCTATCTATGTTCAAAAAAGAGGCAGCACTCCAAAAATGAAACCAAATCTAGTGGTTTTATTCCATGCACGACGTTTCGTTCCTAATCTAAACCTTTCTCTAGCTCTGAAACGTTGCGCATGGAATAAACCCACTTGATTTATTCATTTTTTGGAGTGCTGCCTCTTTTTTGAACATTTTGACATAGGACTCTTATCTATCTATCTATCTATCTATCTATCTATCTATCTATCTATCTATCTATCTATCTATCTATCTATCTATCTATCTATCTATCTATCTATCTATCTATCTATCTATCTATCTATCTATCTATCTATCTATCTACAGTGAAGGAAATAAGTATTTGATCCCTTGCTGATTTTGTAAGTTTGCCCACTGTCAAAGTCATGAACAGTCTAGAATTTTTAGGCTAGGTTAATTTTACCAGTGAGAGTTAGATTATATATATATAAAAAAAAAGAAAATCACATTGTCAAAATTATATATATTTATTTCCATTGTGCGCAGAGAAATAAGTATTTGATCCCCTACCAACCATTAAGAGTTCAGCCTCCTCCAGACCAGTTACACGCTCCAAATCAACTTGGTGCCTGCATTATAGACAGCTGTCTTACATGGTCACAAGTATAAAAGACTCCTGTCCACAGACTCAATTAATCAGTCTGACTCTAACCTCTACAACATGGGCAAGACCAAAGAGCTTTCTAAGGATGTCAGGGACAAGATCATAGACCTGCACAAGGCTGGAATGGGCTACAAAACCATAAGTAAGACGCTGGGTGAAAAGGAGACAACTGTTGGTGCAATAGTAAGAAAATGGAAGACACAAAATGACTGTCAATCGACATTGATCTGGGGCTCTATGCAAAATCTCACCTTGTGGGGTATCCTTGATCCTGAGGAAGGTGAGAGCTCAGCCGAAAACTACACGGTGGAACTTGTTAATGATCTCAAGGCAGCTGGGACCACAGTCACCAAGAAAACCATTGGTAACACATTACGCCGTAATGGATTAAAATCCTGCAGTGCCCGCAAGGTCCCCCTGCTCAAGAAGGCACATGTACAGGCCCGTCTGAAGTTTGCAAATGAACATCTGGATGATTCTGAGAGTGATTGGGAGAAGGTGCTGTGGTCAGATGAGACTAAAATTGAGCTCTTTGGCATTAACTCTACTGGCCGTGTTTGGAGGAAGAGACATGCTGCCTATGACCCAAAGAACACCGTCCCCACTGTCAAGCATGGAGGTGGAAACATTATGTTTTGGGGGTGGTTCTCTGCTAAGGGCACAGGACTACTTCACCACATCAATGTGAGAATGGATGGAGCCATGTACCGTCAAATCCTGAGTGACAACCTCCTTCCCTCCACCAGGACATCAAAAATAGCTCGTGGCTGGATCTTCCAGCACGACAATGACCCAAAACATACAGCCAAGGCAACAAAGGAGTGGCTCAAAAAGAAGCACATTAAGGTCATGGAGTGGCCTAGCAGGTCTCCAGACCTTAATCCCATCGAAAACTTATGGAGGGAGCTGAAGATCCGAGTTGCCAAGCGACAGCCTCGAAATCTTAATGATTTCCAGATGATCTGCAATGAGGAGTGGGCCAAAATTCTATCTAACATGTGTGCAAACCTCATCATAAACTACAAAAAACGTCTGACTGCTGTGCTTGCCAACAAGGGTTTTGCCACCAAGTATTAAGTCTTGTTTGCCAAAGGGATCAAATACTTATTTCTCTGTGCACAATGGAAATAAATATATATAATTTTGACTGTGATTTTCTGTTTTTTTTTAAAAATATAATCTATCTCTCACTGGTAAAATTAACCTTGCCTAAAAATTCTAGACTGTTCATGTCTTTGACAGTGGGCAAACTTACAAAATCAGCAAGGGATCAAATACTTATTTCCTTAACTGTATCTATCTATCTATCTATCTATCTATCTATCTATCTATCTATCTATCTATCTATCTATCTATCTATCTATCTATCTATCTATCTATCTATCTATCATCTATCTATCTATCTATCTATCTATCTATCTATCTATCTATCTATCTATCTATCTATCTATCTATCTATCTATCTATCTATCTATCTATCTATCTATCTATCATCTATCTCTCATTTATATTGATCTATAGTATAGTTTTAGGCTGGGGCTGCATGACGGCGGCCAAATATTACTATGTTCCGTAGCCTACATGGCAAGTAATGACAGTGAATGTGGTCGCAGTAATTTTACTTGCCATGTAGGCTACCGGACAAAGCGATTTTTGGCCATGGGACCTGAGTCGTGGCCTACGTCGTCGTGTAGCCCCAGCCTAGAACTATACTATTTACACTACCGTTCAAAAGTTTGGGGTCACCCAGACAATTTTGTGTTTTCCATGAAAACTCACACTTATATTTATCAAATGAGTTGCAAAATGACTAGAAAATATAGTCAAGACATTGACAAGGTTAGAAATAATGATTTTTATTTGAAATAATAATTTTCTCCTTCAAACTTTGCTTTCGTCAAAGAATGCTCCATTTGCAGCAATTACAGCAATGCAGACCTTTGGCATTCTAGCTGTTAATTTGCTGAGGTAATCAGGAGAAATGTCACCCCATGCTTCCAGAAGCCCCTCCCACAAGTTGGATTGGCTTGATGGGCACTTCTTGTGTACCATACGGTCAAGCTTCTCCCACAACAGCTCTATGGGGTTGAGATCTGGTGACTGCACTGGGTACTCCACTACAGATAGAATACCAGCTGCCTGCTTCTTCCCTAAATAGTTCTTGCATAATTTGGAGGTGTGCTTTGGGTCATTGTCCTGTTGTAGGATGAAATTGGCTCCAATCAAGCGCTGTCCACAGGGTATGGCATGGCGTTGCAAAATGGAGTGATAGCCTTCCTTATTCAAAATCCCTTTTACCTTGTACAAATCTCGAACTTTACCAGCACCAAAGCAACCCCAGACCATCACATTACCTCCACCATGCTTGACAGATGGCGTCAGGCACTCTTCCAGCATCTTTTCAGTTGTTCTGCGTCTCACAAATGTTCTTCTGTGTGATCCAAACACCTCAAACTTCGATTCGTCTGTCCATAACACTTTTTTCCAATCTTCCTCTGTCCAATGTCTGTGTGCTTTTGCCGATATTAATCTTTTCCTGTTATTAGCCAGTCTCAGATATGTCTTTTTCTTTGCCACTCTGCCTTGAAGGCCAGCATCCCGGAGTCGCCTCTTCACTGTAGATGTTGACACTGGCGTTTTGCGGGTACTGTTTAATGAAGCTGCCAGTTGAGGACCTGTGAGGCGTCTATTTCTCAAACTAGAGACTCTAATGTACTTGTCTTGTTGCTCAGTTGTGCAGCGGGGCCTGCCACTTCTCTTTCTACTCTGGTTAGAACCTGTTTGTGCTGTCCTCTGAACGGAGTAGTACACACCGTTGTAGGAAATCTTCAGTTTCTTGGCAATTTCTCGCATGGAATAGCCTTCATTTCTAAGAACAAGAATAGACTGTCGAGTTTCACATGAAAGCTCTCTTTTTCTAGCCATTTGGAGAGTTTAATCGAACCCACAAATGTAATGCTCCAGATTCTCAACTAGCTCAAAGGAAGGTCAGTTTTATAACTCCTCTAAACAGCAAAAATGTTTACAGCGGTGCTAACATAATTGCACAAGGGTTTTAAAGTGTTTTCTAATCATCCATTAGCCTTCTAACACAGTTAGCAAACACAATGTACCATTAGAACACTGGAGTGATGGTTGCTGGAAGTGGGCCTCTATACACCTATGTAGATATTGCATTAAAAACCAGACGTTTGCAGCTAGAATAGTCATTTACCACATTAACAATGTATAGAGTGTATTTCTGATTAATTAAAACTGTGCTTTTCTTTAAAAAATAAGGAAATTTCTAAGTGACCCTAAACTTTTGAACGGTAGTGTATATATATATATATATATATATATATATATATATATATATATCAATATATATGAGATAGATAGAGAGAGAGAGAGATAGATAGATAGATAGATAGATAGATAGATAGATAGATAGATAGATAGATAGATAGATAGATAGATAGATAGATAGATAGATAGATAGATAGATATGAGACAGACACATAGATAGATAGATAGATAGATAGATAGATACATACATATGAGATAGATAGATAGATAGATAGATAGATAGATAGATAGATAGATATGAGATAGACGATAGATAGATAGATACATGGATAGATAGATACATGGATAGATAGATTCGATAAATCGAATTGATGCGCAAATCACGCACCGCACACGGATGCGCATCCGTGAAATAGATAGATGGTGGTTTTCACGCACCCAGTGACTTCAATGGGCGCGTAGGTACGTGAAAATGCACCAATATAGGACATGCAGTGAGTTTCACGCAGCGGACTCTTGAAATCAATGGGTCCGTCTGCTGTGCGTGATTTCCATGCGCAGCACATGGTCGTTATTCACGTGCGTGTGAATGGGCCCAAAGAGTTTGAGTTCAATGAAAACATCAGGCTACCTGAATTATACCCAGGATCAGATCAGATGTCGGGAATTTAACATACAGTTACAAAAAAAGTGAACCCTTTGGAATTACCTGGATTTCTACATTAATAACTAATTAATAAAATGCGGTCTGATTGTTATCTAAGTCACAATTAGAGACAAACACAATCTAACTAAACTAATAACACATGTCTTTTATTGAGCAAACATCCACAGTGCAGAGAAAAAAAGCAACTGAACCTCTGTGTTAGGCCTGATTTACATGAGCGTGTGCGTTTTGCGCGCGCAAAAAACGCTGCGTTTTGCGCGCGCAAAAGGCATTTGACAGCTCCGTGTGTCATCCGTGTATGATGCGCGGCTGCGTGATTTTCGCGCAGCCGCCATCATAGAGATGAGGCTAGTCGACGCCCGTCACTGTCCAAGGTGCTGAAAGAGCTAACTGATCGGCAGTAACTCTTTCAGCACCCGCGACAGTGAGTTCCGATCACAATATACACCAACCTGTGAATCAAAAAAAGACGTTCATACTTACCATGAACTTCCTGCTTCCTCCAGTCCGGTCTTCCGGCCGTTGCCTTGGTGACGCGTCCCTCTCTTGTCATCCGGCCCCACCTCCCAGGATGACGCGGCAGTCCATGAGACCGCTGCAGCCTGTGATTGGCTGCAGGCTGTGCTTGGCCTGTGATTGGCTGCAGCTGTCACTTGGACAGAATTGTCATCCCGGGAGGTCAGACTGGAGGAAGAAGCCGGGAGTTCTCGGTAAGTCAGAACTTCTTTTTTTTTTTACACGTTCATGTATATTGTGATCGGAAGTCACTGTCCATGGTGCTGAACCAGTTTAACTCTTTCAGCACCGTGGAAGGTGACTGTCTCCTGCCGTCGCGTACCAGAACATTTTTTGCCGGGTTCGGTCAAAACGAGTTCGGCCGAACCCGGTGAAGTTCGGTGCGCTCATCTCTAATTTGACACTCCGTTTGGATGTTTGTAAACAGAAAAGCACGTGGTGCTTTTCTGTTTACATTCATCCTTTTGACAGCTCTTGCGCGAATCACGCAGTTCGCACGGAAGTGCTTCCGTGCGGCATGCGTGGTTTTCACGCACCCATTGACTTCAATGGGTGCGTGATGCGTGAAAAACGCACGATTATAGAACATGTCGTGAGTTTTACGCAACGCACTCACGCTGCGCAAAATTCACGCATCGTCTAAACTGCCCCATAGAGTAATATAGGTGCGTACGACACGCGTGAAAAGCACGCGCGTCGCACGCGCGTATATTACGCTCGTGTAAATGAGGCCTTAATGAATTCTCCAAAAGCTTTATATAATAGGCAAAGCACCTGTGAAACCCACTCTTTCAATCTCATCTCCTTAACAGAAACACCTTTTGCCAATGAGCTCTTGGAGAAGTCATTAACACATAGATTCACATACTTTTTCTCCCTGCACTCAATGTGTTACACAATGTGTTCAATAAAAGACATGCACAATACAACTATTTGTGTGATATTAGTTTAGTTTGGTTATTTGTGACTTAGATAACAATCAGACCACATTGTATTATTAATCAATGCCGAAATCCAGGTAATCCCAAAGGGTTCACTTACTTTTTCTTGCAACTGTATGTAAAGACCCACATCTAGTTTTACTCATAAAGTCAAAAATATTTTGCTTGTCCAAAGTTCTAATAGTTACTTCATTCTAAAACACAGGTCATCACTTGAGGGCAGTACAAGTGACCAGAGAGAAAGGAAATGCAGAAACACTTCTGGGACCATTTACAAGTTTGTTAAGTTTATTGAGGCTATAAAGTCTATTCAAGAGAATCATTCAGCTATAAAGGTGTCATATTTTCCATAACTTAGTCGACCAATCCTGAGCCATTTAGGTCAAATGGAACAGGAAATGAGCATAGTGTATAGCAGTGACCATAGAAAATTAAAGAATCCTATATTTCTGGTAATATGGAAGTACTTTCCAGAGTATATTAACATTCCCACCTGAAGTTTTTATTTTTATGTGCATTTCTAGTGCAGTTTTGGGACAGTAGAATCTGTAAATAATACCATTGATCTGTGCTTTATCCATGAATTGTACTTCTAATAGACATCACACCTACCAAATAACATTAACCGCAACCCCAATTTATGGTCCACTTTTTGCCCTGGCCAGAATACTTTAGAATTCAATATCCCCACAATTCTAAGAAACATAAAAAACAGTATAGACAGACTGGTTGTTATATTTATCAAGATCAAAGGATACACAAACCCAATTAAGCAATGTTGCAATGTTGTAATATCGACATTGGGAATCCAAATGTTTTAAATGTTGGTTATACAACTTTTTGGACAATACAGATTCCTGCAATTGCCAAATACTAGACAGCTACAAGGCATGTGGGAGAACATATAGGAGGTTTGGATAGTTCTCCAGTAAACTAGACTCACAGGAAACAGTCTGGATGGGTATTTTGATTACAACAACTTGTTTTTGTTCGGTTGTTTTCAATTGTGGCAATTTTACTGTCTGGACGATGGTAACACTGGAAACAGGAACAGCCATATAGATGAATGACACAATGAGTAGGTGCTTTGGCCAGACCGTACAGTATTTACACCTTTGTAAGTCCTTCAAGTCTGCAGGTCTTAAGAATAGTAATGTGCTTGTCCATTGAGTAATGGAAGAGGGATGGAGGCTGTAAAAGTCTTTGTTAATTGGTGCCTCCGTGCAGCACTGTATAGTTGAGATATTCTCCCCTATTTATCATGGTTGCTTATATAGAGCTAACATTTTCCGCAGGTCTGTACAGATATTGTCACCATTTACATCAGTCTCTGTCCCCAAATGGGGCTCATAACCTAACTGCCCTATTTAAAAATACTCACACGAGGGTCAATTTCATAGGTAGTCAGTAACCCTATCAGCAGGGGCCCCTTGTAGACAGTGCCACACACAGTCCCCCGGTAGATAGTGTCACACACAGCCTCCTGTAGATAGTGTCACACACATCCCACTTAAGATTGGGCTACACAGCCCCCTGTAGATGGTGCCAAACAGCCCCCTGTAGATAGTCAACACATGGTCCCCTTTAGATTGTGCCACACAGCTTCCTGTAGATAGTGTCACACACAGCCCTCTGTAGATAGTGCCACACACAGCCCCCTGTAGATGTAGATAGTTCCATACACAGCCCCTGTAGATAGTGTCCCACACAGCCCCTGTAGATAGTCAACACACGGCCCCCTTTAGATTGTGTCACACCCGCTCCTGTATAGTGCCACACACAGTCTTCCTGTAGAGAGTGCCGTGGACAGTCCCCCTCTAGATAGTGCCACACACAGCCCCCTGTAGGTAGTGCCACACAGCCCCATGTAGATTGTACCAAACACAGCCCCCTGTAGTTAGTGTCACACCCGCCCTTGTAGATAGTGCCAATGCCAGTGGATAATTTTCCATACATGTCAATACTTTCTGTGGAGAGGTGGCTGCACATCCATAGTCACCTATACCTTACAATCAGTGGTATAATCCATTCATTTTGACTTTAAATGTCTGCTTAACACATCAGGAGTTGCTGTGATGGAAAATCCCTTTAAATGCAGCTTAAGGTAACCACTATTATTATTGGTTAACTTTTTTTTATTGTGTTATGAACACCAGTAGAAGGAAAACACTCAGCATAGTTTAAAAACTGTCAGCAAAAAATATTATACTGCAGTTGTTTTATCAGCAATAAAATGAAATGAAATCTGTCATAAAACCCTTATGTGTATATATACACAGTAGGTAATGTCTATATCTCTCTTCCAACAGGTGTTACAGACCAGGAAAAGAAAAACATAGCTCCTTCCTGTACACTTTCCCCAATGGAAATTATAATTACACCTACACACTAAATATACAATCCTCCTATAAATACACAGCATCAAAAAGAAGAGAGTAATCACATAAAATAATTCTAAAGTTGCCTCAGTAAAGTTCAGTATTTGGCATTTGAATGAGTTCCTTTAACTTACAGGAGAGGATTCTAAGAGGACCGGTCAGCTCTCCTGACATGTCTGTTCTAGTATATACTTGTAATACTTAGTAAATGTTTGAATAAATTGATAACTGGGCGTCACTTAATACAGTGTGTCCCTACACAGTCTAAGACTGCCAGCAATGATTGGACAGTGTCAGACTCTGTAGGAACACGCCCCTTTGGATACTTTCATGACACCTATGTTGCTGCACATTCTGAGTCGCCCTGCCTGCAGCTTATCAAGGGAGTCTCGCTGCTTGAAACCCCCATAATCAGTCAAGATAACACAATGTAAATAAAAAATTACAGGGCATCCCTTAAAATTAATGAACATTTATTGTATTAAATGAATACCTGCATTTCTCCAGAATTTAGTGCCACACTCTTGGATTTAGCTTATAGAGGTGTCCCAGTGAGAGGGATACATGCCATAATAGAGCATATTTATATATGCAGGTAGTACAAGGTTCCAAGAAAATATTGTGTACAAAGATATTTGTACTTAAAAGTTGTAGAAGTTAAATATAGTACTAATAGTAATATTCATATCATCAGCCACTGTAAGGGCCTGTTCACATCAGTGTTCGGTTTCTGTTGATGGGTTCCGTCAGACCTTTCCGTAGCGGTGGTTGAGCATGTGCGCTGTCGCTTCATCTAATGTCTATAGGAATGTCGAAAACTACCGAGAACAGCGCCCAACCGTTTCTGTCTTTCTCTTAGACAGTGAATGGAGCAGCAGGCGCATGCTTGACCCCCACTCCGTTCAAGCTCCTCCTCACTGCGTGGAGTCCAGTGTGGAGGATGTCAGGGTTTGGTACCCCCATTCTCACTATCGGTGGGGGTCCCTGGGATAGGTGATAATTTATGATTTTGGGAATACCCCTTTGACAAAAGTAAGGGTTTTGTTTGTGAATCAGTTTTTTTTTTTCATTAGAAAATAATTTATTTAAAAAATGTATTCAAAAATAGATTACTCATCTCAAAGTAGAAGTAATCTATATATATATATATATATATATATATATATATATATATATATATATATATGTATAATTTATCATGTATAATCTCTCACATTAATGTACACTATTATCATTTTCTTATTGTAGGACTCCTTTAAGCAGGCTTCCTTGGCTTTGTGCTGTTTATACTTTACATTTGTGGGACCAAACGCTAAATTGCCTGTGAGTCTATATAGCAGACACTGTTAATAATATATGAAATGATTTAATCATTAACACTTCTATGGTGTTAGAAAATACACTTCTCATTGTTCCAGCCCAGCTTCTTTCAGTGCACAATCACACTGTAACAATGGGCTGGAACAATGAGAAGTGTATGATGCTGATTGGACACTGATTGGTCAGCGTCATACACTCTTCTCCACAACGCCCAGTTGGTAAAAAGTAAAAACACACCCAGTTGTCTATTAAGAAACGAATTAGCATAAATCTAAATTTGTGCATAACTTTGTAAAAAGTTATCGTTTTTCAAAATAAAAACCACTGTTGTTATCTACATTACAGCGCCGATCACATTATGTAGGAGATAGGGCACTTATAATCTGATGACAGAGCCTCTTTAACCCCTACCCGCACCAGGACGTAACTGTCCGTCGTTGCGGGAGGTTACTTCCCGCACGAGGACGTATAGTTACTGAGTTTTCCCGGTGCACACTGTCGGCGACAGTGTGCACCGGGAAACGGGAGGTCAGCTGTCACCGACAGCTGAAACTCCCCTCTTGCCGGCCAGCGGTCCTTTGCCGTTGATTTAGGCGAATTAACCCCTTAAATTCGGCGATCGGGTGCAATCGCTGAATTTTGGGGGTTTCTAACATATCGGCAGACCCCGGTCCGAAATCGCGGGGTTTGCCGATAGTTACTATGGCAAACGGAAGCCAAACAATGGCTTCCGGGTCTGCCATGGACGGTAGCCCATCAGGACCAACCTTCGGCTGTCCCTGATAGGCTTCCTGTCAGAGTGACAGGAAGTCACTGTGTCGTTCCCGATGGCACACTGTCGGCGACAGTGTGCATCGGGAACTTGGAGATCAGCTGTCCCCGACAGCTGACACTCCAGTGTTGCCGATCAGCGGCTCATCGCCGCTGATTTCGGCAATTAACCCGTTACATGCGGGGCTCGATTGCGATCTCCGCATGTAGCGGGTTTGTAGCGCATCAGCAGCCCCCATGCAATCGTGGGGGCTTCTGATGCTTGTGATGGCACCCGGGGGCCAGACAACGGCCCCCAAGTCTGCCATGTATGTCAGCCTATGAGGATCAGCCTCTGCTGATCTTCGTAGACCAACTGTCAGAGTGACTGTGACGTCACACTGACAGTTGGAATACATTACACTATCTAGGTAGTGTAATGTATTCTAGCAGCGATCAGAGCTGCAGGTAAAAAAATGAAAGTGTAAAAAGTAAAAGAAAAGTTAATAAACAAAAATATAAAGTGTAAAAAGTAAAAAAAAAGTTAATAAAATGTTTTATAAAAGTGTAAATATAAAAGATTTTGTTTTCCTATAATAAGTCATTTATTATAGGGAAAAAATGAAAACGTTAAAAAAAAGTACACATATTTGGTATCACCGTGTTCGTAACGACCCAAACTATGAAACTATAAAATGTTAATTTTTCCGCACGGTGAACGCCGCAAACAAAATAAACGGAAAACTGTAAGCATCACTATTTTTTGGTCACCACCCCTCCCAAGATATAGAATAAAAAGTGATCAAAAAGTCGCATTTACCCCAAAATGGTACCAATAAAAACTACAACCCGTCCCGCGAAAAACAAGACCTCCCACAGCTTTTTTGACGAAAAAATAAAAAAGTTACAGCTCAGAATAGCGTGTCTCAGAAAATAAATAATTTTATAGAAACTTAATTTTATTGTGCAATCGCTGCAAAACGTAAAAAAAACTATACACATATGGTATCGGCGTAATCGTACCGACCGGCAGAATAAATAAAAACGTAATTTATTGCGCATGGTGAACGCTGTAATAAATAAAGAATTTAAAGCGCCAAAATCGCTGTTTTTTGGTCACCTTAGCTCTAAAAAAGATCCTGAGGGGCCAAAATGCTCACTATACCCCTAGAAAAATTCCTTGAGGGGTGTAGATTCCAAAATAGGGTGACTTTTGGGGGGTTTCCACTGTTTTGGTCCCGGGGCGTTGCAAACCCGACATGGCACTGAAAACCAATCCAGCAAAATCTGCGCTCCAAAATCCAAAAGGCCCTTGTTCCCTCCTGAGCCCTGCTGTGGGTCCAAACATCAGTTTACGACCACATATGGGGTATTGCCGTAATCGGGAGAAATTGCTTTACAAATGTTGGGCGGCTTTTTCTCCTTTATTACTTGTAAAAATGAAAAAATTCTATGTTTCCACAGAAAAATAGGTGATTTTCATCTTCACAGACTAATTCCACTAAATTCTGCAAAAAAACTGTGGGGTCAAAATGCTAAGTATACCCCTAGAAAAATGCCTTGAGGGGTGTAGTTTTCAAAATGGGGTCACTTTTTGGGGGTTTCGACTGTTTAGGTACCACAAGACCTCCTCAAACCTGACATGGTGCCAAAAATATATTCCTAGAAAAAGGAGGCCCCAAAATCCACTAGGTGCTCCGTTGCTTCTGCGGCCTGTGTTTTTCTGTCCATTAGGACACTAGGGCCACATGTGGGATATTTCTAAAATCTGCAGAATCTGGGCAATAAATATTGAGTTGCGTTTCCCTGGTAAAACCTTCTGTGTTACAGATTTTTTTTTATTACAAATGAATTTTGGCAAAAAAAATGAAATTTGGAAATTTCACCTCTACTTTGCCTTAATTCCTGTGAAACGCCTAAAGGGTTAAAATACTTTCTGAATGTGGTTTTGAATACCTTGAGAGGTGCAGTTTTAAAAATGGGGTGATTTATGGGGACTTTCTAATATATAAGGCCCTCAAAGCCACTTCAGAACTGAACTGGTCCGTGAAAAAATGGCCTATTGAAATTTTATTGAAAATATGAGAAATTGCTGCTAAAGTTCTAAGCCTCGTAACGTCCTAGAAAAATAAAAGTACGTGAAAAAAAATTATGCAAACATAAAGTAGACATATTGGGGATGTTAACTAGTAACTATTTTGTGTGGTATTACTATCTTTTTTACAAGCAAATACATTTAAATTTAGAAAAATGCTAATTTTTGCAAATTTTTGCTAAAATTTGAAGTTTTTCACAAATAAATATTGAATTTATCGACCAAATTTTTTCACTAACATAAAGTACAATATGTCACGAGAAAACAATCTCAGAATCGCTTGGATAGGTAAAAGTGTTCCGGAGTTATTACCACATAAATTGACACATGTCAGATTTGAAAAAATCATCTGTGTCCACAAGGCCAAAACAGGCTGTGTCCTAAAGGGGTTAAAGAGGGATAATAGCAACATCATACTTGTTTCTTTTCTGTCTCAGTTTCTTAGTAGGTTTTATGGAAATGTAATGCTGCAATGTAGACAAACCTCAAATTATGGAAGGGCCAAATAGGGCCAGATCTGGAAAGATAAAGTTAATGCATGACTGTAGGATCAGACTACACACAGAGTTTGTTTGTAGTCTGTGACCCTGGATACATATGGGTTTGTATAAGAGCTGTATACACAAAACAATAGAAAATCAATAGGGCCCATTTACGCTAGGACTCCATAGGGAAATAAGATACCTGTGAGTTGCTGAAAAAACAGGTTGTCTTTAACATTGTTCCCCTCTACGTTAGTGGAAACTTGTAATAAGTAAGTCACATGAAATGTGAATGGGGCTGTCAGAAACAGTCAATTTATTTCCAATGCTCTCATTCAACCCCATGATGGGACAGCGCATGCTCCCCCTTCTCTCAGGCCGAGAGTGGGAAATAAGATACCTGTGAGTTGCTGAAAAAACAGGTTGTCTTTAACATTGTTCCCCTCTACGTTAGTGGAAACTTGTAATAAGTAAGTCACATGAAATGTGAATGGGGCTGTCAGAAACAGTCAATTTATTTCCAATGCTCTCATTCAACCCCATGATGGGACAGCGCATGCTCCCCCTTCTCTCAGGCCGAGAGTGGGAACTTGTAGCCCCTCATTTTCCGCAATTGTGGGGATCCCAGAGGGGGGACTCTAACCTGTCTTATTTTTGCAACTTGTCTGATTGATGAAAACCATAGCCTTAAATCAAGTATTTAGTTTAGCACCAACATGAACACAGTTTTGTTTTCTAACAAAATAATGTTGTTTGTCTATGACATGCTGTAATGGCCGGAAGGAGGTGAAGGGAAAGTGAGCCCTAATCTACCCACCGCCCTGTCCCTGCCTACTTGCAACGACCCGCCCTAGGCGACGAGGTACAACTGGGCGGCGGTCCCTACGCTGTCTAAGTGCACAGGAAAACAAACAGGGAACATGCAAGGGAAGGGGCAGTAGCCACGGAACGCCACGAGGAAACGGAGCGGCGAACGGACAGTCAGGACCAGGACGAAGTGAGTACACCCAAGCGGGCAAGGAGACAGAAGCAAGCCAGGGGCAAAGCAAGGCAGGTCAAGCAGAACTGCAGCAAGGCAGAAGCACGGCAGAAGCAGGCTGGAGCAAGCAGCAGTGGGGCGAGGAATCCAAAAGAATTACAAGCACTGAGGGAGAGAACAGGGCAGGTAATAAAGGACAGGGGGCGGAGCTAACTCCGACAGACCAGGCCGCGATAGGCTCTCCCACTCCTGAGCCTGCCACCCTGGTTGGTGGGAGATGGTGTCAGTCGAACAGGTCTGGCCTCAGGTGTGGATTGATTAATCCCAGGAGTATACCTAGATGAAGTACCTGGCAGATCCCTAACAGTACTCCCCCTTTTATGAGGGGCCACCGGACCCTTACTAAGGGGACCCGGTTTAGTGGGGAAGAGAAGGTGGAACCTCCTGATCAATACCCCAGCGTGAACATCACGGGCAGGTACCCAAGTCCTCTCCTCCGGCCCGTATCCTCTCCAATGGACCAGGTACTGGAGGGAGCCCTGGACCATCCTACTGTCCATAATCTTGGCCACCTCGAATTCCACCCCCTCAGGGGTGAGAACGGGAACAGGAGGTATCCTCGAGGGGGACCAGGACGGGGAGCAGCGTTTAAGGAGGGAGGCATGGAAGACGTCATGTATGCGAAATGATGGGGGGAGCTCCAGACGGAAGGATACAGGGTTGAGGACTTCAATGATCTTATAAGGTCCAATAAATCGGGGAGCAAACTTCCTGGACGGGACCTTAAGGCGCAAGTTCCTGGACGACAACCAGACCAAATCCCCGACGACAAACCGGGGGTTAGCAGAACGTCTACTATCCGCCTGAATCTTTTGTGCGCTCTGGGACGCCTCTAGGTTCTTCTGAACCTGGGCCCAGACAGTGCACAGTTCCCGATGAACATCCTCTACCTCAGGATTATTGGAACAACCAGGGGAGACGGAGGAGAATCTTGGGTTAAACCCGAAATTACAGAAAAACGGGGAGACCCCTGACGAGTTACTGACCCGGTTATTCAAGGAAAATTCAGCAAGGGGAAGGAATGAGACCCAATCGAATTGACAGTCAGAGATGAAACATCTTAAATATTGTTCCAGGGATTGGTTGGTCCTTTCCGTTTGGCCATTAGTTTCGGGATGGAAGGCGGAGGAGAAGGACAGATCAATCTCCAACTTTTTACAAAAAGCTCTCCAAAATAAGGAAACAAATTGTACCCCACTGTCAGAAACGATATTGACTGGGGCCCCATGGAGACGCAGGATGTGTTTCACAAACAAAGAAGCTAACGTCTTGCCGTTAGGTAGCTTCTTAAGGGGCACAAAGTGGCACATCTTGCTGAAGCGGTCGACTACCACCCACACCACCGACTTGCCCTGAGATGGAGGCAAATCGGTGATAAAATCCATGGAGATATGGGTCCAAGGTCTCTGGGGAATGGGCAAGGAACGTAGTAGGCCCGCAGGTCGGGACCTAGGGGTTTTGGACCTAGCGCAAACCTCACAAGCGGCGACGTAAGCCCTAACGTCTTTAGGCAACCCAGGCCACCAATAGTTTCTGGTAATGAGGTGTTTGGTGCCCAAGATGCCAGGATGACCAGATAGAGTGGAGTCATGGTTTTCCCTGAGTACCCTCAGCCGGTATTGCAGGGGAACAAACAGTTTGTCCCCAGGGACGTTCCCGGGAGCTGCACCCTGATCAGCCGCGATATCAGAAGCTAAATCAGAATCCGTGGCAGAGACGATTATACCAGGGGGTAAAATACAAGCAGGATCCTTCTCAGAAGGAGGATTGGCCATGAAACTACGTGACAGAGCATCAGCCTTAATATTCTTGGACCCAGCCCTATAGGTAACCAAGAAATTAAATCTGGTAAAGAATAGTGCCCACCGAGCTTGTCTAGGATTAAGCCTCCGGGCCGATTCTAGGAAAACCAGATTCTTGTGATCCGTAAGGACCGTTACCTGGTGTCTGGCCCCCTCCAGGAAGTGCCGCCACTCCTCAAAAGCCCATTTAATGGCTAGAAGTTCGCGGTTGCCAATATCATAGTTACTCTCCGTGGGCGAAAACTTCCTAGAGAAGTAAGCACAGGGGCGGAGATGGGTGAGGGAGCTGGTACCCTGGGACAAGACGGCCCCCACTCCCACCTCGGAAGCGTCAACCTCCACAATAAATGGCTCCTCTTGGTTGGGCTGAATCAGCACGGGGGCCGAGATAAAGCACTTCTTGAGGGTCTCAAAGGCCTGGACGGCCTCAGGGGGCCAATGGAGGACATCAGCACCCTTGCGGGTAAGGTCCGTAAGAGGCTTAGCGACGACCGAGAAGTTGGCAATAAATCTCCTGTAATAGTTGGCGAACCCTAAAAAACACTGTAACGCCTTAAGGGAGGCAGGTTGGACCCATTCCGCCACAGCCTGAACCTTGGCAGGGTCCATGCGGAATTCATGAGGAGTGAGGATTTGCCCTAAAAATGGTATCTCCTGTACCCCAAAGACACATTTTTCAGTCTTAGCAAACAGATTATTCTCCCGAAGGACCTGGAGCACCTTCCTGACATGCTCCACGTGGGAGGACCAGTCCTTGGAAAACACCAGTATGTCATCAAGGTACACAACAAGAAAATTACCCAGGTACTCTCTCAGGATTTCATTAATAAAATTCTGGAAGACAGCAGGGGCATTACACAACCCAAAGGGCATGACCAGGTATTCGAAATGGCCCTCGGGTGTGTTGAACGCAGTTTTCCACTCATCCCCCTCTTTGATGCGGATAAGGTTATATGCCCCCCGTAGATCGAACTTAGAAAACCATTGGGCTCCCTGAACCTGATTAAAAAGATCCGTAATCAAAGGAAGTGGGTACTGGTTCCTTACGGTGACCTTATTCAGGTTACGATAATCAATGCACGGCCTAAGACCACCATCCTTCTTCCCCACGAAGAAGAAGCCAGCACCTACAGGAGAAGTCGAGGGGCGAATGAAACCCTTGGCCAGGCATTCTTGGATATACACCCTCATGGCTTCACGTTCAGGACATGAAAGATTAAATATCCTACCCTTAGGAAGCTTGGCACCAGGCACCAAATCGATAGCGCAATCGTAATCTCTATGGGGGGGCAACACCTCGGAGGCCTCCTTAGAAAACACATCGGCGAAGTCCTGAACAAACTCAGGAAGCGTGTTTACCTCCTCCCGGGGAGAAATAGAGTTAACAGAAAGACATGACATAAGACATTCATTACCCCATTTGGTGAGATCCCCAGTATTCCAATCAAATGTGGGATTATGCAACTGCAACCAGGGAAGGCCTAAAACCAGATCAGACGATAATCCCTGCATCACCAGTACAGAGCACTGCTCCAAATGCATGGAGCCCACAAGGAGTTCAAAAACAGGAGTATGCTGAGTAAAATAACCATTAGCAAGGGGAGTTGAGTCGATTCCTACTACAGGGATAGGATAAGGTAAATCAATACAAGGCATCTTTAGAGACATAGCAAATTCCGCAGACATGATATTAGCAGATGACCCTGAATCCACGAAAGCACTGCCCGTGGCAGCCCGGCCAGCAAACGAGACCTGAAAGGGAAGCAAAATTTTATTGCGTTTCACATTAACGGGAAATACCTGTGCGCCCAAGTGACCTCCCCGATGATCACTTAGGCGCGGAAGTTTTCCGGCTTCTTATTCTTGCGCCTGGGACAGGTGTTCAGTAGATGCTTGTCGTCCCCACAGTAGAAGCAGAGACCATTCATTCTGCGAAACTCCCTACGTTGTCGAGGGGACATGGAGGCCCCGAGTTGCATAGGTACCTCCGAGTCCTCCGTGGAGGGGCGAGGAGACGGGACCTCGGGGGGGATCGCAGAAAAGTCAGAGGGGAGCACATTGAAGCGTTCAAGCTGACGTTCCCTGAGACGTCGGTCAAGTCGTACTGCTAGGGCCATAACCTGGTCAAGGGAGTCAGACGAGGGGTAGCTAACCAGCAGATCCTTCAGGGCGTCAGATAATCCTAACCTAAACTGGCACCTTAGGGCCGGATCGTTCCACTGAGAAGCTACGCACCACTTCCTAAAATCAGAACAGTATTCCTCAACCGGTCTCCTACCCTGACGTAAGGTCACCAGCTGACTCTCGGCTAAGGCAGTCCTGTCAGTCTCGTCGTAAATGAGTCCGAGGGCAGAGAAAAAACGATCAACAGAGGAAAGTTCAGGGGCGTCAGGAGCCAAGGAGAAGGCCCACTCTTGGGGCCCTTCCTGGAGTCGGGATATGATGATACCCACCCGCTGGTTCTCGGAACCTGAGGAGTGGGGCTTTAGGCGGAAATATAGTCTGCAACTCTCCCGGAAGGAGAGAAACGTCTTACGGTCCCCTGAGAACCGGTCAGGTAACTTGAGGTCGGGTTCTAGAGGTGAGGTGAGGGGTACTACTAAAGCAGCGTCACCCTGATTGACCCTTTGGGCCAGGGCCTGGACCTGTAGGGAGAGGCCCTGCATCTGCTGGGCCAGGGTCTCAAGGGGGTCCATGATAGCGTCAGCGTAGGAGAAATGGTAGACTAGGTAAGGGCTTGTAATTATGTAATGGCCGGAGGAGGTGAAGGGAAAGTGAGCCCTAATCTACCCACCGCCCTGTCCCTGCCTACTTGCAACGACCCGCCCTAGGCGACGAGGTACAACTGGGCGGCAGTCCCTACGCTGTCTAAGTGCACAGGAAAACAAACAGGGAACATGCAAGGGAAGGGGCAGTAGCCACGGAACGCCACGAGGAAACGGAGCGGCGAACGGACAGTCAGGACCAGGACGAAGTGAGTACACCCAAGCGGGCAAGGAGACAGAAGCAAGCCAGGGGCAAAGCAAGGCAGGTCAAGCAGAACTGCAGCAAGGCAGAAGCACGGCAGAAGCAGGCTGGAGCAAGCAGCAGTGGGGCCAGGAATCCAAAAGAATTACAAGCACTGAGGGAGAGAACAGGGCAGGTAATAAAGGACAGGGGGCGGAGCTAACTCCGACAGACCAGGCCGCGATAGGCTCTCCCACTCCTGAGCCTGCCACCCTGGTTGGTGGGAGATGGTGTCAGTCGAACAGGTCTGGCCTCAGGTGTGGATTGATTAATCCCAGGAGTATACCTAGATGAAGTACCTGGCAGATCCCTAACACATGCTAGAGCGGTTGTACGAGCTTTCTACAGTCCACGTTGCCCATAGTAACTAATCCGATCAAATCTTTCCTTTTAAAATAACTTCCGGGAAGGTGAGAACTGGAATCTGGTTGCTATTGGTAGCAGTTTTTATGCATGAAGCCTATTTTTTCCTTGGGCTTTGTACCTATTGCGTTTGAGCCTTCTGTCGGAGGTAAAAATTGTGAGAATTTCCTGACGTATTCCTCAGATGGAAGGCTGCGACGTATGCCACTGTATAGGAATAGGTCGCAAATGGTCTACCATGTTAAAAAAGAGTTTACAGCGCGGTAATGTGGAATGACTCTGTGTAGCAAAGCGTAGTGGACTATACAGTGGAAAACAAGGTATACCAACGTATACTAGCTCCATGGAAGCCAAAAAGACACAATTTCAGCATCAATCGGGGAATAGAGCCCTATGGAGCTCTCTCGGCACGTACTTTGAACGTAGGTCTCAGACTATGGGAACAGTGCCATCATGAAGCATGCAAGAAACTGTTAATTTCTTGTTCTCCATGGAACTAAAAGTAACAGAATTACTGGAGGTATTAACTGACCATAGGATTTAGCATTGATAGTCATAGGGAGGGCAATGCAATTAGCAAGGAGTATTCATCCAGATGAGTAATAGGTAAAATTGTGTGTGGCTGAAGCGGTGTCTGTGAGGGGAAGTAAAGAGAAAACACTGGATCTCAGCTCTATCAGAAGAATTGTGGAAGAAATTACAAAATCAGTTCTGTATAATATATAATTCTAAGCGGGAAAATGTTAGAAAATGTCACATGGAGAAAAATTAACCACATGCGGCCCAAAATTTGTGCGAAATTT
Source organism: Rhinoderma darwinii (assembly GCF_050947455.1). Classification (NCBI taxonomy): domain Eukaryota; kingdom Metazoa; phylum Chordata; class Amphibia; order Anura; family Rhinodermatidae; genus Rhinoderma; species Rhinoderma darwinii. Next base: position 288,868,992 of record NC_134691.1, read on the forward strand.
GCCCCATCATAAGTATGTATAAGATAGCTCTAAATATAAAGCATACCACTATAACATAACCAATTATCACCACTATACACTGGACAGGTTCATTAACTAAATTCAATGACTCGCAGTTGACATCTGCACTGATTGTAGTATTTTAGGGCCTGTTCACATCAGCGTACGGTTTTCACTCATGGGTTCCGTCAGACCTTTCCGTCTGAGGAACCCATCAAAGGAAAGGCAAACGGCAACCATAGCTTCCGTTTGCATTACAATTAATTTCAATGGTAATGCTTCCGTTGCTAATGGTTTCCGTTTGTCTCCGTTACATAAGATTTCCTTCTTTTTGATGGAATCAATAGCGTAATTGACTAACAAACAAAATAATGTGGTTGAATAAATATGCACACCCTTAAACTAATACTTTGTTGAATTACCCTTTCACTTTATGACAGCATTCAGTCTTTTTGGGTAGAAGTCTATCAGCATGGCACATCTTGATTTGGCAATTGTTGCCCACTCTTCCTTGCAAAATCACTCCAAATCTATCAGATTGCGAAGGCATCTCCTGTGTACAGCCTTTTTCAGGTCACCCCACAGATTTTCAATGGGTTTCAGATCTGGGCTCTGGCTGGGCCATTCCAAAACTTTGATCTTCTTCTGGTGAAGCCATTCTTTTGTTGATTTGGAGGTATGCTTTGGGTCATTGTTGTGCTGAAAGATGACATTCCTCTTCATCTTCAGCTTTTTAGCAGAGGCCTGCAGGTTTTGTGCCAATATTGAGTGATATTAGGAACTGTTCATAATTCCGTCCACCTTAACTAAAGCCCCAGTTCAAGCTGCAGAAAAACAGCCCCAAAGCATAATGCTGCCTCCACCATGCTTCACTGTGGGTATGGTGTTCTTTTGGTGATGTGCAGTGTTGGCTTTGCGCCAAACATACCTTTTGGAATTATGACCAAAAAGTTCAACCTTGGTCTCATCAGACCATAAGGCTGGGTTCACACGACCTATTTTCAGGCGTAAACGAGGCGTATTATGGCTCGATTTACGCCTGAAAATACGGCTCCAATACTTCGGCAAACATCTGCCCATTCATTTGAATGGGTTTGCCGACGTACTGTGCCGACGACCTGTAATTTACGCGTCGTCGTTTGACAGCTGTCAAAAGACGACGCGTAAAATTACAGCCTCGTCAAAAGAAGTGCAGGACACTTCTTGGGACGTTTTTGGAGCTGTTTTCTCATAGACTCTATTGAAAACAGCTCCAAAAACGGCCGAAAAAATGGCGCGAAAACGCCGCGAAAACGGCGTGAAAAACGCAGCGAAAAACGTGAGTTGGGGTATGTTCACACGGCCTATTTACGGACGTAATTCGGTAGACGTTTGTCTGTACACACGAGGCGTAATTTATGCGCCGCTGTCAAATGACGGCGCGTAAATAGACGCCCGCGTCAAAGAAGTGACCTGTCACTTCTTTGGCCGTAATTGGAGCCGTTATTCATTGACTCCAATGAAAAGCAGCGCCAATTACGTCCGTAACTGACGCGGCGTTCAAGCGCCTGCACATGCCGTTACGGCTGAAATTACGGGGATGTTTTCAGGCTGAAGCATCCCCGTAATTTCAGCCATTACGGACGCCCTCGTGTGAACATACCCTTGCTCAAAAAACTTCTGAAAATCAGGTGCTGTTTTCCCTTGAAAACAGCTCCGTATTTTCAGACGTTTTTGGCTCAGCGTGTGAACATACCCTTAGGGTATGTTCACACGAGGGCGTCCATTACGGCTGAAATTACGGGTATTTTTCAGCCTGAAAACATCCCCTTAATTTCAGCCGTAACGGCATGTGCAGGCGCTTGAACGCCGCGTCCATTACGGACGTAATTGGCGCTGCTATTCATTGGAGTCAATGAATAACGGCTCCAATTACGGCCAAAGAAGTGACAGGTCACTTCTTTGACGCGGGCGTCTATTTACGCGCCGTCATTTGACAGCGGCGCGTAAATTACGCCTCGTGTGTACAGACAAACGTCTGCCCATTGCTTTCAATGGGCAGATGTTTGTCAGCGCTATTGAGGCGCTATTTTCGTACGTAATTCGGGGCAAAAACGCCCGAATTACGTCCGTAAATAGGCCGTGTGAACATACCCTAACACGTTTTCCCACATGCTTTTGGCATGCTTTATGTAGGGCTTTGCAAAACATAGCCAGGCTTGGATGTTTTTCTTTGTTAGAAAAGGCTTCCGTCTTGCCACCCTACCCCACAGCCCAGACATATGAAGAATACGGGAGATTGCTGTCACATGCACTAGACAACCAGTACCTGCCAGAAAGTCCTGCAGCTTCTTTAATGTTGCTCTAGGCCTCTTGGTAGGCTCCCGTACCAATTTTCGTCATGTCTTTTCATCAAGTTTTGAGGGATGTCCAGTCCAGTTCTTGGTAATGTCACTGTTGTGCCAAATGTAATCCACTTCTTGATGACCGTCTTCACTGTGTTCCATGGTATATCTAATGCCTTGGAAATTCTTTGGTACCCTTCTCCTGACTGATGCCTTTCAACAATCAGATCCCTTTGATGTGTTGTAAGCTCTTTACGGACCATGGCTTTTACAGTCACATGCAACAAAGAAAATGTCAGGAAAATCCTAATAGAACAGCTGAACTTTATATGGGATTACTCAGAATCACTATACATATTGGCACCTGTGTACTGACTATTATTTAATGTGAGTATAAATGTGATTGGCTAATTCTGAACACATCCACATCCCACATTATAAGAAGGTGTTCACACTTATGCAAAAACATGGGGAACCTGGTATGACAAGCTGCTGGAAAGTAAGCTGCTAAGCTGTTGTGGTGCCGACAGGCACAAGTGAGGGAGCGAAGACCTTGAGTGTGAATCGGTCTGGAGCATTGGTGAGTGATGGGCAGAAGTCTCCCCACATGCTGTGAAATACTGTCAGCCGAGTGGTAGGCAGCAGCCTCCTCGAAAGAGACGATGATATTGGCGGGTGACTGTGGCAGGAGCTTACCAGCAACTATTATTAGCAAGCAGGCCAGTTCAGGCCTAGCATAGGCCAGAATTGCAGCGTCTATCCACCGGGAACCAGATATGCCTGTCTGTGACTTAAGGGTTTAGAAGACATGGCTATCAAAAGCATCCATCTGATGCAGAGAACGAAGTGCAGTCATTAGATGGCAGATCCATTCTCTTTCTCTATATTGTACATGGATGTCAGTGCAGATCGTAGGAGATACAAGTGAGCGCCCTCTAGTGGCTGCTCACATGTACCTTCCATGCCACAGAGAAGCCATGTGGCTAGCAGCAGCATGTGGCTGACACTAATGGGAGACCCTGTGTGGCTGGCACTAATGGGGTCACGGCACTGACACTGTAAAAGAGGGGCACAGTGTGACTGACACTGTTATAGGGGGAATTGTGAGGCTGTTTGAATTCTATTTTAAGCAACTTACTGTGTTATGCCTAGTGCAATCCATGACAGGTATTTTCACTTTTCCTTTAGGTTTTCCAAAAAATATCATTTGGTAAGTGTAAAACGAGACATGAGTTATGTGATTTCTGCTGTGTTGTAATATTTTTAGGTAGAATAATCTTATGATTGCTGTCATCAGTACCCCTATCTTTGTAAAAAATGGAAAATATACAATAATGGAGAAAGAGGAGGTGATATAATCCAAAGATTATTAATCATGAGCTTAACTTGGAACCGTTCATTCCTGAAGTTAAAGTATTGGATGCAGAAAAAAATTAGCAAGCGTCATAATCTCAGCGAATTTGATAAGGGCCAAAATTCTCGGTATGCAGTGGTTAGTACTTACCAAAAGTGGTACAAGGTGGGACAACCGGTAAATCAGAGACAGGTCATGAGCACCAAATGCTCATTGATGTATGTAGTGAGCCAAGGCTTGTCTGTCTGGTCCAATCCCACAGAGGAGCTACTGTAGCATAAGTTACTGAAAAGTTAATGCTGGCTATGATAGAAAGGTGTCAGAACCTAAAGTACATTGCATGGTGCTGTCTTTGGGGCTGCATAGGCTTGTCAGAGTGTGTATACTGACCCTGTCCACCACCGTAAGTGCCTACAGGGGGCACATGAGCTTCAGAACTGGACCATGAAACAATGGAAGAAGGTGGCCTGATGAATAACGTTGTCTTTTACATCATATTGACAGCCGGTTGCATGTGCGTCGCTTACCTAGGCAAGAGATGGCACCAGGATGCACTATGGGAAGAAGGCAATCCGGCAGATGCAGTGGACAATATTCTCCTGGCATTCATGTGAATGTTTCTTTGACACGTACCACCTACCTAAACGTTGTTGGAGGCCTCTTCATGGTAACAGTATTCCCTAATGGCAGCGGCGTCTTTCAGCAGGATAATGCACCCTGCCACACTGTAATTGTGAAATTCATTTGCTCAGTCCCTTACATGCAATCTAATAGACCACAGGAAGCTGCTTTTAAAGGCTATGTACGTACAGCTTTAAAATAGTTTTTGTTTTTTTAAATAAAAATGTTTATCAGTGTGTTTGGTGCAAACAGGCAGGATCGAGCTTTTACCAATCACAACTAAGTTCATCATTTAGATGTGAAAGATAACAGGTGGATCCTGCATGAACCCGCTGACACTGAACACGTCAGTGCCCTTGACCTCTCAGAGCAAGATACAGCTTCTCCGTATACAGGATACAAAGCAGCTGTATCTCAAAAAGTATAAATAATTTTTAATAAAAAGTAATTAGAATGTTGCACTAAACACAGTAAACACACACGCCTAGAGCAGTAGTAAAGACTTCCTTCAATTTAAGTTCCAACAATTTTAGGGGCATGGGTATTAAAACATAAGGTAAATCCAACAGGGGTGGAACTACATAGCCATAGATGCTGCTGCTGCTACAGGACTCATGGACTTAAAGGAACAGTGTCATCACAAATTTTTTTTTCATATGTTAAAGATGTTAGTGCTTTATTAAAAACGTTTATATTTATTTGTGTGTTTGTGTTTTACTTTTTCTTATTTTTACACGTTTTCTTCCCTATGGGGGCTGCCATTCTTTGTTCCATTTCTGTATGTGTCGATTAACGACACATACAGACATGGAATACGGCAGCCACAGTCCCATAGGGACTGTGAACGGCTCCCGTCCCATCCACTTCTGTGTACGCCGTCTGTGTGGGAACTGCGCATGCGCCGCTCCCACACAGTCCAATTTGAAATTGGCGCCGTCCGGCGCCATTTTCCTGTGGACCGGAAGTCGCGGCCGGACAGTAAGATTACTACTTCCGGTCGCGGCTTCCGGACTTGTGCACTTGGACCAGCGGCAGCAGACGGAGCGGACGGGCCGGAGGGAGCCGCGGCAGCAGGAGCAGGTAAGAGATTTCAATGTATGTTCGTGTTTGTGTACGTTTACTACTGTATGTAAACCTACTACACTGTGTGTTAGCTCAAAAAATGGCGACACACAGTGTAGGAGGATAGACCGTTCAAACCCCTCGTTTATCCCGGCACTAGCCAGGATAAAGGAGGGGGGGATGCTGAGAGCTCACTAGAGCGAGGGCTTTTTACCCAATTTTGCAATGCTGCAATTTTGGGAATAGCTCCATCTAGTGACCAGCAATGGGAAATATTATAAATTAGAATCTAATTTATAATATTTCCTGACTCGTGAAAAAAATAAAAAAAATTTGAACAATGTTTAATCACCTACACACTAAATGTTTAATTAAAAAAAAAAAAACATGTTTTTCTGGCAACACATTCCCTTTAAGCTTTTGGTCCTCTTCACCTTTGTTTACCGCAAATAGAGGGATCTTGTCTAAGGTCTATTTTTTTTGGGGGGGGGGGGGTTTGGTCTGAGGTCTGAAATTATTTAGGGGTTTGGCTGGGGGTCTGGATTAATTTTGAGGTCTGGTCAGGGGTCTGAATTTATTTAGGAGGTTTGGTCTGAGGGGTGTATTTAGGGGGTCTGGTCTGTGGTCTGAATTTAGTATTTGGGGTTGGTCAGGAGACTGAATTAATTTGGGGGACTGGATTTATTTTGAGGTCTGGTCTTGCGTCTGCATTTATTTAGGATTCCTGGTCTGAGGTCTGTATTTGAGGGTGTCTGGTCTGTGGTCTGAATTTAGTATTTGGGGTCTGGTCAGGGGTCTGAGATTATTTAAGGGTCTGGTGTAGAGTTTGAAATAATTTTGAGGTCTGGGGTCCAGATTACTTTTGAGGTCTGGTCTGTGATCTGAACTTATTTAGAAGGCCAGGTCTGTATTTAGGGTGTCTGGACTGAGGTTTAAATTTATTTAGGGGTCTGGATTTATTTTGGAATCTGGTCAACGGTATAAATTTATATTTGGGTCTTGTTTACACATTATATCTATGGGGGCATGTGTCTTATATTTAATTGTCAGGCCATACTGGGAGTTGTACTTTGACGAAAGTTGTGGTTTTTTTTACCACGATTCAGCCCTGAAAGTAGTGGAGTAGCCACATTTATAGGTGTTTATATCCTTGAGGAGCATAGCATGGTCTTCTTAAAACATAAGGAATTTTGCATAATAACTTATAGCATGTCCGAATTGCTTGAGTAAGGTTTTTTTTGGTCATTGTAAACATTAGTGCATGGGTTGATTTAGTAACGCAATCCTTGTTTCACTCTGCTATTGATTTCTTTTGATATAGAGATTGGCATTTTTTTGGGTGGACACAAATCCAACATTTTATTTTAAAGAACATATCTTTATGCCAGTGCTGGAGGGTTGTCAAGCTTATAGAATAAAGCACATTCTTGCAAAAGGGTTTTTCTTATTGCATCACAAAATCTATTCATTCAATATCAGTAAGATATAAATAAACTTCACCCAAGGTGCCAGAAAAGTCCATAAGGATTCTAGATGGATTTCAGTCTATGGATTATGAATCTTGCGCAGAGACCATGAGGAGAAAAATTGGCGTCTTGCGATGCGTATCGGGGAGAGAGATCCTCCTTGTAAAGGGATATCCAGAAAAACCCATTTGCAAATAAAATAGAAAGTGTTATGTGATTTATTCTATTGCCTTGTTGATCCAAGAATTTGAAATCTTCTAGTTTAGCACGCTAAGCCGAAAAAGCCACCATTAATACAGGGTCAAACTATTTATTATTGCCACAGATTATCACGGCTGCCATTACCTGACACATCTCCAGAAAAAAACATCAAATAAATATGGCATCTCAGGGATTGTTTCCTCTCACACAGTTTGAGAATCTTCCAGTGACTGCAGAACAGATTTAGAGGGAGACTAGGAAGGACCCCATAATATTCGAAGTAATATTTAGCTACTCAGTGTGGATGGAGTTTCAAGCACCGGTCCCAGTTAGCACCATTTTACCACCGCCTCCAGATTACACTGGACAATGGTTGTATAATGTGAAGCATTATAGTCATTCTTCCATCTTCTTCCATCTAGTCTGAGAGCTCAAATATTAAAACAGCTACATGTTGGCCATATTGGAGTGGTAAAGATGAAAGCACTAGCTAGGGGCTATGTATCATGGCCTGGAATCAACCAACAAATTGAAACAACTAGCACATCGATGTGTTGGGGTTCCGAATGTACAAAACATGCCAAAAATAGCACTTTACATCCCTTGGAATGGTCGACTATACCAAAGATATTTATGTGTATTTTGCTGGACCTTTCATAACTACTACAAATCAACATCCTGCAAAGTTGTTTCCAGGTCTTCCCTTACAGTTGAGACTAGATCTCCTCAGACAAGATCTACAGAAAACTGTGCAACAAAAACAGCTGAAGCAAATGCACAGATCTATCCATAAGAGAATGTGTGATTTTGATATGGGACAAACTGTTCTGGCAAAGTATTACACTGGAGAACAGAAGTGTCTTGGAAAGATCACGGCACAAACCGGTCCACTTTCTTACAAAGTGGAGGTCTCTCCTGGCATTACCTGGAGACATCATTTCAACCAATTTAGGAATATGAAGATAGCTGCTGTTGAAAACATGCCACGTTCAGTGCACGCCTCACCTTCTGTCCCATCTGTCTTGCCTGATACTGTACCTGCCATTTCAGGTACTGAATTACCTTCTGAATCTGCTACTGAGACTCTCATCACCAATGGAAGTTTCTTAGTCACTACCCTCAAGCTCTGATCAGACCACCGCTACCTGAATAGAGATGGATAGACATTACCCCACAGTAGTTAGGATCCACTAGACCGTTGTATTTGTGTTCATTTGTTTTGTTCCTGAATATCTCTGTTAATGGGGATTACAACTCCACTTCAAAGAAGAACTTTTATTGTAGTGGAGAAGATTGTTATGTATTAGATACGTATCAGATAATGTTTTGCTTACATCCTGTGTTTTCATTGTAAACATTAGTGCATGGATTGATTTAGTTTCCTAATCCATGTTTCATTCTGCTGTTGTTTATTTCTTTTGCCTTGTTTTGTCAGTTAATTTTTCCTGTTCCTGTAAATACCGGTTGATGAAAACTATGTACGGCTCGTGTATATATTACATAATAACACAATAATATACCTGAATGAAAACACTACAGTCGCCACAGAACGCAACACACAAAATTTGACTAAATTATAGCTCCATAGCTAATAATTATGAATGCTGTAACTTTTGTACTTTATGGACTTTGCTATAAAACAGGAGAAGGTCAGGAGCAAAACTGTCTTATATAGGAAGAAAAATACAACACACTATAATAGAACAGGAAGAGTTAATAGCACAGCTGGCGGTGAATTTTTGAGCATAGATATTCTTAAATGATATCAGGGGTAGTAGTAGTTAGGTACAAGTTTTTTTTACCACCTCACATGCCGAAGTCACAACTTACAACTGATTCCACTGAAATTCTCTTATAGGTAATGTGAATTACTTAAACTGGAATTCATTATTACCAAAAAGAGCATTAACATTACTATTAGCATCAGGAAAATTACGCAACTCAAATTATTGTTAGCATTTAATATTCAAATATACATACCTACATTAAACAAAAACGTCTGCGCCCACTAACCTACGATAAAGATTAACTTCTTTGGTGAGTGTATATGTGATGGAATTGAGCATGTAAATACCTTCTGTGTTAAGACTTTGTTATTTTCTAAATTTAACAAATTTATAAAATTGACCAAAATGTTTTATTTTGGTTACATTTTAGCCCTCTCCACTTATAAGGCACACTTCCGTCGGTCGTTTTATTGCCGCTAACGACGGCTCCGTGAAACACGGGCCGCACACGGATGGCTTCCATGTGCAGTCCGTTGTTTCACTGACCAAATCAATGAAAAGGCAGAGACTGTTCCGTCAAAAACAGTTAAAACAACGGAAGTGTGCATGGCCCCATTGAAATGAATGTGTCAGGGTGCTATCCGTTAAAACAACGGATAGCACCCTGACGAAAAAACAAAAATGGGCATGAGGCCTTAGGCTGTATCAGGGTTGCCAACCGTCCATTAATTTACGTAATGTCTGCAAAAAGCAGGTGTTTTTTTTCTGTTGTCCAAAGTGTATGGCAGAATAAACCCTATCCGAGTCTGCCAGATCATGTAGAGGTTAGGGAATTTTTTGATCCTCCAGTCCTCTCCTGTATGGCACAGTCAATCAGTGCGCTCCCACTCAGTCTTTCCTGCAACCAGCCCAGGCCTGGCTGCTGTAAGTACACAGTAGTGTAGTAAGTTTATAGTGCCTACCACGTGCCAACATGGTTTTAAATGAAAGTACTGCACTTCACTTAGAGCTTTATCATATAACTTGATTAGATATAATTCAGTTGCTTCATTTTTCATATGTCAAGACAACTTTATAATTGTCTAAGATAAGACATTCAGAAATATTTCAAATGTCTATACATCCACAGTGACAAGCAGCAAGCAATATGATGTATCTCCCAGTCATGTATGGGCACTTTTAATGCTTGTTTTGTTATCTTTAGGGCTCATTCAGACGAGCACGTTCTGTTGAAATAACTGACAGCACACGGACCCATTCAACTCAATGGAGCTATTCAGACATGCGTGATTTTTCACGCAGCCTGTGTCTGTTGCGTAAAACTCACTGCATGTCCTATATTGGTCCATGTTTGCGTATCAGAGTTGTCCATTGAACTCAATAGTTACATGAAATTAACGCACAGCACACGGGCAACATCTGTGTGCTGTGCGTTGTTCATGCACAGTTGCTAAGGAAATTGGGTAAGAAAAAAAAAAAGCAGGATGTGCTTGCAGACCAGCGTGGACGAGCTAGTGGTGAAGTTTATGGGACACCAGGGCGGATGCATACAATGATCGCATCAAGAAAGATGCAACATGAGAGGCCATTGCAATAAGCATGTTCCAGAAGCAGTGGTCCAGTGCGAGGCCTGTTGAAAAAATCTAAGTTTGGTACAACCATAGTAGAGCCTCTAGCTTTAAATATTGTATATAGATGCCCTTTATCCATTCCTGTCATGTGCCGCAGATTTTGCAGGTTTTAGCGTAAAAAATTATTTTATCCATTACCGCTATCTGGTCCTGATAGAGATGGTGTCACCATAAATGCCCCATTTATATATTTGTGTCATGTGTCCCTGTTGAGCAAGTTTTAACAAATATTTCAGTCCTTTACGCCTTGTGCCCCTGATAGAGCTGGTGTCACCGTAAAAATGAAGCATTCATGTCATGTCGGCCTTGTAAAACAGGTTTAATCGTACAATCACCCCTCAGATAACTACGGTATAAATATGTTTTTTTCAACAGCGGATGACATCAAGGTCCGCTGACAAAGCACTAGGGACAAATATAGATGCAAAATCATGACACAGAAAGGGAGAAGTGGTTCTGCTCTGTCCAAAAAAGACTGTATCTGTTCACTCAGCAGCTTGCTTTCTGCGTCTTTAAACTTTGCCCGTAAGTATCCTAAAAAAAAATAAAAAATTACATTGGTTGTTAAAGGGGTTTTCCCACTACTGGACAACTGATGACCTCATATCTTCCAACTTTTGAATTCGGAAAAGAGGGAAATTTTTAAGCCACGCCCCTAACCACGCCCAATATCCCGCATAAACACATCAAATCATGGCCAGATCCTTCTGCAAATAACAAGCGCACATTCTCACTGTGGATCTCTAGACTGTCTGGATATCACCAATATTATGGATCTGGTTATGTCGTCTTTATGTTACTTTTCCTAACTTGGGTATAACATTTTCTCATCATGACAGCAGCTGCAGGACAAACCAAAAGGCTGAGAACAATGAAAGTCAAGAGGGAGACCCTGTGGTTGATGACTATTCAATTGACAGGTACCAGAGTTACATGATGGAGATTTTTTTTTCCAGTTGTGTAACTCTGCTACCGATCAATGGTAAATCATCTACCAGATCCCCCCTGTAGATTGCTCCACACACAGCCTCCCTGTACATAGCGCCAGACACAGCCCCCTGTAGATAGCTCCACACACAGCCCCCCTGTAGATTACTTTGCACACAGCCTCCCTGTACATAGCGCCAGACACAGCCCCCCTGTAGATAGCTCCACACACAGCCCCCCTGTAGATTGCTTTGCACACAGCCTCCCTGTACATAGCTCCAGACACAGCCCCCTGTAGATAGCTCCACACACAGCCCCCCCTGTAGATAGCTCCAGACACAGCCCCCCCTGTAGATAGCACCACACACAGCCCCCCTGTACATAGAGCCACACACAACCCCCCCTGTAGATAGCTCCAGGCACAGCCCCTCTGTAGATAGCGCCACACACAGCCCCCCCTGTAGATAGCGCCACACACAGCCCCCATGTACATAGCCCCACACACAGCCCCCTGTAGATAGCTCCACACACAGCCCCCCTGTAACTAGCGCCACACACAGCCCCCCTGTAGGTAGCGCAACACAACCCCCTTATACTTTGTGCCACAATGCCGCCAGAGCGGAGATCGGTAGAGGTAGCAGGCCCTACTGCTGCCACTCTCCGCTCTGCTTTGACGTCAATCACCGTCAGAAGAAAGCAGGAGTCTTGCAGCGGCGTTCTCACTGGTGTCGATGCCAGACCGGTGAGGTCAGATGACAGGTCAGGTGACTGGACTGGTCCACTCCCGTGCCGGCATCGATCCCAGTGAGAACACCGCCGCAAGACTCCTGCCTTCTTCTGATCGCTGCTGCAGACGTCTGGCATGCAGGACGCCTGTCAGCAGCGATCAGCTGTTTTGATACAGCTACAGCGCCCAGCGGGACATTTTGCAGACCGCCTGGGATGGCGGGACCCCGATGAGAAACCGGGACTGTCCCACCGGATTCGGGACGGTTGGGAGGTATGGATGACCTATCCACTGGATAGGTCATCAGTATACAATCGGTGGGGTTCCGACACCCGGCCCCAGCACCGATCAGCTGTTCCGGCTGCCCCCAGGCCCTCGACATCCATGCCGGAAGCAGTTGGCTCCGGTCACAGAACAGCGGTCGAGCTGCAGTACTGTGGATAGGTCATCAGTTTTCCGGTTGTGGAAAACCCCTTTAATACGTGTATTATATTGTAAAATATAAGTTTTTTTTTCTAAATTTAGCCCGGAGGACAACCTAGAGGAGGAAGAGGAGAGGGGAGAGGTGGAGGAGAGCACACTACATACCCCGGCTCAGGAACGCCCGGATCCTGATGATCCAGCCAATCCAGGGACTTCATCTGGCCACAGTGCCAGCAAGAGGAAAAGGGTGCTGCTAGCCAGGTTGACTCCACGGTATTGGAGTACTTAAATAGGAACAAACCTGAAGATGAGGTGGACACATTCGCCTGTACCCTAGCTCCATGTTGGAGGCTGCAACTCCCCCTAATGACCCCAGGGAGTGCTTTACAGCAGTGGAGCACTGGCGACTCTATGGCCAAATTAGTCCTCAGCCATTACCACTATCCACTTATACATCACCACCTCCATCAATGCCAACAATCACCCAGATTATCCCAAGCAAATGCCTCCTGAGTCAAACTCCCAAAATCTTTATAGGGGGTCGTACTACAGCCCACAGGAGCCTTATTATTCTTCTCCAACTCCTTGGCAATCTGCAGGCCAAACGCCTTCAGAGAGCAGAGTCCACTCCAGCGAGTGGACCACCATCCTTTCCTGATATGTTTAATTTATAATTTTTTGTTTTATTGTATATATTTTTGTTATGAGCAGCCTCATTTTTGTGCTGTTGTTTTGCACCTTTTAATTTTAATAAAAATTTTTTTTATAAAATAATATTTGGTATCCAAAATATTGTGCTTTTTTTTTCATGATTGGTGGTGGGTGGGCAAGAATTTTGCATGTATTTGTGGACAAATCAGGAAACTGGTGACAAACAAATTTCTTTATTTAGGAAATAAACCCACTCTATATATACTTAACTAGAGGGGGAAAAAAATAGGTATTAGTTGATATTTAGGTCAAAGTGTTAAAATCCTTTAAATACGCCTTGTATATGGGGAAAGTATTTGGGTATGTGCACACACACTAATTACGTCCTTAATTGACGGACGTATTTCGGCCGCAAGTCCCGGACCGAACACAGTGCAGGGAGCCGGGCTCCTAGCATCATAGTTATGTACGACGCTAGGAGTCCCTGCCTCTCTGCAGGACAACTGTCCTGTACTGTAATCATGTTTTCAGTACGGGACAGTAGTTCCATGGAGAGGCAGGGACTCCTAGCATCGTACATAAGTATGATGCTAGGAGCCCGGCTCCCTGCACTGTGTTCGGTCCACTACTTGCGGCCGAAATACGTCCGTCAATTACGGACGTAATTAGTGTGTGTGCACATACCCTTTTTGTAACGCATATTAAAAACTAAAAAGTTCATATTTTGACCTAAATATGAAAGCTTGCAACCCGCATCAAGGGTCCTCATAGTATTGCGACTCCCTACACTAACCAAACAAAACTAAAATAATGCAAACTATAAACACAAAATCAAACTTTGCACATGCCATCTCTAGCGGATAGAGTCCTGCTGTCAGGGCACGGCTCCCTCAGGGCTCACAAAATAATCTGCAAAGAATTCCCAGATTCTGAGTCCAGATGTTCCAGATCTTCCTTGCGGTGTCTCATCTGTAGTAAATGCTCCAGTGGTCATGTGTTGTTCAACGTCACCATCACCTGCTGAATCATACATCCGGGTGAAATTGTGCAGGATGACACAGGCTTTTATGACGTGGGTCACATTGTCCGGATCCATCTGTATTGTGGACATGAAGACCCTCTATTTGTTTGCGAGTATACCAAAGACGTACTCAACAAACCGACGAGCGGGAAACCATGTTGGGAAAGAAATGCTTGGAGAGTCCAAAGGCCTCATCTGCAACTAGGACAAATGGTGCCGGGGGTCCTGAAGATCCGGGCATTAGGCAGAGTTCTGGGAGTTCTGTGAGGGCTAGCTGGTTGTTAAGAAACCGCTGACCCATTCTGGAAGCCCTGAAGATGCCAAGGCCAACTGCACTACTGAGAAATCCTGCTTGTAATTGTAGAATCGGGCCCCTGAGTGTGGCGGCTTCTTGACATGGATGTGTTTCCTATCCAGCAATTTGTAAATTAAGCATTGTCCATGTACCCAGCCGCAATGCGCATCCAACGTTCTGCCATGGGTAGAGGCATCACCGTGTCTTTGAGTCTCTGCCAGATGAGCTTAGAGGTAGATTGGATAATCCTGGAAATGGTCGACGTCCCCAGAAAAAAATCAAAATGCAAGGACACTAAAGAATTTCAAGTTGCAAGGAATCTGAAGAAATAAGAAAAAAAAACGCACAAACGATCAACATCACTGCCCTGTTTATAAGCCTCCTCAACGTGCTCTGTAAGGTAACCTACAGTGCAATTAAAAATAGCAATGACATTACTATTTATTGGATCGGGTCTTTGTGGCCTTCACAATACTAGTTAGATTAGCAAGCTAACACATGTTGTAAGGGGGCATTAAATGTAATGATAGGTATATCATCCTGAGGGAATCACGGGGGAATTGGGTAAGACCATTTTCCATAATGCTAGCTGTATCAGGCTGACAGGGCAGATTTTTTAAAAAAGCAGACAGTGTGTATTCTTACCTCAGGGTGACGATGAGCTGTTGCCCAGGTGAAATGCTGCGTCGGATGTTCGTGTTCTGAAATGTTAGTCCAGGAAGCAGCTCCCCCAGCAGACGGTCAAATGTATGGACTGACAACCGACAGAAAGAATGAAATTTTGCCGGATGGAGCCGCAGGTCCTCATACAGGGTGTGGAAGTGCCTTTTGGAAGCATGTTGGGAGACAATGGGATGAACCCAAAGCCTCCTTCTCCTCCTAGGTTCTTACTCCATGATCTGGCGTCGCTCTCCATATGTCCGAGAGATAAGCCTGACAGAAGAACATGGTCCATGAGTTTGAATTACATATTCATGAGCCAAAAAGTAGTCAAAAATCAAACTGACAAAGCAGAGGAATCAGACAAAGCTCTTTACACCATACAAAATGGCATCTAGCGATCTAGTGATTTCCTGAGGGTTGGGACAACATTGTGGCAAAAGTCCTCCTCAGGTTTTTTTGGGCACCCGTTAAATATGCATTACAAACTGATGACATTGTGCTAAACATGGACATACAGAACTAACACGGAGATACTCACATGCGTAAAATTGCGTACGATAAACGACCACGGTCATGTGAATGTAGCTTAACTGTAGGTGAAAAAAATATTAGTAGATAAATAGGGTTTTTAAATGACCTTGAATGAATATGGGAGGATAATTCTGTGTCACCAAGTGATAATTTCATACAGGAGAATGGATGAATGGATAGCTTTAAAATTTATATTTATTTATATATTTTTTTGCATATATAACATACATACAATAGAAAAACAAACATGTGCACAATATAGCAATATGAAAATAATGGAAACCTGTGACTGCCCTGCCTTTGGTCATCAAAAAAGAAAAAGGAGGAGGGTGGAGGAAAAAAACAGGGACACTAAGGTATAGTAACTGCTATGCAGTACCGAGTCCTCCTTCCTGCAAGCCCATTTGTTACCTAAGTCTCTGATTTGGTGGACCTTATTCTCTTCCATACAGGTTTCATATAGGTAATATCGGTACACTTTTGATGCCACCTTAACTATCCTTGTGCAGATGTTAGTTTTCTAATTAGACACCAGTTCTGATGTGGCCACTTTAAGAACCCTATTAATAACCCATCTTAAAAATTCGTATTTTATAAAATGATAGAGAAACTAGGATTGGATGCTATGCACAATAATGTCCCCTTTTCCTTAAAGACCGATAATATCTTAGGCTCATTGTTTGAAAAATCATTGTTTGTGACTGAATTCACTTCATCTCGTAACTAAAATCTATGCCAGATGTATTTGTGACTCTAAAGATGAACTTCAGCAGAGAAATGGGAAAAGGGTGTTAGATTTCTGCACAGGGATTTGTTACACAAATATGTGCTTCCACACCACTGGTTGAAGGTAGGAAAATAAGCTCATCCAAGTGGAAAATTATATATATATATATATATATATATATATATATATATATATATATATATATATACACACACATATATATATATATATATATATATATATATATATATATATATATATATATATATATATATATGTATATACAGTGAAGGAAATAAGTATTTGATCCCTTGCTGATTTTGTAAGTTTGACCACTGTCAAAGTCATGAACAGTCTAGAATTTTTAGGCTAGGTTAATTTTACCAGTGAGAGATAGATTATATTAAAAAAAATAAAAAAAATCACATTGTCAAAATTATATATATTTATTTGCATTGTGCACAGAGAAATAAGTATTTGATCCCTTTGGCAAACAGGACTTAATACTTGGTGGCAAAACCCTTGTTGGCAAGCACAGCAGTCAGACGTTTTTTGTAGTTGATGATGAGGTTTGCACACATGTTAGATGGAATTTTGGCCCACTCCTCTTTGCAGATCATCTGTAAATCATTAAGATTTCGAGGCTGTCGCTTGGCAACTCGGATCTTCAGCTCCCTCCATAAGTTTTCGATGGGATTAAGGTCTGGAGACTGGCTAGGCCACTCCATGACCTTAATGTGCTTCTTTTTGAGCCACTCCTTTGTTGCCTTGTCTGTATGTTTTGGGTAATTGTCGTGCTGGAAGACCCAGGCACGAGCCATTTTTAATGTCCTGGTGGAGGGAAGGAGGTTGTCACTCAGGATTTGACGGTACATAGCTCCATCCATTCTCCCATTGATGCGGTGAAGTAGTCCTGTGCCCTTAGTAGAGAAACACCCCCAAAACATAATGTTTCCACCTCCATGCTTGACAGTGGGGATGGTGTTCTTTGGGTCATAGGCAGCATTTCTCTTCCTCCAAACACGGCGAGTTGAGTTAATGCCAAAGAGCTCAATTTTAGTCTCATCTGACCACAGCACCTTCTCCCAATCACTCTCAGAATCATCCAGATGTTCATTTGCAAACTTCAGACGGGCCTGTACATGTGCCTTCTTGAGCAGGGGGACCTTGCGGGCACTGCAGGATTTTAATCCATTACGGCGTAATGTGTTACCAATGGTTTTCTTGATGACTGTGGTCCCAGCTGCCTTGAGATCATTTACAAGTTCCCCCCGTGTAGTTTTCGGCTGAGCTCTCACCTTCCTCAGGATCAAGGATACCCCACGAGGTGAGATTTTGCATGGAGCCCCAGATCGATGTCGATTGACAGTCATTTTTTATTTCTTCCATTTTCTTACTATTGCACCAACAGTTGTCTCCTTCTCACCCAGCGTCTTACTTATGGTTTTGTAGCCCATTCCAGCCCTGTGCAGTTCTATGATCTTGTCCCTGAAATCCTTAGAAAGCTCTTTGGTCTTGCCCATGTTGTAGAGGTTAGAGTCAGACTGATTAATTGAGTCTGTGGACAGGAGTCTTTTATACAGGTGACCATTTAAGACAGCTGTCTTTAATGCAGGCACCAAGTTGATTTGGAGCGTGTAACTGGTCTGGAGGAGGCTGAACTCTTAATGGTTGGTAGGGGATCAAATACTTATTTCTCTGTGCACAATGCAAATAAATACATATAATTTTGACAATGTGATTTTCTTTTTTTTTATTTATATAATCTATCTCTCACTGGTAAAATTAACCTAGCCTAAAAATTCTAGACTGTTCACGACTTTGACAGTGGGCAAATTTACAAAATCAGCAAGGGATCAAATACTTATTTCCTCCACTGTATATATATATATATATATATATATATATATATAAAAACGAAAGAAATCCCACAGCACTCCGATGGTTCCAAAAATTGTGTGATTTATTGAGTCAACAGCTGTTGACTGAATAAATCACATACTTTTTGGAACCATCGGAGTGCTGTGGGATTTCTTTTGTTTATGTCTTATAATCCACGGATCTGGATTACCTGCTTGCACCCATCACCGTGTTGGAATCTGTCGCAGAGTGCTGCTTATCTCTACCTATACATATATATATATATATATATATATATATATATATATATATATATACAGTGTGTGTGTGTATATATATATATATATATATATATATATATATACACACACAGTGTATGTATATATATATATATATATATATATATATATATATATTTATATAGATACAAACAGAAATAAGCAGCACTCCAAGCAGTATAATTCCAAAATGGTAGCGGGTGCGGGCAGGTAATCCTGATCCAAGGATTATAGATAGATGTAGAAGAAATCCCACAGCACTCCAAAGTAGAAAAGCAAGTGATTTATTCAGTCAAAAATATTTGTGTGTATATAGAAGATACACAGACCTATCGTGGTGAGTGGTCCCAACGTTCAACTGTTATCTGTAATGAAAAATTACCAAAGTTAAAATATACAATTGATACAACCAAATGTAACAAAATGTATCACCCCCACACACATCTGCACAAAAAATATTTGCACGTGTGTGTGTAAGTCTATCAAGAAGGACACCGCAAGGATCCAGAAGGACATAACGGTAACGTGAAATCTAATTGGTTAATCTCGCCACATTAAACTCAATATTTAAACCCTTTGGTTTTAGGGAAATAAGTAGAAAAATCCACTTGAGCTCGCGTCTATGCAGTAACATGGGCCTATCACCTCCCTTTTCAGGAACAGGAATGTGCTCAAGTAGCATAAACTTGAGATCTCTCTCAGTGTGTCCAAAATCGGAGAAATGCTTAGCCACTGGTAGATCACATCTCTTCTTGCGAATAGAATGTCTGTGGTTATTCAACCGTGTCTTAAAATCACAGGTAGTCTCACCTACATAAAGGAGTGAACAAGGACACCAAAGCACATATACCACCCAGTCAGAATCGCATGCGAGAAATTGTTTCATTTTGTATTGCCTATTTGTAACGGGATGTATAAAAGCATTCCCCTTACACATAAGTCGACAATTGACACAATGAAGACAAGGGAAATTGCCCATTTTTCTAGGTCTTAATAGTGTTTGTTGGCCTCTTTTTTGTATTTTACCAACTTGGTTCTTTACAATTCTGTCACGCAAGTTCTGTGGGCGTCTAAATGACATAAGGGGTGTATTATTGAATTCCCCAATTTGTTTATAGCTGTTTTTGATAATGCCCCAATATCTATTTATTATTTTGGACACCTCCCCACTCAAATCATTGTGCGTAGATACAAATGGAATACGATTCTGAGTTTTTGATTTTCTTGAATAAACCAAGAGGCTATCCCTTGGAGTTACTTTAATTAATTATTTTTGATTATGTAACAGATGTTTTGGATAACCCCTGTGGCCAAAATTAATGACCATTTGTTCTAAAATCTGGTCAAGATTGAAATCATCATCCACTATACGTCTTGCTCTGAGCATCTGACTATGTGGAAGCGAACGTATAATTTTCTTATAAATATATAAACTTCTAGAACAATGTAATAACAGGCTAGGTCGTGTCCCAAAAGAACACCCTCCCTGTCTCAACAGTTGGGCAACTCCAAAACTAATACCATACAAGAAAAGCGGAGTACAGAGCTATATTTATAAAAGTATAACAAATTTCCATATAGTCCATATAAAGATAGGAGAAGCCAAGGTATCAGGAAATAAGCAGCACCTTACTCATCCCAATGGTCCTAGAAACCTGCATGCCATGTGCAGAACCCCAACGCGCATTTCACGGTAAGTGCTTCCTCAGGGGGTGCATGTTTGTGCTTATATATGTATGATCTTTGTTCTGGTGTTGTATTTATGTACTGAGCTTGGTTCTGGTGCTGTATAAATATATTGAGCTTGATTCTGGTACTGTATATATGTATGAGCTTGGTTCTGGAGCGGTAATTATATAGGATATATTTATAATAACAAAATTGCTGGGCAGATGGAATTGTTTTCAACTCATTGAATATTTAATGGGAACCTGTCAGGTAGTTTTAACCCTTTGAAGCGCCAGCATGCAGTAATACATGACCTGACAATATTTCAAAACATTCCCCTGTATGTTTTTTTCAGCTGCAGCACAATCAAACTTTTAAATTCAACTTTTAGAATGCTGCACACTATAGGCTAATTACTCATTAATACAGTTACAATTAATTACGCAGTAATACAATGTCTACATAGCACAGATGTTTATTAGAGGTAATATTTTTCATTAAATTCTCATTTAATCTTATATATGTCATATTTTATCCTAATGCCTGGACTGGCCAATTTCAAAATAACTCAGTTTTGCATACAGAACAGTGGTAAAATAAAATATGTAACATTGAAACTGACACTGACTTGTATGAAACAAAGCAGTCAAGTACTTTCCAGAGTCAGAAAGTATTTATCTAAACAGTTCATGTGTTTGTAAGATTAGTGAAATCATTTGTCACTAATACATATCAATTTCGGTCAAGGCTTAACTTAAAGCTCCCAGGTCCAAATGCAAAATCTTTAACAGGGCTACCCAACTATTACCTGTAATTTATAGTACTGGTCTCCTTATATGGGGCTGAGGGACCTTTTGGTCCCCTTACGCTCAAGGGCCCAGATGCAACAGCTACTTCTACATTCCCTATAGTTATGCCCCTAAAGCTGAGCTTAGTTATATTTTACAATTTCAGAACCTTGACGATACCTTCCCTACAAATAAAGTTTGGGTAACAGTAAAATAATGTAAAGAAAATGGGAGTTGTCTCAATAAAAAATTAAAGGTTCAAAAATGCTAAATGTATAAGGTGTCATCAACCCCCTATACTCCGAAACTACCGATTGAGATTTACACACGCCTCAATCTCAGCAGTAATCGAGGTGAACAACAGTCTGTGGAGAAAATCGCATATGTCAGCAGATTTACAGACTTTTTACAAAATCATGCTCAAAACTTACATGCCTCAAAACTTGCCAAACAAGCCTATTTCACCTCCCTTATCGCCACATTATCCGATAATCCAAAATTACTTTTTGATACCTTTCACTCCCTTCATAGTTTGAAAGTGCAGACGCCGATCATAGATCTCAGTCATGAAGACCTGGCTATTTATTTTAAATTTAAATTTGACAACATCCGGCATGATATTATCTCCCAGTACCCTAGTAGCATCGATCTCCTTCCCTTTTGCACTTCTTCCCTTTCAACATTTAACCCAATAACAGAAGTCTCTAGGCTCCTCTCTTCTTCTCGTCCTACTACCTGCATTAGTTATTCTATCCCCTCACACCTCGTCCAGTCCCTCTCCCTGGCTGTCACTAGTCACCTAATTAAAATATTTAAACTCTCTCTTTCTTCTGGAATCTTTTCTTCCACTTTTAAACATGCTGTCATAACCACATTACTGAAAAAAACATCTCTTAACCCATCCGGCACTGCTAACTACTGACCGTTCTCCAATCTCTCCTTCATCTCTAAACTCCAGAAATGCTTGATCTACTCTTGCCTAAGCCACTATCTCTCTGCTAACTTTCTTCTCGGCCCCTCACAATCTGGTTTCTGCCCTCTACACTCTGCAGAGGCTGCCCTTACTAAAGTCTCCAATGATCTCCTGACGGCTAAATCTAATGGCCACTACTCTCTATTGATTCTTTTGGATCTCTCTGCAGCCTTGGACACTGTAGACCACAAACTCCTACTCAATATGCTCCACTTTATTGGTCTTAAGGACACTGCTCTCTCTTGGTTTTCTTTCTATATCTTTGACTTCTAGTTCAGTATATCATTGGCTAGTTCTACTTCTTCTTCTCCACTCCCCCTCACTGTTGGGATTCCTGAGGGATCAGTCCTAGGACCGATCCTCTTTTCTCTCTACACAGCCCTTATTTTACAAACTATCAGCTTCCGATACCATCTCTACAATGATGACATCCAATTACATACCTCTTCTCGTGACATCACCTCCGCTCTAATAGAAGCCAACTGCGATTGTCTGTAAGCTGTCCCTAACATCATGTCTCTCTATTTGAAATTGAATCTTTAAAAAATGAAGCTACTTGTGTTTCCACCATCTACTAACATACCTTAACCTGATATCTCCATCTCAGTGTGTGGTACTACTATAAATCCTAGGCAGGACTCCTACTGTCTTGCGGTTATGTGTGACTTTTATGTGAGATTTTTTTTGTACTCCTTATATTCAATCACTTAAATGCTCCTTTCACCTGCACCTTAAATACATCTCCAGAATCCGCCCTTTCCTTACTTTGGAAACAGCCAAACCTCTTGTCGTCGATTTGATTTATTCTTGTCTTGACTACTGTAACTCATTACTTATCAGTCTTCCCATTACTAAATTCTCCAATCTATCCAGATTGCAGCAGCCGGGCTCATCTTTTTGATCAGCCGATACACCAATGTTTCTACTTTGTGCCAGCCACTTCACTGGTTGCTTATACACTTTAGAATACAATTTAAACTCATTACTTTCACCCACATGGCTCTCTACAGGGCTGCACATTCTTACATCTCCTCTTCTTTGTCTACTACCCTACCTGTGCTCTACATTCTGCCAACGATCTAAGATTAACATTCTCCATAATATGAACCTCGCACTCCCGTCCCCAAGATTTTTCTAATGTTCACCAGTCATTTGGAATGCGCTACCCCAGACAATCAGATTAGTTCCCAACATCCATAGTTTTAAGCGTGAAAACAATTTTTTTTTTAAAAGGACTATCACATTCCCTAATGTACAAAGAAGAGATTCCAGGCAGCGCATCCAAGGGAACAAAGGTTTATTCACTTTTGTTTCTTTGGATGTGCTGCCTGGATATCTTCTTTGTACATTGGTGACTAGGACGGTTCGATACAGTCCTGTTGGGCTCTGCACTCCATATTTCCACATTATTCTGGTGCTGTTATTTCCCCTCTGACTATCACATTCGCTAATCTGAATCCTTTCCTTTGCCCCCTATTATATTAGTCATCAGAACCTGACCTATTCATTCAACAGTATCCCCCACACTCCTTGCACCCTAATGCACTTTGTATATGTCATACACAGATACTGACTGAGTGACTGGCTCATGCAGCTTTATGTGTACTACCTTATTTTTATAAAGATGACCGGACCATTGAACAAAACAAGCACTTTTTACATCCTATGTCACCTCTAGTAGTAGTAGTAGTAGTAGTAGTAGTAGTAGTAGTAGTAGTGGTAGTAGTAGTAGTGGTGGTAGTAGTAGTAGTAGTAGTAGTAGTAGTAGTAGTAGTAGCAGTAGTAGTAGTAGTAGTAGTAGTAGTAGTAGTAGTAGTAGTAGTAGTAGTAGTAGTAGTAGTAGTAGTAGTAGTAGTAGTAGTTGGGTACTTGAGGGAGATCTTGATACAAATTGGACTATGCATCCCAGGTCCACTTTATGTTATTGAGTGTTACAAATAGCTATTTTTAACCCCTTCGCGCTCAGGTCAGTAATAGTACGTCCTGCTAAGTAGAACGTTCGCGCTCAGGTCAGTACTATTACTGACCTGAGTAAACACGGCGCCATTTAATCCCGGCGCGTGTCTGAGCTGTGATACCTGCTGTTTCCGACAGCAGGCTATCACAGCTTAGTGTGCAGGGACCGATCGCGGTGGTCCCCGCGGATTAACCCCTTAGAAGCCGCGTTCAATAGCGATCGCGGCTTCTTAGGGGTTAAGCTGCCATCGCCGGCCTGCTACACGATAGCGGGCCGTGATGGCTACTATGGCAACCAGAATCCTAACAATGGACTCTGGCTACGCCATCGACGGAAGCCTAGTGGGTCCCGACAAAATCAGGACCCACTATGCTTGCTGTCAGCGAACAGCTGACAGCTCTAATACACTGCACTACGCATGTAGTGCAGTGTATTAGAATAGCGATCAGAGCCTCCTGCCCTCATGTCCCCTAGTGGGACAAAGTAAAAAAAGTGTAAAAAAGTAAAAAAAAGTTGTGTAAAAATAAGAAAATAAAAGATTTAAAAGTAATAAAAGTAAAAGTCCCCCTTTTTCCCTTATCAGTTCTTTATTATTAATAAAAATATATAAATAAACAAATAAACTATACATAATTGGTATCGCCGCGTCCGTAACGGCCTGAACTACAAAACTATGTCGTTATTTATCCTGCGCGGTGAACGCCGTAAGAGAAAATAATAATAAACCGTACCACAATCACAATTGTTTGGTCACTTCACCTCCCAAAAAATGGAATAAAAAGAGATCAAAAAGTCGCATGTACCTAAAAATGGTACTGATCGAAACTACAGTTCGTTACGCAAAAAATAAGTCCTCGCACGACTTTCCTGATGGAAAAATAAAACAGTTATGGCTCTTAGAATAAGGTAACACAAAAAATAAATTATATTTTACAAAACGTATTTTATTGTGCAAACGCCATAAGACATAAAATAAAACTATAAACATCTGGTATCGCCGTAATCGTATCGCCGCGCAGAATAAAGTGAATATGACATTTATAGCGCACAGTGAATGCTGTAAAAAAAATTGAATAAAAAACAATAGTAAAATTGCTGTTTTTTTAGTCACCACGCCACCTAAAATTAGAATAAAAACTGATCAAAAAGTCGCATGCACCCCAAGAAAACTACAATGGATTCCTCAAGGTCTCTAGTTTCCAAAAAGGGGTCACTTTTGGGGGGTTTCCACTGTTTTAGCACCACAAGACCTCTTCAAACCGGACATGGTGCCTAATAAATTAAATTAAATTAATTAAATGTCACCTCTACTTTGCTCTAAATTCCTGTGAAACGCCTAAAGGGTTCATAAACTTTCTAAATGCTGTTGTGAATACTTTGAGGGGTCTAGTTTCTGAAATGGGGTGTTTGATAGGGGTGTCTAATATATGGGCCCCTCAAATCAACTTCAGAACTGAGCTGGAAACTAAAAAATAAAATAAAAATGAGGCAATACTTCGCTTCTTACATTATACTCATAATGAGCCGTGCCCACCCCGAGATGACCCCAGTTTTGACCGTTTGTATAAACGGAGACCCCTATTAGACCATTTCAGTGCCCGGTTTTCCCAAGCATTCACCCCCGAGAAGTGTATTTCTATAGATGAATCCCTGGTACATTTGAAAGGGAGGCTTCAATTCCGCGAGTACCTGCCGGGTAAGAGGGCAAGGTATGGCGTGAAGATGTATAAGCTGTGTGAGAGTGCATCCGGGTATACCTACAAATTTAGGATATATAAAGGGAAGGACACCAGTACTCAGCCCCCAGAATGCCCCCCCTTACTGGGAGTTAATACAAAAATTGTGTGGGATTTGGTGCACCCACTGCTGGACCAGGGTTACCACCTCTACCTGGATAATTTTTATACCAGCGTCCCACTCTTCAACTGCCTCGCTTCCAGAAGTCCTGCGGCATGCGGCACTGCTAGAAGAAACCTGAGAGGCCTCCCTAAGACTCTGCTTGGGCAAACACTCAGAAGGGGTGAGAGCAGGGCACAATCTAGCAGCAACATATTGTGTGTCAAGTACAAGACCAGGGAGATGCCACACCAGTACCCATGTACCTGTACGAGGTACCAGTACAGGGACCCCCAAACTAGACTGCATCCTGGACTACAATAGGTACATGGGAGGGGTGGACTTGTCAGATCAAGTCCTGAAGCCTTACAGTACTTCTGGAAGCGGGGCCACAGGCATCGTACCAGGGCAACACTTTTTAGGAGAAGTTCCACAAACTGGCAAGAAGGGAAAAAGTCAAAAGAGGTGCAGAGTCTGCTATAAGAGGGGGATAAGGAAGGACACAATATATCAATGTGACGCGTGTCCCGAAAAACTAGAGCTCTGTATGAAAGAGTGTTTTCAAATTTATCATCCATCCCTTTATTTTTAATTTACCCCAGTTTTACTCGCTCTGATCCACTTCGCACAGCTTACCCCTCCTCATCTTTCCCCTCTGAGCCCTGCTGCGTGCCCAGGCAGCTGATAACAGCCACATGTAGGGTATTGCCGTACCCGGGAGAGCCAACATTACAGTTTATGAGGTGTATATCTCCGGTGGCGCATGCTGGGCACAATATATCGGACACTGAATTGGCATATATGTATAGAAAATTGCAAATTTCACTCTGCACCAACTGCTGCACATTATCTTTTACACAATACCTGTGGGGTCAAAATGCTCACTACACCTCTAGATGAATTCCTTAAGGGGTGTCGTTTTTAAAACGGGGTCACTTCTCGGGGGTTTCAACTGTACTGATACCTCAGGGGCTTCTGCACACACAACTTAGCACCAGAAAATTCCCAGTAGGCCACATGGTGGTCCTTTCCTTCTGAGCCCTCCCATGGGCCCAAACGGCAGTTTATCACCACAAATAGGGTATTGCCACACTCAGGACAAATTGGGCAACAAAATGCGGTATTTTATTCCTTGTGAAAATAAGAAATTTTGAGCCAAAACTACCTCTTATTGGAAAAAATTACATTTTTTTGAATTCACAGCCCAATTCAAATAAATTCTGTGAAAAAACTGTGGGGTCTAAATGGTCACATCACCCATAAATAAATTCTTTGAGGGGTGTAGTTTCCAAAATGGGGTGACTTCTGGTGGGTTTCCATTGCTTTGATACCTTTGGGGCTCTGCAAATGCGACATGGCACCCGAAAACCAATCCAGCAAAATCTGGGCTCCAAAGAACACATAGCGCTCCTTTCCTTCTGAGGCCTCCCATGGGCCCAAACGGCAGTTTATCACCACAAATGGGGTATTGCCGCACTCAGGACAAATTGGGCAACAAATTGGGGTATTTTATTCCTTGTGAAAATAAGAAATTTTGAGCCAAAACTACCTCTTATTGGAAAAAATTAAATTTTTTTGAATTCACAGCCCAATTCAAATAAATTCTGTGAAAAAACTGTGGAGTCTAAATGGTCACAACACCCATAAATGAATTCCTTGAGGGGTGTAGTTTCCAAAATTGGGTCACTTCTGGTGGGTTTCCATTGCTTTGATACCTTTGGGGCTCTGCAAATGCGACATGGCACCCGAAAACCAATCCAGCAAAATCTGTGCTCCAAAGAACACATAGCGCTCCTTTCCTTCTAATACCTCCCATAGGCCCAAACGGCAGTTTATGGCCACAAATAGGGTATTGCCGCACTCAGGACAAATTTGGCAACAAAATGGGGTATTTTATTCGTTGTGAAAATAAGACATTTTGAGCCAAAACTACATCTTATTGGAAAAAAGTTTTTTTTTTAAAATTCACAGCCCAATTCAAATAAGTTCTGTGAAAAAACTGTGGGGTCTAAATGGTCACAACACCCATAAATAAATTCCTTGAGGGGTTTTGTTTCCAAAATGGGGTCACTTTTGGTGGGTTTCCATTGCTTTGATACCTCTGAGGCTCTGCAAATGTGACATGGCACCCGAAAACCAATCCAGCAAAATCTGGACTCCAACAAACACATAGCGCTCCTTTCCTTCTGAGGCCTCCCATGGGCCCAAACAGCAGTTTATCACCACAAATGGGGTATTGCCGCACTCAGGACAAATTGGGCAACAAAATGGGGCATTTTGTTCCCTGTGAAAATAAGAAATTCTGATCAAAAATGACATCTTATTGGAAAAATTGTCATTCTTTTAATTTCACAGCCCAATTCAAATACGCGCTGTGAAAAAACTACGGGGTCAAAATGGTAACAATAACCATAAATTAATTCCTTGAGGGGTGCAGTTTCCAAAATGGGGTCAGTTTTGGGGGATTCCTACTGTTTTGGCACCTCAACACCTCTCCAAACCTGGCATGCTGCCTAAAATATATGCTAATAAAAAAGCACCACCAAAATGCACTAGGTGCTTCTTTGCTTCTGGGGCTTGTGTTTTAGTCCACGAGCGCAGTAGGGCCACATGTGGGACATTTCTAAAAACGGAAGAATCTGGACAATACATATTTAGTAGTGTTTCTCTGGTAAAACCTTCTTTGTTACAGAAAAAAAATAGAATAAAATTGAAATTCAGAAATAAAAACGAAATTTGCAAATTTCACCTCCACTTTGCTTTAATTCCTGTGAAATGCCTGAAGGGTTAAAAAACTTTGTAAATGCTGTTTTGAATACTTTGAGGGGTCTAGTTTTTAAAATGGGGTGCTTTATGGGGGTTTCTAATACATAGGCCCCTCAAAGCCACTTCAGAACTGAACAGGTACCTTAAAAAAAAGGCTTTTGAAATTTTCTTAAAAATATGAGAAATTGCTGTTTATGTTCTAAGCCTTGTAACGTCCAAGAAAAATAAAATAATGTTCAAAAAACGATGCCAATCTAAAGTAGACATATGGGAAATGTGAACTAGTGACCATTGTGGGTGGTATAACCGTCTGTTTTTCAAGCAGATGCATTTAAATTCTGAAAAATGCTATTTTTTCTAAATTTTCTCTAAATTTTGCAATTTTTCTCAAATAAAGACTGAATATATCGACCAAATTTTACCACGAACATGAAGCCCAAAGTGTCACAAGAAAACAATCTCGGAATCGCTTGGATAGGTTTAAGCATTCCGACGTTATTACCACATAAAGTGAAATATGTCAGATTTGAAAAATGGGCTCTGAGCCTTAAGGCCCAAACTAGGCTGCGTCCTTAAGGGGTTAACATCCAGCTTACTGCCCCATGGACTTTGGATTGCAAGTAGTGTCAAATAGGAACAGTACAATTTGCTGCCTGACACCAGTAAAAAATTACAGAATAGTGAACGTGTTAGAATTTGCAAGACTTTGCCTCCAGCAATGTGCATATTGCAGACATTGGGTCTAACAGTGTAAATCTTGCAAGTTCATGGCCATGTTCTCATCAGAAATCTTAAATTTGGAAGCTTACCAAGAACAACTGGCTGCAGGTAGAGTGTCCAACATCTTGTTTTCTGATTTCATGTTTCAGCCAATGAATACTGTTCTAAATACTTTTTTTTTTATCATTTACAGATTCTTAAAATGTACAACATTACATTTTTTGTTTTGCAAATGTATTATCATTTAAGTGAAACAATACAATGAATAATGGATATCAAATATTTAATATGATATCATATGGGTACATTTTTGCACTATAAGGGCAAAGCCCCACGTGGCGGAATTGCTCTGGAATTCCGCTGCGGACACTCTGCAGCGTTAATCCGCAGCGGACCCGTTTCTCCATTGCCTTCCACTGCTTTTTAGTAGTGTTCGTTTAGACGATGCGGAAAATTCCGCTGCGGAGCATAGGCTGCGGTGCGGAATTTGGTGTCCGCAGCATACAATGGATGTTGCGGACGTGTGGCGGACTGGTTGTGGACTCATTGCGGAAGTTCTCCATTGACTTCAATGGAGATTCTAAATTCCGCAATGAAGTCCGCAGATGTCATGTACATCTTATGTGTGCTGCGGAGCGTATTGGTTTTTTAAAATGATATTTCTTCATTCTAGCTGGACCTATGTATTTCTAGGTCTACAGCCAGACTAAGGCCCCATGCACACGACCGTGCCCGTAATTACGACTCGTAATTACGGGCATGGCCGGGCACGGGCGGCCACGGGCAGCCGGACGTTTTTCCGGGCCGTGCTCCCATTATAAAGTATAGTAGCACGGCCCGTAAAATAAAAAAATATGTTCTATCTTTTTCAACGGCACGGGCACCTTCCCGTAAGAAAACGGGAAGGTACCCGTGGCCAATAGAAGTCTATGGGCCCGTTATTTCGGGTCGTAATTACGACCCGTAATAACGGGAGTTTTTACGGTCGTGTGCATGAGGCCTCAGGAAGGAATGAAGCATGAGGAAGTCAATGGGGCTCCCGTAATTACGGGTGACTACGTGTGTGCACCCATAATTACGGGTGACTACGTGTGTGCACCCGTAATTATGGGAGCGTTGCTAGGCGACGTCAGTAAATAGTCACTGTCCAGGGTGCTGAAAGAGTTAAGCGATCAGCAGTAACTGTTTCTGAACCCTGGACTACCGATCACAATATACATCAACCTGTAAAAAAAATAGAAGTTCATACTTACCGAGAACTCCCTGCTTCTTTCTCCAGTCCGGCTTCCCAGGATGACGTTTCAGCCTAAATGACGGCTGCAGCCAATCACAGGCTGCAGCGGTCACATGGACTGCCGCGTCATCCAGGGAGGTCGGGCTGGATGCCGAAAGAGGGACGCGTCACCAAGACAACTACCGGTAAGTATGAAATTCTTTTACTTTCACTAGGGAAAGTGCTGTCCCTTCTCTCTATCCTGCACTGATAGAGAGAAGGGAAGTACTTTCACCTCAATACGCAGTGGCTAGTCTGCATCAATTTACTGCACATTTTGAGCAGATCCGCAACAGAATCTGCAACGCAGATTCTGTGTGGCATTGATGCGGACAGTTGCGGAAGAAATACGCCATGTGGGGCCATGCCCTAATACATCCACTCATGGAAGGGGAGATTTTTCTTTAAAAAAAATAATATATAATATTTTAAAAAAAATACTCGAGGTATGACTTTCAATAAATCACATACGATATATGATTTTATCATGTATATATATAAACAAAAGCAAAAAAATAACAGCACCAGGACTTCAAGATGGATGAAAAAAATGATAGTTTAATTAACACGTCTGAACCATTCTTAAGCCTTCAGATGTGAAGCAAAACATTGCTTACCTTGTGGTGATTAAACAAAACATTTTTCATCCATCAGAAAGTGGTGCTGTTACTTTTTTTCTTTTGGGTCTATGAATTTCAAGACACGGAGCTGATTGTGGTAACGTGCACATTGCCTGAGATGTGTGAAAGCCCAGAAATCTCTCCATTGAACCTCAAGCAGCTAGCAGCCGCTACATATTGACAAATGGGGAGAAAACCCCTTTAATCAATTACATTACATTTTCTGGAACATGGTTCAAAGATGGACCGACTCTTCTTTTCCTGTTTTATTTAATACTTTATATTTCTACTTCCTGTAGGACAATCTTCATCCTGAAAAGGAATATCAGTTATATTTTAATGAATTATGTTTACATTTCTTGAATCAAATATTTAGCATATTAGGAAGACCTTTTTTAAGTGTAAACAGTGAATAGTAAACTGACATACCTTTAAATTATTACTTTATATAATACACATTAATATTGTTTTACCGTAAACTTTATCATGAACACATAAAAACTTTCTTAAGACTATAACTTATATTTACCAAAGGTTAGTTTACATCCTTTACATTCTGAGATTATAGGTGCTGTGAAACACGTCTCATACTCAGTGTTTCCACTAACTTTATGAAAGGAATTTGAAGAATGATGCGTACTAAAAACACATGTTTCTTTACACAGCTCCCTCACCAATATATTTTGCATCACACTAGCTCAGTCTATAAATGCCTTATGGGGATAATTCACTGCAAATAGATCATTTACAGCATAGGAATCTCTGATCTAAATTTAACACTTGTAAATGTGATACATATGGCAATTTTTTCATAGTATATCTTATTTTTTTTTAAGCCCCTTGAAGCATACATCCAGCCAAGAATGAAAACTTGACCGCGATAAAGAATCCTTATGCCCAGTAACTGTGTGATGTCTTTATTTTTTTTTACTTTCAGCTGTTTGAGCTCTTGCCTTAATTTTCCAGGACAGGATGTAGCTGCATGACAACTACCATTGTAAGCCATTTTAGCTTTCATGATGCTGGTTTTACTGTCACCTGGTCAGCCTTTGGGAACTCCCTCTCTCAGTTGTCCCTGGCAGTCAATTACAGTATGCGCGCCCGCTCATTCCTAATTCTCTCACTATGCACAGACATGCACACACCAAATAATCACCTCAGTAGTGCTAGCTACATATTTAGAAATAGTCAGGCTGATATTTAGGTATGATGGAAATAATTTAGTCTATAGATCAGGGTGGAACGTGGTGTTTAACTGGAGTGATTTCCATTTGATAAAACAAAATCGCAGACCAAATAAATGTTGAACAAGTAATCTTTACTGAACACAACCGGTACTACAGTGGCACACAACATATAGTTACTTTCTCTATATGAGGCCCAGCAAGCTTAATGGTTACAACACTTAAAGTTGCACAGTCTCTTGAATGTAACTAAAATTTCTAACAAGATATAATTCCCTGTTGCAGGTCTCTACTTGTCTTCCAATGATCCTACCCAGACTGTTACTTCACACAGTTTTCCTGCCTTTCTGTAAAATGTTTGTCTCTCTCTCGTATCCTCTATGTGACCTGTCTTCAGCTTCCGGTCCTTCTCTCTAGGTCCCTTTGTCTCCCAATGGCACTTCCCTACACTTCTAGGGTTTAGTATTTCCAGGACATCGCCATTCAATATGCAATCCTAGTCACGTCCGACTGGGAGTTCTGCAAACTTTATCCCAGATCTCCTCCTACACTTCCAGTCAATTCAAGATCAAGGCAGCCTTTCTATTTGGGCCCTGAATCTTAAGGGTTACCCACCTCTACCTCCTCCAATGACTATTCCAGTAGTCCAGCCTTTCCCGAAACTACAATAACTAGGCCAAGGTCTCAGGCCTACAGGGCCTACAGGGCAACCAGTCCCTACTGTAGTGTTCCTCACAGGCCCACCAATCTAGGAATCTCTCTATCCCCCACTAGGCCTAACTACAGCATTCCCACAGGCTTGAGCACGGTACTGCTCAACCCCTCCCTGCTTCCAACTCCCGGGCTGACTATCTCCACAGCCTCAGAGCTACCAGAGCTATCACTCTGGCTGACAAATACTCTGTCACCGTTACCGCTTCTGGACACAGTTAGGCCACCCTCCTCCACGGCCTGCTTCTGTCAGCACAACACTTTACAAGCACCTCAAATAGCTCACCGTCAGCTCTGTGATTCCCACTTTTTCTTTTACTCAGCAGAACAGCAGTCTCTGCTTCAAGTTCAACATAGGCCTATGTCACCCCTTCGGTACTCAATCCCAGCAGCTGAAGACACCAGCCTTTCCCTGCCTCACTGCAGGAAGACAAACTCACTTTGGTCCTAAGATTCCTATGCTACTGCACAACTCTAGCAGCACATCCAGCACCTCATACGGTTCACCCGTTTACTCAACTTTAGTCGCCAAAACACTCCCTTATATGGACTCCATTATGTCCCTCCTATCAGCATGGTGGCGCAGTGCATCGACGTTACCACGCTTCACCTCTTGCCAGTACTAGGCTTTTCCAGGGCCTGCCAGTTATTTCCACTTCCCTTATCACAGCTCCCATGAGACAGCACTGTGCCTTTGTCAGCATCACAGGACATCGCGGCCTGCCCTCCTCCAGGGACCTGCAAGACAAAACAACACATTCGCAAGACATCACTACATCAGGTGTCCTGACAGTCTGTCAGTCCATCTTAAAGTGCCAGGTAACTAATTAGAATAAAGAATCCATAAAAGATCCATATGCTGTAGTTGGGGGGCACATCGTTTTGGCAAAGTTTTGCCAGCTTTGTTACTGTGCTGCTTATAGGGAAATGTAATTTATGTTTTTGTATCAGATGGCAGTTTAGTAGAGTGGAGTTCATACAGCCTTTAAAATGTCTTCATGGGTTTTCTAGTAGACATTGGTAAAGTCTTCTTTGTTTTTTCACTAGTACTGCTCAATCCTTAGAATGCAGGGGCCATAGCGCAAGTTAGACACTTGAATGCAGCTGTATTGTAGTTCTCTGCACAGCAAGTGGTTGGGAGATTTACGGTGAAGGAGAATTACCTTCGAGACCCCGGTCTATTCATTCTCAGGATGGCTGGGGTCTCAGAGGTCAGACCCTCATTGATCAGAATGCTATGGCATATCTTATGAATATGCCAAAGCTTGGAGTAAGTATTAGTTATTCAATAAAAACCTTAATAGATAAATAAATCCTCAAAAACTTGGACTAATCACTTCATGAAGAAAATTAATTAAATTTGTAAAAAACCTGTTCACCTACGTAAATTGAAAGTAAAAAAACATGAACAATTAAAACGAATCCATATATGCAGTTGTACTGTATAAGAGTGATTGTTTTTGTGCAAAAAACATATATGTATCCCTTAAATAATGTAAGCTGAAGTCCATGTTCTCTAGTAATCACATAATTTGTTTGGCTGCACCCTCAGTAATTTAACTGAGAATCAGTATTTTAATGGCTACTGACACATAACTAGTATATATTTTTTATTAATTTTAACACTTGATTAACCCCAGATGTGGACAGGAGTTATAAGATACAAATTTATGTCCATGCTAGTGGAAATATAGATAGTAGGAAGTGAATATCTTGGTTTTTTTCTTTGCAAACACATTAGTTTTTATTTGTACACTATTCAGGCTCATGCACAGCGCTGTTTTACGGCTTCATTTTGCACTAGGCCATAATTAGGCTGAATAGAAGTTTATGAGCCCTCTACTATACCTCTGTATGCTTCCACTTTCATACAGAGTTTTTTTACTGTTGGAATCTGTACATATCCAACAGAAAACAAAAATGGCGTTCTCCATCAGACTTTGTCAATTTTAAATGACAATCATCATAACCTCAATGAATGGTATTTCAATGGATATCGCAGGTTCTATGACTAGATGTTGATTTACAGATGACCACAGAGGGCCACAATCAGCCTGATCAACCCAGAGTATGTGGTTATCTTACATTCAGACACTCGATTGAGAGGAGATGCTTTGCTGAATAGCCGGATTTATAGGTATTGTACATGCTGGCCAACTACAAATGGAATCAAAGTGAACATTTATAATTAATGATAAGGTTATTGTGTCACTTGTGTCTTGGCGTGTGATAACCAGATGAGATAGACATAAAATGGAGAAAGGGGAGGGGGTTCACTTTCTTACGTGTTTTCAACACCCTCTATTTTCT
The DNA here is from genome assembly GCF_050947455.1 of Rhinoderma darwinii. Lineage (NCBI taxonomy): Eukaryota > Metazoa > Chordata > Amphibia > Anura > Rhinodermatidae > Rhinoderma > Rhinoderma darwinii. Next base: position 288,904,287 of record NC_134691.1, read on the forward strand.
AAAAAATCAATAAAGACATAAAAAAAGTATAGACATAAAAAGAATAAAATCAAAACAAAATATTAAACAATTCTGAGCATGCGCATTGTAGCAAGTGAATGACGTTGATCGTGCCATGCACATATAATTTCTGAAGACGAAAGTCCGAACAAAACCCGGCATAACCGATCACTTTTTCAGACAGTGGTCAGGTGTCAGCCATATTGAACTTTCATTTGCTTAAAAGTTTTTATATGATCATCAGCCGAAATGTCAATAAAGCTCTTGAATTGCAAGAATTGGAGTGCCATTCATTCTAGCAATTAATTCTTTGATTAAAACTCTTTAGATAGTAAGGGACCGGCCCACAGATAGTGGGACCACTAGTAAAGTACCAAACTTAACATGTGTCATCTTCAAACTGCATTTTGTCAAATGTGATTTTTTATTTTTTTAATGTCACAAATATCAGAGGAAGGTCTTATGAAAACACTAAGGGCTTATTCACATGAACGTTGCATACATCCGTGTGATGGCCGTTAAAACAACAGCCGTCACACAGACACATGTATTCTAATAGGGCCGTTCACACGGCCATTGTTTTAACGGACCGTGTGAAGGGTCTGTTGAAAAATAGAACATGTTCTATTTTCTTCTGTTTTCACGGATCCCTCAATAGACTCAAGTCTATGAGGGATCCGGGAAAACGGGTCGCGCTCGGGCGTAAAAAAACAGCAATGGTGAATTATTGTTAATTTTTAGATGCTGCATCAACTGATACATGAAAGTTTTAGACTGTAAAACGTGACTTGGCCAAAAACTTTTTTTCTTTCACAGACATGCTGTGGTAGTAGGATATTGTGCAATATTATAGTGTCATTTTACGTCGTTGTAAACTCATGAGCTTGGTCAATAAACTAAGATGAGTGGCATTTATTTGCTATATGATCATCACACCATTTTACTACTAAAGTGATAAACCTAATGAATGCCAATATACAAGTTATACTGTATAGGTTCAGGAAATTATGATATTCAGTAGTGCCGCTAACATTCCTGGACACTAGGGCCATTTCTATATACTACTGCAGAGAAAAAAGGGGTATTACTCAACATAACAAATTAGATGTTTTCTTACATTTCTCATTTTATTTTTATTTTTTTTAATGATGACAGCAAACTATAGATAACACCACTGTTTTATGGATACTATTTTAAAAAATTCCCTACAAGAAATTTTATTACATTAGTGGGATTATTAAATTCCTAAAACTAGAATAATTGCATTGATAAATCTCCCTATTTTTGATATATCTTATACACTGTTCAGCCTCAACATTAAAACCACCTGCCTAATATTGTGGAGGTCCCCCTTGTGCCACCAAAACAGCTCTGATACGCCAAGTCATGGACTCCACAAGACCTCTGAAGGTGTCCTGTGGTACAATATCTGGCACCAAGATTTTAGCAGCAGATCCTTTAAGTCCTGTAAGTTGCGAGATGGGGCTCCTATGGATCAGATATGTTTTTTTTCAGAAAATACAACAGATACTCGAAAGGATTGAGATCTGGGGAATTTAGTCAGGGACAATGACGCCCCCGCTGCCCTCTTGGGTCTGGTGGGGTTGACTAGTGGGTGCTCTGTCTCTTGAATTTTGGCAAAGCAAAGGAGCTGTTTGCCTGCTTGCTCTGCTGTTTCTATAAATTTCATAGGTATCAAGGGATAGAGCCGTCCACATGTGTGCGGCCACTACTCCACTGATTCACCTCCCGGATGATGCGGCTGGCAGCCGCCTCCCCACGCGGGACTGAGATCAGATTCCCCTCTTTCTGGTTATAGTGGCGGGTCCCAGAGCTGGATATGCCATAAATGTATAAGATGAGGAAATTCCTTTAAGCTCTAAAACTGTGCCACATACAGAATATAACTGAATGTACTATTTAGTTCATGTTCTTGACTTTTGGCTCAGACTCTTTTAGTCAAGTTAAATAAGTGCTAGAAGAAGTACAATTACCAAGAATGCTGTTTACAACTTTTGCACTATACTAGATAAAAGGCAAATTATGCTAAAGTTTTAGTTTATGTTAAATAAGAGAATTATTCTTATGTGCATTGTTCTCATTAGAAATACAATCTTGGTCATGTATGAAGACTGGAGTACTGGCTGAGTGGTATGCCAAGAAGCGACATAGTATGCTCTGTATTCCCTAACATGGCACGCATCTTTTGGGAAATTCATCCTACTGTTCTAAACAACGCCAGGTCTCACCTGCCGTTGCTTACTGCCATTTTTTAAGTAAATTTACCATACGCCCTGCATCTGAAAGGATATGTCCCTTTTTCATGATGCAAACAACGTTCATTTGTGTCAGGAAAAGTGGCTGGAGACTTTCATAAATTTGTGCCAAACACATATTTTTAAAAATGTAGTTTTGCCAATAAATTGTCATAATTGCATTGATACATATTCCGTATCAAGTTTTTTTTCATTGACTGAGTAAGACATGATGTCTCGCGAGCTACCCAGACTGCCAGCAGAGATTCTTCACCATCTGTTTGCACACACATACCCACACCTGCTGTGGTGGTACTGGAGGAGACTGCTCAGCACCAGAATGTTGGGGCCTGTTGTGCTGTACTCCCGCACGGCCCCCTCTTTACCAAGGCCCGCCCAAAGGATTTGGGACTCACAGCCTGCTCTACCACAGATGCACAGAGACACTTCTCCTCTACCGAGGTCCCGCACTTTTCTATTCGTAGTGCGTACAGGCTGCAGGAAGCTGACACCTCCCAACTGGACTTCATCTGATCCCTGGCTATTGATTAAGGTTGGATTACTCTTACTTCACTATCCTTTTGGACTACTACCCCTAGCTGAGTGCTTATTCAGATATTTAATGCTCATTATTTGCCACTTAATGTCACCAAACCTTCCCCATTATATAGGCTCTCACTACCACCTGACTGCGTGGTGGCAGAGCACATCAGCATCACCACACTCCTATTCCAGCCAGCAACAGGCTCATCCTGGGACTAGTCAAATCCACTACACCGCCACTGTCACTGTCCCCCAACTGCCTCTCATTCTTTTGTACAGTGACAGCCTCACAGCGCCACAAGGCACCATGGCCTGCCATTCAGCCTACCAGTAAGACAAAACAAATACAGTGCAACACAACATATAATAAGATTTACCCAGAGGTCTTGAGTGGGTGCAGGATGAACTGCGGGCAGGGGGGCTTCCATTATTCGTTACGGTTTTCAAGATCTGTCCTTGTTGTTATTCAGTAGGAACATTTATTGTTTACTTCCAGTGGATACAATTCTGCCCATGGTCATGTGATGGACACACAGGTGCACGGCTCATTACAGTATGTATATCAGAGCTATGTCTTCTAACAGTCCAAGCACCTGTGTGTCCATCATGTGACCATGGAAAGATTTTTGTCCATGGTACTACACTATTTTTTACTGTCCACTGGAAGGAAACAACACATTTTCCTACTGAATAACAACAAGTAGACATCTTGAAAACCGTGAGGAAATAACACAAAAAGTATATTGAAAAATTGTATAACTTTTAATTAAACAAAAAAAAAATTACATTTATTTGCTGAAACCGGACAACCCCTTTAAAATGCTTGTGCATACTGTCATGGGAATTCTTCTGCCTCTACAATCAGAGATTTGTTTTCTAGTTAAGGTAACTGATGGTCCCATAAATTGCTCACCCACTTTCTGGCGGTGGCACGCTGTCTTATCTCAAAACATTGCAAATCCCCTGTACTCCCGGACCCGCTGGGTCTTGAAAACCAGAGTCAATTGTGTGTGGAATAACTCACTGCCCAAATTAGGTATAACACACTACACTTACAGAAAATCTGGTCTACCTGTTTATTTGATAGAGGCACAGTTAAACCTGTTTTCTCCCTAAAAATATGATAATGTTCACCATGTCTGTTTTTTTAGTCTTCGTGTACCCCCAATGTCTTATTAAAGTTTTGGTTTTCTCACTTTTATATGATATGCACCCCATTTTCCCTATTATTCTGTTTATTGCTTTATAACACTTTCAGATGTTGCACAATGGTTGTTTCTTTGTGATATTGCTTTATTTATCATGCTTTTGCACATTAAGGCGGGATTCACACGACCGGGTCCCGCCCGAGCCCGAGTATCGGCCGGTAAAATCGGCCATTTTTCCCGGCCGGTTTGCATTATTTTTGCATCCGTTCCGGGCCGGGCAGATCTGGACAGTGATATCAGCGGCAACTCCTGAAGGGGAATCCCCATGTGTTCGGGGATTCCGCTTCAGGAGTTTCCCCTGATGTCACTGCCCAGATATGGACAGAGACATCAAGCGCTCTGTCCAGGAGCGGAATCCCCGAACACACAGGGATTCCGCTCCTTCAGGGAGCTAAAATGGAGCTAGCACATAGCAGAGCGGGGAGATACCTCCCCACTCTGCTATAGGGGCGTCGCTACAGTAGTAGCAGTCGCAGCAGCTGCAGCTGCTAGCGGCGCCATGGAAGGTGTCGCTAGGCCAGGGCGCTTGTAAAACAAGCAAGGGAAGGGAGCCAGCGCAGTGCTCCCTTCCACCTGCTGTACACCCCGTCCCTGCCACACAGTGTACAGCCATTCGTCCGAATGGCATAAACTCCTCCTCCTCACATGCACTCTGCGCTGTGAGGAGGAGGAGATAGAGCGCAAGCCACGGAAAACCCGGCCATCACTCGGGACACATTCCGGTGATGGCCGTGTATTACCCGGCCCCATAGACTTCTATGGGAGCCGGGCGGCCGGGCACCCGGCCGAAAATAGAGCACGTCCTATTTTTTGACGGCCGGTTTTCCCGGCCGTCAAAAAAACGGTCGTGTGAATAGCCCCATTAAGGGTCTATTATTCCTAATGCAGCCGGGAGCCGGCCGATTTATGAACGGCCGCCAACCGGCCGGGAAACCCTGTCATGTGAATGAGGCCTAATACAAAATGCACTTTCTTTAATGTTCACTCTTTGTAAAGTGAAAAAAAACAACAAATAAAAGAAGAACAATAAAATGTTTTAACAGAAGCATATATCCTTGTGTTGAATGTATTTCTTAAAGTATACATCCAATTTTAGCCTTAAAAATTATTATTGAGTAGGTAAAGTTGACTTGCTATTTAGGGTCCTCAGTAATGGCCGCGTCACTGTTTTTTTTCAGTTGTTTTTTTTTTTTAACTCTCCTCTATTAGTTTACAGCTATGGAAGTCAGAGATAGTTTAACTCTTGTCTAGGAGGATGCTGCTATACTCATGTATGAATTAGTATTTCAGAAAATTAACCTGCTCAACACTTTAATAGCAAAGAAATGTATGCTATTCTGTAATATTCTGTAACAATTGCAAACAGTGATAATATGAACTTTTTATTAGGCATATTTTAAAATACTATTAAAACTATCTTAATAAGCATGTTGTGCTTGACAACATTAGGAGCTGCCAAGCTTTAAAATCTTAATTGGGAATTTTATAGACAAGATTGCCATGGGAAAGCTTAGATTAATATACGTAGTTTTCAATGGGATACAAGTCTTGTAAGAGATAAGCTCAGAGGAAAGTAGAGGCTATGTAAACCTTTGAAAGGCATTTTTTTATATATAAAAAAAGATCAATCAGTATGATTGGTGCAACTTTCTAAATAGTTTTTATTAAAAATTATTTTTACTTTTTGAGATACAGCTGTTCTTTATTCTGTATACAGTGCAGCTGTATCGTTCGCTAAGACCTGAATCCGTCAGTACCGCGAACCTGACGGGTTCAGTGTCAGCAGTATCGTTCGCTGAATCCTGTTCTCGTCAGGTCCGCGGGACTGATGGGTTTAGTGTCAGTGGGTCCTCTGTGTCTCTGATACGAAGGATCCACCTGTAATCTATGACATCTAAGTTATGAACTTAGATGTGATAGATTACAGGTGGATCCTTTGTGTCAGAGACACAGAGGACCCACTGACACTGAACCCGTCAGTCCCGCGGACCTGATGGGAACAGGATTCAGCGAACGGTAGTGCTGCTCTGTCTATTAAATACAGAGCAGCTGTATCTTAAAAAGTTTTTTTGTTTTTTTTTTAAATAAAAAGTTGCACCAATCACACTGATTGACCTTTTTATTTAAAAAAAAATCACTTTTAAAGGTTTACATAGCCTTTAAATATTTTGCACAAAAGCCCTCAGACACGGAGAACTAAATTTCCAAACCTGGAATGCTTTAAGGTTGTCTTACAATTTCTTTAATTGTGTATGAACAAAAAATATATGACGTTCTTACGTGTTCTATAAGAAAACCGCTTTACTTTTTCGGCACATCAACACAAATAATATTCATATTCTATACCAAGCAGGTGAGTTACATTAATTTTGGGAGATCTAGTTTTAATCTAATATTTAGGAAAGGTAATTGCTTTATACTGAGTTTAATCGTTTTTGACCATTTGAATTTTTAAAGTACAGTAAACAGGTATTCAATTTTACTTTCTAACTTTTAATTGATAAATTACGCTACCAAAGACTGGCAGTTATCTTAATGGCTCACTTACGCCATCCTCAGACTTCCCTATGGACTTTCCTGTGGATCATCTTACAAATATTTTCTGACATGTTTAATTAACTCTATGTAATACCATGCCTTCAAACCTCTAGAAGTACATGCCAAAACAGCCCTCTGATATACAGCCCCATTCTTACTCAAGTCAAATCAGGCCATTCTATTAGTATGTGTATTACCAGCATTACAGCTGGTTGGTTACTGTAGGCAACACATTTTTTTATAAAATTAAAATACCTTACAGAGCATTAACAGTATGAAAAAAATTTGACTATGCAGTTACTCAACTGTCTGACCTCTCAGCCGTTTGGTGGCAATCTAGAGTCTGCTTGGTTGAATGGTTTCTGACTTTTATTTTTATATTTTTATTTTTAGACATACCCAAAATAGCAATTTTATCAAATAGTTTTTGCTATATGCAGACCTGTCCATATATAATGTATTAAGTTGGTTTTACATGGGCAGATATCACCCATGTTTACCACTTTTAAAACGAGCGTTGATCGACAACACAGCTTGTCGATCAGCGCTCGTTGCTCCTTTAACCCCTTCCCGCCGCAGCCCTTTTTCAGATTTTAATTTTCGTTTTTTCCTCCCCACCTTCCAAAAGCCATAACTTTTTTATTTTCCATCGATATAGTCCTATGAGGGCTTGATTTTTGCGGGACGAGTTGTCGTTTTTCGTAGCACCATTTATTGTGCCATATAATGTACTAGGAAACTGGAAAAAATAATTACATTATTTGTGGGGTAGAAAATGAAAAAAACAGCAATTTCTTCATTGTTTTTTGCATGTCGTATTTACGGAATTCACTGTGCAATTAAAACAACATGTTAACTTTATTCTGTGGGTCAATACGATTATGGCGAAACCAAATATATATTGTTTTTTCTATATTTTACAACTTTTACAAGTAAAAACCTAAGTGTAAAAAATTAAATTTATTTTGTGACGCCAAATTCAGAGAGCAATAACTTTTTTATTTTTCCGTCGATTAAGTGGTATGAGGGCATATTTTTTGGCGGAATAAGCTGTAGTTTTTAATGATATCATTTTGGGGTACATGAAACGTTTTGATCACTTTTTATTTCATTTTTTGTGGGAGATGAGCTGACTAAAAAATAGAGATTCTGGCATTTACAATTTTTTTTTTTTACGGCGTTCACTGTGCGGGCTAAATAATGATATATTGTAATAGTTCTGACTTTTACGGATGCAGCGTTACCAATTATGTTTATTTGTTTATTTTTTTACTATGCTCTATGGGGAAAATGGGAAAAGGGGGGTTTTTTGAACTTTTATTTTTTTATAATTTTTTTACATATTTTATTTTATTTTACTAATTTTTACTTTTTTTTATTAGTCCCCTAAGGGACTTCAACCAGCAATCATTAGATCACTTGCACTATATATTGCAATACTAATGTATTGCAGTATATCGGGATTATGACAGGCACCTATTAAGCACTGCCGGAGGCAGCACTTAATAGGAGCACAAAGTTGGCGGACCTGGGGGCCTTCATTAGGCCCCCAGGCAGCCATAGCAAACATCGCCCGCCCCGCAATAGCGTTGCGAGGGGGGGCGCGATGAGCTGTTAGAGGGGGTCACCCCCTCTTTCTAACGATATAAATGCTGCGGTCGCTATTGACCGTGGCATTTAACGACTTAAACGAGCGGGATCGAACTCGAGGGCGATGGCACTCATTACTCTGAAGTGTCGGCTGTAACAGACAGCCAACACCGGCATCGTATGGAGTGGGTTCCCTCCGTGAGCTCGTTCCATACTTCCCCTACCCGACTTTGGTATATGGATACGTCAAATGTCGGGAAGGGTTTAAAACGGAACAATGATCGTTTAGTTTTGGGACAAACAATCTTTACTACGATTACTCGTCCCCATGCATTCTCAGCACGCCTCTCTGTTTACACAGGGAGATGTGCTGCCGACAACGATAATATTTATTGCTGCATAAAGGATGCAAACAGCCGATGAATGAGCATTTGCTCGCTCATCGGCTGATCTTTGCCCTGTTTACGAGCGTTTGTATGCACGTTTGTTCACCCAATCGTTGGTCTTTGTAAAAGAGCCTTTACTCATAGCTTATTCCTTATGGTTTTTTAATCATAATCCAGTGTATCCCGTTTTTATAGTTTGAGACAAAACCTGAATAAATCCCATGCAGATGTTCTCATGGTTACATTAGAATCCTGGATCTCGATGATCCATTTAGGTGGACCTAAGTATATTTTATCTACATTTGCTAGGCGGTTGAATCCTATCTATTTTTCTTAGAAGCCGCCATTTCAGGTTGACTGTAGTGGGAAGGCTGACTGTAGTGTTCTTCAATGGGATTATTGACCTGAGGTCAAAAAAATCACTATTTAATCACAGAAATGTTTACATGCATTTTCGTAAATTATATTGACAGCTCTTTTTATAAGATTTACTTTTGTATTCAAAATGAATACTTTTGAGAAGTTTACCACAATGTTCATAGTTCACTTTATAAAGAATGTGTTAATCTTGATCAATATAGGCTTATTTCTGGAGCGCCCTGGCTTTATTGCAAGTCAAATATACTTTCAGTGGTGCTTGGACTGTAAACAGTATGTAACAAAGAAACAGGTAGTTTTGTTTTAGTGTCTGCAACTAATGAGTAGTGCTGCTCTTGAACTAAAAGACTATATAGCTGTGGAAGTTGTAAGAATATCAGGCATTTTCTGGTTATCATTTTATTTCGCTTGGTCAGGTTCCAAGGCTATACATTAAAGGTAACTAAAAAATCCAATTAGCATGCCAGGGCTGCTCTACAACTGGTTTCATTTGAGAAGGATCAAAGATTTTTTATTTCCTTAACCAATCTGTTCATTAACAATAGAATACCAAGTTTTACAACCAGGCCTGGTGTGGAGTCCACACGGATTAATCAAGGGGAAAGTTAGAGAAGATAAAACATATAAAGCACATCACAAAATCAAGCTAGGTCATGGCATACATTCTGCCAACACTGATAATTACAAATGCATGTGTACAATGTTTATTTGACGGAAAATAGGAATATAAACTGTATGTGTAACTATAGAAGAATTGGGGATAAGAAAAATCTGAACACCTTGGTTTTTATGTATTTTTGTTAATCACTGCATAATGTATGCATATCAGGCCAATTCATATAACTGTTACTCACCTTGCGCGGCGCCAGCAACGAGTGCCGGCAAGCGGCTGCGGCTCGTACCGACGGTCACATCTGGCTGCTAGGTAACTTGAAGCCTCCTCCTCTGGTCCAATTTTCAAGCCTGACGTCAACAGTGAGTGCAAGTTGCCTTAGCAACCTGACAGTGCCGACCATGGTGAAGAGGAGAGCCACAGATGGATCCAGCAGGCCACTGTTCTCCACTTCACCATGGCTGGCAGCATTTGGTTGCCGGGGTAACGTACACCCACTGTCAACGTCAGGCTTGATAGCCTATTTAAAGTTGAATCAGCATGCCATGCCTTGCCAGAAGATCATGATACATCATTTTTTGCCTATTGTTCCTATTGCCTATTGACTCTGTTCTTAACTCTGACACTGACCCCTTACCTCACTTTGTTCCTGGATTACGATCCTGACTAATACCTTGGATTTGTTACAGAGTTACATAGTTTCATAGTCGAAAAGGTTGAATAAAGGCACAGGTCTATCAAATCCAAACTATAATTCTACTGCGTTGATCCAGAGGAAGGCAAAAAGCCACATGTGGTTGATGCCAATTTCCTAAATAGGGGAAAATGTCCACCTCGACTCCAAATATGGCAATCAGCATAAATCCCTGGATCAATGTCCCATCTCCAGAATCTTGGAATCGTAACTTGTAATATTATATTTTTCAAGAAAGGCATCAAGGCCCTTCTTGAACTTGCTAAATGAATTAACCATCACAACATCCTGTGGCAGAGAGTTCCATAGTCTCACCACTCTCACAGTAAAGAATCCCCATCAGTGATGATTGTGGCTTGTTTTTTTGTGGTTCTACTACAGTTATCGACTCCTGGCCTGTCTCCTGACTACAGTTCTGTCTCATTCTCTGGCTTGCTACTTTCTGATTATTATACGTTGACGACAACTGGTTTCGCTTCTGACATCATTATTGCACACCTCCACCAATCAGTTACTATTATGGGCCTGCTACCTGGGAGTCCAACAGGGAAAGTCACAGCAAGTTTTCTTAGACTCCATACCTTAGTCTAGCAAGTGCTAAACCAATTGTGACTTAGAGAATCCACTTCTTTGGTGAGAAACATAACAATAACATAAACAACAATATATGTTAATTGAAATTGTACCAGGGGTTGGCATACCATGTGTGTAGCTGCACAGGGGCCCTGTAGGCATTGGGGTCCCCCATTACCATAAAATAAAAATAACAGCACTTCCTGCTGTCTACTGGATTGCATGTGAGGGACTGTGTTGATACCCTTTGATCACAATAACTGGTGGATTGGAATTTACCAGAGAAACTGACCCAATGGTCAAGGCTTTGCTAGGAATCAATGACCATATTCTTCTTCTTGACAAATTGTGAAAAAACAAGGGTTCCAGATACTGTTCTAACACAACGGCCCTCTTCTGTCTTTGTCCACCCCTGAATTAGAAATAGTGTGTGTGGATGTGTCTGAATTGGGGAATTAGATTCAGGATTTAATAGGTAAAAGGGTTTGAATACAAACAGAACATGTTGGTGCTACATAATGGAAAATATGAAGTATGTAGTATTGTAAGCAAACAATACCATTGATATTGATTATGCCACACTATGCATATACATAGAAGACACTCACGTTTGTCTCTAGTAGGCAAACTTCATAGGAAGTCCATTAACCTAAGATAAAACTTCCCTGAATACAGGTAAAACATACAAACCTCTTATATTATTAATGTTACTACAAATATATTTACTTCTATATATCTGCTAAAAACTTTGTTTACATTGTTTCTTGAAGTGTCTAATAAACAAAAACTCCTTAACCTCTTCCCACACCCTGATGTAATATTATGTCAAGGGCTGTAATGTACAGCAGCACTCCCATTATAACTCCTAGGATCGGTAAAAACTCAGATCCTGGAAGTCAACCTGTTCAGTGCAGTGGTCAAACCTAATCGCCGCACTGTTTAGGTGGGGGGATAAGGAGACAGCCTGGGACCAGACAAAGGTCCCCAGGGCTGTCTCCTGTACAAGTCTTTTAGAGCATAACAGGTGGGCTCATTATGTCACATTTGGTGGTTTTGTCCAGTAGCTCAGACTCACTGGAAACGAGTGGAGAGATGGATCCGGTCTAAACTGTGTCTTTGTGTCAACTCTCTGCAGCTAAGTGGACTATTGCTATAAGTTGGAAGTCGCAATCTACAATCAATCCCCTTCCATAAATCTATTTCGAAGTTTAAAAATATTTGCGGTTTTCAACGTTATTTTACGACCTTAGAAGACAAAGTTCCTTAATATGAGCTTATTTGGTCGCAACTGTGCAGGACTCCTCCTTTTGAATGAACCCCTTGAGTTAGGGGTTCTCGCTGACATGGAGATTTTATGGTTTCCGTCTCTTTCCCACTCTTGCCTAGTCATCCAAGACCAATTCTTTATGGTGATTGTTTTCATGATGTTCTTGACTTATGCAGTTTAATGTTGTTTTCTTACCACCCCCCCCCCCCCTTTTTTGCAATGATTAACCATTTATTTTTTTGCTATCTTTTCCTTTTCCCTCGTCCTGAAATTGTCTTTCATATGCTTGAGCTCCGGGGCCGCATGTAGTTCCGCCCCTCCCCCTTGGCTGTACTCTCCGGAGACAGCGCCGTGGTCCATCGCGGGGGATGTCATTCCTCCTACCCCTTGTGCTCGTGTGTCCTCCGGGTTGGGAAGGATTAGGTCCCGCCCTTCTTCTGGACGGGGCGCTGTGATGCAGGCCTTAGCCTCGACCTCTGTGTTTGCAGCTGCAGCTGCTTTCCCTTCCGTAAGTATCCCCTTCCTGCTGGCTGCTAGGTAGAGGAGTTTAGTGGGGCATGGTTGGACCATTCACCGCCCGAGGATGAGGGGCCAGAGGAGGGGTCAGAGTTCTTTTTCCCACGGGGTCCCTATAGGTCGCCGGTTCGTCAGGCGGTCGGCCCTCCCGCTTTAGTGGTTACCCCTTTGCCAGTGCTTCCGTCCGGGGGTCCGGGTTCTTTGTCACGGGAAGGCAGAGCTCGGTCTGGGGTTCCTCCCGGTAGGAGTGGCAGTGGTAGGTCCTTGTCCCATCATCGCCGGGGTTCGCATCGCAGGCAGTCCCACCGTTCCAGCAGGCGGCGGGCTCGGAGGTATCGGGTGTCTCCTTCTGCCTCCTAGTCCTTGGATGTTTCTCGGGGTTCTTACCGTGGGATTTGTAGTCGCCGCTCTTCAGTGGGGACTCGGTGGTCCTCGTCGCTTGTTTTGGCTGGGCCCCCTGCGGTTCCAGTGCCGGCACCCGCGGTGGCGACTCCAGCTGTTCCGGTTGCTACTACTTCTACTGGACATGGTGACTGCCTCCATGCATGGAATGGTAGTAAAATGTCTGATGCTAATTTGTTGTCTGTCGTGCGATCTCTGTTAGCTGGTGCCGCTTCATCCCCCGTTGTTCCATCGCCTTCATCTGTGGTTGCTAAGGCCATGGTTGAGGCATCTACGTCCACGTCGACACCTGCAGTGCCCACTTTCAGAGATACGTATTTTTGTAGTGTTTCGCCTTTGGGGGCTAATGTATCTGATGAGGTTCGTGATAAAATTGATAAAAATCTATTGATATTTGGTCCCTTTTGTCGGTCGACTCGTCGACTGTAGATAAGGAGCGCCGTTTTGAGCGGGGCATACTGAGCAAGCTTAAGGTTATGAAGTCGTTTAATAATTGGCTGCAGTCAGTGTAGACCTGATTGTGTGGGTCAGTTGTTTGTGTATTTGGACATTATTTTCAGTGCGTATAAATCGCATGGTGGAACTGCTTGGTGGTGGTATGATGAGGAGTTAGGTCAGAGGCAGGATGTGGGGTGGGATACCAAAGCCACCGACGTATGGGTGCGTTTAATGATGTCTCAGCGGCCCTTTCATCCTCCCCATCTCCCGCTGGGTTCGGAGCTAGCGGGGTCGGGGGAGTTCGCAGAGAGGGTGCGCGTTGGCTCCTGAACGAAGGGCATTGCCAGTTTTACGCCTCTTGTAAGTTCAAGCACGAGTGCTCCACTTGTGGTGGAACCCATTAGCTGCTCCCGGAGGGTCGGGGGGGCTGCCCGCCCTGCAGGTGTTGGTCAGGGGGATGACGCCGGCATGTGGGTCCGTGATGCTCTCATGGTTCGACTGGCACTCCAAGAAGGCGGAGGCCGCCCTGCTTAGGGTCAGTTTTTGTTATGTTTTTTCAAGGGAATGGTTGCGTGCGGCTGGGGGAGGATCCTGTGCTGCGTACAACCGTGACACTTGAGTATTTTTCTGCATGGCATGAAGTGGTGTGTCGGGTATGGTGGCTCAAACGCGTCTCGCCGGGGTCGCTTTCTTTTACAAATTGTGGGGGTTGTCGGACGTGACTAACTCCTTTTTTATTCTGCAAGCATTGCAGGGATAAAAACAAAAAAAGAAATAAAAAAATTGGCGTCTAGGCGGGAATCGCGCAGGCCCGTGTCTTTTTCGTTATTAAAGGAGCTGTTCGGGGCTTTATCGTCAGTTTGTTCTTCCCCTTATGAATCTGTTTTATTTGCCGCTGCGTTTTCGTTGTGTTATGTCGGGGCCCTGCGTATTTCTGAATTAGTTTCCATGGGGGCTGCTCGCCCCGGTGGCCTTCTGTTCGAAGGTGGTCGTGGTCTCTCCCATGGGCCTTCGTTTGTGGATACGTCGGTCTATGGCGGATGTTTTGGGAGGGGTAGTTGGGTTTCGCTTAAGTCAGTTCCGGGGGCGGCTTGCCCGGTGGCGGCGGTGACGAGTTTCCTGGGTATGCGTGGAGGGGGGTGCAGTTTTTATCGCATTTAGATGGTAAGCCCCTAACACGTTTTCAATTTTCTACTGTTTTTCGTAGGGCTCTGGTTCGTGTTGGAAAACCCCCTGGGGTGTATGGTACTCATTAGTTTCAGATGGGGTGGCTACGATGGCTAACAAACTGAGGTTGTCAGATGCGGAAGTGATAAGGATTGGTTGCTGGCGATCGGATTGTTTTGCTGGTTATGTTTGTCCTGATCTTATGTTGCATTGAATAAATTTTTTATTTTAGGATCCAGACCGTCTGTATGGATTCTCGGGCACCCCTTCATGTTTGGGCGGAGCATCGGGCAGCGATCCGACCGGGAGGACGGTTGCTTGGCTTTGCAATGCAGAAGTCTCTAGGAGAGGCCTCCGGGGTCTGCGCTGGTTGCAGGCTCTGCCAGAGGTGGTCGAGACCAGTCGGCATCGGCTTGTGCCCACTGTTTTGGTTCTGCACTTGGGGGGTAATGATCTGTGCTCGGTCCAGTTGGGGGAATTGATTTCACTGCTCCATTCGGACCTGGAGGGGTTTGTTTCCTTTTTTCCCTGGTTGCTTGTGTGGTCAGAGATTATTCCCCGGTTGGTGTGGCATGGTGCGAGGCATCGGGAGTTGGAATGTGATAACAGGGGATTGTTGTTGTCGGATGGGGTTCATTTGACAGATATTGGTTTGGACATCTTTTATCTGGATTGCAGGATAGGGTTAAGCAGGCCTTGTTTTGTTGGGGGTCGGTGAGCCGTGTAGGTGAGGGATTACACGGTCACCTTATGGCTGTATTTTAAGGGGAATTTACCTACATGTCCTTGGGATAGGCAGGCATACGGGTTTTCACTGACCTCTGTTAGGCTGGGTTCACACTACCTATTTTGAGACGTAAACGAAGCGTATTATGCCTCGTTTTACGCCTGAAAATAAGGCTACAATACGTCGGCAAACATCTGCCCATTCATTTGAATGGGTTTGCCGACGTATTGTGCAGACGACCTGTAATTTACGCGTCGTCGTTTGACAGCTGTCAAACGACGACGCGTAAATTGACTGCCTCGGCAAAGAAGTGCAGGACACTTCTTTGCCACGTAATTTGAGCCGTTCTTCATTGAACTCAATGAAGAGCAGCTCAAGATATACGAGCGTCACAGATGCCTCGTATATTACCAGGAGGAGCATTTATGGCTGAAACGACGCAGTTGTTTTCTTCTGAAAACAGGCTGTCATTTCAGCCGTAAAAGCCAGCTAGCGTGTGAACATACCCTCAAGGTCAGTTAGAGTTGGTATTTTTGATAAAGTTAATAACATGTTATTTAAATAATTATTCAAATTATTAAAGCTGTGGCCGACCCCCGGGTCAACCCCACTGTCAAAGAAGTCATGTGTCGGTGTTTAATTATTATGGTTACTTCATTTAGCTAGACTACCTGTTGGTTTTAAGTAATTCATATGCATACAGTCTTGAAGGCTCAAAGGTGTATTAGCCGCTGAGACTGGGACTGTTGCTGGTCTAAAGGGTTAGGGGAAAAGGTTAGGTAGTTAGCAGGGGGGAAGGGCTTTCCTTCCCTCCTTTTTTGTGCAGGGTGAGTCAGCTATTTTGAGGTGGGCGGAGGGTTGGAAAGGGGGGTGTTAGGTTAATTAGGGATGCTATATAGATTCCCTTCCCCACCTCACTTGCCTCTTTGGCTGAACTTTTCCCCTCCCTCCCTGTTGCTGGTGTGGTGCGGTGCGGTGTGGTTTTGGGGCTTTTTATTTTTTTGCATTTTATTTGTGATTTGTTTATTTTGCTGTTTTGCTGTTCTTGCTTTCAAACCGAGAAAAAACTAAATAAATTAAAAAAAGACCATGGACCATTACAAAAAAAAATAATAATAAAAAAAAAAAAAAATATATATATATATATATATATATATATATATATATATATATATATATATAAAAGCATAGAACACAGCAACGGCACCAGGACTTCAGAGTAGATGAAAGCAAAAAGTGGATTTTATTCACCTCAATACAGCAACGTTTCGGTTCAACAGGAACCTTTCTTGATGGCTTGAGAAAGGTTCCTGTTGAACTGGATGGCTTGCTTGGCACCTGTGCATCTTTTCTAGTGAGTGCTGCTGTTTTCTTTTGTTGCTATATATATATATATATATATATATATATATATATATATATAAATTTGCAAAACAACAAAACAAGGAAAAAAAAAAGTTTATTTATTGAGTCATAATTTTGTTGCATTTGAATGCTGCTTATATCATGTGCTGATTGTTTCTGTTTATTTCTGACATTCTGGTTATTGGTGTTTTATTTTGTTGTATGATTTGTTTTGTCATTGCTGGCGGTATTTTAAGGGGTATTTACCTATATGTCCTTGGGATAGGCAGGCATACGGGTTTTCACTGACCTCTGTTAAGGTCAGTTAGAGTTGGTATTTTTGATAAAGTTAATAACATGTTATTGAAATAATTATTCAAATTAATAAAGCTGTGGCCAGTGGCGTAACTACCGCTATAGCAGCCGTAGCGGTTGCTACGGGGCCCGCAGCATGAGGGGGCCCGTGCCGGCCGCCGGCACAGGCCCCCCCATGGCCGGAGGCTCCGCTAGCAGCCGCTATGGCTGCTACAGTGCGACGCCACTGAGGGTGTTGTTCCTACAAAAGACATGCATCCCCTATCCACAGGATAGGGGATGCATGTGTGATCGCTGGGACGCCCAGCGATAAGGAGAACGGGGAACCGAAAGTCCCCTGAAGTTCTCCATGACAAACCTCGGACTTCCGGGGTCTGTCTGCAGCTCCATAGAAATGAATTGTGCACTGGTCGCGCTTGTGCGCATGCGTGACCAGCGCACCTTTCATTTTTATTGAACTGCGCAGACTCCGAAAGTCCGAGGTTAGTCATGGAGAACTTGGGGGGGACTTTCGGTCCCCTGTTCTCCCTATCGCTGCCAGCGATCACACATGTATCCCCTATCCTATGGATAGGGGATACATTTCTTTTGTAGGACAAACTATAGGCCGTTTTTTTTTGGCGGGGCTATATGGCGTTATCTACAGGGGGGTCTGTATGGCGTTATCTACGGGGGGTTCCGTATGGTGTTATCTACAGGGGGGTCTGTATGGCGTTATCTACAGGGGGGGTCTGTATGGCGTTATCTACAGGGGGGTCTGTATGGCGTTATCTACAGGGGGGACCCTGTATGGTGTTATCTACAGGGGGGAATCTGTATGGCGTTATCTACAGGGGGGTCTGTATGGTGTTATCTACAGGGGGGTCTGTATGGCGTTATCTACAGGGGGCTGTATGACGTTATCTACAGGGGGGCTGTATGGCGTTATCTAGATGGGGGATTGGGGCTGTAAGATGTTATCTACAGGGGGCTGTGTATGGTGCTATCTATAGGGGGGCGCTGTGTGGTGGAATCTATATGGAGGCACTATCTACAAGGGGGGGTCTGTATGGCGTTATCTACAGGGGGGTCTGTATGGCGTTATCTACAGGGGGGTCTGTATGGCGTTATCTACAGGGGGGACTCTGTATGGCGTTATCTACAGGGGGGACTCTGTATGGCGTTATCTACAGGGGGGTCTGTATGGTGTTATCTACAGGGGGGTCTGTATGGCGTTATCTACAGGGGGCTGTATGGCGTTATCTACAGGGGGGCTGTATGGCGTTATCTAGATGGGGGATTGGGGCTGTAAGATGTTATCTACAGGGGGCTGTATATGGTGCTATCTATAGGGGGGCGCTGTGTGGTGGAATCTATATGGAGGCACTATCTACAAGGGGGGGTTGTGTGATACCCAGCGGAGGGGGGGGCCCAGTCAAAAGTTTGCTATGGGGCCCAGTCTTTCCTAGTTACGTCCCTGGCTGTGGCCGACCCCCGGGTCAACCCCACTGTCAAAGAAGTCATGTGTTGGTGTTTAATTATTAAAGGGTTACTTCATTTAGCTAGACTACCTGTTGGTTTTAAGTAATTCATATGCATACAGTCTTTTTATGCTGTAAAAACTGATTTTAACTAAACTGAGACAAACTAATGCATTTCATGAGAATTAAGGGAAGCCTTCCTCCACGTGTTTACATTTTTGTTTTATTCATTTAGTTTCTTCCTATACAACAATGATCTCCTTCTATATGTCATCTTCACCATTTTATCCCTCCTTGTGATCCTTCCAGAATTTGCACAGTTTAATGCTCTCAGCAACCTTAAAATATCTATATTTAAATGTGAGCTCCTAAATATCACCTTCCTGCAGATCACCATGAACGCGGTAAAATCCCACCTCCCATTTAAGTATCAAGTCTCTTACCTTAAAGACTCAGGTATTAATTTAGTCACTGACCTCCAACGTTCCCCTTTATTTGTAGGTTATTGAAAAGGAGCTTGATTCTTGGAACATTTCCTGGTTTGTATAGAAGGTGTCACCTAACATGGACATTCTCCCATGATCATTATATTATTGAGAAACTATTTTTCAATCTCCTAGTACATCCCAAAACAACTGGACGTTTGGTCATCCCAGATTTTGTTCTCTATCATAAAGCCTCCTTGGACACATGTATATTCAATATGTTTCAGAATGTGACACTAAGCCATTATATCTCCGATATTGACATGCCTACAAAAATCACATCCTACATATACAATCTTCTGGGTCTAAGAGTTGTTGAGGAACGGTGAGGATGGGGTGAAGTGTTGACTGATTTTCCTTACCTCTCTAAGTGGGAGACCTGAAAAGACTAAAATATTTACTTTTGCCAATAATATCTCTGGACGGTGTCACGAAAGGAGCTACAAAATATTGCTCTGCCGATTGATATGTTCCCCAAAGATATCCACAAAATGTTCCCCATGTTCAGGGCCATACCATAAATGAGACCTCAGGCAGCGCTCTACTAGGACTGCAGAGAGTCACAATTTAGCCTTCAGTCCTTTACTCAGCCCGGCAAAACGGTAACAAAACCATGATGTGCAAAATACCTTAAAGCCATATCTGTTCAGGCCTTGAAGCCGGAGCTGCAAGGCTCCACACAGTAGAGTGAGCATGTGTTGTCTGTGTGCGTTATTGGTCTGGAGTCTGTATTTTTTTGGGGGGTCTGGTCTGGGGTCTGTAATTATTTTTGGTCTAGTCTCGGTTCTGTATTAATATTGGGGTGTTGTTGGTGGGGCCTGTATTTAGTTAGGAGTCTGGTCTGGTTTCTGTATTTATTTTTAGGGTGTGTTCTGTAGTCGGTATTAATTTTGAGGTGTGATTCATATTTCTTTTGAGTTCTGTATTTATTTTGTGCTCCGGAGTCTGTATTTATTTTGGGGTTTATATATTTATTTTGGTGCCTGAGAAATATCCCTGCGCAGGTTGAAACGTAGCAACATGTGTTGAAGATGGCAATAAATACGTTTTTTTTCACCTGCATGGATACTGTCATTTTCATTTACTATTGGACTTATTTTGCGGTCTGTATTTATTTTGTGATGTAGGGTCTGTATTTATTTTGGGGCTTGGACTGTGGCCTGTTTTTATTTTGGGGTTTGGGGTTTTTGTCCGGGGTCT
The DNA here is from genome assembly GCF_050947455.1 of Rhinoderma darwinii. NCBI lineage: Eukaryota > Metazoa > Chordata > Amphibia > Anura > Rhinodermatidae > Rhinoderma > Rhinoderma darwinii. The sequence continues at coordinate 288,924,386 of NC_134691.1, forward strand.
GTATTTATGTTGGGTACTGGTCTGGGGTCTTTATTTATTCTGCTGTCTTGTCTGGGTCTGTATTTATTTTGCAGTCTGGTTTGTGGTGTGTACTTATTTTGGGGTCTGCATTTAATTTGGGGACTGTACTTATTTTAGGGTCTATTTATTTCGTAGGTTTGGGGTATGTATTTATTTTGGGGTCTAGTCTGGGGTCTGTATTTTTTGGGGATCTATATTTATTCTAGGGTCTGGTCTTGAGTCTGTATTTATTATAGGAACTGGTCAAGGGTCTGTATTTATCCTGGGGCCTGGTCTGGGTCTGTATTTGTTTTGTGTTTAGTCTGAGGCCTGTATCTATTCGATGGTCTGGTCTTAAATCTGTATTTATTTTAAGGTCTTTATTTATTTTGGACTCAGGCGTCTGAATCTATTTTGTGGTCTGAAGTCTGTACTTATTTTGGGGTCTTATTTAATTTGGGAACTGTACTTATTTTAGGGGTTGTATTAATTCTGGAGTTTGATCTGTTGTCTGAATTTATTTTGGGTGTCTGAGTTTGAAGTCTATAATATTTTTGGGGTGTGATAAAGGAGTCATATGCACAACTTCACTACTGATTTAAAAGAATTGGGTAGGCAGTTTTTGGGGGCATGGCCTAAGTAATTGTTAATATATTCTGTGCATCGCTTATCACACCGCTTCTCAGTGTGTGCTTGTTATGAGTGTAAGCCCGTACCTGACAGTCCACATTAATGTTAGTGACCATATTACTGTCCCTAACGTCCAATTTGAGTGTTCGTGATAGTAGGCCTGTTCCTGACTATCCATGTTAGTGTAAGTGACTGTTCACCAGTCCGTCCCCGAACCAGTGATTAGGGCCTGAGGGAGGTAAACCACTGGACACACGTTACTTCAGGAAAGTGTTCATTAACCTATTCACATCCATAGACCAGCAGAGTTGTTTCCATTAACCCCAATCTCCCCCATTTTGTTTCATCAAACTTACCTATTTATTTTTCCGAAAATCTTTTCGCTATGATTTTAGCATTTCTTTTACAAAATGTTATCAAAATATTATTACTTTTAGACGTGAGCTACTTATTATTGTGAATAAAAGTAAACTTTAAAAAGATTATTCAATATTTAGCCCACAATACATGTTCTTCATGGAAAGCTTGTACCGCATGTATTCATTTCATATCATCAAAATAGTGTCTGTACAAAATTTTGTTATCCCTACTTAGGCCTTATTCACACGAACGTATGATTTTCACACATATGCCATCCTTATGACACGCGGTTTTGATGTTAAGAAAAATAAATGAAGGTAGTGGTTTTATTTTGCCCTTCATTTCTTGATCTACTGTTGCGCGAATGATCCGTTTGCTGTGCGTGATTTTCACGCACCCATTGACTTCAATGGGTGCGTGATGCGTGAAAAACTCCCAAGTATAGGACATGTCATGAGTTTTATGCAGCGGACACACACTATGTGAAAAACACGGAGTGTCTGAACGGCCCCATTGACTAACATAGGTCCGTGCGACGTGCGTGAAAATCACGGACATTAAACAAGTTCGTATGAATAAGGCCTTCGAGTATCATACTATTTGAAAGACCTTCCCTCAAAAAAAAACTGTGACACATACTTAAGTCCCTTATTAATCATAACTTTTTTTGTCATCCAAAGTTTGTAAATGATACAACCTTCTATTCCCTCAAATAGGGGGAATTCTAAGTGATCCTTCAAAACCTTACCCCATACCTTGTGAAAAAGATTACACATTTGTGAATTTCTTTCTAAATATCCTAGAAAAAAAACATTCTCCAGCCATTTGATCAAATTATTATTACATTCTCAAATTCAAATTTAGTTGATATAGTGACTCTAAACATATTAAAAAAAAAATATATACTTTCAAATGTGTTAAAAATGCTTTTCGCAAACCACTCAGGATAGTGGTTAGTGAAAGGGATAATGATTTCAATATTTTGATCTTCTTTCTTCATTTTATGAATAAAGGTAATATATTTAAAGAAATAAAGAGAAATCCCCGGAAATAAAAAATGTTTAATGAGAAACAATTAAGAAGTTGTTCAAAAGTTTGCATAGTCTTTAAGGCCCTGTTCACACAGAGTTTTTTTACATGTTTTTTGACGCGGAAACCGCATCGGAAAACTCGCCAAAAAACGGACGAAAATGCCTCCTGGTAAAAAATGCTTGCGGTAAAAAGAAGCGACATGCCCTATCTTCGGGCATTTATGCCTCTGACCTCCCATTGACATCAATGGGTGGCAGAGAAAGCGTATTTTGCGGCGTTTTTGCCCGTGGCACTCAAAGGGGCGCGAGCGAAAAACGCAGCAAACGGCGTGCAGGCAGATGAAAATCTGCCTCAAAATTCCAAACGGAATTTTGAGGCAGAATTTTCTGCCTGCAAAAAACTCTGTGTGAACTCAGCCTAAGTGGTAAAATACTGTTACAGATTGAGCAGAATCACAGCAAAAGTAACAATAATAGCATCCCTATTAGGGCTTATCCACACGATGCGGTCAAATGGCGTTGGTTTTGTGAAAATCGCTAGTCATAAGTACATGGCCCTTAAAGGGCTCTTCCAGGATTACCAGGATGTTCGTTCCCAAGAAATAAAAATGGCAAGACATTTTAACCATAAACTTACCAATAACTATACTACATATATTTCATTGCAAACATATGATGAATATTTTCTTGCTACACTGCTCTGTTTAGGGCCTGTAGCAATTAAGTGTACCTTACCTTTCAGGTGACATCAGAATAAGTTGCCATATGTAAGTACATGAATAATAACAACACTAATTTTGGCAATTATATGTCTTGTATCTGGCATTTTTTTTTTCCCGTTTTCCCCTCTGTATGCTTTATCTCTAATTCTCAGTTTTCTTTGAGCTATTGGGTGGAGTTTAACTGCTATAATATCTCCTATACACTGCACATATAGAGAAAAGGACATCCTGCTGTCCTGTCTCTTTGTAGCACACACATAGAAGCAGCAGCATGGAGGAGATTATACAGCAATAATGAGCAGTGTAGCTGTAAATCCAGCACTGACACTGAAGCTCTCTCTCACTCTGCTTCATCCTACCCCCTCCCTTCTACATAGACTTCTATTGGCAGCATGTAACCTGATCCTTCATTGAGCTGACAGTCCATTTCGTCATGAGGAGACGGATTTGGCAGTAAATTTCCAAGTGAATGAACAGTTAGGCAGAGGGGTAGGAGGAAATTATCTTAATTAATGGAGAAAAAGGCATTTTCTCTAATAAGATATATTACAAAGTTTCTTATATTCGCTTGTACTATTGAGTTATGCAAAATTTGTTGAAAGATTAGTGAAAATAGCCTAGATTGCTTTTTTTTCCCCACAGCATTACTGTATTTGTGTCTGTGTAGAAGGCAAATAGAAAACAAAATAGAACTCAAGTGCTGTTCTAGGTAAAAAGCCCAGTGTCATTCACACATTTACATCAATACAAAATCACACATTGCCATAAAGGTATTTAAAACATATTCAATGTTTTATTCTTCTTAAGCATACAAATTGGAACACAGATTATTGAAAAACATTTCTGATTATGAATTTGATACAAATAGAATGTACTGACTTCAGTATTCCAAATGTACATTTGTTCTAGATGTGTAGCACTACATCAGGCTTCACAGCTTGCTCCACAGTATTAAAATCAAGTTAAAAATTAAGTTTTATAAAAAAAATTGTGGGTCGGCATAAAAACCAAAATTAATTCTGTCAAATTGGTTGTGATTTTCTTACACTGTTTACTGTGCAGTGTTAATTTTATTCTACAGGTTGATACAATTATAATGATACCAAATGTATATAGTTCATTTATATAGTGTTTTTGCATGTTTTATGGGGATAAAGTGAGTGCTGTTTCATTTCTAGAGCCATAACTTTTTATGAGAGCCAATATAATTGATTGATTGGCTTTTATTAATTGTACGCCTTAAAATTCTTTGAGTTGTTACAATTGTGGCAATACCATATATGTATTTGTTCACGGTGAACTATTTTTAAACAACAAAATAATTCTGGGGAAACCTTTTTTTTCCATTAAGATTTATTACATTTTATTTTCCATTTTTTTTAAGCCTCACTAGAAGATTTGAAGCTGCGATCCCTTGATCATATGAATAGAATGCATAGTATTTATTGTCAGTGTATCATTGACTGGCAATCTATTAGACCATACCTATGCCAGACCTAGGGGCCTTTGCTAATGATGACCTGTACATCATTATGCGGGAAGGAGTTAAATAGTAATTTCCTTGAACAGGACTCCTACCAGAATATGGTTTCAGACTGTTTGGTTACATTGTGAAATCCTCACTTGCAAATATTACATAAGGGATTGGTGAGCCTTTAGTGCTACAAAGCAACGTTAGAGATGGACCATCCATGCAAACAAAGGACGGGCATAGTCATGGAAAATACCATTACATTGCTCATAGACACCCACAAATAATATTAGATCTCACATCAGCTCTTGCTATGTGGATAACAGGGCAGCAATTAGTAGAATTTAAAAACTAAACTAAAGTTATAAAGCTTTATTAATCTAAGGTGTTTGCCATCAAGAGCTCCAATGGAAAATCAGTACTCCCAATAACCCTTTGGAAATCTGCTGCCACCATTAAATGTTGGAAACTGAATGAATTCTGTCAGAAGAGCATCCTTCGGAACCGGACATATATCCTTCACAATGCCGCACATTCCTATGTGTCAAAAAATTGGGGGAAAAAAGTTTATTAGCTATGAGAACTTGGATGTTTCAAATTTCAATAGGTGACAATGGACTAATATACAAAATGAGGCTTCTATACATTTTTCTAATCACTCACAATTTGCAAAAAACAAATATTTTTAAAACACAATCTGTACTATACCCGAACTTTTTTCATTCAAATAATGTATAAAGAATCTTCTTCCACTTCCTAGATGCCATAGGTTAAATGCAGATACGTTAAGGAGATGTCCCAAGGTGTTCATTGAAAAAATTGTGGAGAATCTTAATTAAAATAATTATATCAATTTTGTTATTGTATCATAGGATGTCTATTTGATTATTCATTGTGTACCTTTAACATTAAAGATAGAAAAGGGTAATTAATAAAGCATTTTTTTTATGGCTCAGAAGTTAATATTGACAAATTCTTTACCACCATCTGTTACAGCTTAGACTAACACCATGAATAATATAATAATATAATAATATAATAAGGCATTAAAAATCGTACTATAGAATTGGAAATTTGTATATAGAAGCCCTGGTTGATAAAACACTCAATAAATTTTTTGGTTGGTGTTCTATCCCCTCCCTTACTGAGTGGTTGGTTGGTTGGTTGGTTGGTTGGTTGGAAGGATGGAATTTGCTTATAATATGATATCGGGAATGTGTACACCTATTGTAATAATACAGTATGAATTAATTTGCGTTCAATAAAGAGTAGTTCAATGAAAAAAAATATTGCGGTAAAAAGAAAATAAGGACCCAATGTTAGTGAGTCCACAAATGCAGCACGCTCAGTGAATACCATAATATGTGGGTAATCTCCAAGAAAAGTAATTGAAAAACATTGATATTTAATTTACATTTGTGTAACATCTGTTTACATATCATTATTTGTTTCTTCAATATGGGAGGTACAGATCAAAATATAAATTAACATTTTTAATTAAGAATCATAAAAAACATAAGGCTTAACCCCTTAATGATGGAACAAACAAAATGCACAATCTATTTCGACAATACAGAAATGGCAAGAGATATAATATTCCACATTTAGTGTCTTGCTATTTCTGTACTGTCGAATTTCTTACTGAATTGGATAAAGAAGTTTTTTACTTGCAAAAATATTGTGCATTTTGTTTGTTCCATGATTACTATTGAGGAAGGGGAGATCTCACCTACGCGTATTAATATGGGAGTGGCGCCTTCAAACATACCTGCTTTTTGCATCATTGTTTGCTATGTTTTAACCCCTTAATGACCAGGGCACATTTTATAATTTTGCCTTTAACTAATTTAGCAGATTAACACATAGGTTGTAAATAAATAGTATTTCCGTCTGTATTTCACACTTTTATTACAGAACGGATCGTTTTTATTGTTTTGATAAAATAATAAGTAAAAACAGAAAAATGGCATAATTTAATTTTTTAATTTTTTTAAAATTCATAAAGTTATCACTTTTATATGTCTTTAAATTTATATTTGTACATATTGCATTTATTTCAGTATATGTCCTAATTACATGGATACCAAATATGTTATCATAGTTTATGTTTTGTTCTAAAAATACAGCTGCATTTTAAGGGGAATAAACTTTTTAGAAACATGATATTCGTTTCTGGACCCAAGCTTCCTAGTAGGAAAAAAATTTAAATAGTACATTTTTATTCAGTAAGGCCCCATGCACACGAACGTGTTTTTGCGGCCGCAATTCCCCCGAAAATCCACGGGAAAATTGCGGCCCCATTCTTTTCTATGAGGCCATGCACACGACCGTAGTTTTTGCGGTCCTTGCGCGGCCCGGGAGCCCGGACCGCAGAAAGAACGGGCATGTCTTATTACGGCCCTGTTCTGCGGTCCGGGCCGTGCACACGGCTACGGTCGTGTCCATGAGGCCTTACTATTCACCCAAGAGTAGTCAACTAGTATTAAGCTGTGCCTCGGTTTCCTCCTTTTTTCTTTCTGCTATTCGCTAGGATTTGCAGGTTTGCTAATTCATCATCAATATTTGCTTATTTCCAATTAGGGAATCATATTTCCGTCATTTACAACACTGGTGGATACAAAGTAATTTGTCTTTAAGCCTCCATTTTCTTAAAAGGTGTAAGTACAGTTCTGAAATTTACATATCACAAAATAGCGAACTTGCATGTTTTTTAAGTTTTACTTCATTTCTATTCACTTTACAAAGCATTAGTGCGGGCTCATCTAGAATATGCAGTTCAGTTCTGGGCTCCAGTTCATAGAAAGGATGCCCTGGAGTTGGAAAAAATACATAGAAGAGCAACGAAGCTAATAAGAGGCATGGAGCATCTAAGTTATGAGGAAAGATTAAAATAATTAAACCTATTTAGCCTTGAAAAAATACGACTAAGGGGGGACATGATTAACTTACATAAATATATGAATGGCCCATACAATAAATATAGTGAAATCCTGTTCCATGTAAAACCCCCTTAAAAAACAAGGGGGCACTCCCTCCGACTGGAAAAAGAAAGGTTCAACCTGCAGAGGCGACAAGCCTTCTTTACTGTGAGAACAGTGAATTTATGGAATAGTCACCGCAGGAGCCGTCACAGCAGGGACAGTAGATGGCTTTAAAAAGGTTTAAATAATTTCATAGAACAAAAAAAATATTAGCTCTCATGTGTAGAAATTTTTTACTTCCCTTTTCCCATCCCTTGGTTGAACTTGATGGACATGTGTCTTTTTTCAACCGTACGAACTATGTAACTATGTAACTATATGTAACTTGAAAAGTTAAAACCCAACATGTCCAATTTATTGCACAGTTGATTCGACTCTGAAGTACAAACAATGGGGGAGATTTATCAAAACTAGCGCAAAGCAAAAGGGGAGTAGTTGCCCATTGCAGCCAATCAGATTCCGCTTCTCATTTTTCAGTGGCCCTTTGGAAAATACGAATAGCGACCAGATTGATTGGCATGGGCAACTACTTTAATTTTCCTTTTCACCAGTTTTGATAAATCTTCCCCAATGTTGCCTCTTTGTAGCTAGTGAGCGGCAAAGTAAATTTCACATTTAAAATAATACTAAGTTTCTGCATTAAGACTGCCATATCCATTTAGTGATTGAGGAGTATATTTTCAACAAATATCATACCAACATTAGTAGATATAGCCATCAATAATAAGCAAGTCTCAAATGATGTTGATCGCCACCAACTTTATTATTACCTTAGACAAGGATGATGTTGGTTCCCAACACAACATTAGTAATAATACCTCCTTTACACCACACTCCACACTAATGAAAAAAGACGCTGCTTTACCAGTCTTTATACATGATCCTATTTGTAAATTAAATATATAAGCTATTAATACACTTTTATAAAGTTATATTTTGCAATAATAATTATTTTAATAAACATATTACCTAAAATTTATTTTCATATATGAATCGTGTTTAAATTCTGGTTTTTTTCCTGACAATGTTTGCTTGTGAAATCATATCAGCTTACAACCTATACATTTACGGACTTAAACATTTTGTGATATCTGAAAATGTACTACTTTTCCAATTGCGGAACAAGTCCTACATGAATACAATCTATGCAGTTTAGTACATTCGAAAATCCTGCATCCCAGCTCTTGTTTGTGTTTTCTTATTGCTATTGGGTGGTGAGAACCTGTACAGGACTCCGTTGTACAAGGGAGCTGCATTGTTTGCCAACAAGGGGTGGGAAATATGCCCAAGGGTCATTTGAAGAACTTAAAGGGAGAAACAAACATTTTTTTTGTGCTGGATGACAAAATCCGGCATCATAATGGGGAGCCCATTTTTATCTTTGCTAGGGGTTCCCTTGTATATGTACACCCTTGGCCAAAAGCTGAACTATTCTCGTTCTCTTTGTTTTTGGAATTATTACATCATAAGGAATGGAACAAAAGTTATGTTTCTGTTATATTAGTGTCAGAGACATAACTATAAATTCCTGGGCCCCAATGCAGAATGTGGTCAGCCACCTATCACGTTCAATTTATAATACTAGTGTCTTCTTATGTAGCAGAGCGGCTTTTAGACCCCCTCAGGCTCCGGAGTCCAGTAGCAATTGCTACATCTGCAACCCTAAAGTTATATCCTTGATTACTCTATCTTAACCTATTATTAAAAATGTTTCCCTTTTCTTGGTCTTCTTCTTACTGGCCGCTCACTGTTCCTTTCATTTGTTTTTAAAACAAACAACTGCCAAAATAAATCATATCCTAAAAGTTTAGATAAAAATGATATGTATTAAAATATATATTTTTTTATTCTACAATTTTATTTAGCAATTTTTAATTAATACAAAAATGTTGTGAATCTTATACATACCACAGCAACTTCACTACAACAAAATAAATTATTTATCTTGGTCATGTATGAATAGCATCATTATACCAAATGTTAAAAATAAATAATATAACCCTGTAGTCTACACTAAGAACATCTTTATGAAACTTTGCATATAAAACACATTTTCTCCTAAAAAATACATAAAAATTTTACTTTCCGATTAAAATACTTAGGCATCCAGGCGGAGAATGAATGGAGAGGTGGCTATAACTCCCATGGAACAGAATGCAGGGTCGCTTCTCCATTCATCCCCCGGCTAAAGGCGGCCCGATGCCACTTCATGAGGCGGGTTCGAGGGACCCCTGTTCTCAACATAGGTGTGAGTGTAGGAGCTGGGACATGCATTTAGCAGAAATTTAGGAAAAATCCTGTGGACAAGTCAAAAATGTCTAAAATGGGAATAACTCTTTAAGCAAAAAATAAAAACTCTGCAAGTCAAGCTAAGACATTGAATTCTTACATACTACAAATGTTTATGTTTACGGGTGCATGTGTTAAAAAGAAAATCCAAAACCTAAGGTATACACCAACTCATCTTTGCATACAAATTAATCTGAAGCAAGTATTATACATGCTGTGTATATATATATTCCTAAAGTTACTCCAACTCTAATCCATAATAGGCAATCCCTAAACCATTAAAATCGCTAAGACTATGTACACATCTGTGCTAGAATTAAATTTATTCTGATTGGTCATAGGAACCAAGTAACAAAACTAATAAAAGCACCAGATCCTTCAAATGACAGACATCATTTGCTCACTACATTTTAATCTACTGTATATTGGAACATTGGGGCAGATTTACTAATACTACAGTAGTTTAAGATAGTGTAAACTTAGACAAGGCACTCATAAAATGCGCCAAATTTATCAAAGTAGTGCATGAAAATCACACTGTCTCAAAGTCTGCAGGCATTTGTCTACCTTTCCCATATACAAACAAAAAAAGTCACATCACATGGACGTACCATATATACACATCAACACACAATACATATATATATATATATATATGTATGCGATAGATAGATAGATAGATAGATAGATAGATAGATAGATAGATAGATAGATAGATAGATAGATAGATAGATAGATAGATAGATAGATAGATAGATAGATAGATAGATAGATAGATAGATAGATAGATAGATAGATAAATAGATAGATAGATAGATAGATAGATAGATAGATAGATAGATAGATAGATAGATAGATAGATAGATAGATAGATAGATAGATAGATAGATAGATAGATAGATAGATAGATAGATGGATGGATTGACGGACGGACGGACAGACAGAATAGATTTTACACATAGACGGTATATACCACACATGCAAGTGTACCTACCTCTGAAGGAGTACGAGCATCGATTCCTGGTTGCACCTCCTAGGCAGGTCCTACGCTCCCACAGGCTACTAAAACCCTCTGCCACAAAAAGGATGAGGCATTTGGGCACATTCTGATAAGAATGATATATAGCAAATTTACTCTGGAAAATGCACAAATAGGACAAATGAAAATGGAGGTTGCATGTAGAACACTGACATATGGACCAAGGGAGCATGTAAGCCTGAGAAAGAAGTTGGAAACAGACTGAGTTAAAAAAATAAGGTGGCCATTACCCACATTATAGCGGCTGTTTCAGCAGCCATACTGAAGATTCACCCACATAGGAAACATATGAGGTATAGAGATGTGGGAATCTACCCAGCAGTCTGCTGTAGCTCTACCTTCCTCCGTGGCTCTCTGTCATGTACTACAGCAGTAGGCAGTTTAGCTAATGCCTCCCATGCCTGCAACACAATCACTGAGTACTATATATTCCCCAACAAATGCCGGGGATAATATTATCAGTCACACAGCTGAATGTGTATCCGGATATATTGCCTTTCCCTCCACTAATTATAAGGTGCAGCCTGAGAGGATATTGTTGAGGATTTTGTTTTCCCCCATGACGTCCCCCCTTGGGTAGAACTAGAACAGCACCATTAAAGCATACCTTTCATGCCATAATAAGCCGTGTACTAAAGTAATATTAGTATTACAATGTTACCTATATCATGTCTTTTCACCCGTCTGCATGCTCTATCTCTAGTTGTCAAATTTTCGTGAGCTCAGCTTCAGGATAGGCTATCACTAAGGTTTTCCCACACTCAGGAGCACTGCACCCATACTCATATCTGTTCTTTGGGAATACTGCTACAAATACAGGAGTGGAATGAGAGAAGCATGCTACCCAGGATGATCGGCTAGATATTTTTTTATTATCCTCAGTTTTTCAGTGATCTCTGTCATCAGTCAGTGTCTGACATGGCCTTTTATGTCACAAAAAAAGCCAGACTGATGCCAATAAATTGTCGTGACCTGTCGCCATTAGTGGCATGGATGTGCCACTTTGTAGAGTGCTGCTGTCAAATGATGGCGCCGTGAAATAAAGCCCCTTATTGGGTGCATTAATGGAGATCAATGTAGATGGGAGTAACCGCTGGACACAATTTATTGCCCTAGACCACCAGGGATATTGTAAGGTTGGGTTCACATATATCAGTTGTGACCAGTCAATTGTTTTCTGCATGCAACGTTTTTTTGTTCGGCACAGGGAAATGTCAGGTGTCAGAACTGATGCACCAGATGGCAAAAACTTCCAAAGGAAAGCATTGGGTCAGTTCTGGCATCAGTTTCCCTCCAGCGTTTCTGTACCACGCCACAGGAAAACAAAGCCAGATCGATGAACATATGTGAAGGGGGTCTAATTCATCTCTTTACCATCCTAAACCACCAGGGGCATTACATCAACCCTTTCATTGCACTACACTGCCAAGTGTAAAATGAGCTAGCAGTCTTGAATGTATAAACAGTGACCATGATGGACTTGCAGCTCCACTGTATCTGTAACATACGTTACAAAAGTAGTGTACATAAAGATCTAAGAGCACTGTAAAGTTTAAATTTTTCACTGGTGGAACACTAACTTTTAAGCCCTAGATCAATGGGTTGTCTTCGTTAACCTTCTTAATTCCCTAGACCACCAGGGATGTCGCTATTAACCCATTTGCTGCTCTAGACCGTTACAAACATTATTCCCTTTATCACGCTTAATTAAAGACCAAAACAAAAAGTATTATTTAGAAGTGTAGGGTAGTATGATTTGGGCAAAGAATTGCAGCATTATGCAGGCACTCTATGACAGTATTATGTGGGCACTTTATAAATATTAAGTTGGATACTACATATTATTTCTGCACTATATGGTGAGAGCAGCATACTGATCACAACTGAAGCTTTCATTTGTCATGTTCATTTGGACTTATTTACTCACCGTAAATACTGCACAGACATGTGCATGGGGCCGAACTCTATCATTTATTATTTTTCTTATTCTATTCTATTTCACATATGCTACATTGATATTTTCATTTAGTTATAGCCTACAAAATGTTGCTTATGAAAGCATCTCCTTTGCAAGAAAAATGCAAATACCAATGTAAAGGCATTACATTTTCTGCTTATATTTGTTTAGGCTTATTTATTAATAATAATAATAAATCTTAAAATAATGCCAAATTAGAAATATCATTAGATATTTAAAAATGTCACAAGGTCTTTCAATTGACATCACATATAGGGGCATGTCAGCCTGTACCTATCTTGAGAGTACAGTCTCACAATTTATAAGTCTTATTAAAAATGGAAAATACAAGTTATTTATAGGATATGAAATGGCATAAAAATTATTGACCAAGGGCAATGGAACGAGATCTTCAGTCAAGCTACATGACTTGTAAAGGCATAGATGTGGAAACTTGAATAGATGTGATATGCATTAGAATACTAGATCACATTAATCACATTCAATTTTCAACCTCAGAAATGCAATCGCTAGGGATGACATAATAATGGGTAAAGCAAAGCAACTCCCTGGTGAAAGTGCTTGTTAGGGCACAGCGATGTTTTAAAACCAAGCACAGGCATTATTTACTATGCATTGTGTTGTTTAGAGGTATGCCAATACATCATAGTTCTAATAAAACTGTAAAAGTCCCCAAATAGGACTAAAAGAAAAAGTAAATTCAAAAAATATTAAATAAGAATAACCATTAAAAAACCATCATAACAACTTCTTATTTTTTTTACAATAAAAAAAGTTTCGGTATACACCACACAATAATATAATATAAACACATGTGGTTTCCTTAGAATCATAATAACTCTTGTTATAAATTCATAATATTATTTTTGGTGATCGGTAAATAGTGTAAAAATTAAAAAGAAAAATTGCTTTTGTTTTGTGGCTTTACCTCAAAATGTAAATTCACATAAATTAGAAGCTCATATATAACCCAAAGCGGTTGCTAAAGAAAGCACAACTCATCCTTCAAGAAACAAGACCTCATAAAGCTCCAGTAAAAATACAAAGATATGACAGATGGAATGAATAAAGGTAAAAGCAAGAAAAATTACTGGTCCTTAATTCTAAAATTTGCTTTGTCCTTCAGGAGTTAAAGATATATAGGTACAACCAAGATAGAATTGAGTGTAAAAAACTTTATCTAAATAGATAATAAAGTATACAATATACAGAGAAGAATTATGTGAAAGAAATTAACAACAAGGAGAATTTAGACAAAAAACAATCTAATGCACGCCGTATTATCAAAACTTTACCATCACCTCTAACACTTTATTTTTGGGGGGGGGGGGGTGGCATTGCTAAAGAAGTATTATTGAACAGTTTTGTAACAGAATTATTAAAAGGTTAAAAGCGGTCTATGTACCAACAGGTTAGACCTGTCCTAATATCTGAAAGAACATCTTATGCAAATAACTGAAATATTGTCAGAGTGCTTTATTTACGTCCTGACGTATTTCAGGGTCATGTATCAATAGTCTTAAGGACAAATAAATTTTAGCGTTAACATATTCATGAGCTTATTGTTTTCTTTGATTGTAAAATGCTGTGATGCTATATATATATATATATATATATATATATATATATATATATATATATATATATATATATATATATATATATATATATATATATATATATAAAAAGAAAAGCATTTTTATTTCATTTATTATTATTTTCAGAATTAGATTTTTCTGTGGCCTTTTGGACAAGTGGACGAGGGTGCATCTGAGACACTTTTTATCTATTTCTTAGCAGTCAATTCAGGAATTAAATGATCAGTTGAGCTCACTGTAGACACAAAAGCGATCATGTTGTAAGTTGGGAACATGCACTATGCTAATGGGCCAAGTGTTCTCATCTATGAGGGGAAAAAAGCAGCCTATATGAGGGCTCGTCCAGGCTAGAATTTTTTTGCAGTTGATGCATTCTGGCAGCAGTTTATCCATAGAAATAAATAGGAATTGTTGACTGGTGATTAGTTATTTTTACAAAAACGTATTGCCAAAAAACGCTACTGTGGCTGTGCCATATTCTGATCATTTTGGTCACATACTCAGTACTCCATTGTTTGCTAATGCTTACTAACCTACATATGTAATATCTCAGTAGAAATGATTACTTCATCTTTTCCTCCTAATGAGTTACATGCACATGACCATTATTGTTATTCGCATTCATTGTATTGTTTTGATCCAAAATACAGAGTCAATGTTAGTCAATGGGGCAAATTACACGTATTTGTAGACACAATGCACATGACTCCATTCACTTTGGATGCCGTATGACGGACAAAAAAAACTCTATGGAAGTTAATGTAGCCTAAAAAAGGATGATTTATATTCTATATTCTATATTCTATATTTTAAAATGAGATATGGGAGAACTATGAATAAAAATAGACATGGAAAAACACTGAAACAACATAAAATACTGACATAAATACTTGCAGACAATACCATTTACATTCCATGTGTATTTAGCTCTGTATATTAGATTTATTCACAATGGTCGTATGCAAAAGACCTAAAGGGCCTTATACACAAGGCAATAAACGGCCAAACGATTATTCGTATGAACGGTCTTCACAATCATTGCCCATTTTACACATGTCCAGAGATTGAACGATAAAAATGATAATTCGCTCATTTGTTGTTGATCGCATCTTTTAAACTGTCATCTTTGTCATTAGGAGATCGCCTCGTGTGAACAGGTATCTATCTGCCTGTCGCTTCTAAGGCAAACTGTAAAGAGGGGGAAAGACAAACGAACGCAGAAAAAAAAACTATATTTCTAAAAAAAAAAATGACAATTAGGCCACGTACAGATGTGGCGGAATTGCTGTTGAATTCCGCTGCGGACAGTCCACAGTGGAATTCTGCAGCAGCCATTTTTTACCTTTGTTTTTATACATTTTTAAGAAACTTAATTCAGAGGTTGCAGAAAATAACTGTGCGAAAATTATGCTGTAGTGCAGAATTTTCCCTCCGCAGCATGCTCATTATGTTGCGGAGAAGCAGCGGAATTTCACGGCGGATTTCAGCCTTTGCAATGCAAAAACTGAAATCTGTGGCAAGTCCGCTGTGACATCTGCAACGTCTGAATTACCTGTCAAATATGAAAATGTTGCTGCAGGTTCGTTGTGTAATTGCCCCTAATCAGCGCCAACATTTGCAGCGGAAAAATTCTGCCACGTCTGAACGTGGCGTTATTGTAACATGTAAATGCAAGTAAATTGCAATTGCGCCAATTGCCTTGCTATATTGTCGATCTCGCTACGGGCAATTTATCTGCCCATGAAAAAGGACCATGGAAATAAAGAGAATCTGTCTGAAAGATCTGATAAAAACTTTTGTTAGAGTCAAAACATATAAAATAAATGTAAACAAAAATATTATTGTGGACAGAGCCATTCTACATATTCGGGTCCTAAAAAACTAACATTTTATGAACCAGTTGTACAATCAGTTTGGATAAATTGCACAAAAAGAAGAAAAACATGCAGCAAAAAAAACCTGTATGGACATGTAGCTAGCAGGATGGTAGACTATTGGGGAAATAATTAAATTACATTCACAAAATTTGGATTTTCAAAATCACATCTTTATTTCATCCTGATAAATATGTCGCCATATACGGACTGCATAGCCATGGCCCCTGATTTACAATTGTCAAGGTTGTTGGTATCTGTGCCAAACCTATACTTAGTAAATATGATGTATTTGCTGGCTGCCATATTTTTTACGTATTTACGCAAAAAAAATAAAAAATGTTTTACCACACTTGATACATGAGTACTGTAGTGTCAAAACTAATTCAAGAAAACTATAAGGGATAAAATATATTTCTTCATAAGGAAGATAATATTATAGATAATGGTAGAAGAATACAGGTAGCTACAAAATAATGTCATAAAATAAATAAATACACAGCTAGTTGTATCTTTTATTACTATGTGTTATATGAGCATTTTTATATTGTTTTTAAATGATGCATTTATTTACTTATATATATTCAATGTTTACTCCTATGTATTATTTATGTGCCTTATTTGTTCACAAGGGATACCGATGGGTGTACTCATAGCTGATAATCTAGGGCACCAGATCTTTACTTATTGAGACAAGAAAAGGATTCTGATCCATATTGTCCCAATCAATACCGAGATGCAGAATGATCGGAACAAAGTGACACAGGTTGGCTTATAGGGGAAATTTTGGCTGTAGCTCCTTATAAAGACTTAATACATTTGGAAATGTTAAATGGTGATCTATGACATTTAGAAAGAGACACTCGGGTTACAGTGACCTGATCAAGAATAAGGGGATGTTATCTTCCATCTAAAAGTTACCAAACAAGCAATGTCTTCTCCATGGCGGAGGACCAGTGGATGACATATAAAATACACAACAAATAATAGGTCAAACATGGAAAATCACTATCTCTATATACATATTTACACTCACATTGATGTCCACCCCTCCTGCTGCACAGCAGAGAAACATCATCACTATTCCATGATAAAGGTACAAAACCATTACCATGTAATATCTATAGGTTAGCATGTCTATATTGACCTGTATCTTTACTTCTCGTCGATCATATTTTTGTATGTTTATAGTTACTAAGGGATGTAGTTTGTAGTTACTTCGGGATGAATATAAATTAATACACACAGGGGACGTCTCATAATAAATGCATCTCATTGCGTTCCCTCAACAACACAATATCTAATAATATAAAAGGAGATTATTTACATCACTATATGCCTATATCGTGAATAAACTACAATAGTAACATAGTTGTATGAAAACCATATATAGATAGATAGATAGATAGATAGATAGATAGATAGATAGATAGATAGATAGATAGATAGATAGATAGATAGATAGATAGATAGATAGATAGATAGATAGATAGATAATGTGGACCCTCCCGACTGTATGTACAGTGATCACTCGCTATAAATATAATTTCTCAAAAGACATGCAGATTTCTTTTCCACGACCACAGAACTATATAAAGTCATTATTTATTTCTCTAGTTACATATTAAGATATCATTGTATTTACATATATTGTTCATATATTTACTTATTTTATGTAATTCTGCTATATAATTTTGAGGTTCTAAGCTTGATTTTTGCATTGAACTTTTTGAACTTTCCGATTTTATTTCTCATATTAATGAAGATTTTAGAAGAGATGTCTTCTTTTGTGTACTGCTATATATTCAGTAACTATATGTCAATATTAACTCATAGTTTCTGTGGAGTGTAAACAGCATTGTCTCAGTCACATCATGCAGAACGAGAAAGGTAAATATAATCCAGTACAAATGAACGATATACACATATACAACTGGTGAAGGGTTGTCCGCTTGTCCTTTGTGTCTCTTGTTTGGGATAGATGATAGATAGATAGATAGATAGATAGATAGATAGATAGATAGATAGATAGATAGATAGATAGATAGATAGATAGATAGATAGATAGATAGATAGATAGATAGATAGATAGATAGATAGATAGATAGATAGATAGATAGATAGATAGATAGATAGATAGATAGTAAAACATTAAATAAAAAAAATATTTAAAATTGCTATCAATAAACCCTAGTAATAGATGCATAGATGCGCTGATTCCATTCTATCCGGGTTGTCTAACTATTGACTACAAACACTGATCATTTCCATACGTTTCTCTATCTGGCCTTTTTGGTCATTTCTGGTTCAAAACATATTTCCATTTAATACAATGGGATGAGTAGACTTCAGTTTCCCCTCTGGCTAGTGTGAGCGCACCCTAGTTGCTTTGACAGGTATGTTGTCAAAACAAGATGAAGAATACGGATCATATGGGATGCTGTATTTTGAAAAACGTAAGCTTCAAATTTTGTATCAGTTTTATGTATGGCTGTACGAGGGGGCGGAGGGTTAGATAGATAGATAGATAGATAGATAGATAGATAGATAGATAGATAGATAGATAGATAGATAGATAGATAGATAGATAGATAGATAGATAGATAGATAGATAGATAGATAGATAGATGATAGATAGATGATAGATAGATAGATAGATAGATAGATAGATAGATAGATAGATAGATAGATAGATAGATAGATAGATAGATAGATAGATAGATAGATAGATAGATAGATAGATAGATAGATAATGTGTGTGTGTGTGTGTGTGTGTGTGTGTGTGTGTGTGTGTGTGTGTGTGTGTGTGTGTGTGTGTGTGTGTGTGTGTGTGCGTGTGTGTTCATACCACACTTGTGCCTTACGAAGATAACACCCAAAAATTTTGAATGTAGCTGGAAACCGAAACCTTGAACTCTCCTCAGTAGTAAAATAGAATGAATGTCAAAGTTGATGCCTTTACAAGCAGAGTGTCCCTGACTTGAGCAGATTAAACATTAATCCAGACCAGTATGCAGCAGGGGAGCGTTATTTAAACATATAGTATGTGATAACAGAGAGCATGTATTGTTCTAAACACCATATATTGTTATATGATGCATGCACATTTCAGCAAGTTTCATGACAGGAAATAGTGGCTATAGGAACAGATCATTGGAAAGAAGGCATTATCACCATATTAAAGTCACAATCTGCTAATGACACAATCAGTTCAATACCATTATCTGTGAAGACATCTAGTGGAATGTTTTGGCAACTGCACTAGAACCCACCTAATGCAACAGAACATAGATAAGGGCAGTGCTTACCTTTTTGAGAAGAAGAGGCAGCTGCTGTATATTCTAGTGTGACTATATCATCCCATGCATTAGGTGCGATTGACTGAACCCAGCCTGAATTATAATAATATCACACAGGCCCACTAAATACCCTTTCCACCTTTAAAAAAAAAAAAAAGTCTCTTGTTGGCAGAGAAGTGGATACAACAGAGGAAATGCACAGAGACATTGACTCACAGCCACGGCAGTTATGAGATAGTTGTTTCAGCCTTATGATCTTATTTGGGTCGATTGTGAATTAATCATATGTAGGCCTCACACATGTATATTATGTACGTAAGGAGAACCTGTACACACTGTACACATCGCCTTCTCTGTCTGAGCAATTCAGACACATGGATCTGTTTAAGTACTAGGGACGCAAATACTGAAGACTTGTTCTCTCGCTTCCGATGTACAGGATACTCTCATCTACTCCTGATTTATAATAATAGGATTCTCCTGGGCGAATTAGCATAAATGCAATGATCTACTGCTCTAGCCAGAGGGTTTCACTATACTATATAGTATATATACTCTAAACTATACACAAGGTAACAATAAAACACACACACACACCCCTTATATATGTGTATATCATAGTCCCGTCATTAAACGTGCTATATTTTGGTATTCTGATTCCTCCACCAATTAAGATAACTTGTACTTTATTATTATCTTTGTAACTTTTTTACTAACCTGTAATGATTGTGTCAAAACAAGGAACTTGAAACAAGTAGAAGTGATGGTTAACTGGTCCTACTTGTCTAATTATCAGTTATATTACTAAGTAATTCAATTAATAGATCACTTATTGAATTAATGAATTAATGAATAAATTAATATGAACCATAATTACAATAATAATATGAACAATGCGGCAAAACACCCATTATTTTATAAAATGAAAGACTATTAATTACTAATACTCTAGAGGTTTCTGAGACATATACCCATCTATGATCACAAAGTAGACAATTATACAATCTGGTTATAGTTTGACATGTTACTTCTACTAGAGAAATTGACGCAATGAATATTACCGTTTTTTACCTATTTATTCCAGTTATATATATTATTATATATTATTTAATAATTTGATATTAAAATGATGATTTGATCATTTGTTGAGTGTGATTTGTTGAGTATTTATTTATTTATTTTCTTCGCTGAATTTAGGATTAGGTTTCGTGCGAAGCTTTCCAAATCATGTGACATTGACCTCATAAGATACCATGTTTAGAACCAAGTGCTGAAGCATCAAAATCCTATCTGGTGTTCTGCAGCAGTGAGATAACCCTTGCTAAAAATAAGATTGTGTGCCACTTCTTTCTAATGGTAACTATTATGGACAGGAGATGTGGGCTGCAGCATTTTAGACCAGGCAGCTGGAGCCCTTTAACGCAGAGCAATGGTTGGTCCCTGACATTTTAAAAGCACTGCTCTGTCTTGGTTACCTTAAATCCCATTAGAAGGCTGAATGCCTTATACAGCTATGTAATATTGAAGGAATTGCTTGAATGCAAGGATGAAGGTAAAAGCATCAGATGTATTTAACCCAGTCCTTTCTCCGCTTCACAACCTGTTCTCACTTTAGGTGTATAAAGTGCACTGTTGTATTAAGTAGACATCATGATGGTTATCACGGCAATGGCCAATGCTTGATAACAGGAGAAAATGTGTGTGTGCACATATATGTGTGTGTAGTCATTTAATGTCACCTACCAGATCATCACATTCACTTATGGATAGTATTACTATACAATGGCAATGTGTTAATGGGAATTCACTTAATAAACTCTAGTGGGACAAAATTTTGTAATAACTACTCAACCATAGCACATTCTTCCAGTCTTGAGCCCCCCCAGCCCTTTGTTTCCAAAAGTTATCCAGCCATCCTGGTCAAAAACACTAACGTCTCAGGCCAGACAAAGCAAAGGGTCCCAAATTGCAGAGCTGGAGAAAAGCCTTTGAAGAAAACCACTTCCTTACACCAGGGGTAAGACAAAACATGGCTGTTAAACTTGAACTTCAGAGGAATGAGTGAGTGTACTGTGCAGTATGAAGAAAGAAAGAAAGAAAGAAAGAAAGAAAGAAAGAAAGAAAGAAAGAAAGAAAGAAAGAAAGAAAGAAAGAAAGAAAGAAAGAAAGAAAGAAAGAACATGGGCAGATGATAGATATGAGAGATAGATAGATAGATAGATAGATAGATAGATAGATAGATAGATAGATAGATAGATAGATAGATAGATAGATAGATAGATAGATAGATAGATAGATAGATAGATAGATAGATAGATAGATAGATAGATAGATAGATAGATAGATAGATAGATAAACTGATGTTAATTTATTTTTATATTATTGTATTATTACTAGGCATTAGGTGATGCAATACATATACATATATTATTACCTATGTATAATTACAATATTCTATTATCTATAGATATATAACTATATTAACTTTCCTTAGGATCTACTGTCTATGATAACATAATAGCATGTGTAATAAAGATCATGATTTTTCAGCACAGTAATATATTTATTTCTAGTAAAATGTATATTAAAGTTTTACCTTTTGTGTCTCCTGTACAGATGCCGGACTGGTACCAGTACAGCTCCAGGCACAGCAGCCAGTGTTTTGCAGGCTGTCTACAAGGAAAGACACATATTAGTGGGAATCTCTGGTCTGGGGCAACGGGGAAGTGTCACACTGTTTAATTACCTCGTGTTTAGACACCATTTGTACAAAGCAAAGAGATTTTTTTCCCCTCCTTCATTAATTATATTCTTTACCTTACCGAATACCTTGCAGCACAATAATATGGAGAGCTTTATTTACACAAGGATATCATAAATGTCCCTGTATAACATGCTATGACCTAGAGATGCATTTTGATTAATGAGCCCGCCAAGGGCATACGATTTGCTATAGCTGCCTCCTTCATATTAAAAATGTTGGATCAAATACAAATCTGGGACAATAAAATAAACAGGATGATTGGAAATAATCTCATTCACATGTTGTCATTTTGTGAAAGGATTGCATTGAAGAATTGTACTAAATGCATTTATATATCTATACCAAATAGTTGGCAAACAATATTATTACATGCAAATATACGCCTTTTGATGACAGTTATTATTAATCCATCTGGCTATTGATATTTCAACCATACACACACACACACACACACATATATATATATATATATATATATATATATATATATATATATATATATATATATATCCTTATTAACTACTTACCTGCATATATATCCTGCGTGTGTGCGCGCGTGTGTGTGTGTGTGTGTGTGTGTGTGTGTGTGTGTGTGTGAAATATTGCTTGTTTTTGTCTAGAAACATAGATAGATTTACAGAGCTGATTAAATTACTTATTATTATTATTATTATCATTATTGTCATCATTATTACTAATAATTGGCAGTATTAGGTATAATGTCAACTAGAAGTGAGTCATGCTTTTAGTGGAATGATGTCTTCTATCTTGAAATAATTGAAAATATTACCATTTCTCATAGACATGTGCAAACAAATGGAAATATGTTAATCATATATTTGCGGGCTAAAAGTTTACCAGCAATTCATTACATAACTCCCTCTCTAATTGCTTTCCATGGAAGAAATTATCTTATTAAATATGGTAAATATTATCCGGATAGGGTTTATCTCTTTATGTCAGTCAGTTATATTTTCTATAAATTGGGATTATTATTTTCTAATGAAATAATGAACTGTGCATCAGTGGCATAGCATTCCCTGCCTATGCTCTTTACTCTACTCTATATTATTGCAATGTACACGTACACACACATGTATATATATATATATATATATATATATATATATATATATATATACATATATGTAAAATATAAAAAATATGTACATATCAATTACATATATTATTGCCTGCATTTGATGTACAATTTGATGTAGTAGGGATGACGTGTGAACATACTTTGCTACATTGTTACATAGTAGAATGTTCTGAGAATGGACGCACAATGTTCATGACATATAGTAGCTTTTAGTACATGACAATGGTGCACATGGTTTCTCCTAATAGTAAGAAACTCCAGAGCTTAATTGGAAGTGCACATTTTGGCTAGACAAGCACTTTCAACTTGACCTTGGCCTGTATCACTGCTTTGCACTCATGCACAGTTGCCCTTTTCTGAGTGCTGTCTGTGTATACTAAAGTGTCTAGTATAGTATCTCAATCCTCAGAGAGACCCTCAGTCTATCCCAACTGCAACCTTTTCAATCATGTCCCATCGTCACATCATTGAGTACAGTCAACCGACCGGGCATTGGACTGAATTCTATTTTCATGGAAAATATGTAATGGTAACAAGGAGCCGGATCGTGTAGTAATTATAGAATATCATCCCATCTAGCTGGCTTATTCTATGCAAATATTTGAAACGAAATAATAATTTAGTGCGGTAGATATATACACTTATATAAGGTGTGTGTGCGTGTGTGCGTGTGTGCGTGTGTGCGTGTGTGCGTGTGTGCGTGTGTGTGTGTCAGTCAAAGCGTTATTTGTATTTATCCAGCATAAATACCTCAATCTTTCTCTTAATTATTTCATTTTTTTTAGTCTTGGGTTTATTTAATCTCCCCCTCCTCATACATACATACATACATACATACATACATACATACATACATACATACATACATACATACATACATACATATTGTCATTTAGATACATCTTTACTTTTCAACCTTCCTATATATTATGGTTCTGTTTTTTTTTCCAAGCTGTGCTTTTTCCCCTGTAACCGCATATACAGAAGACATTGGATTGAACAATTGGATATGCTATTATTATTACATTCACATAACTGTAATAAAAGGATGAGAGCAGATGAATGATGCAATAACAACACTTTGTAATCATAGGGGTCCCTCTCTGTATGTAGAACTATCAGTTGTAAAGGCAGTAGAGTAGATCATTTTATGACAATGAATGATATTAGAAGAAATGAGGGGAATAGTCTGATGATACAATGAGTGCTGACTTGAAGGAAGAAGAAGAAGAAGAAGAAGAAGAAGAAGAAGAAGAAGAAGAAGAAGAAGAAGAAGAAGAAGAAGAAGAAGAAGAAGAAGAGGAAGAAGAAGAGGAGGAAGAAGAAGACGAAGAAGAAGAAGAAGAAGAAGAAGAAGAAGAAGAAGAAGAAGAAGAAGAAGAAGAAGAAGAAGAAAGGAGGAAAAAAAGTAAATTATCTGCCTTGTGCAGCTCAGCTCTAGGGTCTGGCATCTGCTTTGCATATCACGTGACGCGCCTGGGCCAATGAGCACTCGAGCTGAACCAGGCTGAGGCTACACTCACAGAGCTGCAATGTGTTCTGCTCAGTCTTTGGGGCTTTTAATGAGGAGCTGCCCGGGCTATGACAGCCTCCGTGCTGCTCCATCCCCGCTGGCCCGAGCCGCTCATGTTCCTCTACGACAACGGCTTGGATGACATTAATAAGAACATGGAAGGATTCGCAGGCAGCAACTTCGCAGCGAACCAGTGCAGGAACCTAATGGGGCACCCGGCTGCAGCATCTCTGGCCCCCAGCGGTGCCTACTCCTCCAGTGAGGTGCCAGTGTCGGGCATCGCGGAGCCTGGCAAGCAGTGCAGCCCCTGTTCTGCGGTGCAGAGCTCCTCTAGTGCCAGTCTACCCTATGGTTACTTTGGGAGCAGCTATTACCCATGTAGAATGAGCCATCACAGCACCATCAAGTCCTGCTCGCAACCCTCCTCCTTTGCAGACAAGTATATGGAGACATCAGTCTCTGCTGGCGAAGACTTTACTTCTAGGGCCAAGGAGTTTGCTTTTTACCAGGGATATGCCACAGCTCCTTACCAGCCAGTGCCAGGCTATCTGGATATGCCTGTAGTGTCCACCATTGGGGCACCGGGGGAGCCAAGGCATGAGCCATTACTGTCAATGGATAGCTACCAACCCTGGGCTATTACTAATGGCTGGAATGGGCAGGTTTACTGTGCCAAGGATCAAAGCCAGCCAACCCACCTATGGAAATCCACTTTACCGGGTAATACACCTGCAACCATACTAAATAACTGTAATCTCTGCGCCAGAAATGTCTCCTGTTATTTACAGCCAATACTAATTTAGAGACAAATCTAAAACTATCTATCTTTCTTTCTATCTATCTATCTATCTATCTATCTATCTATCTATCTATCTATCTATCTATCTATCTATCTATCCATCTATCTATCTATCCATCTATCTATCTGTCAGTCTTTTATCCACCAAAGATTTAGAAACACACACATATATGTATATATATAAATATATATACATACTGAAATACGTGTGTGTGCTTATCTATGTATCTGTGAATATCTTTCTATGTTTGATACCCAGATAAGTTGGACAAATACACACACACACACACACACATATATATACATATACATATATATATATATATATATATATATATATATATATATATATATACAGATATATGTATATATATATATATATAAATAGAAATGATATTTATACATATATATATATATATATATATATATATATATATATATATATATATATATATATGTATATATATATATATATATACATATATATATATATATATATACACATACAGAATTAATAATTATATATAACAACTGATCTGTATTATAAAATTTCCCTTGTCCACTGCATGATGTCATTTTAATTTGATTGCAGTGGTTTACACATTTTAATACAGCATTAATTATTTATTACTTGATATATATTGTTTATGCGGAACATTTCATTCCGCCACTTTGCGGAACAGGAATATTTGTTTTGTTCCATGA
Organism: Rhinoderma darwinii; assembly: GCF_050947455.1. NCBI lineage: Eukaryota > Metazoa > Chordata > Amphibia > Anura > Rhinodermatidae > Rhinoderma > Rhinoderma darwinii. Next base: position 288,950,541 of record NC_134691.1, read on the forward strand.
TATATACATATCTTTGTATATTTTTATATTTATGTGACTACCACCGCCACATTAATGGCTGGTTGATGTCAGGGTGTTGTGTTTAATATCTCAGTGACCTGTACTTTCCCTTTCAGACGTGGTTTCCCATCCTTCAGATGCCAATTCGTACAGACGAGGCAGGAAGAAGCGAGTCCCTTACACTAAAGTGCAACTCAAGGAACTAGAAAGGGAATATGCGACAAATAAATTCATCACTAAGGACAAAAGGCGCAGGATATCAGCAACCACCAACCTGTCAGAGAGGCAGGTTACTATCTGGTTCCAGAACAGGAGAGTCAAAGAAAAAAAAGTCATCAATAAACTGAAGACCACTAGCTAATGAGTGGATTATACTCAGCAGGCTCTTATCACATCAAACTGATCTGTTCTCTTCCTGACGTCATCTGGAGACCTTTTGAAAATGGTTAAAAATATAAAATATGGACAATTCTTGGGGGAAGGGGAAGGGTGAGAAAAGGATAAAATGAATTATTTGAAAGAGGCCAAGACTCTGATCTTGTTGGAGATCACACGACTTTATATCTACTGTTGGAATAATTCTAATGCAGCCTGATATGACTTGTGAATTGATCATAGAGAAAAGACTTGTAGCCTTTAATCAAGAATCGATGTAATATTTGCGCTTTGAACCTTGAAACCAGACTGCATGTTGAGTGACTGCTCAGGTAATTTGTATATTTACTGTATGTTCACTCTATACATTCTCATATATTACCAGAAGGGGATATTAATGATGTCTTGATGAAGAATATACAGTTATCTGGAGGGTTTGGATTTCAATCCCTATACAAGCCCATCAATAAGTAGAAACCTTCCTAGGCTTGCCCTGAAATTGTACATGGATGTTGTAGGAACTGAGGGGCTTTAACGTTTCCTCGTTTTACATTAATAATAATCTGGTATATTGGAATTACAATGATCTGCAAGGAAAATAACTCAATCTCCACATGGACGGATTATTGTAAATACCCAGTTGTGTATAATAAATACCCATATTACAGAATTGCAATGGTATTTAACGGTTGAGTCTTTAGAATGGTATTAGCAATAATTTCGTTTATTCTATGTAATTTGGTCGCATTAGTTAGTGTTATCCAATCATTTCCAGCACTTTTAATCTCATCAACAATTATTTGAACCGTTTGTTTCGTCTCTACTCACTTCTAAAAAACGCTATTGTGTAAATACTAATATTAATAATAATAAATTAGCGCACTGTGAACGTTAATTCTGCACAAGCAATGTTTATTCTGCCCTGAACCTGTGATAGATTGTATTATGCAGTAGAAAAATATAGATCAATGTGAACAAGCTGAAAACCCAATCGTATTGTCTGATGTCAGATCCTAGAACATTCAATTATTACTTATGTGGAAATTAGTAAAATGGGATATCCGGTTCAGAATCCATAATTAAAAATCAAGTTATTAAGATCAGTTTGTTATGCATGATATTACATTGGTCTTGATCATAAATAGCGATCTCAATGTAAAAAGAAATGACCTAAAAGGATAGTCTAATGAATAATGATCAGAGCTGTATTTTCTGGGAAGCTGTGGCGATTGTTGAAACAACTGGATGGGAAGGCCTTAAACCTTGACCTTGAGGAAAAGAGACAATTTGTGACCTTGACTTCTGACAGCTCATGAATAGGCATCACTGGGATTAGTAGATCAATAGCGCCATCTGGTGTTCAAAAGCAGATCTACAGCGCTCATGATTAGCTGCTACCGTATTAGGATTGATGCTTGTTAATGTCTAAACATGAAACCAACTAATTTTTACTAATTACAATAGTTTTTTTAAGATTGCTTGGCTATTGTGGTTTACTTTTATCATTTAAATTCTGTGCAGAATGGTGGTTTACACGTATTTAAGGGATATTCTCAGTCATGCGCAAATAATTTACTTTGTTTAAAAAAAATATTGATCGTTTTAATCTTTAAAGAGCTTCATCTTTTCACGGTGTTTACAAAAAAGGCACAAATGGCTATGTATCCATATATTCTTTTGATCTTAATTGTATTTTATGGCGTGAGTTCTTTTTTTTTTTTTTTTGCATTTGTTATAACTGAGACAGAATATATATTTTTAAAATATATATGTGAAGGTGCTGAAGATTTCACTATATATTCTATATTCATGTAATACTGTTTACAAATTTCAAGTTGATTTTTTTTTTAAGTTGATTTTGAAAATACAGCGAATGGCTTAATTCTCTAAACTTACATTTCTTTCCTATTCAAAATACACAACAGTTTATACATCAATTAAAAATTATTAATTCAGTCAAATGTTTTTCTTCCTCTATAAAAATAACAATTAAAATATTTATTGGTTTATAGGTGACTAAATTACGGATTTATGGTTCAGCAGATTTGCTAAATTTTGTTTTAAATGGATATTGGATATTTGAATTTGATATAATTAAATATTAATGCAAACTGGTAGTTTTAATATTTACACGGTAAAATTATTTCACATTATTGTTGCTGCTGTTTTTATTATTGCTGTTTTACTTGTTGTTTTTGTTGTTGTTATTATTATTTTTTTTAAAGTTGCCAGCAATTGGCAAAATATTTTATAACATATATGTATCCAAAAAATGCAGGAATACTGTAAGGTAATTTAATGGTGGTAGGGGTATAAACAAATAAACATACAAACACATACATGACATTAGTTCAGTTGTTAAAATATATTAACCTCTAACAGTGTGTGTGTGTGTGTGTGTGTGTGTGTGTGTGTGTGTGTGTGTGTGTGTGTGTGTGTGTGTGTGTGTGTGTGTGTGTGTGTGTGTCATGCATCAAATGTTTGAATGCGTGAATGATACAGGGCAGTACAGTAGTTTGTATAAGGAGATAGATAGATAGATAGATAGATAGATAGATAGATAGATAGATAGATAGATAGATAGATAGATAGATAGATAGATAGATAGATAGATAGATAGATAGAATAGCAGATCATTCTTGTCACATTGCAGATCATCCCAGCTTTCCTTAATGCACTAATGTGTCAATCCTCTGTGTAACTTTTTACTCAGCAAATATATTTAACAACTAGGGAAATGTGTCACTCCATTCAGCACTTCGCTAGGGAAATTAATATTTCACCAGGGCATCCTGGGGTTAGCATTAAAAGATTACTACAGGTTCAAGTTTATTAGTTATTAAATACCATGGTATTCATATATTTGCAGACCAAACAACTGTTGACATTCTGCATATGCCAACGAGTTAATAAAACGTCCTTGCATATGATTAACACGTTCAGGAGCTTCTCATGGCAGTTGGCAGTGGGCAGGACTTTTATTCAGACAAAGTGGCCTATGAAGAAGTACAAAATATCCAACTATGTGATGTAGTTCCGTCATTGCCAGTTAGGGAGGCGCTGCTGAGTACAGGGTGGCTTCACTGTCCCTGTCACCGGTCTCCAGGTTGTATACATGAAAAGCAAAGTGATTAAATGGCAACTAGAATATTAATACTAGTCATAAACCATTTTAATTAACGATGACAGCCACAGGGCTTGCCCTTTACATCAGGCCCAGTTATGTTCTTTAGTTGAGGCTTCGGTGTTTTTTACTTCTTTCTAGTTTTTATAATGTTTTCCTGTTTTGTTTTTTTTTTGTTGTTGTTGTTTTTTTGTCCCTTTAACATTCAGTCTAATTTTATGTCTCCTTTTTTATTTATGTAATGTATTCCCCCCCCCCCTGTGGTCTCTATTCATTTATTTGATTTGAACTGTTGTA